>NC_091017.1:12634176-13301676 GCF_041296385.1 Aphelocoma coerulescens
AGCCCCGTTACGACGGGCCCCCGAGCCCCGCGCCCCGCGGCTTGGTTCTTCGCCTTTTCGAACACGCCGTACCTTCGTTCTCCCGGAGGCGGACGGTCGTCTGCTTCTGGCCCGGAACACTGTGCCCGGCAGCGAAGCGCTTTCTGCGGCAAGCTGCAAAGCGCCCGTCAGATGGCGATGCTGTCTGCCCGCTCCTTCTCGGCTCGAGTGTACCCCGGCGCACGCTGCCGTCTCGCAAGGAGCAAAGAGCTTCGGTAGACGTCTCGCACCCAGGAGAAAGGTGCCAGGACGACACCACGTTCTTCCTCACCCCTTCTCGTGGCCCAGATTGTGGTGCTGCCTTCAAAGCCGTGCGCATTGAAAGACTCCTCCAGCAAGTGCTTCTCCCCTGGCACACTTCGCTCAGCGAGAGCTGCGTGGGCAGCGTGGACTCAGCGAAACCGAAAGGGTGTTCTTGTAGCTCGAGCTTGTTGGAGAGGATGAAAGTTTGGTGAGAAGGTTTCCCAGCTATGCAGGCTTGGCACAAAGATCTCGGAATGTAGAAACGTAGCATGAGGTAGAAATGGGAGCAAGTTTTGACAGAGAGTAACAGGTGTTTTGCTGAAACACTGATCACTGAGTAACCGAGAAGGCAAAGGTTGGAGATTGAGTTGGAAGGAGATTTTTTTCTCACGATTAGGACAACGGTATGTGAGTAGAAACAAGCACCCGTTTTTCACCAAGTAAACAAGTCTCGAGAAGGGCATAAGGAAATAGAAAAACATGTTTTGACCAAAAAGAGGGCTATCGCAGGCAAACAAGAAATGTCGATGTAGCAAGAAGAAGAAGGATGGGGGGGGTGTCTGAGAATTCTCCGTGGTAAGCTTCAATTGGAACTTGCTTACTCTTGCGACTGGAGAAGAATGCCTATAATACGGCAGTGCTAGTAGTCATGATAGGCTACAGGCAAATGTAAAGGTATTGGTGTATGGTGCCTATTGCTTGTCGTGTTTTAAGACACTCAGCAAAGAAAACTATCTAACGCTTTGTAAGTTGAACAGAAAGCGGCTCCAGGCATGCCTGCCAGCTGTAGCTGACAGCTGTAGGGCTGGCTCTGGATACCCACTCCCTGAAATGCTGTGACTTCGCCTATGCAAGAAACAGCTTTCAAGAGAGCCGCCTGAAGTCCAGAGAGCCCTTCGTGAGCCTTTTTCCTATGGCGCTGTGGAAAGAAACGGTGCACGCTACACCGTGGGTGCGTGCAGCCTGCTCGAGCAAAAGCGGCAAAGTTCAGTGCCCTCGCTGGGCTTCCCTTTCGTGCAGACAACGTGAGGCGAAGAAGGAAGCCGCAGAGCAGCGGGCTTGCGTGTGCAGTGCACCGAGTTGCACAAGTCCAGCGAGGGCTCGTTCACGAGCCGAGCCGGCTGAGGGCGTCCTCGCTTCTGCCAAAGGGAACGCGGAGCCGTAGCGCTTCACCCCCCAGCGTGGAGATAGGCACTTCCCTAGTGGTTCAGCCTTGCAGAGTCCCTGCAGCTAGAGCTCACCCAGGAGCAGGCGTCAAAGCAGAAGGCCTTCCTAAAGCACCCCTTCTCCAAGCAGCCTCCGGAAAGGGCACATCACACTGCGGCTCTGCGCCTTTCTTCTAAGACAGACGCCCGGCTATGCTTTCGCGCTCGCGAAAGCTCCTCCTTGGCAGCCTCCAGCAGCTGCTCTCATGGAGAACGGCCGTAGAAGTCAAAGCCAGTGCTGGGCTGCACCTTCGCCTTCCCCAAGGAAGAAGCAACAGCAAACTCGGAGGTGCACACTGTACTTCCTTCCTCCGCTGCGTCCTACATGCATTCGCGTTCTCCGAAACTCGGAGACTGAAGGGAAGGGCAATTGCTTCCCCAGAGAGCTGCAAGGGGACTTAGGCGGCAGCAGCACGGGTAACTGCCGTGGAACTTGCTCCTTTCCCAAGGAGTGAATTCAGCAGGCAGGAGACTCGGCAGCCACGCTTGTCTTGCAGCCCCGTTACGACGGGCCCCCGAGCCCCGCGCCCCGCGGCTTGGTTCTTCACCTTTTCGAACACGCCGTACCTTCGTTCTCCCGGAGGCGGACGGTCGTCTGCTTCTGGCCCGGAACACTGTGCCCGGCAGCGAAGCGCTTTCTGCGGCAAGCTGCAAAGCGCCCGTCAGATGGCGATGCTGTCTGCCCGCTCCTTCTCGGCTCGAGTGTACCCCGGCGCACGCTGCCGTCTCGCAAGGAGCAAAGAGCTTCGGTAGACGTCTCGCACCCAGGAGAAAGGTGCCAGGACGACACCACGTTCTTCCTCACCCCTTCTCGTGGCCCAGATTGTGGTGCTGCCTTCAAAGCCGTGCGCATTGAAAGACTCCTCCAGCAAGTGCTTCTCCCCTGGCACACTTCGCTCAGCGAGAGCTGCGTGGGCAGCGTGGACTCAGCGAAACCGAAAGGGTGTTCTTGTAGCTCGAGCTTGTTGGAGAGGATGAAAGTTTGGTGAGAAGGTTTCCCAGCTATGCAGGCTTGGCACAAAGATCTCGGAATGTAGAAACGTAGCATGAGGTAGAAATGGGAGCAAGTTTTGACAGAGAGTAAAAGGTGTTTTGCTGAAACACTGATCACTGAGTAACCGAGAAGGCAAAGGTTGGAGATTGAGTTGGAAGGAGATTTTTTTCTCACGATTAGGACAACGGTATGTGAGTAGAAACAAGCACCCGTTTTTCACCAAGTAAACAAGTCTCGAGAAGGGCATAAGGAAATAGAAAAACATGTTTTGACCAAAAAGAGGGCTATCGCAGGCAAACAAGAAATGTCGATGTAGCAAGAAGAAGAAGGATGGGGGGGGTGTCTGAGAATTCTCCGTGGTAAGCTTCAATTGGAACTTGCTTACTCTTGCGACTGGAGAAGAATGCCTATAATACGGCAGTGCTAGTAGTCATGATAGGCTACAGGCAAATGTAAAGGTATTGGTGTATGGTGCCTATTGCTTGTCGTGTTTTAAGACACTCAGCAAAGAAAACTATCTAACGCTTTGTAAGTTGAACAGAAAGCGGCTCCAGGCATGCCTGCCAGCTGTAGCTGACAGCTGTAGGGCTGGCTCTGGATACCCACTCCCTGAAATGCTGTGACTTCGCCTATGCAAGAAACAGCTTTCAAGAGAGCCGCCTGAAGTCCAGAGAGCCCTTCGTGAGCCTTTTTCCTATGGCGCTGTGGAAAGAAACGGTGCACGCTACACCGTGGGTGCGTGCAGCCTGCTCGAGCAAAAGCGGCAAAGTTCAGTGCCCTCGCTGGGCTTCCCTTTCGTGCAGACAACGTGAGGCGAAGAAGGAAGCCGCAGAGCAGCGGGCTTGCGTGTGCAGTGCACCGAGTTGCACAAGTCCAGCGAGGGCTCGTTCACGAGCCGAGCCGGCTGAGGGCGTCCTCGCTTCTGCCAAAGGGAACGCGGAGCCGTAGCGCTTCACCCCCCAGCGTGGAGATAGGCACTTCCCTAGTGGTTCAGCCTTGCAGAGTCCCTGCAGCTAGAGCTCACCCAGGAGCAGGCGTCAAAGCAGAAGGCCTTCCTAAAGCACCCCTTCTCCAAGCAGCCTCCGGAAAGGGCACATCACACTGCGGCTCTGCGCCTTTCTTCTAAGACAGACGCCCGGCTATGCTTTCGCGCTCGCGAAAGCTCCTCCTTGGCAGCCTCCAGCAGCTGCTCTCATGGAGAACGGCCGTAGAAGTCAAAGCCAGTGCTGGGCTGCACCTTCGCCTTCCCCAAGGAAGAAGCAACAGCAAACTCGGCGGTGCACTCTGTATTTCCCTCCTCCGCTGCGTCCTACATGCATTCGCGTTCTCCGAAACTCGGAGACTGAAGGGAAGGGCAATTGCTTCCCCAGAGAGCTGCAAGGGGACTTAGGCGGCAGCAGCACGGGTAACTGCCGTGGAACTTGCTCCTTTCCCAAGGAGTGAATTCAGCAGGCAGGAGACTAGGCAGCCACGCTTGTCTTGCAGCCCCGTTACGACGGGCCCCCGAGCCCCGCGCCCCGCGGCTTGGTTCTTCGCCTTTTCGAACACGCCGTACCTTCGTTCTCCCGGAGGCGGACGGTCGTCTGCTTCTGGCCCGGAACACTGTGCCCGGCAGCGAAGCGCTTTCTGCGGCAAGCTGCAAAGCGCCCGTCAGATGGCGATGCTGTCTGCCCGCTCCTTCTCGGCTCGAGTGTACCCCGGCGCACGCTGCCGTCTCGCAAGGAGCAAAGAGCTTCGGTAGACGTCTCGCACCCAGGAGAAAGGTGCCAGGACGACACCACGTTCTTCCTCACCCCTTCTCGTGGCCCAGATTGTGGTGCTGCCTTCAAAGCCGTGCGCATTGAAAGACTCCTCCAGCAAGTGCTTCTCCCCTGGCACACTTCGCTCAGCGAGAGCTGCGTGGGCAGCGTGGACTCAGCGAAACCGAAAGGGTGTTCTTGTAGCTCGAGCTTGTTGGAGAGGATGAAAGTTTGGTGAGAAGGTTTCCCAGCTATGCAGGCTTGGCACAAAGATCTCGGAATGTAGAAACGTAGCATGAGGTAGAAATGGGAGCAAGTTTTGACAGAGAGTAACAGGTGTTTTGCTGAAACACTGATCACTGAGTAACCGAGAAGGCAAAGGTTGGAGATTGAGTTGGAAGGAGATTTTTTTCTCACGATTAGGACAACGGTATGTGAGTAGAAACAAGCACCCGTTTTTCACCAAGTAAACAAGTCTCGAGAAGGGCATAAGGAAATAGAAAAACATGTTTTGACCAAAAAGAGGGCTATCGCAGGCAAACAAGAAATGTCGATGTAGCAAGAAGAAGAAGGATGGGGGGGGTGTCTGAGAATTCTCCGTGGTAAGCTTCAATTGGAACTTGCTTACTCTTGCGACTGGAGAAGAATGCCTATAATACGGCAGTGCTAGTAGTCATGATAGGCTACAGGCAAATGTAAAGGTATTGGTGTATGGTGCCTATTGCTTGTCGTGTTTTAAGACACTCAGCAAAGAAAACTATCTAACGCTTTGTAAGTTGAACAGAAAGCGGCTCCAGGCATGCCTGCCAGCTGTAGCTGACAGCTGTAGGGCTGGCTCTGGATACCCACTCCCTGAAATGCTGTGACTTCGCCTATGCAAGAAACAGCTTTCAAGAGAGCCGCCTGAAGTCCAGAGAGCCCATCGTGAGCCTTTTTCCTATGGCGCTGTGGAAAGAAACGGTGCACGCTACACCGTGGGTGCGTGCAGCCTGCTCGAGCAAAAGCGGCAAAGTTCAGTGCCCTCGCTGGGCTTCCCTTTCGTGCAGACAACGTGAGGCGAAGAAGGAAGCCGCAGAGCAGCGGGCTTGCGTGTGCAGTGCACCGAGTTGCACAAGTCCAGCGAGGGCTCGTTCACGAGCCGAGCCGGCTGAGGGCGTCCTCGCTTCTGCCAAAGGGAACGCGGAGCCGTAGCGCTTCACCCCCCAGCGTGGAGATAGGCACTTCCCTAGTGGTTCAGCCTTGCAGAGTCCCTGCAGCTAGAGCTCACCCAGGAGCAGGCGTCAAAGCAGAAGGCCTTCCTAAAGCACCCCTTCTCCAAGCAGCCTCCGGAAAGGGCACATCACACTGCGGCTCTGCGCCTTTCTTCTAAGGCAGACGCCCGGCTATGCTTTCGCGCTCGCGAAAGCTCCTCCTTGGCAGCCTCCAGCAGCTGCTCTCATGGAGAACGGCCGTAGAAGTCAAAGCCAGTGCTGGGCTGCACCTTCGCCTTCCCCAAGGAAGAAGCAACAGCAAACTCGGAGGTGCACACTGTACTTCCCTCCTCCGCTGCGTCCTACATGCATTCGCGTTCTCCGAAACTCGGAGACTGAAGGGAAGGGCAATTGCTTCCCCAGAGAGCTGCAAGGGGACTTAGGCGGCAGCAGCACGGGTAACTGCCGTGGAACTTGCTCCTTTCCCAAGGAGTGAATTCAGCAGGCAGGAGACTCGGCAGCCACGCTTGTCTTGCAGCCCCGTTACGACGGGCCCCAGAGCCCCGCGCCCCGCGGCTTGGTTCTTCGCCTTTTCGAACACGCCGTACCTTCGTTCTCCCGGAGGCGGACGGTCGTCTGCTTCTGGCCCGGAACACTGTGCCCGGCAGCGAAGCGCTTTCTGCGGCAAGCTGCAAAGCGCCCGTCAGATGGCGATGCTGTCTGCCCGCTCCTTCTCGGCTCGAGTGTACCCCGGCGCACGCTGCCGTCTCGCAAGGAGCAAAGAGCTTCGGTAGACGTCTCGCACCCAGGAGAAAGGTGCCAGGACGACACCACGTTCTTCCTCACCCCTTCTCGTGGCCCAGATTGTGGTGCTGCCTTCAAAGCCGTGCGCATTGAAAGACTCCTCCAGCAAGTGCTTCTCCCCTGGCACACTTCGCTCAGCGAGAGCTGCGTGGGCAGCGTGGACTCAGCGAAACCGAAAGGGTGTTCTTGTAGCTCGAGCTTGTTGGAGAGGATGAAAGTTTGGTGAGAAGGTTTCCCAGCTATGCAGGCTTGGCACAAAGATCTCGGAATGTAGAAACGTAGCATGAGGTAGAAATGGGAGCAAGTTTTGACAGAGAGTAACAGGTGTTTTGCTGAAACACTGATCACTGAGTAACCGAGAAGGCAAAGGTTGGAGATTGAGTTGGAAGGAGATTTTTTTCTCACGATTAGGACAACGGTATGTGAGTAGAAACAAGCACCCGTTTTTCACCAAGTAAACAAGTCTCGAGAAGGGCATAAGGAAATAGAAAAACATGTTTTGACCAAAAAGAGGGCTATCGCAGGCAAACAAGAAATGTCGATGTAGCAAGAAGAAGAAGGATGGGGGGGGTGTCTGAGAATTCTCCGTGGTAAGCTTCAATTGGAACTTGCTTACTCTTGCGACTGGAGAAGAATGCCTATAATACGGCAGTGCTAGTAGTCATGATAGGCTACAGGCAAATGTAAAGGTATTGGTGTATGGTGCCTATTGCTTGTCGTGTTTTAAGACACTCAGCAAAGAAAACTATCTAACGCTTTGTAAGTTGAACAGAAAGCGGCTCCAGGCATGCCTGCCAGCTGTAGCTGACAGCTGTAGGGCTGGCTCTGGATACCCACTCCCTGAAATGCTGTGACTTCGCCTATGCAAGAAACAGCTTTCAAGAGAGCCGCCTGAAGTCCAGAGAGCCCTTCGTGAACCTTTTTCCTATGGCGCTGTGGAAAGAAACGGTGCACGCTACACCGTGGGTGCGTGCAGCCTGCTCGAGCAAAAGCGGCAAAGTTCAGTGCCCTCGCTGGGCTTCCCTTTCGTGCAGACAACGTGAGGCGAAGAAGGAAGCCGCAGAGCAGCGGGCTTGCGTGTGCAGTGCACCGAGTTGCACAAGTCCAGCGAGGGCTCGTTCACGAGCCGAGCCGGCTGAGGGCGTCCTCGCTTCTGCCAAAGGGAACGCGGAGCCGTAGCGCTTCACCCCCCAGCGTGGAGATAGGCACTTCCCTAGTGGTTCAGCCTTGCAGAGTCCCTGCAGCTAGAGCTCACCCAGGAGCAGGCGTCAAAGCAGAAGGCCTTCCTAAAGCACCCCTTCTCCAAGCAGCCTCCGGAAAGGGCACATCACACTGCGGCTCTGCGCCTTTCTTCTAAGACAGACGCCCGGCTATGCTTTCGCGCTCGCGAAAGCTCCTCCTTGGCAGCCTCCAGCAGCTGCTCTCATGGAGAACGGCCGTAGAAGTCAAAGCCAGTGCTGGGCTGCACCTTCGCCTTCCCCAAGGAAGAAGCAACAGCAAACTCGGAGGTGCACACTGTACTTCCCTCCTCCGCTGCGTCCTACATGCATTCGCGTTCTCCGAAACTCGGAGACTGAAGGGAAGGGCAATTGCTTCCCCAGAGAGCTGCAAGGGGACTTAGGCGGCAGCAGCACGGGTAACTGCCGTGGAACTTGCTCCTTTCCCAAGGAGTGAATTCAGCAGGCAGGAGACTCGGCAGCCACGCTTGTCTTGCAGCCCCGTTACGACGGGCCCCCGAGCCCCGCGCCCCGCGGCTTGGTTCTTCGCCTTTTCGAACACGCCGTACCTTCGTTCTCCCGGAGGCGGACGGTCGTCTGCTTCTGGCCCGGAACACTGTGCCCGGCAGCGAAGCGCTTTCTGCGGCAAGCTGCAAAGCGCCCGTCAGATGGCGATGCTGTCTGCCCGCTCCTTCTCGGCTCGAGTGTACCCCGGCGCACGCTGCCGTCTCGCAAGGAGCAAAGAGCTTCGGTAGACGTCTCGCACCCAGGAGAAAGGTGCCAGGACGACACCACGTTCTTCCTCACCCCTTCTCGTGGCCCAGATTGTGGTGCTGCCTTCAAAGCCGCGCGCATTGAAAGACTCCTCCAGCAAGTGCTTCTCCCCTGGCACACTTCGCTCAGCGAGAGCTGCGTGGGCAGCGTGGACTCAGCGAAACCGAAAGGGTGTTCTTGTAGCTCGAGCTTGTTGGAGAGGATGAAAGTTTGGTGAGAAGGTTTCCCAGCTATGCAGGCTTGGCACAAAGATCTCGGAATGTAGAAACGTAGCATGAGGTAGAAATGGGAGCAAGTTTTGACAGAGAGTAACAGGTGTTTTGCTGAAACACTGATCACTGAGTAACCGAGAAGGCAAAGGTTGGAGATTGAGTTGGAAGGAGATTTTTTTCTCACGATTAGGACAACGGTATGTGAGTAGAAACAAGCACCCGTTTTTCACCAAGTAAACAAGTCTCGAGAAGGGCATAAGGAAATAGAAAAACATGTTTTGACCAAAAAGAGGGCTATCGCAGGCAAACAAGAAATGTCGATGTAGCAAGAAGAAGAAGGATGGGGGGGGTGTCTGAGAATTCTCCGTGGTAAGCTTCAATTGGAACTTGCTTACTCTTGCGACTGGAGAAGAATGCCTATAATACGGCAGTGCTAGTAGTCATGATAGGCTACAGGCAAATGTAAAGGTATTGGTGTATGGTGCCTATTGCTTGTCGTGTTTTAAGACACTCAGCAAAGAAAACTATCTAACGCTTTGTAAGTTGAACAGAAAGCGGCTCCAGGCATGCCTGCCAGCTGTAGCTGACAGCTGTAGGGCTGGCTCTGGATACCCACTCCCTGAAATGCTGTGACTTCGCCTATGCAAGAAACAGCTTTCAAGAGAGCCGCCTGAAGTCCAGAGAGCCCATCGTGAGCCTTTTTCCTATGGCGCTGTGGAAAGAAACGGTGCACGCTACACCGTGGGTGCGTGCAGCCTGCTCGAGCAAAAGCGGCAAAGTTCAGTGCCCTCGCTGGGCTTCCCTTTCGTGCAGACAACGTGAGGCGAAGAAGGAAGCCGCAGAGCAGCGGGCTTGCGTGTGCAGTGCACCGAGTTGCACAAGTCCAGCGAGGGCTCGTTCACGAGCCGAGCCGGCTGAGGGCGTCCTCGCTTCTGCCAAAGGGAACGCGGAGCCGTAGCGCTTCACCCCCCAGCGTGGAGATAGGCACTTCCCTAGTGGTTCAGCCTTGCAGAGTCCCTGCAGCTAGAGCTCACCCAGGAGCAGGCGTCAAAGCAGAAGGCCTTCCTAAAGCACCCCTTCTCCAAGCAGCCTCCGGAAAGGGCACATCACACTGCGGCTCTGCGCCTTTCTTCTAAGACAGACGCCCGGCTATGCCTTCGCGCTCGTGAAAGCTCCTCCTTGGCAGCCTCCAGCAGCTGCTCTCATGGAGAACGGCCGTAGAAGTCAAAGCCAGTGCTGGGCTGCACCTTCGCCTTCCCCAAGGAAGAAGCAACAGCAAACTCGGCGGTGCACTCTGTATTTCCCTCCTCCGCTGCGTCCTACATGCATTCGCGTTCTCCGAAACTCGGAGACTGAAGGGAAGGGCAATTGCTTCCCCAGAGAGCTGCACGGGGACTTAGGCGGCAGCAGCACGGGTAACTGCCGTGGAACTTGCTCCTTTCCCAAGGAGTGAATTCAGCAGGCAGGAGACTAGGCAGCCACGCTTGTCTTGCAGCCCCGTTACGACGGGCCCCCGAGCCCCGCGCCCCGCGGCTTGGTTCTTCGCCTTTTCGAACACGCCGTACCTTCGTTCTCCCGGAGGCGGACGGTCGTCTGCTTCTGGCCCGGAACACTGTGCCCGGCAGCGAAGCGCTTTCTGCGGCAAGCTGCAAAGCGCCCGTCAGATGGCGATGCTGTCTGCCCGCTCCTTCTCGGCTCGAGTGTACCCCGGCGCACGCTGCCGTCTCGCAAGGAGCAAAGAGCTTCGGTAGACGTCTCGCACCCAGGAGAAAGGTGCCAGGACGACACCACGTTCTTCCTCACCCCTTCTCGTGGCCCAGATTGTGGTGCTGCCTTCAAAGCCGTGCGCATTGAAAGACTCCTCCAGCAAGTGCTTCTCCCCTGGCACACTTCGCTCAGTGAGAGCTGCGTGGGCAGCGTGGACTCAGCGAAACCGAAAGGGTGTTCTTGTAGCTCGAGCTTGTTGGAGAGGATGAAAGTTTGGTGAGAAGGTTTCCCAGCTATGCAGGCTTGGCACAAAGATCTCGGAATGTAGAAACGTAGCATGAGGTAGAAATGGGAGCAAGTTTTGACAGAGAGTAACAGGTGTTTTGCTGAAACACTGATAACTGAGTAACCGAGAAGGCAAAGGTTGGAGATTGAGTTGGAAGGAGATTTTTTTCTCACGATTAGGACAACGGTATGTGAGTAGAAACAAGCACCCGTTTTTCACCAAGTAAACAAGTCTCGAGAAGGGCATAAGGAAATAGAAAAACATGTTTTGACCAAAAAGAGGGCTATCGCAGGCAAACAAGAAATGTCGATGTAGCAAGAAGAAGAAGGATGGGGGGGGGTGTCTGAGAATTCTCCGTGGTAAGCTTCAATTGGAACTTGCTTACTCTTGCGACTGGAGAAGAATGCCTATAATACGGCAGTGCTAGTAGTCATGATAGGCTACAGGCAAATGTAAAGGTATTGGTGTATGGTGCCTATTGCTTGTCGTGTTTTAAGACACTCAGCAAAGAAAACTATCTAACGCTTTGTAAGTTGAACAGAAAGCGGCTCCAGGCATGCCTGCCAGCTGTAGCTGACAGCTGTAGGGCTGGCTCTGGATACCCACTCCCTGAAATGCTGTGACTTCGCCTATGCAAGAAACAGCTTTCAAGAGAGCCGCCTGAAGTCCAGAGAGCCCTTCGTGAGCCTTTTTCCTATGGCGCTGTGGAAAGAAACGGTGCACGCTACACCGTGGGTGCGTGCAGCCTGCTCGAGCAAAAGCGGCAAAGTTCAGTGCCCTCGCTGGGCTTCCCTTTCGTGCAGACAACGTGAGGCGAAGAAGGAAGCCGCAGAGCAGCGGGCTTGCGTGTGCAGTGCACCGAGTTGCACAAGTCCAGCGAGGGCTCGTTCACGAGCCGAGCCGGCTGAGGGCGTCCTCGCTTCTGCCAAAGGGAACGCGGAGCCGTAGCGCTTCACCCCCCAGCGTGGAGATAGGCACTTCCCTAGTGGTTCAGCCTTGCAGAGTCCCTGCAGCTAGAGCTCACCCAGGAGCAGGCGTCAAAGCAGAAGGCCTTCCTAAAGCACCCCTTCTCCAAGCAGCCTCCGGAAAGGGCACATCACACTGCGGCTCTGCGCCTTTCTTCTAAGACAGACGCCCGGCTATGCCTTCGCGCTCGCGAAAGCTCCTCCTTGGCAGCCTCCAGCAGCTGCTCTCATGGAGAACGGCCGTAGAAGTCAAAGCCAGTGCTGGGCTGCACCTTCGCCTTCCCCAAGGAAGAAGCAACAGCAAACTCGGCGGTGCACTCTGTATTTCCCTCCTCCGCTGCGTCCTACATGCATTCGCGTTCTCCGAAACTCGGAGACTGAAGGGAAGGGCAATTGCTTCCCCAGAGAGCTGCACGGGGACTTAGGCGGCAGCAGCACGGGTAACTGCCGTGGAACTTGCTCCTTTCCCAAGGAGTGAATTCAGCAGGCAGGAGACTAGGCAGCCACGCTTGTCTTGCAGCCCCGTTACGACGGGCCCCCGAGCCCCGCGCCCCGCGGCTTGGTTCTTCGCCTTTTCGAACACGCCGTACCTTCGTTCTCCCGGAGGCGGACGGTCGTCTGCTTCTGGCCCGGAACACTGTGCCCGGCAGCGAAGCGCTTTCTGCGGCAAGCTGCAAAGCGCCCGTCAGATGGCGATGCTGTCTGCCCGCTCCTTCTCGGCTCGAGTGTACCCCGGCGCACGCTGCCGTCTCGCAAGGAGCAAAGAGCTTCGGTAGACGTCTCGCACCCAGGAGAAAGGTGCCAGGACGACACCACGTTCTTCCTCACCCCTTCTCGTGGCCCAGATTGTGGTGCTGCCTTCAAAGCCGTGCGCATTGAAAGACTCCTCCAGCAAGTGCTTCTCCCCTGGCACACTTCGCTCAGCGAGAGCTGCGTGGGCAGCGTGGACTCAGCGAAACCGAAAGGGTGTTCTTGTAGCTCGAGCTTGTTGGAGAGGATGAAAGTTTGGTGAGAAGGTTTCCCAGCTATGCAGGCTTGGCACAAAGATCTCGGAATGTAGAAACGTAGCATGAGGTAGAAATGGGAGCAAGTTTTGACAGAGAGTAAAAGGTGTTTTGCTGAAACACTGATCACTGAGTAACCGAGAAGGCAAAGGTTGGAGATTGAGTTGGAAGGAGATTTTTTTCTCACGATTAGGACAACGGTATGTGAGTAGAAACAAGCACCCGTTTTTCACCAAGTAAACAAGTCTCGAGAAGGGCATAAGGAAATAGAAAAACATGTTTTGACCAAAAAGAGGGCTATCGCAGGCAAACAAGAAATGTCGATGTAGCAAGAAGAAGAAGGATGGGGGGGGTGTCTGAGAATTCTCCGTGGTAAGCTTCAATTGGAACTTGCTTACTCTTGCGACTGGAGAAGAATGCCTATAATACGGCAGTGCTAGTAGTCATGATAGGCTACAGGCAAATGTAAAGGTATTGGTGTATGGTGCCTATTGCTTGTCGTGTTTTAAGACACTCAGCAAAGAAAACTATCTAACGCTTTGTAAGTTGAACAGAAAGCGGCTCCAGGCATGCCTGCCAGCTGTAGCTGACAGCTGTAGGGCTGGCTCTGGATACCCACTCCCTGAAATGCTGTGACTTCGCCTATGCAAGAAACAGCTTTCAAGAGAGCCGCCTGAAGTCCAGAGAGCCCATCGTGAGCCTTTTTCCTATGGCGCTGTGGAAAGAAACGGTGCACGCTACACCGTGGGTGCGTGCAGCCTGCTCGAGCAAAAGCGGCAAAGTTCAGTGCCCTCGCTGGGCTTCCCTTTCGTGCAGACAACGTGAGGCGAAGAAGGAAGCCGCAGAGCAGCGGGCTTGCGTGTGCAGTGCACCGAGTTGCACAAGTCCAGCGAGGGCTCGTTCACGAGCCGAGCCGGCTGAGGGCGTCCTCGCTTCTGCCAAAGGGAACGCGGAGCCGTAGCGCTTCACCCCCCAGCGTGGAGATAGGCACTTCCCTAGTGGTTCAGCCTTGCAGAGTCCCTGCAGCTAGAGCTCACCCAGGAGCAGGCGTCAAAGCAGAAGGCCTTCCTAAAGCACCCCTTCTCCAAGCAGCCTCCGGAAAGGGCACATCACACTGCGGCTCTGCGCCTTTCTTCTAAGACAGACGCCCGGCTATGCCTTCGCGCTCGCGAAAGCTCCTCCTTGGCAGCCTCCAGCAGCTGCTCTCATGGAGAACGGCCGTAGAAGTCAAAGCCAGTGCTGGGCTGCACCTTCGCCTTCCCCAAGGAAGAAGCAACAGCAAACTCGGCGGTGCACTCTGTATTTCCCTCCTCCGCTGCGTCCTACATGCATTCGCGTTCTCCGAAACTCGGAGACTGAAGGGAAGGGCAATTGCTTCCCCAGAGAGCTGCACGGGGACTTAGGCGGCAGCAGCACGGGTAACTGCCGTGGAACTTGCTCCTTTCCCAAGGAGTGAATTCAGCAGGCAGGAGACTAGGCAGCCACGCTTGTCTTGCAGCCCCGTTACGACGGGCCCCCGAGCCCCGCGCCCCGCGGCTTGGTTCTTCGCCTTTTCGAACACGCTGTACCTTCGTTCTCCCGGAGGCGGACGGTCGTCTGCTTCTGGCCCGGAACACTGTGCCCGGCAGCGAAGCGCTTTCTGCGGCAAGCTGCAAAGCGCCCGTCAGATGGCGATGCTGTCTGCCCGCTCCTTCTCGGCTCGAGTGTACCCCGGCGCACGCTGCCGTCTCGCAAGGAGCAAAGAGCTTCGGTAGACGTCTCGCACCCAGGAGAAAGGTGCCAGGACGACACCACGTTCTTCCTCACCCCTTCTCGTGGCCCAGATTGTGGTGCTGCCTTCAAAGCCGTGCGCATTGAAAGACTCCTCCAGCAAGTGCTTCTCCCCTGGCACACTTCGCTCAGTGAGAGCTGCGTGGGCAGCGTGGACTCAGCGAAACCGAAAGGGTGTTCTTGTAGCTCGAGCTTGTTGGAGAGGATGAAAGTTTGGTGAGAAGGTTTCCCAGCTATGCAGGCTTGGCACAAAGATCTCGGAATGTAGAAACGTAGCATGAGGTAGAAATGGGAGCAAGTTTTGACAGAGAGTAACAGGTGTTTTGCTGAAACACTGATCACTGAGTAACCGAGAAGGCAAAGGTTGGAGATTGAGTTGGAAGGAGATTTTTTTCTCACGATTAGGACAACGGTATGTGAGTAGAAACAAGCACCCGTTTTTCACCAAGTAAACAAGTCTCGAGAAGGGCATAAGGAAATAGAAAAACATGTTTTGACCAAAAAGAGGGCTATCGCAGGCAAACAAGAAATGTCGATGTAGCAAGAAGAAGAAGGATGGGGGGGGGTGTCTGAGAATTCTCCGTGGTAAGCTTCAATTGGAACTTGCTTACTCTTGCGACTGGAGAAAAATGCCTATAATACGGCAGTGCTAGTAGTCATGATAGGCTACAGGCAAATGTAAAGGTATTGGTGTATGGTGCCTATTGCTTGTCGTGTTTTAAGACACTCAGCAAAGAAAACTATCTAACGCTTTGTAAGTTGAACAGAAAGCGGCTCCAGGCATGCCTGCCAGCTGTAGCTGACAGCTGTAGGGCTGGCTCTGGATACCCACTCCCTGAAATGCTGTGACTTCGCCTATGCAAGAAACAGCTTTCAAGAGAGCCGCCTGAAGTCCAGAGAGCCCTTCGTGAGCCTTTTTCCTATGGCGCTGTGGAAAGAAACGGTGCACGCTACACCGTGGGTGCGTGCAGCCTGCTCGAGCAAAAGCGGCAAAGTTCAGTGCCCTCGCTGGGCTTCCCTTTCGTGCAGACAACGTGAGGCGAAGAAGGAAGCCGCAGAGCAGCGGGCTTGCGTGTGCAGTGCACCGAGTTGCACAAGTCCAGCGAGGGCTCGTTCACGAGCCGAGCCGGCTGAGGGCGTCCTCGCTTCTGCCAAAGGGAACGCGGAGCCGTAGCGCTTCACCCCCCAGCGTGGAGATAGGCACTTCCCTAGTGGTTCAGCCTTGCAGAGTCCCTGCAGCTAGAGCTCACCCAGGAGCAGGCGTCAAAGCAGAAGGCCTTCCTAAAGCACCCCTTCTCCAAGCAGCCTCCGGAAAGGGCACATCACACTGCGGCTCTGCGCCTTTCTTCTAAGACAGACGCCCGGCTATGCCTTCGCGCTCGCGAAAGCTCCTCCTTGGCAGCCTCCAGCAGCTGCTCTCATGGAGAACGGCCGTAGAAGTCAAAGCCAGTGCTGGGCTGCACCTTCGCCTTCCCCAAGGAAGAAGCAACAGCAAACTCGGCGGTGCACTCTGTATTTCCCTCCTCCGCTGCGTCCTACATGCATTCGCGTTCTCCGAAACTCGGAGACTGAAGGGGCAATTGCTTCCCCAGAGAGCTGCACGGGGACTTAGGCGGCAGCAGCACGGGTAACTGCCGTGGAACTTGCTCCTTTCCCAAGGAGTGAATTCAGCAGGCAGGAGACTAGGCAGCCACGCTTGTCTTGCAGCCCCGTTACGACGGGCCCCCGAGCCCCGCGCCCCGCGGCTTGGTTCTTCGCCTTTTCGAACACGCCGTACCTTCGTTCTCCCGGAGGCGGACGGTCGTCTGCTTCTGGCCCGGAACACTGTGCCCGGCAGCGAAGCGCTTTCTGCGGCAAGCTGCAAAGCGCCCGTCAGATGGCGATGCTGTCTGCCCGCTCCTTCTCGGCTCGAGTGTACCCCGGCGCACGCTGCCGTCTCGCAAGGAGCAAAGAGCTTCGGTAGACGTCTCGCACCCAGGAGAAAGGTGCCAGGACGACACCACGTTCTTCCTCACCCCTTCTCGTGGCCCAGATTGTGGTGCTGCCTTCAAAGCCGTGCGCATTGAAAGACTCCTCCAGCAAGTGCTTCTCCCCTGGCACACTTCGCTCAGCGAGAGCTGCGTGGGCAGCGTGGACTCAGCGAAACCGAAAGGGTGTTCTTGTAGCTCGAGCTTGTTGGAGAGGATGAAAGTTTGGTGAGAAGGTTTCCCAGCTATGCAGGCTTGGCACAAAGATCTCGGAATGTAGAAACGTAGCATGAGGTAGAAATGGGAGCAAGTTTTGACAGAGAGTAAAAGGTGTTTTGCTGAAACACTGATCACTGAGTAACCGAGAAGGCAAAGGTTGGAGATTGAGTTGGAAGGAGATTTTTTTCTCACGATTAGGACAACGGTATGTGAGTAGAAACAAGCACCCGTTTTTCACCAAGTAAACAAGTCTCGAGAAGGGCATAAGGAAATAGAAAAACATGTTTTGACCAAAAAGAGGGCTATCGCAGGCAAACAAGAAATGTCGATGTAGCAAGAAGAAGAAGGATGGGGGGGGTGTCTGAGAATTCTCCGTGGTAAGCTTCAATTGGAACTTGCTTACTCTTGCGACTGGAGAAGAATGCCTATAATACGGCAGTGCTAGTAGTCATGATAGGCTACAGGCAAATGTAAAGGTATTGGTGTATGGTGCCTATTGCTTGTCGTGTTTTAAGACACTCAGCAAAGAAAACTATCTAACGCTTTGTAAGTTGAACAGAAAGCGGCTCCAGGCATGCCTGCCAGCTGTAGCTGACAGCTGTAGGGCTGGCTCTGGATACCCACTCCCTGAAATGCTGTGACTTCGCCTATGCAAGAAACAGCTTTCAAGAGAGCCGCCTGAAGTCCAGAGAGCCCTTCGTGAGCCTTTTTCCTATGGCGCTGTGGAAAGAAACGGTGCACGCTACACCGTGGGTGCGTGCAGCCTGCTCGAGCAAAAGCGGCAAAGTTCAGTGCCCTCGCTGGGCTTCCCTTTCGTGCAGACAACGTGAGGCGAAGAAGGAAGCCGCAGAGCAGCGGGCTTGCGTGTGCAGTGCACCGAGTTGCACAAGTCCAGCGAGGGCTCGTTCACGAGCCGAGCCGGCTGAGGGCGTCCTCGCTTCTGCCAAAGGGAACGCGGAGCCGTAGCGCTTCACCCCCCAGCGTGGAGATAGGCACTTCCCTAGTGGTTCAGCCTTGCAGAGTCCCTGCAGCTAGAGCTCACCCAGGAGCAGGCGTCAAAGCAGAAGGCCTTCCTAAAGCACCCCTTCTCCAAGCAGCCTCCGGAAAGGGCACATCACACTGCGGCTCTGCGCCTTTCTTCTAAGACAGACGCCCGGCTATGCCTTCGCGCTCGCGAAAGCTCCTCCTTGGCAGCCTCCAGCAGCTGCTCTCATGGAGAACGGCCGTAGAAGTCAAAGCCAGTGCTGGGCTGCACCTTCGCCTTCCCCAAGGAAGAAGCAACAGCAAACTCGGAGGTGCACACTGTACTTCCCTCCTCCGCTGCGTCCTACATGCATTCGCGTTCTCCGAAACTCGGAGACTGAAGGGAAGGGCAATTGCTTCCCCAGAGAGCTGCAAGGGGACTTAGGCGGCAGCAGCACGGGTAACTGCCGTGGAACTTGCTCCTTTCCCAAGGAGTGAATTCAGCAGGCAGGAGACTCGGCAGCCACGCTTGTCTTGCAGCCCCGTTACGACGGGCCCCCGAGCCCCGCGCCCCGCGGCTTGGTTCTTCGCCTTTTCGAACACGCCGTACCTTCGTTCTCCCGGAGGCGGACGGTCGTCTGCTTCTGGCCCGGAACACTGTGCCCGGCAGCGAAGCGCTTTCTGCGGCAAGCTGCAAAGCGCCCGTCAGATGGCGATGCTGTCTGCCCGCTCCTTCTCGGCTCGAGTGTACCCCGGCGCACGCTGCCGTCTCGCAAGGGGCAAAGAGCTTCGGTAGACGTCTCGCACCCAGGAGAAAGGTGCCAGGACGACACCACGTTCTTCCTCACCCCTTCTCGTGGCCCAGATTGTGGTGCTGCCTTCAAAGCCGTGCGCATTGAAAGACTCCTCCAGCAAGTGCTTCTCCCCTGGCACACTTCGCTCAGCGAGAGCTGCGTGGGCAGCGTGGACTCAGCGAAACCGAAAGGGTGTTCTTGTAGCTCGAGCTTGTTGGAGAGGATGAAAGTTTGGTGAGAAGGTTTCCCAGCTATGCAGGCTTGGCACAAAGATCTCGGAATGTAGAAACGTAGCATGAGGTAGAAATGGGAGCAAGTTTTGACAGAGAGTAACAGGTGTTTTGCTGAAACACTGATCACTGAGTAACCGAGAAGGCAAAGGTTGGAGATTGAGTTGGAAGGAGATTTTTTTCTCACGATTAGGACAACGGTATGTGAGTAGAAACAAGCACCCGTTTTTCACCAAGTAAACAAGTCTCGAGAAGGGCATAAGGAAATAGAAAAACATGTTTTGACCAAAAAGAGGGCTATCGCAGGCAAACAAGAAATGTCGATGTAGCAAGAAGAAGAAGGATGGGGGGGGTGTCTGAGAATTCTCCGTGGTAAGCTTCAATTGGAACTTGCTTACTCTTGCGACTGGAGAAGAATGCCTATAATACGGCAGTGCTAGTAGTCATGATAGGCTACAGGCAAATGTAAAGGTATTGGTGTATGGTGCCTATTGCTTGTCGTGTTTTAAGACACTCAGCAAAGAAAACTATCTAACGCTTTGTAAGTTGAACAGAAAGCGGCTCCAGGCATGCCTGCCAGCTGTAGCTGACAGCTGTAGGGCTGGCTCTGGATACCCACTCCCTGAAATGCTGTGACTTCGCCTATGCAAGAAACAGCTTTCAAGAGAGCCGCCTGAAGTCCAGAGAGCCCTTCGTGAGCCTTTTTCCTATGGCGCTGTGGAAAGAAACGGTGCACGCTACACCGTGGGTGCGTGCAGCCTGCTCGAGCAAAAGCGGCAAAGTTCAGTGCCCTCGCTGGGCTTCCCTTTCGTGCAGACAACGTGAGGCGAAGAAGGAAGCCGCAGAGCAGCGGGCTTGCGTGTGCAGTGCACCGAGTTGCACAAGTCCAGCGAGGGCTCGTTCACGAGCCGAGCCGGCTGAGGGCGTCCTCGCTTCTGCCAAAGGGAACGCGGAGCCGTAGCGCTTCACCCCCCAGCGTGGAGATAGGCACTTCCCTAGTGGTTCAGCCTTGCAGAGTCCCTGCAGCTAGAGCTCACCCAGGAGCAGGCGTCAAAGCAGAAGGCCTTCCTAAAGCACCCCTTCTCCAAGCAGCCTCCGGAAAGGGCACATCACACTGCGGCTCTGCGCCTTTCTTCTAAGACAGACGCCCGGCTATGCTTTCGCGCTCGCGAAAGCTCCTCCTTGGCAGCCTCCAGCAGCTGCTCTCATGGAGAACGGCCGTAGAAGTCAAAGCCAGTGCTGGGCTGCACCTTCGCCTTCCCCAAGGAAGAAGCAACAGCAAACTCGGAGGTGCACACTGTATTTCCCTCCTCCGCTGCGTCCTACATGCATTCGCGTTCTCCGAAACTCGGAGACTGAAGGGAAGGGCAATTGCTTCCCCAGAGAGCTGCAAGGGGACTTAGGCGGCAGCAGCACGGGTAACTGCCGTGGAACTTGTTCCTTTCCCAAGGAGTGAATTCAGCAGGCAGGAGACTCGGCAGCCACGCTTGTCTTGCAGCCCCGTTACGACGGGCCCCAGAGCCCCGCGCCCCGCGGCTTGGTTCTTCGCCTTTTCGAACACGCCGTACCTTCGTTCTCCCGGAGGCGGACGGTCGTCTGCTTCTGGCCCGGAACACTGTGCCCGGCAGCGAAGCGCTTTCTGCGGCAAGCTGCAAAGCGCCCGTCAGATGGCGATGCTGTCTGCCCGCTCCTTCTCGGCTCGAGTGTACCCCGGCGCACGCTGCCGTCTCGCAAGGAGCAAAGAGCTTCGGTAGACGTCTCGCACACAGGAGAAAGGTGCCAGGACGACACCACGTTCTTCCTCACCCCTTCTCGTGGCCCAGATTGTGGTGCTGCCTTCAAAGCCGTGCGCATTGAAAGACTCCTCCAGCAAGTGCTTCTCCCCTGGCACACTTCGCTCAGCGAGAGCTGCGTGGGCAGCGTGGACTCAGCGAAACCGAAAGGGTGTTCTTGTAGCTCGAGCTTGTTGGAGAGGATGAAAGTTTGGTGAGAAGGTTTCCCAGCTATGCAGGCTTGGCACAAAGATCTCGGAATGTAGAAACGTAGCATGAGGTAGAAATGGGAGCAAGTTTTGACAGAGAGTAACAGGTGTTTTGCTGACACACTGATCACTGAGTAACCGAGAAGGCAAAGGTTGGAGATTGAGTTGGAAGGAGATTTTTTTCTCACGATTAGGACAACGGTATGTGAGTAGAAACAAGCACCCGTTTTTCACCAAGTAAACAAGTCTCGAGAAGGGCATAAGGAAATAGAAAAACATGTTTTGACCAAAAAGAGGGCTATCGCAGGCAAACAAGAAATGTCGATGTAGCAAGAAGAAGAATGGGGGGGGTGTCTGAGAATTCTCCGTGGTAAGCTTCAATTGGAACTTGCCTACTCTTGCGACTGGAGAAGAATGCCTATAATACGGCAGTGCTAGTAGTCATGATAGGCTACAGGCAAATGTAAAGGTATTGGTGTATGGTGCCTATTGCTTGTCGTGTTTTAAGACACTCAGCAAAGAAAACTATCTAACGCTTTGTAAGTTGAACAGAAAGCGGCTCCAGGCATGCCTGCCAGCTGTAGCTGACAGCTGTAGGGCTGGCTCTGGATACCCACTCCCTGAAATGCTGTGACTTCGCCTATGCAAGAAACAGCTTTCAAGAGAGCCGCCTGAAGTCCAGAGAGCCCTTCGTGAGCCGTTTTCCTATGGCGCTGTGGAAAGAAACGGTGCACGCTACACCGTGGGTGCGTGCAGCCTGCTCGAGCAAAAGCGGCAAAGTTCAGTGCCCTCGCTGGGCTTCCCTTTCGTGCAGACAACGTGAGGCGAAGAAGGAAGCCGCAGAGCAGCGGGCTTGCGTGTGCAGTGCACCGAGTTGCACAAGTCCAGCGAGGGCTCGTTCACGAGCCGAGCCGGCTGAGGGCGTCCTCGCTTCTGCCAAAGGGAACGCGGAGCCGTAGCGCTTCACCCCCCAGCGTGGAGATAGGCACTTCCCTAGTGGTTCAGCCTTGCAGAGTCCCTGCAGCTAGAGCTCACCCAGGAGCAGGCGTCAAAGCAGAAGGCCTTCCTAAAGCACCCCTTCTCCAAGCAGCCTCCGGAAAGGGCACATCACACTGCGGCTCTGCGCCTTTCTTCTAAGACAGACGCCCGGCTATGCCTTCGCGCTCGCGAAAGCTCCTCCTTGGCAGCCTCCAGCAGCTGCTCTCATGGAGAACGGCCGTAGAAGTCAAAGCCAGTGCTGGGCTGCACCTTCGCCTTCCCCAAGGAAGAAGCAACAGCAAACTCGGCGGTGCACTCTGTATTTCCCTCCTCCGCTGCGTCCTACATGCATTCGCGTTCTCCGAAACTCGGAGACTGAAGGGAAGGGCAATTGCTTCCCCAGAGAGCTGCACGGGGACTTAGGCGGCAGCAGCACGGGTAACTGCCGTGGAACTTGCTCCTTTCCCAAGGAGTGAATTCAGCAGGCAGGAGACTAGGCAGCCACGCTTGTCTTGCAGCCCCGTTACGACGGGCCCCCGAGCCCCGCGCCCCGCGGCTTGGTTCTTCGCCTTTTCGAACACGCCGTACCTTCGTTCTCCCGGAGGCGGACGGTCGTCTGCTTCTGGCCCGGAACACTGTGCCCGGCAGCGAAGCGCTTTCTGCGGCAAGCTGCAAAGCGCCCGTCAGATGGCGATGCTGTCTGCCCGCTCCTTCTCGGCTCGAGTGTACCCCGGCGCACGCTGCCGTCTCGCAAGGAGCAAAGAGCTTCGGTAGACGTCTCGCACCCAGGAGAAAGGTGCCAGGACGACACCACGTTCTTCCTCACCCCTTCTCGTGGCCCAGATTGTGGTGCTGCCTTCAAAGCCGTGCGCATTGAAAGACTCCTCCAGCAAGTGCTTCTCCCCTGGCACACTTCGCTCAGCGAGAGCTGCGTGGGCAGCGTGGACTCAGCGAAACCGAAAGGGTGTTCTTGTAGCTCGAGCTTGTTGGAGAGGATGAAAGTTTGGTGAGAAGGTTTCCCAGCTATGCAGGCTTGGCACAAAGATCTCGGAATGTAGAAACGTAGCATGAGGTAGAAATGGGAGCAAGTTTTGACAGAGAGTAAAAGGTGTTTTGCTGAAACACTGATCACTGAGTAACCGAGAAGGCAAAGGTTGGAGATTGAGTTGGAAGGAGATTTTTTTCTCACGATTAGGACAACGGTATGTGAGTAGAAACAAGCACCCGTTTTTCACCAAGTAAACAAGTCTCGAGAAGGGCATAAGGAAATAGAAAAACATGTTTTGACCAAAAAGAGGGCTATCGCAGGCAAACAAGAAATGTCGATGTAGCAAGAAGAAGAAGGATGGGGGGGGTGTCTGAGAATTCTCCGTGGTAAGCTTCAATTGGAACTTGCTTACTCTTGCGACTGGAGAAGAATGCCTATAATACGGCAGTGCTAGTAGTCATGATAGGCTACAGGCAAATGTAAAGGTATTGGTGTATGGTGCCTATTGCTTGTCGTGTTTTAAGACACTCAGCAAAGAAAACTATCTAACGCTTTGTAAGTTGAACAGAAAGCGGCTCCAGGCATGCCTGCCAGCTGTAGCTGACAGCTGTAGGGCTGGCTCTGGATACCCACTCCCTGAAATGCTGTGACTTCGCCTATGCAAGAAACAGCTTTCAAGAGAGCCGCCTGAAGTCCAGAGAGCCCATCGTGAGCCTTTTTCCTATGGCGCTGTGGAAAGAAACGGTGCACGCTACACCGTGGGTGCGTGCAGCCTGCTCGAGCAAAAGCGGCAAAGTTCAGTGCCCTCGCTGGGCTTCCCTTTCGTGCAGACAACGTGAGGCGAAGAAGGAAGCCGCAGAGCAGCGGGCTTGCGTGTGCAGTGCACCGAGTTGCACAAGTCCAGCGAGGGCTCGTTCACGAGCCGAGCCGGCTGAGGGCGTCCTCGCTTCTGCCAAAGGGAACGCGGAGCCGTAGCGCTTCACCCCCCAGCGTGGAGATAGGCACTTCCCTAGTGGTTCAGCCTTGCAGAGTCCCTGCAGCTAGAGCTCACCCAGGAGCAGGCGTCAAAGCAGAAGGCCTTCCTAAAGCACCCCTTCTCCAAGCAGCCTCCGGAAAGGGCACATCACACTGCGGCTCTGCGCCTTTCTTCTAAGACAGACGCCCGGCTATGCCTTCGCGCTCGCGAAAGCTCCTCCTTGGCAGCCTCCAGCAGCTGCTCTCATGGAGAACGGCCGTAGAAGTCAAAGCCAGTGCTGGGCTGCACCTTCGCCTTCCCCAAGGAAGAAGCAACAGCAAACTCGGCGGTGCACTCTGTATTTCCCTCCTCCGCTGCGTCCTACATGCATTCGCGTTCTCCGAAACTCGGAGACTGAAGGGAAGGGCAATTGCTTCCCCAGAGAGCTGCACGGGGACTTAGGCGGCAGCAGCACGGGTAACTGCCGTGGAACTTGCTCCTTTCCCAAGGAGTGAATTCAGCAGGCAGGAGACTAGGCAGCCACGCTTGTCTTGCAGCCCCGTTACGACGGGCCCCCGAGCCCCGCGCCCCGCGGCTTGGTTCTTCGCCTTTTCGAACACGCCGTACCTTCGTTCTCCCGGAGGCGGACGGTCGTCTGCTTCTGGCCCGGAACACTGTGCCCGGCAGCGAAGCGCTTTCTGCGGCAAGCTGCAAAGCGCCCGTCAGATGGCGATGCTGTCTGCCCGCTCCTTCTCGGCTCGAGTGTACCCCGGCGCACGCTGCCGTCTCGCAAGGAGCAAAGAGCTTCGGTAGACGTCTCGCACCCAGGAGAAAGGTGCCAGGACGACACCACGTTCTTCCTCACCCCTTCTCGTGGCCCAGATTGTGGTGCTGCCTTCAAAGCCGTGCGCATTGAAAGACTCCTCCAGCAAGTGCTTCTCCCCTGGCACACTTCGCTCAGTGAGAGCTGCGTGGGCAGCGTGGACTCAGCGAAACCGAAAGGGTGTTCTTGTAGCTCGAGCTTGTTGGAGAGGATGAAAGTTTGGTGAGAAGGTTTCCCAGCTATGCAGGCTTGGCACAAAGATCTCGGAATGTAGAAACGTAGCATGAGGTAGAAATGGGAGCAAGTTTTGACAGAGAGTAACAGGTGTTTTGCTGAAACACTGATAACTGAGTAACCGAGAAGGCAAAGGTTGGAGATTGAGTTGGAAGGAGATTTTTTTCTCACGATTAGGACAACGGTATGTGAGTAGAAACAAGCACCCGTTTTTCACCAAGTAAACAAGTCTCGAGAAGGGCATAAGGAAATAGAAAAACATGTTTTGACCAAAAAGAGGGCTATCGCAGGCAAACAAGAAATGTCGATGTAGCAAGAAGAAGAAGGATGGGGGGGGGTGTCTGAGAATTCTCCGTGGTAAGCTTCAATTGGAACTTGCTTACTCTTGCGACTGGAGAAAAATGCCTATAATACGGCAGTGCTAGTAGTCATGATAGGCTACAGGCAAATGTAAAGGTATTGGTGTATGGTGCCTATTGCTTGTCGTGTTTTAAGACACTCAGCAAAGAAAACTATCTAACGCTTTGTAAGTTGAACAGAAAGCGGCTCCAGGCATGCCTGCCAGCTGTAGCTGACAGCTGTAGGGCTGGCTCTGGATACCCACTCCCTGAAATGCTGTGACTTCGCCTATGCAAGAAACAGCTTTCAAGAGAGCCGCCTGAAGTCCAGAGAGCCCTTCGTGAGCCTTTTTCCTATGGCGCTGTGGAAAGAAACGGTGCACGCTACACCGTGGGTGCGTGCAGCCTGCTCGAGCAAAAGCGGCAAAGTTCAGTGCCCTCGCTGGGCTTCCCTTTCGTGCAGACAACGTGAGGCGAAGAAGGAAGCCGCAGAGCAGCGGGCTTGCGTGTGCAGTGCACCGAGTTGCACAAGTCCAGCGAGGGCTCGTTCACGAGCCGAGCCGGCTGAGGGCGTCCTCGCTTCTGCCAAAGGGAACGCGGAGCCGTAGCGCTTCACCCCCCAGCGTGGAGATAGGCACTTCCCTAGTGGTTCAGCCTTGCAGAGTCCCTGCAGCTAGAGCTCACCCAGGAGCAGGCGTCAAAGCAGAAGGCCTTCCTAAAGCACCCCTTCTCCAAGCAGCCTCCGGAAAGGGCACATCACACTGCGGCTCTGCGCCTTTCTTCTAAGACAGACGCCCGGCTATGCCTTCGCGCTCGCGAAAGCTCCTCCTTGGCAGCCTCCAGCAGCTGCTCTCATGGAGAACGGCCGTAGAAGTCAAAGCCAGTGCTGGGCTGCACCTTCGCCTTCCCCAAGGAAGAAGCAACAGCAAACTCGGCGGTGCACTCTGTATTTCCCTCCTCCGCTGCGTCCTACATGCATTCGCGTTCTCCGAAACTCGGAGACTGAAGGGGCAATTGCTTCCCCAGAGAGCTGCACGGGGACTTAGGCGGCAGCAGCACGGGTAACTGCCGTGGAACTTGCTCCTTTCCCAAGGAGTGAATTCAGCAGGCAGGAGACTAGGCAGCCACGCTTGTCTTGCAGCCCCGTTACGACGGGCCCCCGAGCCCCGCGCCCCGCGGCTTGGTTCTTCGCCTTTTCGAACACGCCGTACCTTCGTTCTCCCGGAGGCGGACGGTCGTCTGCTTCTGGCCCGGAACACTGTGCCCGGCAGCGAAGCGCTTTCTGCGGCAAGCTGCAAAGCGCCCGTCAGATGGCGATGCTGTCTGCCCGCTCCTTCTCGGCTCGAGTGTACCCCGGCGCACGCTGCCGTCTCGCAAGGAGCAAAGAGCTTCGGTAGACGTCTCGCACCCAGGAGAAAGGTGCCAGGACGACACCACGTTCTTCCTCACCCCTTCTCGTGGCCCAGATTGTGGTGCTGCCTTCAAAGCCGTGCGCATTGAAAGACTCCTCCAGCAAGTGCTTCTCCCCTGGCACACTTCGCTCAGCGAGAGCTGCGTGGGCAGCGTGGACTCAGCGAAACCGAAAGGGTGTTCTTGTAGCTCGAGCTTGTTGGAGAGGATGAAAGTTTGGTGAGAAGGTTTCCCAGCTATGCAGGCTTGGCACAAAGATCTCGGAATGTAGAAACGTAGCATGAGGTAGAAATGGGAGCAAGTTTTGACAGAGAGTAAAAGGTGTTTTGCTGAAACACTGATCACTGAGTAACCGAGAAGGCAAAGGTTGGAGATTGAGTTGGAAGGAGATTTTTTTCTCACGATTAGGACAACGGTATGTGAGTAGAAACAAGCACCCGTTTTTCACCAAGTAAACAAGTCTCGAGAAGGGCATAAGGAAATAGAAAAACATGTTTTGACCAAAAAGAGGGCTATCGCAGGCAAACAAGAAATGTCGATGTAGCAAGAAGAAGAAGGATGGGGGGGGTGTCTGAGAATTCTCCGTGGTAAGCTTCAATTGGAACTTGCTTACTCTTGCGACTGGAGAAGAATGCCTATAATACGGCAGTGCTAGTAGTCATGATAGGCTACAGGCAAATGTAAAGGTATTGGTGTATGGTGCCTATTGCTTGTCGTGTTTTAAGACACTCAGCAAAGAAAACTATCTAACGCTTTGTAAGTTGAACAGAAAGCGGCTCCAGGCATGCCTGCCAGCTGTAGCTGACAGCTGTAGGGCTGGCTCTGGATACCCACTCCCTGAAATGCTGTGACTTCGCCTATGCAAGAAACAGCTTTCAAGAGAGCCGCCTGAAGTCCAGAGAGCCCTTCGTGAGCCTTTTTCCTATGGCGCTGTGGAAAGAAACGGTGCACGCTACACCGTGGGTGCGTGCAGCCTGCTCGAGCAAAAGCGGCAAAGTTCAGTGCCCTCGCTGGGCTTCCCTTTCGTGCAGACAACGTGAGGCGAAGAAGGAAGCCGCAGAGCAGCGGGCTTGCGTGTGCAGTGCACCGAGTTGCACAAGTCCAGCGAGGGCTCGTTCACGAGCCGAGCCGGCTGAGGGCGTCCTCGCTTCTGCCAAAGGGAACGCGGAGCCGTAGCGCTTCACCCCCCAGCGTGGAGATAGGCACTTCCCTAGTGGTTCAGCCTTGCAGAGTCCCTGCAGCTAGAGCTCACCCAGGAGCAGGCGTCAAAGCAGAAGGCCTTCCTAAAGCACCCCTTCTCCAAGCAGCCTCCGGAAAGGGCACATCACACTGCGGCTCTGCGCCTTTCTTCTAAGACAGACGCCCGGCTATGCCTTCGCGCTCGCGAAAGCTCCTCCTTGGCAGCCTCCAGCAGCTGCTCTCATGGAGAACGGCCGTAGAAGTCAAAGCCAGTGCTGGGCTGCACCTTCGCCTTCCCCAAGGAAGAAGCAACAGCAAACTCGGAGGTGCACACTGTACTTCCCTCCTCCGCTGCGTCCTACATGCATTCGCGTTCTCCGAAACTCGGAGACTGAAGGGAAGGGCAATTGCTTCCCCAGAGAGCTGCAAGGGGACTTAGGCGGCAGCAGCACGGGTAACTGCCGTGGAACTTGCTCCTTTCCCAAGGAGTGAATTCAGCAGGCAGGAGACTCGGCAGCCACGCTTGTCTTGCAGCCCCGTTACGACGGGCCCCCGAGCCCCGCGCCCCGCGGCTTGGTTCTTCGCCTTTTCGAACACGCCGTACCTTCGTTCTCCCGGAGGCGGACGGTCGTCTGCTTCTGGCCCGGAACACTGTGCCCGGCAGCGAAGCGCTTTCTGCGGCAAGCTGCAAAGCGCCCGTCAGATGGCGATGCTGTCTGCCCGCTCCTTCTCGGCTCGAGTGTACCCCGGCGCACGCTGCCGTCTCGCAAGGAGCAAAGAGCTTCGGTAGACGTCTCGCACCCAGGAGAAAGGTGCCAGGACGACACCACGTTCTTCCTCACCCCTTCTCGTGGCCCAGATTGTGGTGCTGCCTTCAAAGCCGTGCGCATTGAAAGACTCCTCCAGCAAGTGCTTCTCCCCTGGCACACTTCGCTCAGCGAGAGCTGCGTGGGCAGCGTGGACTCAGCGAAACCGAAAGGGTGTTCTTGTAGCTCGAGCTTGTTGGAGAGGATGAAAGTTTGGTGAGAAGGTTTCCCAGCTATGCAGGCTTGGCACAAAGATCTCGGAATGTAGAAACGTAGCATGAGGTAGAAATGGGAGCAAGTTTTGACAGAGAGTAACAGGTGTTTTGCTGAAACACTGATCACTGAGTAACCGAGAAGGCAAAGGTTGGAGATTGAGTTGGAAGGAGATTTTTTTCTCACGATTAGGACAACGGTATGTGAGTAGAAACAAGCACCCGTTTTTCACCAAGTAAACAAGTCTCGAGAAGGGCATAAGGAAATAGAAAAACATGTTTTGACCAAAAAGAGGGCTATCGCAGGCAAACAAGAAATGTCGATGTAGCAAGAAGAAGAAGGATGGGGGGGGTGTCTGAGAATTCTCCGTGGTAAGCTTCAATTGGAACTTGCTTACTCTTGCGACTGGAGAAGAATGCCTATAATACGGCAGTGCTAGTAGTCATGATAGGCTACAGGCAAATGTAAAGGTATTGGTGTATGGTGCCTATTGCTTGTCGTGTTTTAAGACACTCAGCAAAGAAAACTATCTAACGCTTTGTAAGTTGAACAGAAAGCGGCTCCAGGCATGCCTGCCAGCTGTAGCTGACAGCTGTAGGGCTGGCTCTGGATACCCACTCCCTGAAATGCTGTGACTTCGCCTATGCAAGAAACAGCTTTCAAGAGAGCCGCCTGAAGTCCAGAGAGCCCTTCGTGAGCCTTTTTCCTATGGCGCTGTGGAAAGAAACGGTGCACGCTACACCGTGGGTGCGTGCAGCCTGCTCGAGCAAAAGCGGCAAAGTTCAGTGCCCTCGCTGGGCTTCCCTTTCGTGCAGACAACGTGAGGCGAAGAAGGAAGCCGCAGAGCAGCGGGCTTGCGTGTGCAGTGCACCGAGTTGCACAAGTCCAGCGAGGGCTCGTTCACGAGCCGAGCCGGCTGAGGGCGTCCTCGCTTCTGCCAAAGGGAACGCGGAGCCGTAGCGCTTCACCCCCCAGCGTGGAGATAGGCACTTCCCTAGTGGTTCAGCCTTGCAGAGTCCCTGCAGCTAGAGCTCACCCAGGAGCAGGCGTCAAAGCAGAAGGCCTTCCTAAAGCACCCCTTCTCCAAGCAGCCTCCGGAAAGGGCACATCACACTGCGGCTCTGCGCCTTTCTTCTAAGACAGACGCCCGGCTATGCTTTCGCGCTCGCGAAAGCTCCTCCTTGGCAGCCTCCAGCAGCTGCTCTCATGGAGAACGGCCGTAGAAGTCAAAGCCAGTGCTGGGCTGCACCTTCGCCTTCCCCAAGGAAGAAGCAACAGCAAACTCGGAGGTGCACACTGTATTTCCCTCCTCCGCTGCGTCCTACATGCATTCGCGTTCTCCGAAACTCGGAGACTGAAGGGAAGGGCAATTGCTTCCCCAGAGAGCTGCAAGGGGACTTAGGCGGCAGCAGCACGGGTAACTGCCGTGGAACTTGTTCCTTTCCCAAGGAGTGAATTCAGCAGGCAGGAGACTCGGCAGCCACGCTTGTCTTGCAGCCCCGTTACGACGGGCCCCAGAGCCCCGCGCCCCGCGGCTTGGTTCTTCGCCTTTTCGAACACGCCGTACCTTCGTTCTCCCGGAGGCGGACGGTCGTCTGCTTCTGGCCCGGAACACTGTGCCCGGCAGCGAAGCGCTTTCTGCGGCAAGCTGCAAAGCGCCCGTCAGATGGCGATGCTGTCTGCCCGCTCCTTCTCGGCTCGAGTGTACCCCGGCGCACGCTGCCGTCTCGCAAGGAGCAAAGAGCTTCGGTAGACGTCTCGCACACAGGAGAAAGGTGCCAGGACGACACCACGTTCTTCCTCACCCCTTCTCGTGGCCCAGATTGTGGTGCTGCCTTCAAAGCCGTGCGCATTGAAAGACTCCTCCAGCAAGTGCTTCTCCCCTGGCACACTTCGCTCAGCGAGAGCTGCGTGGGCAGCGTGGACTCAGCGAAACCGAAAGGGTGTTCTTGTAGCTCGAGCTTGTTGGAGAGGATGAAAGTTTGGTGAGAAGGTTTCCCAGCTATGCAGGCTTGGCACAAAGATCTCGGAATGTAGAAACGTAGCATGAGGTAGAAATGGGAGCAAGTTTTGACAGAGAGTAACAGGTGTTTTGCTGAAACACTGATCACTGAGTAACCGAGAAGGCAAAGGTTGGAGATTGAGTTGGAAGGAGATTTTTTTCTCACGATTAGGACAACGGTATGTGAGTAGAAACAAGCACCCGTTTTTCACCAAGTAAACAAGTCTCGAGAAGGGCATAAGGAAATAGAAAAACATGTTTTGACCAAAAAGAGGGCTATCGCAGGCAAACAAGAAATGTCGATGTAGCAAGAAGAAGAAGGATGGGGGGGGTGTCTGAGAATTCTCCGTGGTAAGCTTCAATTGGAACTTGCTTACTCTTGCGACTGGAGAAGAATGCCTATAATACGGCAGTGCTAGTAGTCATGATAGGCTACAGGCAAATGTAAAGGTATTGGTGTATGGTGCCTATTGCTTGTCGTGTTTTAAGACACTCAGCAAAGAAAACTATCTAACGCTTTGTAAGTTGAACAGAAAGCGGCTCCAGGCATGCCTGCCAGCTGTAGCTGACAGCTGTAGGGCTGGCTCTGGATACCCACTCCCTGAAATGCTGTGACTTCGCCTATGCAAGAAACAGCTTTCAAGAGAGCCGCCTGAAGTCCAGAGAGCCCTTCGTGAGCCGTTTTCCTATGGCGCTGTGGAAAGAAACGGTGCACGCTACACCGTGGGTGCGTGCAGCCTGCTCGAGCAAAAGCGGCAAAGTTCAGTGCCCTCGCTGGGCTTCCCTTTCGTGCAGACAACGTGAGGCGAAGAAGGAAGCCGCAGAGCAGCGGGCTTGCGTGTGCAGTGCACCGAGTTGCACAAGTCCAGCGAGGGCTCGTTCACGAGCCGAGCCGGCTGAGGGCGTCCTCGCTTCTGCCAAAGGGAACGCGGAGCCGTAGCGCTTCACCCCCCAGCGTGGAGATAGGCACTTCCCTAGTGGTTCAGCCTTGCAGAGTCCCTGCAGCTAGAGCTCACCCAGGAGCAGGCGTCAAAGCAGAAGGCCTTCCTAAAGCACCCCTTCTCCAAGCAGCCTCCGGAAAGGGCACATCACACTGCGGCTCTGCGCCTTTCTTCTAAGACAGACGCCCGGCTATGCCTTCGCGCTCGCGAAAGCTCCTCCTTGGCAGCCTCCAGCAGCTGCTCTCATGGAGAACGGCCGTAGAAGTCAAAGCCAGTGCTGGGCTGCACCTTCGCCTTCCCCAAGGAAGAAGCAACAGCAAACTCGGCGGTGCACTCTGTATTTCCCTCCTCCGCTGCGTCCTACATGCATTCGCGTTCTCCGAAACTCGGAGACTGAAGGGAAGGGCAATTGCTTCCCCAGAGAGCTGCAAGGGGACTTAGGCGGCAGCAGCACGGGTAACTGCCGTGGAACTTGCTCCTTTCCCAAGGAGTGAATTCAGCAGGCAGGAGACTAGGCAGCCACGCTTGTCTTGCAGCCCCGTTACGACGGGCCCCCGAGCCCCGCGCCCCGCGGCTTGGTTCTTCGCCTTTTCGAACACGCCGTACCTTCGTTCTCCCGGAGGCGGACGGTCGTCTGCTTCTGGCCCGGAACACTGTGCCCGGCAGCGAAGCGCTTTCTGCGGCAAGCTGCAAAGCGCCCGTCAGATGGCGATGCTGTCTGCCCGCTCCTTCTCGGCTCGAGTGTACCCCGGCGCACGCTGCCGTCTCGCAAGGAGCAAAGAGCTTCGGTAGACGTCTCGCACCCAGGAGAAAGGTGCCAGGACGACACCACGTTCTTCCTCACCCCTTCTCGTGGCCCAGATTGTGGTGCTGCCTTCAAAGCCGTGCGCATTGAAAGACTCCTCCAGCAAGTGCTTCTCCCCTGGCACACTTCGCTCAGCGAGAGCTGCGTGGGCAGCGTGGACTCAGCGAAACCGAAAGGGTGTTCTTGTAGCTCGAGCTTGTTGGAGAGGATGAAAGTTTGGTGAGAAGGTTTCCCAGCTATGCAGGCTTGGCACAAAGATCTCGGAATGTAGAAACGTAGCATGAGGTAGAAATGGGAGCAAGTTTTGACAGAGAGTAACAGGTGTTTTGCTGACACACTGATCACTGAGTAACCGAGAAGGCAAAGGTTGGAGATTGAGTTGGAAGGAGATTTTTTTCTCACGATTAGGACAACGGTATGTGAGTAGAAACAAGCACCCGTTTTTCACCAAGTAAACAAGTCTCGAGAAGGGCATAAGGAAATAGAAAAACATGTTTTGACCAAAAAGAGGGCTATCGCAGGCAAACAAGAAATGTCGATGTAGCAAGAAGAAGAATGGGGGGGGTGTCTGAGAATTCTCCGTGGTAAGCTTCAATTGGAACTTGCCTACTCTTGCGACTGGAGAAGAATGCCTATAATACGGCAGTGCTAGTAGTCATGATAGGCTACAGGCAAATGTAAAGGTATTGGTGTATGGTGCCTATTGCTTGTCGTGTTTTAAGACACTCAGCAAAGAAAACTATCTAACGCTTTGTAAGTTGAACAGAAAGCGGCTCCAGGCATGCCTGCCAGCTGTAGCTGACAGCTGTAGGGCTGGCTCTGGATACCCACTCCCTGAAATGCTGTGACTTCGCCTATGCAAGAAACAGCTTTCAAGAGAGCCGCCTGAAGTCCAGAGAGCCCTTCGTGAGCCTTTTTCCTATGGCGCTGTGGAAAGAAACGGTGCACGCTACACCGTGGGTGCGTGCAGCCTGCTCGAGCAAAAGCGGCAAAGTTCAGTGCCCTCGCTGGGCTTCCCTTTCGTGCAGACAACGTGAGGCGAAGAAGGAAGCCGCAGAGCAGCGGGCTTGCGTGTGCAGTGCACCGAGTTGCACAAGTCCAGCGAGGGCTCGTTCACGAGCCGAGCCGGCTGAGGGCGTCCTCGCTTCTGCCAAAGGGAACGCGGAGCCGTAGCGCTTCACCCCCCAGCGTGGAGATAGGCACTTCCCTAGTGGTTCAGCCTTGCAGAGTCCCTGCAGCTAGAGCTCACCCAGGAGCAGGCGTCAAAGCAGAAGGCCTTCCTAAAGCACCCCTTCTCCAAGCAGCCTCCGGAAAGGGCACATCACACTGCGGCTCTGCGCCTTTCTTCTAAGACAGACGCCCGGCTATGCTTTCGCGCTCGCGAAAGCTCCTCCTTGGCAGCCTCCAGCAGCTGCTCTCATGGAGAACGGCCGTAGAAGTCAAAGCCAGTGCTGGGCTGCACCTTCGCCTTCCCCAAGGAAGAAGCAACAGCAAACTCGGAGGTGCACACTGTATTTCCCTCCTCCGCTGCGTCCTACATGCATTCGCGTTCTCCGAAACTCGGAGACTGAAGGGAAGGGCAATTGCTTCCCCAGAGAGCTGCAAGGGGACTTAGGCGGCAGCAGCACGGGTAACTGCCGTGGAACTTGTTCCTTTCCCAAGGAGTGAATTCAGCAGGCAGGAGACTCGGCAGCCACGCTTGTCTTGCAGCCCCGTTACGACGGGCCCCAGAGCCCCGCGCCCCGCGGCTTGGTTCTTCGCCTTTTCGAACACGCCGTACCTTCGTTCTCCCGGAGGCGGACGGTCGTCTGCTTCTGGCCCGGAACACTGTGCCCGGCAGCGAAGCGCTTTCTGCGGCAAGCTGCAAAGCGCCCGTCAGATGGCGATGCTGTCTGCCCGCTCCTTCTCGGCTCGAGTGTACCCCGGCGCACGCTGCCGTCTCGCAAGGAGCAAAGAGCTTCGGTAGACGTCTCGCACACAGGAGAAAGGTGCCAGGACGACACCACGTTCTTCCTCACCCCTTCTCGTGGCCCAGATTGTGGTGCTGCCTTCAAAGCCGTGCGCATTGAAAGACTCCTCCAGCAAGTGCTTCTCCCCTGGCACACTTCGCTCAGCGAGAGCTGCGTGGGCAGCGTGGACTCAGCGAAACCGAAAGGGTGTTCTTGTAGCTCGAGCTTGTTGGAGAGGATGAAAGTTTGGTGAGAAGGTTTCCCAGCTATGCAGGCTTGGCACAAAGATCTCGGAATGTAGAAACGTAGCATGAGGTAGAAATGGGAGCAAGTTTTGACAGAGAGTAACAGGTGTTTTGCTGAAACACTGATCACTGAGTAACCGAGAAGGCAAAGGTTGGAGATTGAGTTGGAAGGAGATTTTTTTCTCACGATTAGGACAACGGTATGTGAGTAGAAACAAGCACCCGTTTTTCACCAAGTAAACAAGTCTCGAGAAGGGCATAAGGAAATAGAAAAACATGTTTTGACCAAAAAGAGGGCTATCGCAGGCAAACAAGAAATGTCGATGTAGCAAGAAGAAGAAGGATGGGGGGGGTGTCTGAGAATTCTCCGTGGTAAGCTTCAATTGGAACTTGCTTACTCTTGCGACTGGAGAAGAATGCCTATAATACGGCAGTGCTAGTAGTCATGATAGGCTACAGGCAAATGTAAAGGTATTGGTGTATGGTGCCTATTGCTTGTCGTGTTTTAAGACACTCAGCAAAGAAAACTATCTAACGCTTTGTAAGTTGAACAGAAAGCGGCTCCAGGCATGCCTGCCAGCTGTAGCTGACAGCTGTAGGGCTGGCTCTGGATACCCACTCCCTGAAATGCTGTGACTTCGCCTATGCAAGAAACAGCTTTCAAGAGAGCCGCCTGAAGTCCAGAGAGCCCTTCGTGAGCCGTTTTCCTATGGCGCTGTGGAAAGAAACGGTGCACGCTACACCGTGGGTGCGTGCAGCCTGCTCGAGCAAAAGCGGCAAAGTTCAGTGCCCTCGCTGGGCTTCCCTTTCGTGCAGACAACGTGAGGCGAAGAAGGAAGCCGCAGAGCAGCGGGCTTGCGTGTGCAGTGCACCGAGTTGCACAAGTCCAGCGAGGGCTCGTTCACGAGCCGAGCCGGCTGAGGGCGTCCTCGCTTCTGCCAAAGGGAACGCGGAGCCGTAGCGCTTCACCCCCCAGCGTGGAGATAGGCACTTCCCTAGTGGTTCAGCCTTGCAGAGTCCCTGCAGCTAGAGCTCACCCAGGAGCAGGCGTCAAAGCAGAAGGCCTTCCTAAAGCACCCCTTCTCCAAGCAGCCTCCGGAAAGGGCACATCACACTGCGGCTCTGCGCCTTTCTTCTAAGACAGACGCCCGGCTATGCCTTCGCGCTCGCGAAAGCTCCTCCTTGGCAGCCTCCAGCAGCTGCTCTCATGGAGAACGGCCGTAGAAGTCAAAGCCAGTGCTGGGCTGCACCTTCGCCTTCCCCAAGGAAGAAGCAACAGCAAACTCGGCGGTGCACTCTGTATTTCCCTCCTCCGCTGCGTCCTACATGCATTCGCGTTCTCCGAAACTCGGAGACTGAAGGGAAGGGCAATTGCTTCCCCAGAGAGCTGCAAGGGGACTTAGGCGGCAGCAGCACGGGTAACTGCCGTGGAACTTGCTCCTTTCCCAAGGAGTGAATTCAGCAGGCAGGAGACTAGGCAGCCACGCTTGTCTTGCAGCCCCGTTACGACGGGCCCCCGAGCCCCGCGCCCCGCGGCTTGGTTCTTCGCCTTTTCGAACACGCCGTACCTTCGTTCTCCCGGAGGCGGACGGTCGTCTGCTTCTGGCCCGGAACACTGTGCCCGGCAGCGAAGCGCTTTCTGCGGCAAGCTGCAAAGCGCCCGTCAGATGGCGATGCTGTCTGCCCGCTCCTTCTCGGCTCGAGTGTACCCCGGCGCACGCTGCCGTCTCGCAAGGAGCAAAGAGCTTCGGTAGACGTCTCGCACCCAGGAGAAAGGTGCCAGGACGACACCACGTTCTTCCTCACCCCTTCTCGTGGCCCAGATTGTGGTGCTGCCTTCAAAGCCGTGCGCATTGAAAGACTCCTCCAGCAAGTGCTTCTCCCCTGGCACACTTCGCTCAGCGAGAGCTGCGTGGGCAGCGTGGACTCAGCGAAACCGAAAGGGTGTTCTTGTAGCTCGAGCTTGTTGGAGAGGATGAAAGTTTGGTGAGAAGGTTTCCCAGCTATGCAGGCTTGGCACAAAGATCTCGGAATGTAGAAACGTAGCATGAGGTAGAAATGGGAGCAAGTTTTGACAGAGAGTAACAGGTGTTTTGCTGACACACTGATCACTGAGTAACCGAGAAGGCAAAGGTTGGAGATTGAGTTGGAAGGAGATTTTTTTCTCACGATTAGGACAACGGTATGTGAGTAGAAACAAGCACCCGTTTTTCACCAAGTAAACAAGTCTCGAGAAGGGCATAAGGAAATAGAAAAACATGTTTTGACCAAAAAGAGGGCTATCGCAGGCAAACAAGAAATGTCGATGTAGCAAGAAGAAGAATGGGGGGGGTGTCTGAGAATTCTCCGTGGTAAGCTTCAATTGGAACTTGCCTACTCTTGCGACTGGAGAAGAATGCCTATAATACGGCAGTGCTAGTAGTCATGATAGGCTACAGGCAAATGTAAAGGTATTGGTGTATGGTGCCTATTGCTTGTCGTGTTTTAAGACACTCAGCAAAGAAAACTATCTAACGCTTTGTAAGTTGAACAGAAAGCGGCTCCAGGCATGCCTGCCAGCTGTAGCTGACAGCTGTAGGGCTGGCTCTGGATACCCACTCCCTGAAATGCTGTGACTTCGCCTATGCAAGAAACAGCTTTCAAGAGAGCCGCCTGAAGTCCAGAGAGCCCTTCGTGAGCCGTTTTCCTATGGCGCTGTGGAAAGAAACGGTGCACGCTACACCGTGGGTGCGTGCAGCCTGCTCGAGCAAAAGCGGCAAAGTTCAGTGCCCTCGCTGGGCTTCCCTTTCGTGCAGACAACGTGAGGCGAAGAAGGAAGCCGCAGAGCAGCGGGCTTGCGTGTGCAGTGCACCGAGTTGCACAAGTCCAGCGAGGGCTCGTTCACGAGCCGAGCCGGCTGAGGGCGTCCTCGCTTCTGCCAAAGGGAACGCGGAGCCGTAGCGCTTCACCCCCCAGCGTGGAGATAGGCACTTCCCTAGTGGTTCAGCCTTGCAGAGTCCCTGCAGCTAGAGCTCACCCAGGAGCAGGCGTCAAAGCAGAAGGCCTTCCTAAAGCACCCCTTCTCCAAGCAGCCTCCGGAAAGGGCACATCACACTGCGGCTCTGCGCCTTTCTTCTAAGACAGACGCCCGGCTATGCCTTCGCGCTCGCGAAAGCTCCTCCTTGGCAGCCTCCAGCAGCTGCTCTCATGGAGAACGGCCGTAGAAGTCAAAGCCAGTGCTGGGCTGCACCTTCGCCTTCCCCAAGGAAGAAGCAACAGCAAACTCGGCGGTGCACTCTGTATTTCCCTCCTCCGCTGCGTCCTACATGCATTCGCGTTCTCCGAAACTCGGAGACTGAAGGGAAGGGCAATTGCTTCCCCAGAGAGCTGCAAGGGGACTTAGGCGGCAGCAGCACGGGTAACTGCCGTGGAACTTGCTCCTTTCCCAAGGAGTGAATTCAGCAGGCAGGAGACTAGGCAGCCACGCTTGTCTTGCAGCCCCGTTACGACGGGCCCCCGAGCCCCGCGCCCCGCGGCTTGGTTCTTTGCCTTTTCGAACACGCCGTACCTTCGTTCTCCCGGAGGCGGACGGTCGTCTGCTTCTGGCCCGGAACACTGTGCCCGGCAGCGAAGCGCTTTCTGCGGCAAGCTGCAAAGCGCCCGTCAGATGGCGATGCTGTCTGCCCGCTCCTTCTCGGCTCGAGTGTACCCCGGCGCACGCTGCCGTCTCGCAAGGAGCAAAGAGCTTCGGTAGACGTCTCGCACCCAGGAGAAAGGTGCCAGGACGACACCACGTTCTTCCTCACCCCTTCTCGTGGCCCAGATTGTGGTGCTGCCTTCAAAGCCGTGCGCATTGAAAGACTCCTCCAGCAAGTGCTTCTCCCCTGGCACACTTCGCTCAGCGAGAGCTGCGTGGGCAGCGTGGACTCAGCGAAACCGAAAGGGTGTTCTTGTAGCTCGAGCTTGTTGGAGAGGATGAAAGTTTGGTGAGAAGGTTTCCCAGCTATGCAGGCTTGGCACAAAGATCTCGGAATGTAGAAACGTAGCATGAGGTAGAAATGGGAGCAAGTTTTGACAGAGAGTAACAGGTGTTTTGCTGACACACTGATCACTGAGTAACCGAGAAGGCAAAGGTTGGAGATTGAGTTGGAAGGAGATTTTTTTCTCACGATTAGGACAACGGTATGTGAGTAGAAACAAGCACCCGTTTTTCACCAAGTAAACAAGTCTCGAGAAGGGCATAAGGAAATAGAAAAACATGTTTTGACCAAAAAGAGGGCTATCGCAGGCAAACAAGAAATGTCGATGTAGCAAGAAGAAGAATGGGGGGGGTGTCTGAGAATTCTCCGTGGTAAGCTTCAATTGGAACTTGCCTACTCTTGCGACTGGAGAAGAATGCCTATAATACGGCAGTGCTAGTAGTCATGATAGGCTACAGGCAAATGTAAAGGTATTGGTGTATGGTGCCTATTGCTTGTCGTGTTTTAAGACACTCAGCAAAGAAAACTATCTAACGCTTTGTAAGTTGAACAGAAAGCGGCTCCAGGCATGCCTGCCAGCTGTAGCTGACAGCTGTAGGGCTGGCTCTGGATACCCACTCCCTGAAATGCTGTGACTTCGCCTATGCAAGAAACAGCTTTCAAGAGAGCCGCCTGAAGTCCAGAGAGCCCTTCGTGAGCCGTTTTCCTATGGCGCTGTGGAAAGAAACGGTGCACGCTACACCGTGGGTGCGTGCAGCCTGCTCGAGCAAAAGCGGCAAAGTTCAGTGCCCTCGCTGGGCTTCCCTTTCGTGCAGACAACGTGAGGCAAAGAAGGAAGCCGCAGAGCAGCGGGCTTGCGTGTGCAGTGCACCGAGTTGCACAAGTCCAGCGAGGGCTCGTTCACGAGCCGAGCCGGCTGAGGGCGTCCTCGCTTCTGCCAAAGGGAACGCGGAGCCGTAGCGCTTCACCCCCCAGCGTGGAGATAGGCACTTCCCTAGTGGTTCAGCCTTGCAGAGTCCCTGCAGCTAGAGCTCACCCAGGAGCAGGCGTCAAAGCAGAAGGCCTTCCTAAAGCACCCCTTCTCCAAGCAGCCTCCGGAAAGGGCACATCACACTGCGGCTCTGCGCCTTTCTTCTAAGACAGACGCCCGGCTATGCTTTCGCGCTCGCGAAAGCTCCTCCTTGGCAGCCTCCAGCAGCTGCTCTCATGGAGAACGGCCGTAGAAGTCAAAGCCAGTGCTGGGCTGCACCTTCGCCTTCCCCAAGGAAGAAGCAACAGCAAACTCGGCGGTGCACTCTGTATTTCCCTCCTCCGCTGCGTCCTACATGCATTCGCGTTCTCCGAAACTCGGAGACTGAAGGGAAGGGCAATTGCTTCCCCAGAGAGCTGCAAGGGGACTTAGGCGGCAGCAGCACGGGTAACTGCCGTGGAACTTGCTCCTTTCCCAAGGAGTGAATTCAGCAGGCAGGAGACTCGGCAGCCACGCTTGTCTTGCAGCCCCGTTACGACGGGCCCCCGAGCCCCGCGCCCCGCGGCTTGGTTCTTTGCCTTTTCGAACACGCCGTACCTTCATTCTCCCGGAGGCGGACGGTCGTCTGCTTCTGGCCCGGAACACTGTGCCCGGCAGCGAAGCGCTTTCTGCGGCAAGCTGCAAAGCGCCCGTCAGATGGCGATGCTGTCTGCCCGCTCCTTCTCGGCTCGAGTGTACCCCGGCGCACGCTGCCGTCTCGCAAGGAGCAAAGAGCTTCGGTAGACGTCTCGCACCCAGGAGAAAGGTGCCAGGACGACACCACGTTCTTCCTCACCCCTTCTCGTGGCCCAGATTGTGGTGCTGCCTTCAAAGCCGTGCGCATTGAAAGACTCCTCCAGCAAGTGCTTCTCCCCTGGCACACTTCGCTCAGCGAGAGCTGCGTGGGCAGCGTGGACTCAGCGAAACCGAAAGGGTGTTCTTGTAGCTCGAGCTTGTTGGAGAGGATGAAAGTTTGGTGAGAAGGTTTCCCAGCTATGCAGGCTTGGCACAAAGATCTCGGAATGTAGAAACGTAGCATGAGGTAGAAATGGGAGCAAGTTTTGACAGAGAGTAACAGGTGTTTTGCTGAAACACTGATCACTGAATAACCGAGAAGGCAAAGGTTGGAGATTGAGTTGGAAGGAGATTTTTTTCTCACGATTAGGACAACGGTATGTGAGTAGAAACAAGCACCCGTTTTTCACCAAGTAAACAAGTCTCGAGAAGGGCATAAGGAAATAGAAAAACATGTTTTGACCAAAAAGAGGGCTATCGCAGGCAAACAAGAAATGTCGATGTAGCAAGAAGAAGAAGGATGGGGGGGGTGTCTGAGAATTCTCCGTGGTAAGCTTCAATTGGAACTTGCTTACTCTTGCGACTGGAGAAGAATGCCTATAATACGGCAGTGCTAGTAGTCATGATAGGCTACAGGCAAATGTAAAGGTATTGGTGTATGGTGCCTATTGCTTGTCGTGTTTTAAGACACTCAGCAAAGAAAACTATCTAACGCTTTGTAAGTTGAACAGAAAGCGGCTCCAGGCATGCCTGCCAGCTGTAGCTGACAGCTGTAGGGCTGGCTCTGGATACCCACTCCCTGAAATGCTGTGACTTCGCCTATGCAAGAAACAGCTTTCAAGAGAGCCGCCTGAAGTCCAGAGAGCCCTTCGTGAGCCGTTTTCCTATGGCGCTGTGGAAAGAAACGGTGCACGCTACACCGTGGGTGCGTGCAGCCTGCTCGAGCAAAAGCGGCAAAGTTCAGTGCCCTCGCTGGGCTTCCCTTTCGTGCAGACAACGTGAGGCGAAGAAGGAAGCCGCAGAGCAGCGGGCTTGCGTGTGCAGTGCACCGAGTTGCACAAGTCCAGCGAGGGCTCGTTCACGAGCCCTCGCCGGCTGAGGGCGTCCTCGCTTCTGCCAAAGGGAACGCGGAGCCGTAGCGCTTCACCCCCCAGCGTGGAGATAGGCACTTCCCTAGTGGTTCAGCCTTGCAGAGTCCCTGCAGCTAGAGCTCACCCAGGAGCAGGCGTCAAAGCAGAAGGCCTTCCTAAAGCACCCCTTCTCCAAGCAGCCTCCGGAAAGGGCACATCACACTGCGGCTCTGCGCCTTTCTTCTAAGACAGACGCCCGGCTATGCTTTCGCGCTCGCGAAAGCTCCTCCTTGGCAGCCTCCAGCAGCTGCTCTCATGGAGAACGGCCGTAGAAGTCAAAGCCAGTGCTGGGCTGCACCTTCGCCTTCCCCAAGGAAGAAGCAACAGCAAACTCGGAGGTGCACACTGTATTTCCCTCCTCCGCTGCGTCCTACATGCATTCGCGTTCTCCGAAACTCGGAGACTGAAGGGAAGGGCAATTGCTTCCCCAGAGAGCTGCAAGGGGACTTAGGCGGCAGCAGCACGGGTAACTGCCGTGGAACTTGCTCCTTTCCCAAGGAGTGAATTCAGCAGGCAGGAGACTCGGCAGCCACGCTTGTCTTGCAGCCCCGTTACGACGGGCCCCAGAGCCCCGCGCCCCGCGGCTTGGTTCTTCGCCTTTTCGAACACGCCGTACCTTCGTTCTCCCGGAGGCGGACGGTCGTCTGCTTCTGGCCCGGAACACTGTGCCCGGCAGCGAAGCGCTTTCTGCGGCAAGCTGCAAAGCGCCCGTCAGATGGCGATGCTGTCTGCCCGCTCCTTCTCGGCTCGAGTGTACCCCGGCGCACGCTGCCGTCTCGCAAGGAGCAAAGAGCTTCGGTAGACGTCTCGCACCCAGGAGAAAGGTGCCAGGACGACACCACGTTCTTCCTCACCCCTTCTCGTGGCCCAGATTGTGGTGCTGCCTTCAAAGCCGTGCGCATTGAAAGACTCCTCCAGCAAGTGCTTCTCCCCTGGCACACTTCGCTCAGCGAGAGCTGCGTGGGCAGCGTGGACTCAGCGAAACCGAAAGGGTGTTCTTGTAGCTCGAGCTTGTTGGAGAGGATGAAAGTTTGGTGAGAAGGTTTCCCAGCTATGCAGGCTTGGCACAAAGATCTCGGAATGTAGAAACGTAGCATGAGGTAGAAATGGGAGCAAGTTTTGACAGAGAGTAACAGGTGTTTTGCTGAAACACTGATCACTGAGTAACCGAGAAGGCAAAGGTTGGAGATTGAGTTGGAAGGAGATTTTTTTCTCACGATTAGGACAACGGTATGTGAGTAGAAACAAGCACCCGTTTTTCACCAAGTAAACAAGTCTCGAGAAGGGCATAAGGAAATAGAAAAACATGTTTTGACCAAAAAGAGGGCTATCGCAGGCAAACAAGAAATGTCGATGTAGCAAGAAGAAGAAGGATGGGGGGGGTGTCTGAGAATTCTCCGTGGTAAGCTTCAATTGGAACTTGCCTACTCTTGCGACTGGAGAAGAATGCCTATAATACGGCAGTGCTAGTAGTCATGATAGGCTACAGGCAAATGTAAAGGTATTGGTGTATGGTGCCTATTGCTTGTCGTGTTTTAAGACACTCAGCAAAGAAAACTATCTAACGCTTTGTAAGTTGAACAGAAAGCGGCTCCAGGCATGCCTGCCAGCTGTAGCTGACAGCTGTAGGGCTGGCTCTGGATACCCACTCCCTGAAATGCTGTGACTTCGCCTATGCAAGAAACAGCTTTCAAGAGAGCCGCCTGAAGTCCAGAGAGCCCTTCGTGAGCCTTTTTCCTATGGCGCTGTGGAAAGAAACGGTGCACGCTACACCGTGGGTGCGTGCAGCCTGCTCGAGCAAAAGCGGCAAAGTTCAGTGCCCTCGCTGGGCTTCCCTTTCGTGCAGACAACGTGAGGCGAAGAAGGAAGCCGCAGAGCAGCGGGCTTGCGTGTGCAGTGCACCGAGTTGCACAAGTCCAGCGAGGGCTCGTTCACGAGCCGAGCCGGCTGAGGGCGTCCTCGCTTCTGCCAAAGGGAACGCGGAGCCGTAGCGCTTCACCCCCCAGCGTGGAGATAGGCACTTCCCTAGTGGTTCAGCCTTGCAGAGTCCCTGCAGCTAGAGCTCACCCAGGAGCAGGCGTCAAAGCAGAAGGCCTTCCTAAAGCACCCCTTCTCCAAGCAGCCTCCGGAAAGGGCACATCACACTGCGGCTCTGCGCCTTTCTTCTAAGACAGACGCCCGGCTATGCTTTCGCGCTCGCGAAAGCTCCTCCTTGGCAGCCTCCAGCAGCTGCTCTCATGGAGAACGGCCGTAGAAGTCAAAGCCAGTGCTGGGCTGCACCTTCGCCTTCCCCAAGGAAGAAGCAACAGCAAACTCGGCGGTGCACTCTGTATTTCCCTCCTCCGCTGCGTCCTACATGCATTCGCGTTCTCCGAAACTCGGAGACTGAAGGGAAGGGCAATTGCTTCCCCAGAGAGCTGCAAGGGGACTTAGGCGGCAGCAGCACGGGTAACTGCCGTGGAACTTGCTCCTTTCCCAAGGAGTGAATTCAGCAGGCAGGAGACTCGGCAGCCACGCTTGTCTTGCAGCCCCGTTACGACGGGCCCCAGAGCCCCGCGCCCCGCGGCTTGGTTCTTCGCCTTTTCGAACACGCCGTACCTTCGTTCTCCCGGAGGCGGACGGTCGTCTGCTTCTGGCCCGGAACACTGTGCCCGGCAGCGAAGCGCTTTCTGCGGCAAGCTGCAAAGCGCCCGTCAGATGGCGATGCTGTCTGCCCGCTCCTTCTCGGCTCGAGTGTACCCCGGCGCACGCTGCCGTCTCGCAAGGAGCAAAGAGCTTCGGTAGACGTCTCGCACACAGGAGAAAGGTGCCAGGACGACACCACGTTCTTCCTCACCCCTTCTCGTGGCCCAGATTGTGGTGCTGCCTTCAAAGCCGTGCGCATTGAAAGACTCCTCCAGCAAGTGCTTCTCCCCTGGCACACTTCGCTCAGCGAGAGCTGCGTGGGCAGCGTGGACTCAGCGAAACCGAAAGGGTGTTCTTGTAGCTCGAGCTTGTTGGAGAGGATGAAAGTTTGGTGAGAAGGTTTCCCAGCTATGCAGGCTTGGCACAAAGATCTCGGAATGTAGAAACGTAGCATGAGGTAGAAATGGGAGCAAGTTTTGACAGAGAGTAACAGGTGTTTTGCTGAAACACTGATCACTGAGTAACCGAGAAGGCAAAGGTTGGAGATTGAGTTGGAAGGAGATTTTTTTCTCACGATTAGGACAACGGTATGTGAGTAGAAACAAGCACCCGTTTTTCACCAAGTAAACAAGTCTCGAGAAGGGCATAAGGAAATAGAAAAACATGTTTTGACCAAAAAGAGGGCTATCGCAGGCAAACAAGAAATGTCGATGTAGCAAGAAGAAGAATGGGGGGGGTGTCTGAGAATTCTCCGTGGTAAGCTTCAATTGGAACTTGCCTACTCTTGCGACTGGAGAAGAATGCCTATAATACGGCAGTGCTAGTAGTCATGATAGGCTACAGGCAAATGTAAAGGTATTGGTGTATGGTGCCTATTGCTTGTCGTGTTTTAAGACACTCAGCAAAGAAAACTATCTAACGCTTTGTAAGTTGAACAGAAAGCGGCTCCAGGCATGCCTACCAGCTGTAGCTGACAGCTGTAGGGCTGGCTCTGGATACCCACTCCCTGAAATGCTGTGACTTCGCCTATGCAAGAAACAGCTTTCAAGAGAGCCGCCTGAAGTCCAGAGAGCCCTTCGTGAGCCGTTTTCCTATGGCGCTGTGGAAAGAAACGGTGCACGCTACACCGTGGGTGCGTGCAGCCTGCTCGAGCAAAAGCGGCAAAGTTCAGTGCCCTCGCTGGGCTTCCCTTTCGTGCAGACAACGTGAGGCGAAGAAGGAAGCCGCAGAGCAGCGGGCTTGCGTGTGCAGTGCACCGAGTTGCACAAGTCCAGCGAGGGCTCGTTCACGAGCCGAGCCGGCTGAGGGCGTCCTCGCTTCTGCCAAAGGGAACGCGGAGCCGTAGCGCTTCACCCCCCAGCGTGGAGATAGGCACTTCCCTAGTGGTTCAGCCTTGCAGAGTCCCTGCAGCTAGAGCTCACCCAGGAGCAGGCGTCAAAGCAGAAGGCCTTCCTAAAGCACCCCTTCTCCAAGCAGCCTCCGGAAAGGGCACATCACACTGCGGCTCTGCACCTTTCTTCTAAGACAGACGCCCGGCTATGCTTTCGCGCTCGCGAAAGCTCCTCCTTGGCAGCCTCCAGCAGCTGCTCTCATGGAGAACGGCCGTAGAAGTCAAAGCCAGTGCTGGGCTGCACCTTCGCCTTCCCCAAGGAAGAAGCAACAGCAAACTCGGCGGTGCACTCTGTATTTCCCTCCTCCGCTGCGTCCTACATGCATTCGCGTTCTCCGAAACTCGGAGACTGAAGGGAAGGGCAATTGCTTCCCCAGAGAGCTGCAAGGGGACTTAGGCGGCAGCAGCACGGGTAACTGCCGTGGAACTTGCTCCTTTCCCAAGGAGTGAATTCAGCAGGCAGGAGACTCGGCAGCCACGCTTGTCTTGCAGCCCCGTTACGACGGGCCCCCGAGCCCCGCGCCCCGCGGCTTGGTTCTTCGCCTTTTCGAACACGCCGTACCTTCGTTCTCCCGGAGGCGGACGGTCGTCTGCTTCTGGCCCGGAACACTGTGCCCGGCAGCGAAGCACTTTCTGCGGCAAGCTGCAAAGCGCCCGTCAGATGGCGATGCTGTCTGCCCGCTCCTTCTCGGCTCGAGTGTACCCCGGCGCACGCTGCCGTCTCGCAAGGAGCAAAGAGCTTCGGTAGACGTCTCGCACCCAGGAGAAAGGTGCCAGGACGACACCACGTTCTTCCTCACCCCTTCTCGTGGCCCAGATTGTGGTGCTGCCTTCAAAGCCGTGCGCATTGAAAGACTCCTCCAGCAAGTGCTTCTCCCCTGGCACACTTCGCTCAGCGAGAGCTGCGTGGGCAGCGTGGACTCAGCGAAACCGAAAGGGTGTTCTTGTAGCTCGAGCTTGTTGGAGAGGATGAAAGTTTGGTGAGAAGGTTTCCCAGCTATGCAGGCTTGGCACAAAGATCTCGGAATGTAGAAACGTAGCATGAGGTAGAAATGGGAGCAAGTTTTGACAGAGAGTAACAGGTGTTTTGCTGAAACACTGATCACTGAATAACCGAGAAGGCAAAGGTTGGAGATTGAGTTGGAAGGAGATTTTTTTCTCACGATTAGGACAACGGTATGTGAGTAGAAACAAGCACCCGTTTTTCACCAAGTAAACAAGTCTCGAGAAGGGCATAAGGAAATAGAAAAACATGTTTTGACCAAAAAGAGGGCTATCGCAGGCAAACAAGAAATGTCGATGTAGCAAGAAGAAGAAGGATGGGGGGGGTGTCTGAGAATTCTCCGTGGTAAGCTTCAATTGGAACTTGCTTACTCTTGCGACTGGAGAAGAATGCCTATAATACGGCAGTGCTAGTAGTCATGATAGGCTACAGGCAAATGTAAAGGTATTGGTGTATGGTGCCTATTGCTTGTCGTGTTTTAAGACACTCAGCAAAGAAAACTATCTAACGCTTTGTAAGTTGAACAGAAAGCGGCTCCAGGCATGCCTGCCAGCTGTAGCTGACAGCTGTAGGGCTGGCTCTGGATACCCACTCCCTGAAATGCTGTGACTTCGCCTATGCAAGAAACAGCTTTCAAGAGAGCCGCCTGAAGTCCAGAGAGCCCTTCGTGAGCCATTTTCCTATGGCGCTGTGGAAAGAAACGGTGCACGCTACACCGTGGGTGCGTGCAGCCTGCTCGAGCAAAAGCGGCAAAGTTCAGTGCCCTCGCTGGGCTTCCCTTTCGTGCAGACAACGTGAGGCGAAGAAGGAAGCCGCAGAGCAGCGGGCTTGCGTGTGCAGTGCACCGAGTTGCACAAGTCCAGCGAGGGCTCGTTCACGAGCCGAGCCGGCTGAGGGCGTCCTCGCTTCTGCCAAAGGGAACGCGGAGCCGTAGCGCTTCACCCCCCAGCGTGGAGATAGGCACTTCCCTAGTGGTTCAGCCTTGCAGAGTCCCTGCAGCTAGAGCTCACCCAGGAGCAGGCGTCAAAGCAGAAGGCCTTCCTAAAGCACCCCTTCTCCAAGCAGCCTCCGGAAAGGGCACATCACACTGCGGCTCTGCGCCTTTCTTCTAAGACAGACGCCCGGCTATGCTTTCGCGCTCGCGAAAGCTCCTCCTTGGCAGCCTCCAGCAGCTGCTCTCATGGAGAACGGCCGTAGAAGTCAAAGCCAGTGCTGGGCTGCACCTTCGCCTTCCCCAAGGAAGAAGCAACAGCAAACTCGGCGGTGCACTCTGTATTTCCCTCCTCCGCTGCGTCCTACATGCATTCGCGTTCTCCGAAACTCGGAGACTGAAGGGAAGGGCAATTGCTTCCCCAGAGAGCTGCAAGGGGACTTAGGCGGCAGCAGCACGGGTAACTGCCGTGGAACTTGCTCCTTTCCCAAGGAGTGAATTCAGCAGGCAGGAGACTCGGCAGCCACGCTTGTCTTGCAGCCCCGTTACGACGGGCCCCAGAGCCCCGCGCCCCGCGGCTTGGTTCTTCGCCTTTTCGAACACGCCGTACCTTCGTTCTCCCGGAGGCGGACGGTCGTCTGCTTCTGGCCCGGAACACTGTGCCCGGCAGCGAAGCGCTTTCTGCGGCAAGCTGCAAAGCGCCCGTCAGATGGCGATGCTGTCTGCCCGCTCCTTCTCGGCTCGAGTGTACCCCGGCGCACGCTGCCGTCTCGCAAGGAGCAAAGAGCTTCGGTAGACGTCTCGCACACAGGAGAAAGGTGCCAGGACGACACCACGTTCTTCCTCACCCCTTCTCGTGGCCCAGATTGTGGTGCTGCCTTCAAAGCCGTGCGCATTGAAAGACTCCTCCAGCAAGTGCTTCTCCCCTGGCACACTTCGCTCAGCGAGAGCTGCGTGGGCAGCGTGGACTCAGCGAAACCGAAAGGGTGTTCTTGTAGCTCGAGCTTGTTGGAGAGGATGAAAGTTTGGTGAGAAGGTTTCCCAGCTATGCAGGCTTGGCACAAAGATCTCGGAATGTAGAAACGTAGCATGAGGTAGAAATGGGAGCAAGTTTTGACAGAGAGTAAAAGGTGTTTTGCTGACACACTGATCACTGAGTAACCGAGAAGGCAAAGGTTGGAGATTGAGTTGGAAGGAGATTTTTTTCTCACGATTAGGACAACGGTATGTGAGTAGAAACAAGCACCCGTTTTTCACCAAGTAAACAAGTCTCGAGAAGGGCATAAGGAAATAGAAAAACATGTTTTGACCAAAAAGAGGGCTATCGCAGGCAAACAAGAAATGTCGATGTAGCAAGAAGAAGAAGGATGGGGGGGGTGTCTGAGAATTCTCCGTGGTAAGCTTCAATTGGAACTTGCCTACTCTTGCGACTGGAGAAGAATGCCTATAATACGGCAGTGCTAGTAGTCATGATAGGCTACAGGCAAATGTAAAGGTATTGGTGTATGGTGCCTATTGCTTGTCGTGTTTTAAGACACTCAGCAAAGAAAACTATCTAACGCTTTGTAAGTTGAACAGAAAGCGGCTCCAGGCATGCCTGCCAGCTGTAGCTGACAGCTGTAGGGCTGGCTCTGGATACCCACTCCCTGAAATGCTGTGACTTCGCCTATGCAAGAAACAGCTTTCAAGAGAGCCGCCTGAAGTCCAGAGAGCCCTTCGTGAGCCTTTTTCCTATGGCGCTGTGGAAAGAAACGGTGCACGCTACACCGTGGGTGCGTGCAGCCTGCTCGAGCAAAAGCGGCAAAGTTCAGTGCCCTCGCTGGGCTTCCCTTTCGTGCAGACAACGTGAGGCGAAGAAGGAAGCCGCAGAGCAGCGGGCTTGCGTGTGCAGTGCACCGAGTTGCACAAGTCCAGCGAGGGCTCGTTCACGAGCCGAGCCGGCTGAGGGCGTCCTCGCTTCTGCCAAAGGGAACGCGGAGCCGTAGCGCTTCACCCCCCAGCGTGGAGATAGGCACTTCCCTAGTGGTTCAGCCTTGCAGAGTCCCTGCAGCTAGAGCTCACCCAGGAGCAGGCGTCAAAGCAGAAGGCCTTCCTAAAGCACCCCTTCTCCAAGCAGCCTCCGGAAAGGGCACATCACACTGCGGCTCTGCGCCTTTCTTCTAAGACAGACGCCCGGCTATGCTTTCGCGCTCGCGAAAGCTCCTCCTTGGCAGCCTCCAGCAGCTGCTCTCATGGAGAACGGCCGTAGAAGTCAAAGCCAGTGCTGGGCTGCACCTTCGCCTTCCCCAAGGAAGAAGCAACAGCAAACTCGGCGGTGCACTCTGTATTTCCCTCCTCCGCTGCGTCCTACATGCATTCGCGTTCTCCGAAACTCGGAGACTGAAGGGAAGGGCAATTGCTTCCCCAGAGAGCTGCAAGGGGACTTAGGCGGCAGCAGCACGGGTAACTGCCGTGGAACTTGCTCCTTTCCCAAGGAGTGAATTCAGCAGGCAGGAGACTCGGCAGCCACGCTTGTCTTGCAGCCCCGTTACGACGGGCCCCCGAGCCCCGCGCCCCGCGGCTTGGTTCTTCGCCTTTTCGAACACGCCGTACCTTCGTTCTCCCGGAGGCGGACGGTCGTCTGCTTCTGGCCCGGAACACTGTGCCCGGCAGCGAAGCGCTTTCTGCGGCAAGCTGCAAAGCGCCCGTCAGATGGCGATGCTGTCTGCCCGCTCCTTCTCGGCTCGAGTGTACCCCGGCGCACGCTGCCGTCTCGCAAGGAGCAAAGAGCTTCGGTAGACGTCTCGCACCCAGGAGAAAGGTGCCAGGACGACACCACGTTCTTCCTCACCCCTTCTCGTGGCCCAGATTGTGGTGCTGCCTTCAAAGCCGTGCGCATTGAAAGACTCCTCCAGCAAGTGCTTCTCCCCTGGCACACTTCGCTCAGCGAGAGCTGCGTGGGCAGCGTGGACTCAGCGAAACCGAAAGGGTGTTCTTGTAGCTCGAGCTTGTTGGAGAGGATGAAAGTTTGGTGAGAAGGTTTCCCAGCTATGCAGGCTTGGCACAAAGATCTCGGAATGTAGAAACGTAGCATGAGGTAGAAATGGGAGCAAGTTTTGACAGAGAGTAACAGGTGTTTTGCTGAAACACTGATCACTGAGTAACCGAGAAGGCAAAGGTTGGAGATTGAGTTGGAAGGAGATTTTTTTCTCACGATTAGGACAACGGTATGTGAGTAGAAACAAGCACCCGTTTTTCACCAAGTAAACAAGTCTCGAGAAGGGCATAAGGAAATAGAAAAACATGTTTTGACCAAAAAGAGGGCTATCGCAGGCAAACAAGAAATGTCGATGTAGCAAGAAGAAGAAGGATGGGGGGGGTGTCTGAGAATTCTCCGTGGTAAGCTTCAATTGGAACTTGCTTACTCTTGCGACTGGAGAAGAATGCCTATAATACGGCAGTGCTAGTAGTCATGATAGGCTACAGGCAAATGTAAAGGTATTGGTGTATGGTGCCTATTGCTTGTCGTGTTTTAAGACACTCAGCAAAGAAAACTATCTAACGCTTTGTAAGTTGAACAGAAAGCGGCTCCAGGCATGCCTGCCAGCTGTAGCTGACAGCTGTAGGGCTGGCTCTGGATACCCACTCCCTGAAATGCTGTGACTTCGCCTATGCAAGAAACAGCTTTCAAGAGAGCCGCCTGAAGTCCAGAGAGCCCTTCGTGAGCCGTTTTCCTATGGCGCTGTGGAAAGAAACGGTGCACGCTACACCGTGGGTGCGTGCAGCCTGCTCGAGCAAAAGCGGCAAAGTTCAGTGCCCTCGCTGGGCTTCCCTTTCGTGCAGACAACGTGAGGCGAAGAAGGAAGCCGCAGAGCAGCGGGCTTGCGTGTGCAGTGCACCGAGTTGCACAAGTCCAGCGAGGGCTCGTTCACGAGCCGAGCCGGCTGAGGGCGTCCTCGCTTCTGCCAAAGGGAACGCGGAGCCGTAGCGCTTCACCCCCCAGCGTGGAGATAGGCACTTCCCTAGTGGTTCAGCCTTGCAGAGTCCCTGCAGCTAGAGCTCACCCAGGAGCAGGCGTCAAAGCAGAAGGCCTTCCTAAAGCACCCCTTCTCCAAGCAGCCTCCGGAAAGGGCACATCACACTGCGGCTCTGCGCCTTTCTTCTAAGACAGACGCCCGGCTATGCCTTCGCGCTCGCGAAAGCTCCTCCTTGGCAGCCTCCAGCAGCTGCTCTCATGGAGAACGGCCGTAGAAGTCAAAGCCAGTGCTGGGCTGCACCTTCGCCTTCCCCAAGGAAGAAGCAACAGCAAACTCGGCGGTGCACTCTGTATTTCCCTCCTCCGCTGCGTCCTACATGCATTCGCGTTCTCCGAAACTCGGAGACTGAAGGGAAGGGCAATTGCTTCCCCAGAGAGCTGCAAGGGGACTTAGGCGGCAGCAGCACGGGTAACTGCCGTGGAACTTGCTCCTTTCCCAAGGAGTGAATTCAGCAGGCAGGAGACTAGGCAGCCACGCTTGTCTTGCAGCCCCGTTACGACGGGCCCCCGAGCCCCGCGCCCCGCGGCTTGGTTCTTCGCCTTTTCGAACACGCCGTACCTTCGTTCTCCCGGAGGCGGACGGTCGTCTGCTTCTGGCCCGGAACACTGTGCCCGGCAGCGAAGCGCTTTCTGCGGCAAGCTGCAAAGCGCCCGTCAGATGGCGATGCTGTCTGCCCGCTCCTTCTCGGCTCGAGTGTACCCCGGCGCACGCTGCCGTCTCGCAAGGAGCAAAGAGCTTCGGTAGACGTCTCGCACCCAGGAGAAAGGTGCCAGGACGACACCACGTTCTTCCTCACCCCTTCTCGTGGCCCAGATTGTGGTGCTGCCTTCAAAGCCGTGCGCATTGAAAGACTCCTCCAGCAAGTGCTTCTCCCCTGGCACACTTCGCTCAGCGAGAGCTGCGTGGGCAGCGTGGACTCAGCGAAACCGAAAGGGTGTTCTTGTAGCTCGAGCTTGTTGGAGAGGATGAAAGTTTGGTGAGAAGGTTTCCCAGCTATGCAGGCTTGGCACAAAGATCTCAGAATGTAGAAACGTAGCATGAGGTAGAAATGGGAGCAAGTTTTGACAGAGAGTAACAGGTGTTTTGCTGAAACACTGATCACTGAATAACCGAGAAGGCAAAGGTTGGAGATTGAGTTGGAAGGAGATTTTTTTTTCATGATTAGGACAACGGTGTGTGAGTAGAAACAAGCACCCGTTTTTCACCAAGTAAACAAGTCTCGAGAAGGGCATAAGGAAATAGAAAAACATGTTTTGACCAAAAAGAGGGCTATCGCAGGCAAACAAGAACTGTATTACGGTCACCCAATCCTGTTTCCCGCAGCTTTATTTTCGCCTTTTCGAAGACGCCGTACCTTATTTCTCCCGGAGGTGCATGGTCATCTGCCTCTTGTTCGGAACACTGTGCCCGGCAGTGAAGTGCTCCAGCGCACTGCCTCTACCGCAAAACGCCTGGGCCTTTCTCCTTTCCTTCTGAGTTCTTTGGATCTCCATGTCTAAAGAGAAATGGAATGTTTTCCACTGGGGCTTGGGTAGGAATCCATGGTGGCCCCGGGATCTTTCACTGACCTTTCCTTCTTCCAACTTTTAACATGAATTTCGAAGGCGTTCGAGTAGTAGCCACAGTCCTCTTGCATCCTGTGCACTGCGCATATAGTGTGCTCTGGAAGTCAATGCAAATCTTCAGAGGAAAAAGCAGTGATATTTTTGCAGGCCTGTGTAACAGATGTGTAAGGCGGAAGCATTTCCTCACTTGGCTATTTATGAAGACATAAAGAAGGTGGGTGGGATAGTGGGAAGCGACTCCATCCAACAGGTATAAATACATGTCTAATTAGGTTTATAAGTCCCACTCCAAACTCAAACTTGCGTCTGTTCATAAGGTAATCCATCTTCCCCATCCCTCTCCACAGGATCGGGCCGAACAACAATATAAAAGTCAAGGAATGGACGGGGTGAATTATAAAAACAGTTTTCACAGATGACAAAATGCCTCAGGACTATACAGCTGAGAATGCACTGAGGTCTCTGGAGAAAAATTCTCTCATATCAGCTCCCTTACTGTCACAGAATTGTTGTTTGCTTGGTTTTAGGTTTAAGATAAAGTCAAGAAAAGAACTCTTCAGTGAAACTCTATGCCACTCATGGAAGGAGTTCTCTGTAAGTGCCACGTTATTTTTTTGTTTTACAAGGGGACCCGGCAAAATGTTGGGAATGCTGGAAATAACACAAAGGGAACTGAGAATTTACAGTGTAAATAATGATGTTGTTTTTTGTGCATATCTCTGCAGTGCATGTATATACTTCAGCTTTGCCTGAGGACATACTTCGAGCCTGTGCCCAAAGGTGCAAGCCTTGATTCTGCACAGTGCAGGGAGCTGGCATCCTTGGGATTACAGAGAAACCAAGCAAATACTTACCAGCTTTTAAGAAAAGAGGACCGAGAACTGGTCAGACTGGAAGATAGAGCCTCTAGGAACCAGGAAATTTATGTATATCTCTCTGGCCTTAGGCACTCTGAAGTTGCAGTATTTAAACCAACACAAATCTTCCACTCCCTGTCTGCCCTTCCCCTCTAGATGATGCATCCAAGTGCAGCATTAGTATTTGCCACAACTCTGTGATGAAATGGACCTGGGTACAGGTTCAGCTGAAAAACCCAGGAGAGAAAAAATCCCAACCAAATACTTTTACATCTTCCTGAATCCATTCTGCTCTGCAGCGGCAAAAAGCAGCTCTGCCACACAGCAGAAGGTGGAAAACAGGTTCAGGGATTTTGTCTGCTGACGCTGTCCCCAAACTGCAGACTGAGCAGCCTCAGTGATAATTTGCAGGACTCAGACTCCCACTGATGAGCTTACCCAATGCTAGCAGAAAAAAAATTAGTGGAAGCCTCTAATAATTACTTGTGCATTTCGAATAAATTATTTGTAAAATTCCTGGGACTAAATATATTAAAATTTTTTATATTCAAAGACATTGTAAGTAAAGACTTTTTGAATGGACTTTTTGCAAGGGCATGTAGTGACAGGGTTTTGACTTTAAACTGAAAGAAGATAGGTTTGGATTGACATCCCAGTTGTCCATCAGTATGAATCAAATGGCAACTGCCTTTGCAACACAGTCTCTCATCCACTTCATCACCAGCATGTCACAGAACCAATCTGAGGAATTCTAAATTGCCTCCTGCACTGTAGCTCTACAGTTGTAACCAATTCTTTTGGAAAGGCTGTTTTCAAGCAAGTCATGTACAACATGTAACAACATTGTCTTTATTTCCTCTAAGATGATAAGGTGGAATTTTTGCCAATGGCTTTTCACCTACTTTTTATTACTGTTGCTAAGAAGAAAGTGCTAAAAGTAATACTTGTGATAAGAACAGGATGAAGAGTAGGAGGGGGTGGCAGACATAAATCTGTTTTTCCTCGCCTTCATGAATATCTGCCATCCTTTCCATATCACATTATCATCAAGGGGGCATATAATGTCACCACGTGGCTGAAAAGAACTTCTGCTTCTTTTCCCACAAGTTTTAATTCCAAATTCCTACCTGATAGCTAGGAAGGCAAAACCAAGTTTCGATTTCCTTCTTAACTATTTTCCCATCACTAACCAGATCTCTGCAAAAATGGTTTTCTGCATCTGGTCACCCTCTCTCTGTGGAGCACAAATACACTTTTGACAATGATATGCTAATTTTTTGGCAAGGAATAATCTCCTATACTGGCAGTGTTTAACATCTTTGTCAGACACATGGACAATGGGATTCAGGATACACTCAGCAAGTCTGCTGATGACACCGAGCTGTGCGGTGGTGTTGGAGACATGGTGTTTCTGGAGAGATGGGGTGCCATCCAGAGGGACCTGGACATGCTTGAGAGATGAGTCTGTGCAAAACTCATGAATTTAAACAAGGCTAAGTGCAGCGGGAAATCCCAGGCACAAGTACAGTCTGGGTGGAGAACGGACTGACATCAGCCCTAGGGACAAGGACTTAAGGATGCTGGTGAATAGAAGCTCAACACAATCTAGGAATGTGCACTTGCAGCCCAGAAAGCCAGTTGTGTCCTGGACTGCATTCAAAGTGCTGTGGGCAGCAGGTAGAGGGAGGGAATTCTGCCGCTCTACTCCTCACTGGAGCACCTGCAGTGCTGCATCCAGCTCTGGGGTCCCCAGTATAATGTGGGCCTGTTGGAGGAGGCCACAGAGATGACCAGAGGGCTGGAGCACCTCTCCTACAAAAACAGGCTGAAGTAGAGAAGGCTTCAGGAAGATCTTGTAACACCTTTCAGTACCTAAAGGAGCTACAAGAGAGCTAGAGAGGGACATTTGATAAGGGCATGTAGAGATAGGATAAAGCGGAATGGCTTTCAACTGAAAAAGAGTAGGTTTAGATGAGATATTAGGAGCAAATTCTTCACTGTGATCGTTGTGAGACAATGGAGCAGGTTGTTCAGAGAAGCTGTGGATGCTCCATCCCTAGCAGTGATCAAGGCCAGGTTGGACGGGGCTTAGAGCAACCTGGTCTAGGGAAAGGTATCCCTGCCCGTAGCAGGGAGGATTGGAATGAGATGATCCGATCTAAACTAAAGGCTTTGCTTGTCCATTTCTTTCAAATAACACTAAACAATGGGAATATGCTAGATGTGAAAAGAAGAAATAGAACAAAGGGAAAAATAGGGTCTTCTCTACTGAAAAGGAAACCTTGCATTTCAGGGAACAATACAGCATATACTCTGTAGGATGCACTATGAACCCATTAAAAGGCGTGGGATTTATGATCAAGATCTCTTAAAAGAATACCTAAGCAACAATTTGAGGTACAAAATTCTCTCAAAAGCCTTTGCTGCCATCTCATGGCATATTTGGAGAAAGCCAGCACAGCTCTGGCTTTGAGAAATGCTGCAGCTTCATCAGGCATTCACAGCACCTTCCTAATGCACAGACTACCCCAGTGTCCTTCAGGAGCGGAGCTGGGAACACCATGCAGTTGCTGCAAGGTGATTAACCACCTTCATTCGTGTTTGTTAATACCTTTGGATTGTGGGGAGCACGACTGAAACCAGGCACCCTAAATGACCAAGTCAGTGTTCAAATAAAAAAAAATGGAGACGGCTAGGACACAAGACAAAGTTGTGCTTACAACTGCTTTCTTCTCATTTCCAAGCTCTGAAATGAATAACCTCAACAAACACAGAAAAAAATTGCCATCATATAGACATATCTACAGAAATAAGAAACCCTGGTGTTCAAACTATTAAACATTCCAAAAACCAGAATAAAAACCACTAGAAGAAGGAAGGTACTGAAAAATCACCTGTCAACTTGTGTCTAGGATATATGTATAATACACTGTCCTTCCCTTGTCTGCCACTCTGGCATTCATTAGCGTGTAATTAAGCTATTTCTGTAAGGCACCCATGGCATCTCCAAAGGACCTCAAAGCATTTTTCATAGCTTCTGCTATTCTTGGACAGCAGGCACCTTGTCACAGCACAGCAAAGAACCCAGATTTCCCTTCACATTGCAACATTTTAGTCGCTACTTCTGCCCAGAAGTTGTGACTGAATGTGCTGGTGAATTAAGAGGATTTCTCCTTTACATATACAAACCTCACTGAAAACTCAGCCCTCACAAAGAGTTCTGCAATAGAAGCTGATTTTGAACAAATTTTCATGTGAACACCCCAATGCAACACTTACTCTTGAATCTGCTGCCCATCTGCCCTATGGCACTGACCACAACTTCAAGCAGCCGCATGCCTCCTGGTAAAACCCTACCCACCATTTCCCCAGGCAAAAGGTTTCTGCTACTGTGTAAAAGAGCACATTATAAACAAATTTCCCAGAGAAAAAGCCATCTGTTAAGTTTTTCCACTCAGCTTGCTTTACTTGAAGCTGAGGCTTGCTGTTTTAGTTGTTCCTTCAAAGCTCACTGTATTTTGATAAAGGACACCAGTGGCTGCAAACCCTTTCATCAAAGAGGTATTGACTATTAATTTTTCAGTTGTACCTCTTTTCCACAAGGAATACAGAGAATTCATTAGTAATCACACATCAGGGAGTGCATCCACCTGTTCTCCTTTTGCGATTGTATAATTACACAATCATTTCTTATCAAAAAACTTTTCCCTTTAACTTCCACACAAAGTAATTGCCCGTGGCTTTTCTTCCATTTATCTTGTATGAAGAGAGGGAAACACTAAAAACACAGTTATGTGGAGGGTTGCTCTGGTTTCCTTTAAACAGCAAGACACAGGACATGTGCAGAGAGAAATGTTATTGTAGTCCTGAAATAATGAAAAATAAAACTATAGGAAAAAGTATTCCAGTTGGCAAGTCACAACCACACACTACAGGACGGAGAAGTTGGACATTCCAGCTGTCACTGTTCTCTCTTTCTATATATATATTGCTTCTTCTCTCACTTTTAAAATTCCTGTTTGCCATTTTGTTCTTAGTCGCCACGCAGTAAGCAACATTTGACAGAATTTGCAAATTCTGTCAAAACGAACTACTGAAAGGATTATTCACCCCTCTGTGAGATTGCGCTGTGAGATGAGAGCTACATGTTCTGCATTCTGTGACTAAGATACAGTCCCATGTGTTTTCCCTGTTCAATCAAGCATGCAAAGAACTGTCACAATAGTTCCTGATGCCAAGGAAATAAAATTTAGGGTAGAATGGAAAACCTGAGTTGTATTTTAATGTAATTGTGTTTGCACCTGGGTTTTTTTCTACTCTTTGGTATTTTACTATTTTTTAAATCTTTATTGACAATTCATTAAAACCTCATCGTTCCTCTCAACAGAAAAAGAAAAGGGAGTTGTTATTTTAACGGTCTAGATAATTGTTACTGAACTGTCAAACTCTTAGAAGTGGCTATAGATCTTTCATGTCAGACCACTGGGACTGATACAAAAACATTTCCAGGCTTCTGCAGGGTTTGGTGGTTTGGTTTTTTTTCCCCCCTCACATTTAAAAGAAGATATAAAGAGGACAAATAAGCCAAAATGATAAATTATGACAGAAAAAAAAAATCAACATTTGAATTGCTTGATGCAAGAAAGACCATGGTGCTTGAGGAAAGATTAGAGCAGTGTCAAGCAAGAACAGAACTGAAAGTTTTTTAAAAGTGATAGAAACCCTCTAGGATCTGCAACCCCACCATTGTTTCTGTTTGGAAAATCAGTTGTCAGAAGCTCCAATTGGACTTAATTGAATTCTGCTGTAGCAGTACCTAGAATTTTAATTGACTGGGAAGGTGATCATAAATCTCTGTTTAAAGTACAGCTGGGCCATGAGCAATCCCCAGAAGAGCCCAGCAAAGTGCCACAGAGAAGGATCTGCTTATTCTGCAGGCAAGGCTGCCTCTACACCATAAGACAAACATTCAGAAGGGAAAATCCCAGTAGAAAAAGCCAGTCCTGCAGTCAGTCATATTCTCCAGTGCAGATAGCTATGAATTACCAAGGAGTCCTACCACAAACATGTTCGTGTATATACTGCCAACAACATCCTTAAAGGTTGTTTGTTCCACCTCTCACTTGCCTCTGCTCTTGCACTTGGCTTTATTGCTGGGTGTTTAGTTTCTACTTTAAATACATTGACGTCGTTGCTACTCCCATGCTGGCCTCCATTAGACACATGCTTGTCTCTCACTCTGCTTTTTTTTCCTTTTAGGTCAGGTTACTTTCAGTCTGATATTCAGCTGTTCTGGAGATATGGTCTTTGCAAATAAAACTCTGCAAAGTCACTGCACTCATGGTATTGAAATGCAATGGTTTTCCCATGCTTAATTCCTTGTCTAAACCTGCCCAGTCTCAGATTTAGACAGGAATAACTGAGCAAAAGTTGTGAATTGGGATGATTTTGCTGATTCTGTGAAATCACTAGTAAAGGCAGCAGGGCAGCTGAGTGACAGAGCTGGAAAATATATTATAGGGAAGTTAAGCTTGCAAGCAGCTGTACCAATCAAAGAGGCCAGCAAAAAATAGAAACAAGATTGGGATAAAATTAAGAAGTTTTAATAGACCGAGGGAATTAGACACAAAGGAAGATCAGGCATCAGACCTAAATCCTTTTTCAGGATCAAAAGTGTCCAAAGAGGAGACAGAAGGAACCTAACTCCATTTATCTCACCTACAGAGAAGATGTCCCATCACACAGTTGGGACTCAGGGCTCAGAGAGAGATAGAAGAAAAATGCCGATGGTGTGGAGAAAGATAGTTTACAGACCAAAATAAAAGGCATTGCAAGGATGAGCCCAAGGCTGAGCTCCTTCATGGTGTATATGTGGTAGAGAGGCATCAAGACTCATTAAAGCAAAGTTCATCTCAGAAAAAGCAGAACTGCCACACCAACCAGTGAGCAAGAGACAGGAATAATTTTCAAGTCCTCCATGTTATCACTTCACAGCAGAGGGTTTTCCCTTAAAGAACTGGGGCTTTGTAAACTCCTGGCAATGATGCCTCCACATGTCTCACAAATGATGGCACTGTCATGGTATGAGTCAATGGAGGCAACATTAATTTACCATTTATTTTATTTTATTTTATTAAATATTTGTTTATTATTTATTAAATAAAGAGTAAATTTGAGGCAAGGAGTGATTGTGCCACCTCCCAGATAAGTAACCAAGTTGAAATTGGACGGAAGAGATGTCTGACAGCAGTGTCAGCCAGGATCCACACAACTTCCCAGACACTAAGGAGATGCTCTGTAGTAGATAATGAACCTCAAAAATCCACACCAAATATCAATTTTCCCTTTCCAAAAAGAGCAAAGAAGACTCAAAATGGCCATACAAGGGAAAGTTCCCTCTCTTCAAAAGATTGGATTTTAGAGCAAAGAATTTGGCCATAGCAAGATCGTTAGGTCAATGCTGCATGTAGCAGAGCCTGGTATACTGGTCTTGGGAGCAAATTTAATAACCTATATCTGAGGTGATGCTATAAAATAGGGCATTACAGTGAAAGCTCTGGAAATGATCAAATGAGTACCAGACAACAGCTAGAGGATGCTCCAGAGTAAGAGTTTGGAAAGTGACCGTCAGTAGAAGTTGAAAGTGACATTCATGGCAGGTTGTTTGATGTTACATTGAGCTCTTGGACCCTGAGCATCAGCAGTTTCCCTATATAATGATTTTACAGTGTTTTCCCACTGTTTTCTCTCCAGGAATCATCAATAGCTGAAGGAAAATGTGCCCTTGTCAAGAATGCTGGATGGTGTTGCCAGCAGAGACCTCAGCCTGGATATCCTCCACTTCAGCCATCTCTATCACTCTTCACCCTCAGGAAACTGCCAGTTAAGTCAGCCCCAGGCAAAGACGACAGGCACCCAGCAGGCTGAGCAACAGCAATATCACTGCAACATGCCTAAGAAACAGGCAGGCCCTCCAGGGGTTAAGTTCCCACCAAGCTCTGTGCCACCACACCTGCACTGCCTGAGGGGCTGCAAAGTCTCCTCCCAGGCTGAAGTCATGGGCATCTCTGTCCAAGAAGTAACCTGAGGATCGGGAAGATGTCTGCAGCAGGCTCTGTCTGATACCCACTGGCCTGTGTTTCATCCCAAACCCAGGGAAGCAGGAGCTCAAGTCCCAGTGGGAGCTCCTACTTCAGAAGAATAACAGATTTTGAGGCCTTTTCTCATAGCTCAACAGTCAGTTTCCACAGCCAGAGAAGGGACAATGGGAAAAGCCAGCCTTCTCAATGACTGGCTCCTCCACCAGTGCAGGGGTGCAACAACAATGGGTTGGAGTGTCTACAGAGGAGACCAGGCATCACACAAGTGGTAGCAGGAGGGGAGGGCAGCAGTACAACACTGCAGCCTGTGAGAGTTAAGTGATTTTTCTGACTCTACTGATCTGCAACGGCAGCCTACGAAGGAAAAGCAATTTTCCAGTTGTTTTTCTTTGTGCTGCATAGAAGAGTGTCAAGGATGTCCTCGAGCCTCTTTCAAACCTGCCAATTTCTTCCCAGCTTTTCAATGTGTTTTTACATAATCTGTTTCTTTTAGAAGACTTTATGGAAAGATGGCAGAGGGGAAGGATCTGAGCTACTCCTACTGAAAACCAAGTGGCTGTTATTAAGACCATGAAGTGTATGTCAGGCGTTTTCTGTGTTTTTCTCACCCCTTCCCGAAATCCCAGAGACAAGGACAAGAGCTGTCTCTGCATACCTCAGCTGCTTCTTTGAGAAATGAAACATTTCTCTTGCCTCAAGGGAAATACAGCAAAGAGCAGCCTTCATACCCGTGGTGTTTCTGATTTTACAAAGACAGAAGGCCATTTGCAAGCTTTTCTCATTGTCGTGGTTTGATGCATGGTTAGGGGCCAAGCACACAAAATCTAATTATTTGCATAAGGGGTAATAAGGATTATTGAGGAAAACAGAAAAGACTGCAAGGCAAAACAGGCCCACATTTAAGCAGTTACAATATAAAGAAAGTTTATTACTAACAGAATGAAAAGTAAAAAGAGATAATAAGAAATTAAAGCAAACTTTCAAACACCTTTCTCTCCCAGTGCCTCCCTCCTTCCCACTGACCTGTGCCAGGGATAACAAAACATGGGATTTGGTCAGTATTGCATTTCTTAAGAGTCTTTTTATGCATAAGGAAAAGAGTTTCTTCTGCTGTGCTGTGGGATTCTTCACAAATCAGCAGTCCGCCCAGAAAAAACAATCTGCTGAAGTGACAAAAAAAAAATCTCTCCCATGAAATCTTAGAGTCTTCTCACTCTGCCAACCATGGGCCATAACATAGGGTTTTAGTCTTTTAAGAAGGAATTATTCTAACCTGAAAACAAAGGTTCTCTCCTTCAAAATCTCTAAAGGCCTCTCACATCTTCTATCTAACCTGGCATAGGCATTCTCTTGTCTTCACAAGCCGCACGTGGACTTTCCATTCCCCCACGTACTTTAATGAATTATAGAGAAAACAGTCTGTAATATTACAGTCTTAACCATGGCTTGCAAAGAGAATTTTAAGCTCCGCGCTAGAAGCGCCTCTGCCCTCTTTTCCCACTGCCATTTTGGCTTTGTCCAATGTGACTTTGCTTTTCCTTTCTTTCTGACCTTGGAGTTGCCATGTTCTTCTCCCTCACATGACTTACTTTTCTTTCTCACTGACTTGGAAGAAAAGGTGGCCTTGTTGGCTGCATATGGTGTTCTTTTCAGTTCGGCACAAGCTGTTGGCTCTGTTGGCTGCAGAGAGGCTCCACCTGCAGCTGCTGGCTTCGCACAGGGCTGCAGTGGCTTCAGATGAAATCTCGGCCATGTGGTCCTAGCCTAGTGTGGCAGCTCATTGCCGTTTCTCGGCTGCCTGCGGCTCTGGGACGGCTTTTTCCCCAGTGGCTAGAAAAAGCTAGACAAGTGCCGCCATGCCAGGGGAGGGAGCTCGGGCCTGTTCCCTCCCCTCCTCTCAGCAGGAGAGCAGCAACTTGTCCATCAACTAAATTTTAAAACCATTACACTCATGTATCACAAGAGATACCTGAAAAATGGGCCTGTTTTCTCCTCCTCTGGAGTGTCTCTCAGCCCTCAAACGTATTTATGTGCAGGTGTACTAGTTTGAAAAAAAAACAGTGGGAGGCACCAAGTCAGAATAACAATTTCATAGGGAAATTAAAAAAAAAAAAGGCAGAAAACACTGGTTTAAACTGACAAAGTGAGGATACAACCTGACACCCTGTTAGTTAGGGTGGTGGTAGCAGTCTGATAAAATGGTGTCTGCAGTCCTCCTGAAGTGGTGGATGTGTTTCCTGTAGAAGGGTCTGCTCTTCCTTGGAAGGTCCTGTTGTGGCTATGTAGCACCTGTCCTCTGGGAATCCAGTGGAAAGGGTGTCTGTTACAGTGAGGATACTGTAACGCCTTTATCAAACCAGGAGTCCCATGGAAAGGAATATATACGGACGGATTCTTGCTAGATGTTTCAGAGATGTTTATTTCCCCAGCCGCATGGCCGGGCTCTGCCGAGGAACTGCTCCAGTCAGGACCCGAACTCCTTTGCCCGCGCAGGGAAACACAAACCAACCAATGGGGAACGAGGCTGAGCAGGGGCAGGGAAACCCCGTGCCTCCCCTCAGGGCTCCCAGGGCTACATGGCGGGGGAGGGACCCCAACAGGTGTCTGTGGTCTTCAGAATCTCAGATTATATCTAGGATGGAATGCTTGGTTCCTCCTTCTGGGTGGAGCATCTCACAATGGGATGATGAGTCATGAGGCAAGGCACTGATGGGCTCATTAACAGAAGACTGTGGTGGCCAATTGACCAGTGGTACAAGAGACAGAAGAAGGCTCTTGGTAAGACAGTCTCTGGTGCCTAAGACTTATCGGTTATGATGAGGGAAAGAAGCCTCTCCTAGGATGCCTTGTTCGATTATGGTAATGTACCCCAGTTATGATTACCCAGTTGGCTCTTCGTGTTAGCCACACCCCTGTACTTAAGCTCGAGCTGTCACGTGCTCGGGGTCATTTGCCTCTAGAACCCTTCACAACTTGTAGCAATAAACTGCTTTCTGTGGAACTCTAAGCAAGGACCCTTCTCAAATCCTTGACGTCAGCTTAATATTACTGAAGCCATCCCTGCATCTGTGTGCTTATGCATGTGAGCCACAGAACCATAGGGGACTCAGTAATAGAAGATAGTCCGGAGGGAGTTATCTATGAGTCATGCAGCAAGTCATTGATGGGCCAATTAATGGAAGATAGTCCAGAGGGAGGAGGCAATGAAACACTGCCCCACCTGGTTTCAACAGCTCATGAGGATGGTAATAGAACATACTGCAACCCAGGACAGCAGGACAAGACAAGGCACACACACAAACAAGTCTAACCTATCACATATTAAAGGACGTCATAGAGGCACAGGGCCATTGGATGATGATCTGGGCAAAACCCCTGACAAGATACAGGTGGTATCCCAGGCTTTGGACAAGCATGGGAGGGAAGGGCACAGGGACAAAAGCACCTGCCAGCTCCACTTTCTCTCCCCATCCCGCCACCCTGCTGGCAGAGCCCTCCTTCTCTGCGGAGCACTGCATTGTGAAATATCCAGATCCAAGCCAAGACAGCCTTCAAATATTACTATGTGGCTCCATTTTCTACAGTATCTTCCATAAAGCAAGTTATTATTTTTCTGGCAATTCACTCAGGAGCAATGGGCAGATTTTCCCATTTGATGGTAACAACCATAAGTTGACAATACAGACATATCAATTGCATCTCCACAGCATCCAAATACAGACCTTTTAATAGAGGTTTTGTTGTTGTTTTCTTCAGCATACCAAGAACATCTCTTTTAAAATATATTTAGCTTGTTTGGTGTCATGGATAGTCTATTTCTCCAGCAGCAAAATATCCACTCTATTATCAGATTCTGAGTTGAAATCAATCCAGAAATACAATGTTAGTGCAATAACGACACATTTTAGCAGAATAAATCATTGCTTTCCTCACCACAAGAGTGGCTTGTGCTGCAACAAGTCACCTATTTGGAACACGTTACTCCCTATAATTAACAGCATGGTTCCCTTCCCTTCCTACATGGGGCTATGCATGATCTCACATGCTCCCTTTTAAGTGCCCATCGATATTTGATGCTCACCTACAAGGGTTGCATAATGGAGGCAATACATCTTCAGTGAAGAAAAATGACAGAATAAGAAGACTAAACCAATTCATCGCTTAATGCAAAGTGTTACTTTGCTGCAACCAGAGCATTGTGCCAGGATTGATTACAAACAAGACGACACCTCCATATGGACTGTCTGCTATATTAGTACCCATTCATTTTGGAGCCTGTATTACTGCAGAGAATAGATTATGTCTCAGGTACACAGTAAATATCCCATTGAGTATAATGTCTCTTCCCAGCAAGCAACTGAGTTTTGCCTCACATACCATGGTTTTGTAAACAAGATAAGGAAACAGAGAAACACCAAGAGATGGGGAGACTTGCAAAAAGCTCAGCTGATAGCTGTTTCCATGAAGGACATGCTAAAAATTCAGTGAGTTGATGTTAGAGGGAAGTTGAGGCAGGGGAAGCAGTTACAAAAGGCTTGTCCTTGCTCCTGAAAGGGAGAAAGCCCTAAAAGGTTTCCAGAGTCCTCCAGGTATCACTGAGACAAAAGCAAACCTTTCTGGTTTCAGACATTTAGTGGTTCATGATGTCCAGCTCTATTCAGGCATGCTGCAGCATTCAAAAAAATCAAATCAGAAAAGTTTAAAAGTCTGCAGACTGCAAAGTGAACACACTGGGAGAAATTTGGCTTGTCTTTGTCTCCTTCCCACTGTCTGCTTGTTGATTAGTCATCTCCAGGTACTGCTGGAGCACTCCCTTCTCAGCACAGCCCAGGAACCCCCTGCTCCCCTCAACAACTTCCTAGACAAGATATCTTGCTCAAATATTGGGTCATGACATGGCAAGCACAACAAGAGCTGGTTAAAGGAACACTGTGTTACTACCAGTTCCACTCTCTGTGCCTGTGCTTGGGGCTACTCCTGCAGCCCCCAGGTTCAGCAGTTCCCTGCTCATGTGCTTTCACTGCAAAAGAAACACCCTCTTTCCTCCTCCATGCTACTCACACTCCGGTGGTTTGCAAGGACTCAGGCTTATTTGTCAAATGCTCTGCTAGCCTAACGCAGATGGTGACAGCTCCTGAAAATTCAGTGACAAGGGAAAAAATAAGAACATTTTTAATCAGTCTTCCATACATGAAGGAAGGGGTGACAGCCATGCTGGGCCATCCTTACACACAGATATAGGCTGGGAGAAAATGTCACTTCCATGATTTACAGAGGATCAGCACTATTGGAAGTGTTGCATAAAATTATGGTGCTTGCATGTTCTCAACTTCCAGGCAATCTGCTGCCAGGGAGTTTGGTGGACAAAGGGATCCTCTGAAAAAATTAAAGCTTCTTACAGTAATTCTGCCTTGGAGGGAATGGGAAGCTCAACATTTCCTCACATTTTGGATACATGAGTCCAGCTGAGTCTGTTTATGTGCAATAAAACATATTTGCCATAAATGGTCAAGATGTGGGGTTGGGGTTTTCCCTCCTTTTTCTTTCCATTCACTGGTGTTGGGGTTTTAGTTTAGTCCTAGTTTTTTTTTCCTGTTAAAGGAATTTTTTCCCATATGCATGTTGCTAGGGGACAAATGGCCGTACTTAAGAGAAGACAAAAGGGCCTCGACAGGCTTTTGGTTTTCACCTGGGTGTGAGTTCAGTTCGCTCTCAGCACCCGGAGAGAGAGGCTGCAGAGGGGGGAGATGCTGGTTCCTGTTTTCGGCCGTCTTTCTGCTGGAAACAACGCCGGGATCCCAGGGCTGCTTTCCCTGACCTGCTGGAGGCTGGGCTGTGGCCGCCCTGCCCCGCTGCTGCTTCGAGCCTTCGCTGCATTGTAGCCGTGCTCGCCCTGCCTGCCTGGACCTCTGGGGGGTTCCCCTTTTGGATACATCTCGTCTGCCACCCGGGATTTGTGTTTGTGCCTGCCGCTCCAGCCTGCCGTTCCAGCCTGCTGTTTTCTGAGAGTCCGGGACCGGCTGCCCAGCAGTTTGTGAAGCCTTTGTTCCATCTTTCCCCGGGATCCCAGGCCACCAGTGCTGTGTGCAGAACTGCACCCAAGGGGAAATAGCCTGACAGCCGAGAAGGCTGGGACTGGGTTTGTGTTTGCTGTTACTGTCATAGTTGTTGTTTTGTTTGACTGGTTATATATCTATATATATATATAGTAAAGAACTGTTATTCCTATTTCCCACATCTTTGCCTAAAGGCCCTTGATTTCAAAATTATAATAACTCAGAGGGAAAGGGGTTATATCTGCCACTTCAAGGCAGGCTTCTGCCTTCCTTAGCAAACACCTGTCTTTCAAAACCGAGACAACTGGATTGCCAGATCAATGAAGAAACATAAAGAGGCAGACAGATCCATGGGAGCCAGCTCAGAAAAGATCCTCACCCAGACCCAACATTTTACACTCCCCTTGATGCCCACACCTTCCATCCCTCCTTCTCCAAACTGAACAAGTAAAAACCTCTGAGACAGTTTTTTTTGGGATATGTCAAAAAGAGAAACATCTTTGTCGTAAATGAAGTAAACAGTTTGGCTTTCGCATTCATGGGATGACGAGAAATTGGTGTGAAGTTATTGCTGTTATTAGTATATGATTGAGTTGTCAATTAGTCCCTAAAGTTAAGAAAGTTTACAGTCTTATATTCTTCACTGTTACAAATGTTTAAATGCTAAGTGTTACTCTAATGTTCCAGTCAAAGTTTAAAAGTTTAGACTGTATTACAAAACCTTGTAATATTTCTTGAATTAATCTTCAAGTTAAGCTGTGTTGCAGAAAGGGAAAGCCCTCACGTGTTGCCAAGGAGCTATATTTAGAAAGCCAGATGGGAGCCTGTCATGGAGCTCCATGGAAACCATGAATTTCAATGCAGGATTCTCCCGCCAGAAATCTGGACGACATCACCCAGAGACTGCAACCCTAGCAGCAAGCGAGCCATTGGTCAAAAGACTTTACATCATAGCCTAAACTAGAGCCAATGATTTGGACTTTGAAAGGACTCTACCAGTCCTCTCCTACTTTGACGATGGGACACTGGGCAGTGATGGGAGGAGCCAGAGGGATATAAAATTCCAGTCCCGGACTGGAGACTGCTTTTTTTGCTCAGGATTAGCATAAGCAAAGCCTGCCAATGTGGGTATTAGGCCTGCTTCTTAGAAGACTTTTGCTTGGGACTGTGTCTTGGTTTTGAAAGACAGGTGTCTGCTAAGGAAGGCAGAAGCCTGCCTTGAAGTGGCAGATATAACCCCTTTCCCTCTGAGTTATTATAATTTTGAAATCAAGGGCCTTTAGGCAAAGATGTGGGAAATAGGAATAACAGTTCTTTACTATATATAGATATATATAACCAGTCAAACAAAACAACAACTATGACAGTAACAGCAAACACAAACCCAGTCCCAGCCTTCTCGGCTGTCAGGCTATTTCCCCTTGGGTGCAGTTCTGCTCGCAGCCGGCAGGGATCGCTGGCGGCTCCCGGTGAGCAGGGCAGGTGCAATGGTTCCCCCGCGGCTGCAGGGGGAGCTCCGGAGCGAGCTCGGGGAGCACACAGCACTGGTGGCCTGGGATCCCGGGGAAAGATGGAACAAAGGCTTCACAAACCGCTGGGCAGCTGGTCCCGGACTCTCGGAAAACAGCAGGCTGGAACGGCAGGCTGGAGCGGCAGGCACACAAACACAAATCCCGAGTGGCAGACGAGATGTATCCAAAAGGGGAACCCCCCGGAGGTCCAGGCAGGCAGGGCGAGCACGGCTACAACGCAGCGAAGGCTTGAAGCAGCAGCGGGGCAGGGCGGCCACAGCCCAGCCTCCAGCAGGGCAGGGAAAACGGCTTTGGGATCCCAGCGTTGTTTCCAGCAGAAAGAAAAATGGCCGAAAACAGGAACCAGCAGCTCCTTTCTCTGCAGCTTCTCTCTCCGGACGCTGAGAGTGAACTGAACCCACACTCAGGTGAAACAAAAGAGTAGCCAGGCCCTTTTGTCTTCTCTTAAGCACCCAGCGATTTATCGTCTTAGTAACAGAATGGGGGAAAATTCCTTTAACAGAAAAAAACCCTAGATCTCTTAAAACCCCAACAGACTAGCAAACCCCACTGCTGTGGGTCTCTGCATTGGGTCAATAGCCGTACTGGCGCTAAGGGTCTTTGATCGCTGTGAACCTGGATAAGCTATTTTTGATTAGGGACTTTGGTCGTGTTGTTTAATAAATTAAATTTTAAAATTCAAATTGAGTGTGGCTTCATTCCTGACAATCCTCAACCTTCCTACACCCTCTACAAAACAAGTAAGGATCATCCCATTTCACAGATAAGGAGGCTGAAAGGGCTTTCAGGGCTTTTTCAGATTGGAGCCAGATAGAACTGAAGAATTGTGGAAAATTGAGGAAATCATCCAGATTTGCAGCTGCTGGAGCCTCTGACTTGCTGTGCTTCCCCAGGGAGGCCTCACATATGTGGAAAAACAGCTCTGAAAAGCAACAGTATTGTTTGCTAATGTTGGTAGCAGATTATAAAGCAGAAACAACAGCAGCATTTTTCTTTCCCTCTCCTTTTTTACATTTTCCTTCACTTCACCAGCAGGGGAAAAGACTTCCCTATGCAAGCACAGAAAAAGGGAAGAAAATCAAGCAATTTTCCATCTCCAATCAAAATGGTCACTTCCCCTTTGATTATAAATTCCAAATAAAATTACTATTGTTCCATTTCCTTTGAATGCATTACAAAAAAAGCAATTGCCATTTTTCGGTTGCAACTGCAGCCACCTTCCTCCCTATGCATTATTTTCACACCAGGTCTTTCCAGACATCATTCATAATTAGCTGATATTTAGCTGACACGTAGCTGATCTTTCCATTTCTCTTTTGGTTTAGCAGAGCCCTACAGACCATGGTGAGGAGGATTTTAAGCAATCACATGGTTTCCTGTACCCTTGGTCTCTCTTTCCTGTGCAAGAGAACACTGTTATGGAAAGACAGGGCATCAAACCCTGTGCTGGCAGCACCTTTCAGCTCCCTCTTTACATGGAGCACATTCTCCCAGCCCACAGATGGTGTCTGTGGCTCTGCTGTGCCCTTACCAAGATTTAAGAGGAAAGCAGAGGCAAGTTCAGAGGTTGCACGGCTCATTGCACTACTGTAGAAAGTCCCCCTCCTGGTGAAACACAGAATTTTAAAAGAAACATACAGGTTTAGTTAGATAGTTAGTTAATTCAGCTGTGCTGCATTTAGTTAAAACAGAAGTGAGCTTGATCAATTAAAAGTTAATAGTTAGTTAAGAAAAGCTGAACCTGAAATGAGTTTTCAAGATGTGAGTAAATGATTACTAAATAACTGATTACCTGTTACTTCTATGTTAGTTTAGCTGTGCTTAAAATGAGAAACAGAAACACTGATAAGTAGATCTAGGGAACAGTAAACAATTATCAATTTCCTCCCCATCTGAGAATCTATTCAAAGTCACGCAAAGAAGAACTGGAAGGTCACCAAAAGTAATTTGTATTGTCAAAACCCACGAAGGCAGAAAGATCAAATTGACGAAGACTACTTTTACTTCATCTTCATGACCACTGGCCCAGTTTAGGGAGCATACCACGCATGCTTAATGACATTTAAGCTAATTTCCATACAAAGCGGAGAATGGGAGGTGTTAATGTTATAAACATGCATTTATATTTTGAATATTCATAACTTTTGAAGATAAATATATTCTCTATTAGCTTGTACCTTTGCACTGCGTATCAGAGAATTATCCCGCACAGCTGCCCGGCACTGGAATAAACATACACTTTCTAACTCTAAACTGTTAGAGAGTCTTTGTCCGTCTCATTTGGGTATCAATATTAGATCCATACCCCTATTTTGGTAATTTAGTGGCTCCTTCATGCCAATGGAAGTGGAATAGAAAATTGTGCAAGTAGCTGCTATGAGAACAGAGACAAATTGTAGCAAAACACAACGTGAGTGCTTTGTGTCCCTACATTCAGTTTAGAAACAGACACAAAGTCTGCATTAGATAAAGGATTTTCCTTGCATCCTAGTAAACAAAAATGTAATGGACAATACACCTCCTTGCTAAGTCTGCCAGTGTCACACTGAGGGTTTTGGTACCTGTCCCCCACCCCAGGTTGGATGGGGCTTTGAGCAACCTGGTCTAGCAGAAGGTGTTAGAAGTAGTTGATCTTTAATGCTCCTTCCAAGCCAAATAATGCCGTGATTCTATGATCATTCCACCATGGGAGAAGCAGAGTTGCTGAAGAAATCAATTATATCAAATATGCCCAGGGATGCAATCCAAGTCCAGAAGTCCCATCCAAGGCCATACTGAATGGATAGGACTGCTTGGTAGGTTTGCATTTGGGTAGCAGTGTTGACTATTTCCAAACTTCACAGTATGCAAGTGTCAGGACATCAAAGGGTGCCCCATGAGACCTGCTTAATCTCTTGCTGTGTATATTAGCCAAGTCACATGAAAACAAGAAGTGACACACCACAAATGCTTTCTGCTCTGCACCCAGGGTTGATGTGTGACACAGTGAGAGGGGCAGAAATAGTCTGTTTTCAGGCAAGGAGAGATGCAGTACCCTGGTGAGACCTGATAAAGCCATGCAGATCTGGCATGGCAGTGTGTTTATATGCTCCATTACGTGCCAAACCCAAAAGAAACAATATTCCCAGTGTAGTAAAGTCCAGCTGCCCATGCTCTCTTCCAAGGTAAAAACTTTAAGGAAGCAAATTCTGTAATTTCAAGGACATCTGTGAATCTAAACTCACACCAGAATGTAAATAAAAAGTAGCAAAAGCCAGATTTGCCTTGTTATCAACGTTGCCTAAAGCACTACTCATCAGTGCCACAACTAGCTGGCTGAAGCATCCTTTGAATTGGTTAAAAAACTGGAGGACAAGGAGAAGGAAGAATGGCATGATGCCACACACAAAATAATTCTTCGTTCCAGTTACACAAACACAAAGGTTGATGTATCCAGCAAATACTGCCCATCGCATGCACTTAATTGCTTTGTAGTCTATTCATCCTGTCCGCTTAATTAAAACTCTCCTCAACCCAGAGATTTTTTTGTAAGAAACTCCAGAAACTCGGTGAAAATTGTTCCTTCATCAATCAGTGGACTTTTTTCTTATTTATTCTTGGTTTTGGTCTGTGCCTCAAGAGAAAGATGAAAACAGAGTCAATCCCACCACCTGCACCTTGCAGAGGCAAGGACAAAGAGATGGCAGTCACACGGAAGTGCTGGATGGTAAAGTCCCACAACCTTCCCAAAAGCATCTCCAGGAGGAAGCCGCTCGCTGAAGCCACCACACTTGCACACACGTCCACACACACACATACGCGGATAGCTCCAGGAATTAATCGACGGTAAACAGCCAGGAAGGGTCTTCGTATGGGGTTCCATGGGAGAGGTTTAATGCAGCCACACACATGAAAGAGTTGAAGGATGAAGACAGAGAACAATGGAGGGGCCAGGGTTATATAGGGGAGTGGACAAGGCATCAGGGACTGATGATCTGAGGGCACAGGGGCAGTATGCAGCCGGGACTAGGGAATGGGGGCCAATGGGGAGCTCTGAGGGAGAGGCGATGGGGCAAGGGCCAATGGGGGAACAGGGAGTGGAGAACCTTCTAGGGCGGGGCATATAAGGTAAGAAAGGGGCTGGGAGGCCAATGGGCCAACTGGGGAAGTGGAACTGGAGTTCCATAACAGAACAGAGCATCCTGGGGGAAGCCTTTTTGTCTCCCTAACCTGGGGAGGATCTCTGATACTAGGGACTGTCTCACCAGTGGACTCTCTTTGTCCCTTGTACCACAGGCCCACCGGCCCCCACAGATGGCCACTAGACCTCTGTGCCTTCCTTGGAAAGGGCTCTTGGGGACCTCATTTTCCCAGGCAGCACTGAATTCCTCTTGCAAACTTAAGAGAGAAATCCTATTTTGGACATAATTGAAAATATGATTTTCAGTCCCTTACACACCCTCTCCAAGTAACTTCCCCCTTCCTCCCCAGTTTAAGCATCTGTTCTGTCAACTTATTAAATTCTCTGTAAAGACAGGGACATCTAGTGCAGGAAACCTGAATTTGTGTGGATACAGGACTGCCCCTGAGAGAGCGGAGATGCAGAGTAGAAAATGCTGAAAGGAGATCTGTTAAAGTGCGGATACTGTAACACGCGTACCAAACAAGGAGGGCCGTAGAAAGGAAATATATATAGGCTGATTCTTGATAGATGTTTCAGAGATGTTTATTTCTCCAGCTGCATGTCTGGGATCTGCTGAGGAACTGCTCAATTGCAGGACCCAAGGGTCCTTCTCCACGCAGCGGAGCACAAAACAACCAATGGGGAGCGAGGCTGACCAGGGGCAGGGAAACCCTGTCTCTCTCCCCCAGGGCCCCTCTCCCAAGGCTACGTGGCGGGGAGGAAGGGACCCCGACACTTCACCTGTTTATTTTTAACAAAAGGGGATTTAAAACTTAACATTGAAAACAACAAGGACAGTTTCAAAACAAAACAAGCTACCCTCCTGAGTCTTTAAATGTCCAAACGGATTCACTGGAACATCTTAAGGCTGACAGAAAGGAGACATGACTCTCTGAGCATGCTTTGTGGGGAAACTGAGGCAGGAGAGGGTTTAATTTCTTCCGTCCCCCTTTTCATCCCCCCCTTGGCATCGGAGAGGAGTTGTAGGGAAAGGGAATTGTATAGGGAAGCCATGAGGTGAAAAACAGATTAAGAATAAACTGGGGATGGGGTAAACTTAGGAAGGGGTTCATAATGGGTATAGGGTAAAAGGGGAAAGTAGGCTGTGGGTAGGGAAGTTGCTGGGATGGATATTGTTTATAATTTTGTGCGTAATGGCTGCCTTTGACTGGAATACCTCCAGGCCCAGTAACATTCGCTGCTTGTAAACCCTTCTTTCCTTGTACTATATTAAATTGTACAACTTCCCCATCTCCTACACTTTGCAGGTAATTTTTAGGGTTATTCCTTTTAATGGCAGTTCTATGGACGAATAAATCTTCCCCTGTATCATCTCGTGTTATAAATCCACAGTTGTTTTTGACATTGTACCATTTCACAGGTCCTGTGATTTTCGTGGCTACAACTTCTCCTATCACGTGCTTGCGTGTTTGTTGTGGCTGCCGGTCCCGCGTGGCTGCTGCCTCACCGACTCTGACTCGGCTGGGCCCCCGTGTTGCGGTGGCTGCGCACCCTCTGAGCGGCGCTGCTCCAGCGCATGTCTGGGCTCTGCATGGCCCTGCGTTGCCATCGCCGCCGGCCCCGCATTGCCATCGCCGCCGGCCCCGCGCCCTCTGAGCAGTTCTGCTCCGCCAACTGCACGCTGCTTTGAGTGTGGCCCCGTTTCGGCTTGGTGCTGAGTGGCTTCTTGTGTCGCTGTGGAAACTGCTGCTTCTTACTCTACAGGGCTCTCCGAGCCATGTGCTCGGAGCGGGCTTCCACACCGACCCCCGGTTCCTGGCTGCTCGTGGCCCATGGCACCCATGGCACCTGCAGCGTCGCTCCCTCACTCATGGTTGCATGGCTGGGGACCCCGAGCCAGGTATGGGGTCCGCGATAAGGCGTATGCTCCTGAGGGGGTCGGGCGCATCCAGCGCAGGCACCTCCACCGGCACGGCTGCAGTCATGCGCTCCTGGGATGGCTGCTGCACGGTCTTGGCCATGAGATTACAGTCATCCTCTGCTTTAGGGGTAATGGGACCATATAAATGCTCCTGAAGAGCTTCAGTGATTACAAGGCATCCACGGAGGGGTTAAATCACTAATGCATGTTCTGTTTGATCCTTCATCTCACACAAGATCTCAGACCAAAAATACCCGTAAATAGTTCCAGGAGGATTAATATCAAAAAGTAAGTCTCAAGAAATATAGAAGAAATTTTTGAAAAGCCAGTTAAAAAAATGTTCTAGATCTCCCGGAACAAATACTTTCTTGTTTTGCTGTTCAAGGTTTCCTTTAACTTCTAGATACATTTCTTTCTGTGGTTCAGAGAGACACATTTCCCATGATTCTTCCATAGTCCAGAGAGAATATCCAAACCAAGGTGAGAAGAGAGAGATCTAGAGTGGTTTTTACTCACAAATTTTCTGTCCTTAGGGATCGGTGTCTTGCCAGCAATTCTCTACCATTATGTTACAGTGCGGATACTGTAACACGCATACCAAACAAGGAGGGCCGTAGAAAGGAAATGTATATAGACTGATTCTTGATAGATGTTTCAGAGATGTTTATTTCTCCAGCTGCATGTCCGGGATCTGCCGAGGAACTGCTTAATCGCGGGACCTGAGGGTCCTTCCCCACACAGCGGAGCACAAAACAACCAATGGGGAACAAGGCTGACCAGGGGCTAGGGAAACCCCATCTCTCTCCCCCAGGGCCCCTCTCCCAGGGCCACATGGCGGGGGGGAAGGGACCCCGACAGAGGTCACCAAGGGTCTCTCACAAACAAGGCTGAGCTACTACCCAGCAGAAACTCATTTATTCACCTAGCAGTAAAAATAGAGGGCTCACATTGCACTTGTCTGAGATTTAAAAAATAGAAATTGGAAGAAAGGTTGGGCTCACAGGGTGTTTCTGAGTGCTGGAGGGGCTGCCAAGTGCCAGCTGAAGCCCATCAATGTGTGGAAGAAGGCAATGGTATATCCTGACCTTATAATTATACCTGCCACAAGTAACTCTGCAGCTGCCACTGTGTCAAAGTGCTTGCTGGCAGCCCTAGATTTCCCACCAACTTCCAGGGTGAGCCCAGGATCCCTGCACTCAATGAAGGCATCCCCAAGCTTTGTCTCAGAGCTCCCTGACAGCTGGACAGTAACTGGTAAACACGTAAAATAGAAACTGCAGCAAATGCCATTTGAAAAACAATGAGCTGTGAGGTCCCAGCACCCCCCACCCCACCACCCACACCCCCCCAAAGCCCCAGCACCCATCACCCAGAGCCAAGGAATTGTCACCTCTCCCTGCAAGAGGCTTCAGCAGGGCATTGCCACATCCTCAGACTGAAGACATGCAGCACACAGGACTGATGTTGCAGACAATAAATAAGTGGCATTGCAAATAAAATGTGCCATCACCCATAACCATCATCTCATATTTGATTATTATAAATATATAACTTCTTTTTTAAAGAGAGCTGCAGAGTTCACCATCTATCTTGGTGGAAGGCACTAAAGGATGATGTGCTGGAAAAGATGCAGTGCTCACTAATCCAAGTGTTTTGGCAACGCTCCTGCTTTGCCATACACCTACATGTGTAGCTGTGGAGCAAGCCCAGCTGTGCCATGCTCACTGAGACAGCTTGGACTGGACACCATTCAATTAAAGTGATGCAGAGTTCATGCTGAAAGCTACAAAACCATATACAAACCCCATCCATGACCTGAAAACATCAGGCATATGAGTTTGGGGGGTTTTTCCCTTTAAAACAGACCAGGGCTGTGTTTATTTTTCTGTCAAATCCCACTGTTTTCTAGGGAATAAATGTATGCAGTTTTTGTAAGCAGGGCCAGCTCTGCTCTTTGCTTGACACCTCACCTGGAGATGCAGTGGCATTTCATTTATCCTGCTTGTCTCAGGGTTAATTTTTGCAGCAGCCAGGAAGGGCATAGCCCTGGAATGATTTGATGCCACCTCATGCCAGGAACATAGGGTGGTGCCATTTCTTTGGTGGTGTGCGGTCACATCAGCCCGGATTCCACGTGGTGAGCAGTCACATGTTACTTGTGCACCGATCTGCATGCTCTGCTATTAGTATTGTTGTTACTGTTTTTCCTATTTCTTTGCTTTTTCTAGTAAATTGTTCTTATCTCAACTTTTTGTGCCTCCAATTCTCCTCTCCATCCCGCTGCACAGGGAACATAAATTGTGTGGTGAGCAATCACATGTAAATAGTTTGCCTATCTTGTACACTCTGTTATTAGTGTCTTGTTGTTACTGTTAATTTTCTTACTCCATTGCTGTTTCTAGTAAATTGTTCTTATCTCAACCTGTGATCTTTAGCTTTTTGTGCCTTCAATTCTCCTCTCCATTTCACCGCAGGGGCAGTGGGGGGAAAGTGAGCGAGCAGCACATGGTCTGGGGTGTGTTAGTGGGAACATTAAATTGGAGAATACCATTCCTAAACCACGTCTCAGAACCTGGAAATGGAGTTGGTCTTCATATTGACTCTCAGCCATTTAAATGAATGTGACAGCACAAGTGATAAGGTTTCCTTAAAGAAGAGAGAGGCCATCACAACTGAGAGTGGTACAATCACGCTGTTTCGTGAGGACAACCAAAAGGTAGTTTCCTACATTTACAAGAGAAGTCAGTGTAGCAATTACAGAAGGTTTGGTGATAATGTGAACTTGGCTACCACCAGCAGCTAGACAGGCTTTCAGTCAATTGTGGCAAATGAGTTTCTCTTCTTGCATATGTCTGCCCTGCACTGTACAAAGAATAAGTGCGTCCAGGATTTCTAAATCCTGATACCAGGCCAGGATGCTGCCCATTGACAGTGCCCTAAAAGCCCCAAGTTGGAGTAAAAATCAGACCTTTACTTTGCTAGACTTTGGATCTTGAATGGCATCACAGGAGGGATGCTTGGATAGGTCACGGACTGCAAAACAGCCTTTCCCCTCCAGGACACACATTCAAGCCTTGCTAGAGTCACTAATGACCAACCATCCTGGCTTCACTGCGTTTGCAAGCATGTTTTTTGTTTCACAGGTTTGCCTTGCTGCTGGACTAGGTCACTGGCTGTTTCTGAGTTGCCTGGACAGTGTTCCCGCCATGAATTTTAGTGCCCAGGGCTTGTTGTCCATCTCACAAGGAATTTTCTGCTGACCTGGACTCAGCTTAGTGGAGGGGAAATGGACTTGGTGTCGAACAAGGTCCTAATTTCCTGAGGTGAAGGGTCTCTCATAAGGCAGTGTCTGCTCCCTTGCAAAGGACAAGTTATTCAAAACTGTCCCTTGTCCATCCAACAGACAGAAATCCTGAAATTACTCCAGAAGTATCTTTGGGGTGTTTTTAATATCACATTCGTGTATCTATTGCATGACTCTTTCTTTCCAAGCCCTCACCTTGTCAGTCACTGAGTGCATCCCTACTTTATGTTGAGAGGCCAAGGATGAAATATCATTTAAACAATTTCAGCAGGATCTCAGAAGAGCCTTGGGCAACCCACCAAACAGTCAAGAGATAATAAAACCAGTATTTCTTCAGACCATTGCTGCCTTGGAGTTCTTCTCCGGCATCAGTCAGGGCCAGTCATGGGTTGCCCTGCTCCATGCCATCCACCCAGGAGCAGGAGATAGAGGTGGCACATGCTCCAAAAGCCAGGTCTGAGCTGTGGTGACACAGTGAACCCCAGGGTGGTAAAGCACCAAAAGGAGCTGAAGAGAAGTCGGAAGAGACTGACCCATGGCAGTGAAGGGATTCAGAAGACAGCCTTGACAGCTCCCTGAAGACAGGAAGCATGCTGTGCCAAGGAGAGCGATGCTTTCACCCTGCAGGGATCAGCTCCAGATCGGACTTTCTCTGCAAAATGTCTTCTGGACTTAAAGCTACTGAAAGTCTGTTAGGAAGAGCCCTCATTAATCCTCTGATATCCCTGGCATAGAGGTGAAACTAGAACTTCTTTAAAAAAAAAAAAACAAACTAGAACACAATAAAGGCAGCAAGTTCAGCTGTTCTCTGAGGAAAAGAGCAGATTCACCCAAACTCCAGGGTGTACCCATGGAGGGAAGAGAACCTTTCCATGTCTCTTAAAGCTGCCCTGGAAGGACAAAAATCTATTCATAATGAAAGCTATGATGTTTGATGCAATGCAAGTAGGGAATTCACAGAGGATTTTACTATTGAATAAGCAGATCATTTTTGCAGGGTGATAAACCTAGGCACAGCCCAGCAGGTTGCCTTTGCCATGACTTTTTTGCATTACCTCAGCAAAGCAGCCCCTCTGGCACACGCTGGGGAGAGGACACAGCCCAGCCGGCCACCTGGGAAGTGCCCAGCTCCCAACCCTTGTCTTTGTGGCTGGGAGTTAACAAAACCTCAAGCTTTGCCAACTCACTTCCTGGACCAGGGCAGAGGGATCAGGGGCTGCTCAGCCACATGCAACATGGTGCCCTGAGGTCAGGGTGGCTGCAGAAGGCACAAGAAGCCCAAAACTCCACCAGATGCCCAAAAGGGGGCTTCCAACTTCGTGTGTCCAGCAGCACCAAGAGCTTCCCAGCCTGAATTCTGGGCTCCCCGACTCCTGCTGAGGCCAGCCAGAGCTGAGCAAAGCCACTGGGGAAAGCCAGGGTCCAGCTGGGGTAGAGGGCAAAGCCCCCCAGAGCCCTGCCAACCGGGTTACGAAAGTCATTGCGGGTCACGCCAGTAGAGGGGCACTTGCACAACCAGCAGGGTCAGTGACGCAGACACAGCTGGATGCCGGCCAGGGCTGGATGGCCACCAGGAGGTGGGAGCTGCCTGCAGTCCTACCTCCAGGCAGCCCAACCAGCGTGCCGCCACTGAGCACACCCACGGGGGAAAGTTCAGTCCTGGGTTTGGCTGCCAGCTCCACCATGCCAGTCCCTCTTCAATTACAAATATATTGCCTGGAAACTGATGACTGGCAGGTTTCTTTACTGAGGCACCAAGGTACCATGAAACGAGGGTAACAGAGTGTGAAAAATAGAAGTTCCATTTATTTCCAAAGATGAAAATTAGCATCATTTTACATGAGGATTGCAGTGCCCAGCCAAAGGTCCTCAGCATCCCTATGTCAGACCACAGTTCTCCATCACTTTGCTTTTCAACAGGAGCCCAGACAGTAACAATGTCGGAAAAATGACGCTTATGTCAAGAAGACTGTCCTTATCTTAGCTTAAGATATCCCAAAGCAGTCATTGGGAAGGAGGATGGATCTTCAGCTTCTTGGAGCATGTGTCAGAGAGCAGCACTTGCAGACCATGTCTGAATGGGCACCAGGGAGGACCAGTGACAATGAATGGTGCTACTGAGCAGCCCCAGACCCACTCCTGCTGCCTCTACATGCCTGTGTGCCAGGAAGTGCATCACCACCAGAAGCTCCCCAGGGGCAGCACCTCCACTGATTTGGGCTCTAGAAATGCTGTACAAATCCCAGGCTTTTCAATGGTCCTCACTCCATCAGCATCCCATTTGCCTCAGACTCTAAGCAGAGGCAGGTGAACCACTCCTGTATCAGTAAGTGTTCCAGGTCTTTCCAGCAGGTCAGGAAATGGTAGCCTGCCAGGCCTGACCCTTCTAAGGACCTCTAAAAATCATGTCAACATCTGACAGCTGTTCGAAAGCTACAACCATGTCACAACGTCATCCTAAATGGATAATATGTCCATTTCTGTCTCTCAAAAGGCAGACTAATGGCTGAATGAAAATGTTTGCTAAATGTCCTAAATGGAAATGAATGATCCTCCCCTTGTTCAGATACAGGTGAGCATTGCAGCACAAGTGGCTGCAGTGGCTCCAAGGAGAGCTATTCACTAGCTCCCTTCAAAGTCACTAACACACATAGAAGGAAAATGAAATGGTTTTGCCCAAAAAAAGGCATATAACAGGTCCTTGGAGCATAAATAAGTATTCCAAAAATTACGAAGTGTCAGAAAGTAGATTCAGAGAGGTACTGAGCAAGTCAAGACAAAGTCTGGCAGCCTCATGTAGAAGTCTTGGAAATTTTGATTCCAAAGGCAGACAGACACCTATTTCTAAATACAAAGTACTCTACTTAATCATCCCCACTCTAGTGTATATTCATATCTGAGATGAAGTGACATGCATGTTTCTTTAACAAGATGTCATGTGTCACTATTGTTCCCTCTTCCTTAACTGCCTGCAACACTGTCTGCTACCCAGACTTGCTGCTACTAATTTCTCAGCAAGACAGATACTGGGTTCAAGTGGCAGAGCTCCACTTTGTGAAATGCTTTAGTGACTGAAATGCTAGAAAAATGAGAGCTGAGTGCTTTGGAAAGCTACCTCAGCTATCTGTGGCAATGCTGCCTGTTTTAAACACCTAATTCTCTGCCCTACTTCATGTCAGGTGAACCTGTTTCAGGGCAGCCTCCTCAAACATGATCCCCATGTTTGCCACTAGTCCTGGCTCACAGCTTCTTCCCAGGTATCCAAAAGCAAGGTGAGGCAGGGAGGGGAGAGCAGGCAAGCACTCCCAGACTGCTGCCCAGGGAGGGAGGAAGCCCCACAGCAGGTTGATGGTGGAGAGGTGAAGGGCTCCTGGTGACATGACAGGGGAAAAGGGCATCCTGGAGGGCACAAGGCATCCCACAGGAAAGCATCCAGCACTCCAGGTGATGGCGTTGCTCATGGGAGAAATCAGGTGTTGGGATATGTGTGCACCAGGAAGTTCACCACCATGCTCACAGCCATCCATGCTGCGCAGAATCAAACTGCCACAGGCTTTCTCCTATTAATGCACTGTGGCACTACAGTGATTACTGTCCATCTCCCCAGAGATGGTAGTTTCCTTTCAGAGCATGCTTTTCCAAGCTGAAAATGTTGGCAGTTAGAGCAGTAGTACCTAACACAGCACAAATGCTTTCCTGACACAGGGATGACCAGTTGGGAGGAAGTTACTAAGGAGGTGGAAGGATCATTTCTACAGATCATTCTAATCCCAAGGAAGCGGAGTTTGAGCACATCATTGCTTTTATTAGATGCTGGAGAAACTTAAGTCAAAGCATATTCTTTAGTAAGTAATAACAGCCTGCTGGTTCTGAGATTTCCACAGCATTGGAAAAGGATTAATAGTCTGGGCAGGATATTTGAAACATCAGCATCTCCAGGGTAAGAACAGGTCAAAAAACTAAGAAAAAAGCATTTCTCACAGACTAGGCACCCTTTGACCTGGACCCCTTATCTCCATTTGCTCACTGTTCCCAGCTTGTGGAAACATGAATCAGATGCACATGGGATAGCTGAGATCAATTCCTGAAGAAACTTCTCTCTTTTCATTAAGTCACATGTACCTAAAATTAATCACTTATTTTGTGTATTTTCAGAAGGATTTTACAGGCGGCTAATAGGGCTTTGGAACCACCCCAAGGAATGCCAAGCAAACACTGATTCACATTGTGGAGCTAAATCACCACTCCTCCCAGTCCTGGGAACAGAGTGGTATGTGTGGAAAACAGTTTCATGCATCATCAGCAACTTTTTTTCTTTCACAAATGCCTTCTTTATTGTCATGCAAGCATGGGCACACATGGCTAAGGAAAGCCAACACTCAAAAGAGCAGAGAAAAACATATGCAGTACAGCAGGAAACCTTCCGACCTTCCTCCTTGGAGATCACATGAAGAGGTGGTTTGGCCTAAACCCAACTACTTGAGTCATCAGAGAAATAAAATGACTAACAAACATATTGCACTGCCACTCATTAGTTACTTAAGGACTGCTGAGCTTGCTAGGTGGTGAGAAGCTCCAAGAAATCTGCTGGAAGATGAGGTGAGGAAGATGAGCCGCCAGCTCTGGGGAAAACTCAAGGGTTTTTCCATGGGGCACAAGGGCAGAACAGAGAGCCATCAGGATAAGATGCACCTGAATGCCAGCAAATGCCTGACAGGACCTGAGGACTTGGAGCTCAGAGATGGGCCCAGCTGCCTCATCTCCTGATCAGGATACAAAGCCAGCAGCTCCCCTGTCACCAAGTCTAATCTGTCAGCAGCAAAACCCAGGCTACCTATCCCCTTGGCCACTACTGTCAGGGATTTTCTTTGCCAAATCCTGCCAGAAATGGCAGGGCCATTGGGACAGTTCATGGATTCCTTGGATCACCAACGACTCTTTCCTTCCAGAATTATCTGGTCTTCTGGAAAGGGGGGGGGGGGGAATGCTGGTTACAGAGGTTCATGCACAAAAAGCATAGAAATAAACTCTTAGTCACAAGTTTGCTCTTCTGATAAGGGTGCCCAGACTTTAGAGCAAACAAGCCCAGTCAGGTGCAGAGCCCAGCAAGGAACCAGGGCTCCCAGTCTTGCATGGCAGTCAAGCCTCTGTCCCTTCTATGAGTATTTAAAGTGGAAAGGATATGAATCAGAGCTGAGAGATCTTCAAGGAGTAGTCCACGTACTTGAAAGCAGAGAAATCCAGGTTCCAGCCTTTTCCCTCTGTCCTGAACAAGTGTCCTTGAGATCATTCAAAAAATCACCAGCAAGGGTATGAGCAAAAGTCAGATTTAATATTAAACTACAAAGGACAACAGATTCGTTAGCAAGTTTCACTCTACTTACAAAGGGCAACTAAGGCACCACAAGGGGAAAGCAGGCAACAACAAAACCAAACAAAAGCCAGGCAATCAAAACAGAAATGAATTGAAACTACCTAGGTATGCACGGGTATCTGTGTGTAAAGATAGTGTAAACAAGGATAAAAAGGAATGTGGCATAAAGCTTAACAACACTTAAACCTAACAGTACTTTAACTTATACCTTAATTTATATCTTAACCTTAACAGTCTAACAGAGAAATGACACTTAACAGCATTTAGCCTAAATTATAACTATAATTTAACTTAACTTCCAGACTTGCTATAGCATATGCGCAAACAGTATGGAGTATGCAGACAGAAACAGTCAGTGCAAGATAAGGTACCTGGCGAAAAATTTCCCTCAGAAGTCAGTGAAAATACTCACTTTGCATGCTTTTGCATCTCCTGAGGGGTGAAGGATCAGGCCTTGAGGAGTGAGGGTGTTGGCCCAGGACGCATCATTGTTCGGCGATCCTCCAGGTATAGCCAACCTGAGGGTTTGCTGGCTCTGAGAGGTGTCCCCCTCAGAGGGAGATTGCTGGTCACAGGCCTGTGGTAGTCCCAGGAGAGCTCAAGGGGCCCCATCTTGGACCGGTGTTTATAGGGTTCTAAGAGAGTGGGCTTCAGCCATAACAATGTTTCAGCCTGGCCACAGTTTGGCTTTTCTTTGAAAGTGTGAGAATAGGAATGTTATACCATTCAGGCCAGGGAAATATTTTCCAAGGCTGGTCATGAGAAAAACAGAAGCTCATTAAGAGTTCCTAAGAGCAGACAGTGTTTTTTGATAAGCTCAGAAAGAACTGAGCCCAGGTAGTGTTTTCAAGGAGAAGGCCAAACAAGCATTTTCTCAGATCACACTGTAGCCTGGACATGGCGGTGGGGGGAGGAGAGGGAGGGTTGAATGCACCACTACACCCACCCAGGCTCTCCAGCTGCTTCTCCCCCATGTTCCCAGCATTCTCTGCCGAGGTCAGGCTACTTTATTTTACAGAAAACAAAACTAAAAAAAGTTAGTGGGGTACTAATTACCTACCTGTTGTTTAATTATCTTTCTTGGGGTTTTTACTTTGTTTAAAAGCATTTGCATTAGAGTATTTTGCCTAGGGAGGGCTAGATGAGCCTACACACATCCAGGTGTAAGTTTAAGCACCAAGATCTAGGACCCACCTTTGAAATTGCAGCTGCTCTACACATCTTTTTGAAAAGAAAAACAGCATTGAGAGAAAACCACCATCACTAGAGGGCTTGTGAGACTACCACCATCTGTGCCTTGATAATCAAAAAGGAAATGAGGAACAAAGACACATAGGTAAAATTACAGATGAGAATAACAGAATTAGCACAAGCCTCCAGGGATGAAACTGGGATGAAATCAGTCAGAGCCAAGAGGGTCCAAAGCATCAAAATGGTACAAGGGATCAAACTCAGCTCTAGAAATGAGACAGAAAAGTCAGTAAGGACACAAAGTAAGTAGAGGAGAGGCAGAAAGAAAAGCTAACTGGTACCTTCATCAACCCAGAAGACTCTAGATATTCTCCCATGTTATCTCTGAACACCTAACAAGTGCCTTCCAAAATCCAGGCAAGAAGAGTGGCACCAGGTGATGAAAGAAAGACAAACAATGCACTTGCCTTCAACGGGGAAGGAAAGTTCCTTGCACTATGAAATTTGTGGTGAGGAACGACCTGACAATGACAAATGTCGCTGGAATGGAGAGTAACACAAAGAAAGACGAGCAAATTTGTGGCGGGCTGTAAGCAGGAGACAGCGGGGAAGAGCTAGGGCAAGGAAAGGCTTGAGGAGAGAGCAATAAGAAAAGATTTAGAAGACATGATGTGAAAGAAACATGTCTATTTTTTTAGGGGAAAATAAAGAAAGACCAGGCCCATGAAAAATAGTCTGCAAGTAGATTAAAAGACTGCTAGAACAAGGACAGGGGTCAACCAATGTTGCCCAAGCCAAGATGCACTTCCTGCACTGGGGAAAGCAGGATCAGCTGTTATGCTTAGGAAAGATAAGCACCTAGGAAGTCAGAGCTCTCATGACATGCCAGTGGAAAAGAAGAGTCCCATCTTTCTGCTGGCAGCCTGCATTTGCTTCCAGCCCTGGAGGCCAATTTAGTCCCTGGACAGGTGAGAACTCCCTTTCCTCTGGACCCAGAGGCATGCCTACATATGTGCCCAAAACCAAAACAGAGTTTTCTAGGAGCTCAGGGAGGCTGTGAAATCCCCTTCGCTTGCAGCTTAGAACGAGGTTACATGTCACCCCACACAGGCAGTCTGCAGGTAATTCATCCTGACAGCACAAAGAACAGAGGTAAGATCCTTTCCAAAACCTGACTTCTGCTTGGCAGTGGAGCCCAGCCTGTGATGCTGCTGAATTGACAACTCCTCTGAGGTTGCTCTGAAATGGTCTTTTTTAATGCTTGCACCATACTTTTGAGGATCACCATTTATTCATATTGATCAGTTCTTGAACCGTCTGGCAGTGGCAGAGGTGGGTTGTTGGCTCCATCTGGTTAATGTGACAGGACTAGAAGCATCCTCAGCCTCCCCAGTGCCCCTTTTCCTGGGTGTCCCCCATCCTGTTGCATGGTTGGTGCAATGGGCTGCTGGGGCTTGGGAGCCCACCAAGAGAAGGATGCTCCCATCAAACAAAACCTTCCACCCTGATCATCCTGGAGGTCTTTTCCCACCTAAATGATTCTACTATTCTCTCTTGTCTCCAGGGGATGGCTGTAACCACCCTAAGCCCACTAGGCAGCAAGCTTGACAGCAGGCACTGGAACACCAAAACACAGGGATCAGCTGCTGTGCCCTAATGCCATCTTCCTGGCAATGGAAAGCCTGAGAAAAAGATGGATGAGCCAGGGGCGTTTAAGCAGACCCAGGTCTAATGCCATGCTGCCAGCTTGTCCTAGTTCTTACAGCAGCATCCCTCACAGAAGGCATGTGCCTCCCCCAAGCCCCCTCGGTGGTCTGTCAAAAAAAAAAGTCAGTACTTTTTCAGAAGGAAGCCTGTTCAGACTAGCTGCGGGCACTGCCCTAATTTCAGCACAGGAATTTCGGGCTGCCCTTGGCCCCTCCGGCCTCACACAAGGTGCCGGAGCAAAGAGGACACGGGAGCTGGGGGGAACAAGAAACAAGAGTACCCAACAGAGGGAGCCCCAGCTCCCTGCTTTGGGGCCCAGACCCCCCTTATCAGAGGCTGCTCCACTGTTCTCCCCCCAACCCAGCGCCTCGCAGGCTCCCACAGGGGACGGCACATGCGGGATGCTGCGCTGGGAGAGCGTCCTCTCCACGTGGTCCTGGGGACGTGGCGGGCGTGGGGAGGGGGATGCACGGGGCTCAGCGAGGCAGCCCAGCGCCTCTCCGTAGCGGGGCAAAGGCCTGCACGTACGGGCACCGCACGCTGTACCCGGCGGGGCGGGGCTGCTCGGCCACTCTCCCGTGACGTCCCTGGAAGCAGAGGGCGCCCCTTGCTGACATCACCGGCGGGAAACCTCCTCCGGGCCAGACCACTTCACGGTGGGGTAGGGGAGGCGGGAGCGGCCACGGGGCGTGTTCTTCCTACCGCAGCGTCCTGCGGTAGCAGAAGCCTCGGAACGGTCGGGGGAAGCGCCGCTCCGCCGCTCTCCGTGGGCGGGCTCGGTGTGCGGGCAGCGGTGCCGAGGGAGTTTGTACCTTGTGTCTCCCCCTCAAGTGCGGGTGGTAGTGCCCGATGTACGCGCTGCGCTGGGCGCCACCGCCTCTATAAGCGGCGCCGCCGGGCGGGCGTGGGAGTAGTTGCGCAACTGATCCCGCCCCATCGCAGCCGGTCCTGCTCCGTCCTGCCGGGAGCATGTACCAGAGCCCCGCGCGCTGCCTCTGCTCGGCGCTGCCCACTCTCTGCTGCGCTCCCGCCGCCGCCTCGGCCTCCCGCCTGCCGCTGTCGCGGCCCCGCTCCCACCCCGCCGCCGCGCGGGCAGCAGCGGGCGGCCCGCCCGCCCCGGGGGCGCCGCCCCGCACAGGTGGGTACTGACCGGGGAGAGTGCGGAGCCGCCCCGGGAACCGCGCGGGGTCACAACTGGGCGGCCCCGGTCACCGGGCGGCTGGTGCTGGGCTGCTGCTGTCGGAGCAGGATCAGGACTGTTCAGCCCGCATCAGCGTGTCCTTTGTCCCTTCGCCAGCCACCTCTTCGGGATTGGACCGGCTCTTGGGCTTTAAGGCAGCGGCCGTGGCGTTCGCCCACCCGCTGTGAGCGGGCAACATCCCGCAGCATCGCGACAGGCGCTGGCCGGACAGCCCGCCGGAACTTCAGGGGTTTCTGGCTCGGTGTCCTCCATCTGAGGGATAGGGCACCCTCTGCACCCACATGTAGGCTGGGTGCTTGGAGTAAACCAGGGTATCGGTGGGGTGACCTGTCTGGTGAGCCCGAGGGTCAGCGTCCACATGCCGCTGTCAGGAGCATGTTCTCGGATAGCTGAGCTGTCCTCTTTAGCGTTGCACTTTGTGTAGGATGAGCTTGGCTCACACTGGGGTCTTTTCACTCAAGACAGTGTGTGGGAACAGCCCAGGTTACTCTCCGGCAGGCAGCAGCAGCCACCAGGTCCTACTTGTCTATACCGTTAAATAATTACACCCCGTTCTTCATTCCCCACATGAGACTTGGAAAGTGCCCAGATGTCCTTGGGTGCTTGTGCGGACACTACCTTGGCATGTGCCCCGCACCCTGCCCTCTGACTGTGGCCAGACCCGGATCAGGGCAATGATGCACCCACCGGACTCCTGTGGTCAGATCCAGCCTTAAGCCATCTCTGTTGGCTCTGGCCATGGCTCAAGATGCTCACCCGGTGCCATTCCTTGTGAAACCTGAGGCAGGGCAGCAAAGTAGCAGCCCCATTGCTCCAGACTTGCTGGTGGGAGAGGTAATAAGCTTTATCATTGAATGGTTTGGGTTGGATGAGACCTTAAAGGTCCTCTGGTTCCAGTCTTCGCTCAGTGGGCAGGGACACCTCTCACTAGACCAGGTTGCCCAAAGTGCTATCCACCCTGCGCTTAGACACTTCCAGCTATAGAGCAGCCACAGCTTTTCTGGACGATATGTTTGAGGCTGTATTGCATACCTGGCATTCAGGAGATCCACTTTCCCCTACTGCCCTCAGCTGGGGTTGGGGTGAAGCGAGTTCATTCCCTGCTGTTGCTGTTACAGGAGGGGTGTAAAAGCCAGCATGGGGCAGGGTGCTTCCATTCCTCCTGTTGATGCCAGGCCAGGATGCCATATGGCAGGATTGAAGCTTCATGGCACTACAGGGAAGAGGAGCATATGCATCAGAGAGTTGGCAGAATTGAGCTCATGATTAATAAAGCACTCATGAGGATAAAGGTTTCCAGAGCTTGTGCCAAGTACTGATTCTCTATATTACTAGAGGCAGGATTTGAGGTTCCCTCTTCTTTCTGGTGTTGCCTGTTGAGAACAGGCAGCTTCTGCCTTGCTCTGACAAACTCTCATTGCTGTCCCAAAAAAAGTTGTAGGTGTAGTATGATACCTTGTAGCATAGAATTTGTCACATGGTGCCTGTCAAGTTGTTCCTAGAACTGCGGTTCCAGGGAGGCCATATCTAGCTGCTGCTGGCCCCTGGGGCCGTGGAGGCTGATGCAACTACCAGGCCAAACTGCAGGTATGGGCAGCCATTCACTGGGCCGGGAAAGCCCTGTGGTAAACAAGGTAGGGCTTCTAGCTGAAAGTGGTTCTGGGAGGTATAACCTGAAAGGAAGGGAAGTGAGAATGTTGTTCACCTTACCTGAAAGGTCAGGGTTCAATACCCTTCTGCAGCCCTCATCTCTGAAGCAAAGTCCTTAAAATAAAGTCTCTGATGGCTTGTTGCCTGAGATCCTAGAAGTTCATATCTTCTGTGCTGGATGATGCAAGAAACCTTCCAACTTTACACCCTGTTCTTAAATTTAATTCACAGTTTGAATTCTTCCCTTGCCCTTACTATGCTGAGGTACCACCCTTGCTGAGAGGAAGGAACTTTTTGATTTTAAGCACCTTGAATGGTAATTGCTGAGTTGATTGTTCCCTGTTATATCACACCAAGAGAATCACTTTCATGTTCACTATCCACTGCTTCAGTGCAAGCTCAGAAGTCTGCTTGTTCCTCTGCCTGCACCAGCACCACAGTGTCACAGCACTGGCAGCACACATTATCCCAGGAAGTTACAGGTTACTTAACTTGCACTGTAAGATTTTGAAGTGGTGACCTTGTATTGTACAGCTGGACTGCTGTGGACATGGTTCAACATTGCAGAAATAACAAAATGAATTTTGTGTTTGGAGTTTTCATATTCAGGTTGTTGGTCTGACCCCTATTCTGCAGAATACCTCAGTCTATGCTGTCATGATTTCAGCACTTTTGGGACAAAGAACTTATGCAGATCAGCAGTCATCTTAAGCTGGAATCATCCCAAGGAGCCCCCTTCCTTCAGCCAAGAGCTTTCAAGCCACCTATACCAGGACTGAAGTTGCTTAATTTACAGTCCAGACCCTCTTTCACACAATCTTCTCTGGTTCCTCAAAAGAAGACTGAAGCTCTTTTTCCTTCCTGACACATGACTGACTTTAAAAGCTGTCAGATCAGTTCTGGGCCGTAGCACAGGTTAGGCTATGCTTTATGCCCTATAAAGAGCTGGATACCCCAGGATCCCAGGGATGATGAGATTTAGACGATACTTTGGCTTTGTTTGCAGCTTGGCAGGTGGAGGCTGAACTTAGCCTTGATCCTGCTGTAACAGCTGTAAGCTGCTCAGGGCTTTGCCAGCAGGCCTTTGATTCCAGCTGTGTTACACCTACCTTGTCCCTTCAACATCATCCCTCTGACTCAGATCAAGCCACAAGCAGCCTAAGATCTTGATAATGGCTTCTTGGAGGGTAGTTATTTCCCAGTATTCCTTTGGAGAGCCCCACATGAGCCATGTGCATCCATGGCACGGCAGGGGCTGTACTCAGCTGTTGACAGCACCCCTGATGCAGCAGAAAACACTGTGTGCTTATCTGCAGTTGCAGTGCTTAGCTGTGGATTGTACCTACCCTAAAAATAGGTGAGTGGGTCCCTGTGGAGCTTCTATTAAAAGCTCAGTTGATTTCTTTGGGTTTCTGCATGGCTGCCTGGCAGTCCTGGTTGTGTGTAAACCGCACCCTTCTGTATCCAGCACAGAGTGTGCTTTCATTCCTGCTCGCTATCCTCTCACAGCTGTGTAAGGGTCCAGCTTAGGGATTTTGTGTTTTCCATCACTATTAAATGCCATTTCTTCTACTTCAGCAGTACTTGGCTTCTTGAGAAGAATTGTACACTGAGAAAGACTGCAGAAACTGAAACTGCACATAGCTTCCCTAGAAAGACATTCGTGTGTGTGAGTTCAAGACCGCCATCTCAGTTTGAGGAACTCCTAGTACTTTAAAACGATGGAGATGAGGAGAAACATCCTATATCTAATCTAAATTCCCACTTCACAGCTTTCTTAGAACTGTTCCATGGGCTTACACATACAAAACACACATTAAAGCAACTAGTTTTTAGTGTCTTTTAAAAGTATCTGTTTTCCTAAATACAAGGACGTGAGGCTTATACTGCAGAGTCTTTCTTTTCCTCCTGAGTATGTTTATTGAACTGTTAGGGTATCCATCTTCCTGCCTGCCCCTCTAGCCTGTCATTATTGTACATCTGTCACCAGCTCTTACAAGTGGTAGTGCTGTGTCCAATCTGAACGTGCAGGTGTGTTGGGTAGCTCCCCAAATCTGCTGCAAGATGCGAGCACAAGATGACAATTTCATCCTCTTCCTTTTTTAAGTAACTCAAATGTACAAATAAACTTACTTAAAAACCACTGTGGGCCAACACTGAAGTAGTGCAACACTGAAGTTCTTTTGCTTAAGATTCCCTTTGTAAAAGGCATTCGGAGTAAATAAGTAAGTTGAGACAGCAACAAAACTCAGTCAGCATTGCCTCAGCAAGTTGCTGTGGTGCAAGCACTGCCCATACTGCTTGTGTTTGAAGGAGCAAAGCCCTCTCCCTGAGAAATGGCTGGAGAGCTCTTGGGGCACGCACAGTGTAGAAATACCACAAACTGTGCATAAGCCAAAGGACAAAACAGAGCAGGGACACATGTGCATCTCCGTCCCCTGACATCTGTGACCCCATGTAGGATGGGGAGACCTCCCTGTAGGAGACGCAGGGCTGGGTGAGGGCCAGCTGCATTAGCAGGGAGAGCTGAGGACAGCAGCTTGTGTGCAGGTCATGTGGGTAAGATGGCCAAAGGAACAGGAGGTGGCTGGGGCCCAGGGAGGACTGCAGGGAGTGCTGGAAACTGCTGAGCTGGGGCACAACACAAAGGAGTGAGGAGAGGAAGGAAGGTGAGGAGAATGAACACAGGGATGTGAAGGGGAGCTAGAGACACCGCCTTGTCCACTCCACATCCTGAGATCTAAGCCAGCAGAAGCATCTGGCTGCTTCATGCTCATGACAACGTTACTGCTTTGGGGGTAAATGAAACTGTGATCAGAGATTCTGCCTAAATACTAACCTGATGGAATGAGTCACCCTGCTGGCTGTCCTGCAGGCCATAGTCTGCAGTCTGGAGGCATCCTAGATAGGCACAGGGTACCAGGCCATACAGAGTGCTATCTCCATCAGAAGCCAATGCTGCACATGAAGTAAGGAGCAGGCAGCATTTGTCCACTGCTGGGCTCTCTCCTATGTGAACAGAGAAAAAGTATGCTCTATTGTGTTTTCTACATGTGCAGAGTTAATCTTAGCCCTGCTATTCTGTCGGGGTCCCTTCCCCCCCTGCCATGTGGCCCTGGGAGAGGGGCCCTGGGGGAAGACATGGGGTTTCCCTGGCCCCTGGTCAGCCTCATTTCCCATTGGTTGTTTTGTGTTCCCCTGTGTGGGCAAGGACCCTCGGGTCCCGTGATTGCAGCAGTTCCTCAGCAGAGCCCCGGCCATGCGGCTGGAGAAATAAACATCTCTCTGAAACACCTATCAAGAATCGGTCCATATATATTTCTTTTCCATGGGCCTTGTTGTCTGATGCATGGGTTGCAGTATCCGCACTGTAACAAATGGTGGATAATGCGAGCAGAACGATCCCCGATCCCTAAGGACAGCAACTGATTTCTGAGTAAACTCTGGATTTCTCTTGTTTTTGTTTTGCTGTTCTATCTCTAAACTATGGAGGAACCGTGGAAAGACTTTTGGCTCTCAGAGCCGCATATGGACATTTATCTTAAACTTGAGAAGATTCTTGAACAACGATTTGTAAATTTTAGCTTAATTCAAGCTCAAAAGGAACTGAAACATTTCCTTTCATGGTTGTTTAAGAACTTTTTCTGCGTTTCTTGGGATTTAATTCTTACCAAAGACTTATGGAAGACTGTTTGGACACAGTTAATTTCTGAGTCAAAATATATGCCGATGGAAGAATATTTTCATGAATATTATTTAATTACTGAGACTGTTGAACAAAGCTGTGTCCTGGTGAAGGGAAGCCTGCCTCAGAGTCCGTGTGACCCAGGCCACGTGGACGTGGACTGAGAGCTCTGCAAGCAGCAGCAAGGCAGTTCCCGCGCACCGGCGGCGCAGCGTGAGCTGCAGTGTTGGCAGCAGAGTGAGGCGTGGCGGGAGCGGGGCTACCCGGTGCTGCCCGCCTGGCCCTGTGCAGCACGTGGTGGAGCGAGCCCCGTGAACGCCTGACCGAGAGGGGCGCCGTGCCGTTGGCTGCTGGTGGCGGTGGCGGCAGAGTGGAGCCACACCTAGCTGAGACGTGCGCTGGAGCAGGGCACAAGGGGGCCGTCGCTTGGGGGCCCGGCCAAGACGTGGGTGCGGCCCCAGGCAGCAGCAGCGCAGCTGAGAGCAGAGGCGGTGGCGGCGCACGGGGAGCTGAGCAGCGCAGCCTGGCCTGGCCTGCGCAGCCCCGAATGCGACCCCAGGAAGAGCGCGTGGGCACGAGCAGCCCCGACGGCCCCGGCAGCACTGACAACCCTGGCAATTCCAACACAGGAGTGAGCGAAAGAGAAAGCAGAAATGCAGCGAGACAGAAAACAGCAACCACTCAAAAAAAGGAAAAAATCACCATAGCTAAGGTTTTAGGAATAGTAAAATGGTATAATGTTAAACAAAATTATGGTTTTATAACAAGATGTGACAACCAAGAAGACATATTCGTTCATAGAACTGCTATTAAAAAGAATAACCCTGAAAAATACATCCCAAGTTTAGGAGATAGAGAAGTAGTAGAGTTCAAAATTGTGCAAGGTAGAAAAGGGTTACAAGCAGCAGAGGTCACTGGGCCTGATGGTGTTTCTGTGAAAGGCAGTATATATGCTAAAAATCGTAGTCATGTTAGACAATATTTCCATTATAAGCCCCCCCTACAGTCTCCCTTTCCTAATCCCACCTTTCCCTTTTATCCTATATCCTATTACCCCCAATATATTCCCAATCCATTTTTTCACCCATGGTTTCCCTCACAAAACCATGCCTTTGCCAGTTGTTTCCCCAAAAATCCTTTTCCAATGCCGAGTGGGAGATGAAGAGGGGGAGGGAAGAAATTAACTATTGTTGTTTAGAGTTCTAACAGGTACAAATGGAAGAAACCCTCTCCTGCCTCAGTTTCCCCACAAAGTATGCCTGGAGAGTCCTGTCTCCCTTTTGTCAGCCTTAAGATGTTCCAGAGAATCTGTTTGGACATTTAAAGACTCAGGAGGGTGGCTTGTTTTGTTTTGAAACTATTCTTGTTATGTTTATCCAGTTGTTTTCAATGTTAAGTTTTAAATCTCTTTTTGTTAAAAATAAACGGGTGAAATGTCGGGGTCCCTTCCCCCCCTGCCATGTGGTCCTGGGAGAGGGGCCCTGGGGGGAGACACGGGTTTTCCCTAGCCCCTGGTCAGCCTCGTTCCCCATTGGTTGTTTTTTGTTCCGCTGCGCGGGCAAGGACCCTCGGGTCTCGTGATTGCAGCAGTTCCTCAGCAGAGCTCTGGCCCTGCAACTGGAGAAATAAACATCTCTCTGAAACATCTGTCTAGAATCGGTCCATATATATTTCTTTTCCACGGGCCTCGTTTGATATGCGTGTTGCAGTATCCCCACTGTAACACTATTCTGGTTGAAAGACTTCTTTATTGCCTTAAGAAGACAGCAACATGATGTCTTAAACCAGGCTGTTTGCAGGCTGCAGCCCCTGATGACAGGCAGAACATGAGACTGAACAGGACTAACCCTATCTCTGCATCCTTCTTATTTTGTCTCAGACTCGGGAACAGGCTCCTGCACAAACCACCAATGGCTGCAACAAGGCACCCAAGTGATGAGAAGAGTTGTGGTGGACCAGCTCTAACACCTGTTTTTCCCTTGCAGTGTGTTCCATGGGAAACAGCACCAGCCGGCTCTACAGTGTGCTCGCCAAGACGCTGAGCAGTGGTGCCGTGTCCCAGCACCAGGACTGCCTGGAGCAGCTGGACTCAGCACGGCTGGATCCTTTAGACCCCAAGGATTTGCTGGAGGAATGTCAGATTGTTCTGCAGAAGCGGCCACCCCGGTTTCAGAGGAACTTCGTGAACCTGAAGAAAAATACTACCAGTAACCACCGCCCCATCCGGGTCATGCAGTGGAACATCCTCGCCCAAGGTAGGAGATGCTTGTGAGCTCAAGGTATGACCTTGAGACCAAATGCATCAATGAAAACCCTGGCAGAGCAAAGGGAGAGGAGCAAACTACATGAGATACATGAGACTGAGGGCCAGGGGGAATATTTTGAGCACTTGAAATAGTGGCTTTCCTTCTGTCCCATAGGAGAGAAAAAAAAGGTGTCTCCTCGCAACTCTGATGCCGAAGGTAGCCCTGAATTCCTATCCTAACTGAATACAGTGTATTCTAAAAGCTGTGACCCATCAGTTTTATAGATGGTTGTTAACCCCAGAGAAGACTCATCCTTTTCCTAAATTTTATTTGTAAAGTTTCTCTTCAGTTTCTGGTTACCTTATTGGTGAACTATCCAGAAATTCAGATCTGCTATGGGAATTCTCAATGCTTAAAAATAATTTTAACTGGTAGTTTTGAGTCAAGGCTGTAAATTGACTTGTGCAACAGCCTCAAAATCTTTTGGGGTGGGAAATTCCCTTCGTAGGGACTGCCTTACCTTTTGCAGTTAAGTCACTTTTAACCCACTTCCTTCTGTTTTGGCTTAAGCTGCAGCAGCCACATGTGGAAGTACTTGCCCTTGTGTAGTGGGCAGAGGGGGAGAAAACTTTTACTTGTATCTGTAAAAGGAACTTAATTTTTTTGGAGTGACTCCAGTGACTTGAGAAGGGGTTCTCACACCCATTGGTAAATCTGGTACCCTTAAAGTAACCAGCTACTCCTGAAAAACCCATGACCTGCATTTAAGCTGATAAAACCTAGAGGATGACAGGCTGTTTCAGCTATCAATAACTTTTGGGTTTTTTGTCCCTCCTCCCTGCTGATTCCAGCTCTTGGGGAAGGCAAAGACAACTTTGTTCAGTGCCCCATGGAAGCTCTGAAATGGGAGGAGAGGAAATGCCTCATCCTGGAGGAAATCCTTGCATACAAGCCCGACATCTTGTGCCTTCAGGAAGTTGACCACTACTTTGACACCTTTGAGCCACTCCTCAGCCGCCTGGGCTACCAGTGCACTTTCTTCCCAAAGCCGTGGTCACCGTGCCTGGATGTGGAGCACAACAATGGGCCAGATGGCTGCGCCATGTTCTTCCTCAAGGAGCGCTTTGAGCTCGTCAACAGTGCCAACATCCGGCTGACAGCCATGAAGCTGAAGACCAACCAGGTGGCCATCGCTCAGACGCTGAAGTGCCACGAAACTGGGAGACTCTTCTGCATCGCTGTCACCCACCTGAAAGCCCGCACGGGCTGGGAGAGGTTCCGCTCTGCTCAGGGCTGTGACCTCCTCCAGAACCTGAAAAATATCACCCAAGGAGCGAAGATCCCCCTGATTGTCTGTGGAGACTTCAATGCAGAGCCAACCGAGGAGGTCTACAGGGAGTTCTCCAACTCCAGCCTCAATTTAAACAGTGCATACAAGCTGCTGAGCCCTGATGGACAGTCGGAGCCCCCCTACACCACCTGGAAAATCCGGCCCTCTGGAGAGTGTCGGCACACACTGGATTATATCTGGTATTCCCAGCATGCCTTGAATGTGAATTCAGCCCTGGGCTTGCTGACTGAAGAGCAAATTGGGCCCAACAGGCTGCCCTCATTCAATTACCCTTCCGATCACCTGTCCCTCGTGTGTGACTTCAGTTTTAATCAAGACCCTGACAGACTGCTGTAACGTCTTGGAATGCCACCTGGTATTGCAGTGTCTGAACTCGCCAGTCTTTTATTTTAGAGAAAGCCCTTGAATCTGGATGCTATTGAAAGATGAGGAAATACTGTTGACTAACCATTAAGGCACTTGTTCGGAGTTAACACTTGCTGTTCAGCCCTCAATGTGCAGCCTTCGAGGGAGAAAGAAGCCAGTGTTCTCATCATGGTCTTGTTGCCATGTCAGGATTTGAAAACTAGAAGGCAAATGAGCTCTATCCTTTCGCTAAGCCCCCTGTTTAAGGATTTAATCCTCTAATGAATATGGAGGCCTTAGTATTTAAATCGAAACACTTTTGTTTGTAAAACAACTTGCCCTGACAGCATGCTAATTTTATTTCTTTCATGTTAAGCTTCTGCAAGTACCAAAGGTAGTGAGGTTTGATTACCCAGTAAGAGTCTCTTAAATCTTTTTCTGTTGCAAAATGAAGGAAGTTTAATGCAGTTTAGACAAAAAGCTAAGCTCATAGTAGTGTGATCTTGTCAGTTTTCTATGACCTGAGATGACAAATTCATTAGAAGTGTGAGGAAGGCCCCCTCCAGTAAGAGCAGGTGAGGAAACAGAGGCTATGACCTAGAGTAATACTGTCACTTTTCCAGAACTGTGTGCATGTGTCTGTCACACGCATACAGTCTATAGGCATGTACACAGTGACTGTACCTTCATCTTTTCTGTGCTTCGCTCTGGAGGACGCAGCTAACCAGGGACTACTTCTTCCTCTGCTTTGTGTATTATTTTTCTAAATGATTTAAATTTGTAGTCTTGTCAATCTTGCCATTTCAGTAAAGGGCCAATCTTAATGTTGAAAGATTTATCTATCTTCAGAATCTAAAGCTACACTGGAACGTGTTGTAATTTATTTATTGAGAGAAGTTGGTGATCCTGCATCTGATTGGAAATCGTACAGTGATAGTGTTCAGAGCCTCTTCCTGTGACCATCTGGGTTACATCAGAGGCGTGTTAGTATAGCAACTCCTGTGATGCTCACTGGTGACATAGGAATTGCATATATGGATTGTAAACATGCCGTTACGCTGGAAAATGATGTAGGAAGAAAGGAGGGAAGAGAGACAACAGTTGGAGTTGGACTGACATTTAGATAGTTGAGGAAGATATGGCAGGGCAAATAAAGCAGTATTTCCATGTGAAGTAGGGTGCATAGTAACTCTTAAATGTTCCAGGTTTTTATTAATAAAACACTTTGGAAAGAAGTATATCTCTGCTGCTGTCTTTCTCACTTCCCTGTTCCAAGTTCCTGTTGCCAAGGAGGTGACCTATCTCAATTAGTTTGAGCTTCAAGTTGGTGCTGATGCTTCCTCTTCCAGACCTCTTTTTCCCCACCCCTAACCCTAATGTCAGGGTGCCATGGCTGTTTTGCCTTCACAGCACACATTCTTCTCCAACTTGGAATGTCCAAATTTCACAAGTCTGTAGGGAAGGGCGTTACCCTTAGCTGTTAAGCTGCTCACTCTTATAGTTAAGAGAGGAAACCTACACTGAATTACTGTAAATATTCCCCTTTCCAACAGTTGTGGGGAGGTACAAACCTAGCTAGTCCTGCGTAGCAGGGTGCAAGAATTCCTCCCTGAGAGCTGCTAAGTGTGCCTGGGAAGTCTGGTCCCTCACAAGATGCAGCTGTATCTGCCACTTTCTTTTAAAACCGCATTTGAAGAGAAGAAATGCAGCAGGTATGAGCTTTACACAGCCCATATAGTACTGTGCTTGCATTGCTGAGAAGGGAAATACGGAGTCTGGTGACTGGAAGTCCCAAATTCCCCCACAGATACTCCTCATTAGGCAAACAAATGAAGTGCTGTTGCACAGCTGTAACACACTGCACATGTTCCTGACCCTTTCAGGATGAGGGCAATGGTCTACTTCCAAGCAGAGGCCCCTTTAACCAGCCTGGGATTTATGTGGATTTGACTTGCCCCAGACAGAAAGGATTTTACAATCAAGGAGACAATGGCCTTGGTGAATACTCCTACCAGGCACATGCAACAAGCCAGCACCTCCTTTGGCTGGAATTTCAGAAGGATCAAACTGTGTCCCTGGAAGCCGTAAGGGTGGCACTTCTGGGGGAGATTTTGGGCCAGAGATGCAACACTCCCAATACTCCACAAAAAGACTGAGCATTGCTCCCATGTTTCATACCAACTAGACACTGACAGCTTCCTTTTCATGGTGCTGGCTGCCCTCAGTTGTGCAGAGGGGATGAGATGCAGTGCTGCTCCTTTAGTAGTATTTTCTCCTAGGACCTTCCCTCAAGTGGTCTTGCAAGGAGGAGAAATAATGCCAAGTGCCCATTAATTAACGTCTGTAGTCATCTGCAGCTAAATACTTCTAAAATCAACACCACAATGTAGACCTATAAGACGGTACCTTTAATAAGTCAAATCCTTGCTCATTTACCACAAAAAGATACACCAGAAGCTGGAGTTTCCATCCAGACTCCTTTTGGCAGTTTCTGGAAGAAACTATACTTGTGGTAGAAAGCCCTAAACTGAGAGCCAAGATCACATCTGTATTTAAGAACAAACTAAACCATAACCAAAAACTCCATCATTCCCACTAAAAAGCCCATGATTTCATTTCACTTTTGTATAAGCAGCTCCATTTTCCTCAGGCCAGTCAAGGTGTCCATCAGTGCAGCACCTTTCCCACTGCCAGAGCATAGAGCCACAGGCCCAATTATGGAAGGCTCTTTACCAGCAGGAACCAAACTATCACAGCTGCAGAATTCCCATTGTCACTTTCACAGTGGAGTATTTGGTATCTTATGATTCTTAAGACATTTTAGTTCATACCCTTGCCTGCAACACTATCGTACAAAAGAAACCAAACTGTTGAGAAAGAGCATGATTTGTATGATACTGCCATCACTGCAGAACCCCTTCTGAAGTGGAAAGGGCTGGGATTCTTCTTTCATCCTGGACATTTATGATAGATGTTCACTGCTTCATCTCCTTAAAGGGTAATTTTGAAGGCAAGGAGGGGTGGAATAACTGAAAAGGCTTGGGACTCTTCCCATCTCCAGGCAATTCTTAATACTGTCATACTCAGAAAATCCCTGCTACAGCCCAACGGTGAACCCTTTCTGCTGTATTTTAATAAAAGGTAGACAGCCCACAGAAACTAAGTGGTAAGTTCTCAGGCAGCTTCACCCTTTTATTCCAGTACATGCCATAATTTATTTTGCAGACAGACTCTTTTGGAAAACTGAAATGGATTATTGCTCTTACTTTGTTTTATACAGCAAGAGGCAAGCCTGCAGCACTGAAATACTTCTGCCAGCTATAAATATCAGTACACTAAATATTTTTCAGAAGAAGCAGAAAGGGTTTTTTTTCCCTATGTAGCAGTATGACTCATAGTAAAAATGTCTTCCAAGCTCTTCTTATGGCTGTACGCCTTATAAGCACATTAAGGCTAAAAAAAGTCTCCACAGATCCCTTGTTTTCATCTTGAATACAGGCTGCTTTAGCTTTAGCAGTGACACTTCCCTCATTCTCAAGCAAGCTGCAGGAAGAACTGACCCATTTGTTTTAATTTGCTGAAAGGCAAAAGTTGTTGCAAGCTTATTTAAAACACTATCTCTTGTGGAGAACAATTAGATTCCAAGTACATAGTGTCACTTGGATCTTCTTAATAAGCTTAACACCTGCTATTTGAACTGTCTCTACAAGGCAGAATTGCACTTAGCTTGTTCTGGCAGTAACAATCTTCATATGCAGCCAAGATCCCTGCTGGACATGTGCTGAGTATGAACTGAGGCTTCAGGCACCTCTCCATTTTCTCAACTCCTGACTGCCCCTGGCTCACTCATCCCCGATCACCTCAGGTGTAATTCTCCAAAGCCCTAAAGTTGATGAGATCAATTAGCAGAGCATCCCAAGAGCTCAGCCTTCCTTTCAGCATGCTTTACCCAGAGAACTTGAGTTGTGTCAAGGCCCAGAACCCTTCACTAGGAAAGATGTGCAAGAGAGAGCTAACAAAAACAATGGTCTCTGGAATGGGATTCCCCTTTCAACTCTTCTTATTTTTGGTACTCGGACATTTACTCTGAGTTGCAACTCACAGTTAAGATTTTTTTCCCCTGTGGATTACATAGCATCACCCTTTTCATTCTGTAACTTAAAACAGTGGATTTGAAAAGTAAAAATATTTGTATTTATCTGCAAAATTAGTGATACCATGACTGTATATGTCTCAATGCCTTCTGTATAAAGCTTCACACTTCACACGTTTCATTCCACCCACACATCTAAGAGTTACTGCTTGCCAAGGATGAGTTGAGCCTGGACTTTTCTACATGAGCCACCAGCTTCAGATGTAAAAGGGAGTCCTGCTTTCACACATATATAAAACAGGTTCTTCAATGGGATTGCAAAAGTCTGGCAGTATAGCTAGATACTAACTGTTGAAATATTCTAGTGTCCCTTTCATCTGTGTCAGATGTTACAAACCTGACCAAAGCTCCCTCATCCCAAGGCCACATCCTCCAATACCACCAGTAAACACATACTAATTTACACAATCAGGTTAAGTTCCCTTTCCATTTCAGTTACAGCACATCCTCACACAGATTGAGATTCTCACAGCACTTCATGAAGTCCTGGTAAATATCCTCTGGCAGCCAGTATTATGTGCCACTCACTGGTGGCCAGGGGAGAGAGCCAAAGGACCATCACCAGTTCCGTGGCAAGATGCAGCACTGGCATCTCAGAGCTGGCTACGAGCTGACTACCCCACTAGTAGCGGAGATGTGTGCACCTTCATTCCTCTAGTCTTTGCTATTACATAATGAAGTCTTGGCATTAAGAGAAGGTTATCAGGTGGAGATCCTTATCTAATTCCAGGAAGACAGTTTGTCCCCCTTTGACTTCCAATGCATCTAAATTAGGTGTTGGAAAGGTCTTAATTACAAATACTCAACATAGATATTTCATGCTCTGAGATACAGCATCTCTTTCAGATACAATCACATAATAGCCATTTAGAAAAGGATTTCTTACAGACTGGACTTAAAAATGTAGGTTTAAAAACACTTGTTTCTCTCTTCTTGTCTGACTCAGATTTGTTTCACCTGCCTCTCTTTACACTGCTCCATTTCTCTTTACCCAGAACATTAATGCCTCCCAGACTGCCAAATTAATTGAGTGATTGCCCAGCTTCCCCTACTTCCCTTTCCTACATCTTTCTTAGAAAAAAAGTCCTCTTCTTTCTCCGTTTCCTTGCATGAAGGGCCTTTGTCCTCTACCCCATGCCAGAAACACAGTTCATGTGTAGGAACCTTTGATTCTTTGGGTTGCTGCAAGTGGAAGGGATTGCTGCCTTATACACAATCTTTTATCTGCTTCAGCTTTATTTTATTTTTAAACTCCACTTCCCGGCTTACGAGTATGAAAAAGAATACTTTTTCCAGAAGCCTTTCATAGTCCCCCACATCCTGGCCTGGCTGTATGGAGCTATTTCCACATTTCTTACCAGTTGAAGGGAAGAATAGGCCTTGATGCTGGGACTCTACAAGTAACTTGATTCTCAGCATGTAAGTATTTAAATCTGGTGTCTTTTAGCATTATGGAAGACCTCAGTTCCAGACATCTGTTAAAATTGCTCCTCCAGGCATGAAGTACTTAGATATCATTTAGACTTCAATAATTTCAAGATATCCAAGTTCCTGCCCTGAAGACTTTCCAGGGCATATCACTAGGAACTGGGGGTCCACTGGGCACCTGACTACCCACAGCCTGATGTGCCAGTGTGGTCCCTGTGAAAACAAGGTAAGCTACATTTCAAGCCATGCACATGGACTGGGAATATGGAGCTAATATCTGGTGTAGCTGGAGGAGCAGCTAGGTAGTTCAAAGAGCTCATATGTATGCTCACCATGCTGAAAAAGTGGAAGAACTAGACTCCTGTCAGAAGCTACCTCACCAGCTACAGCAAGCTTCACAGGTATTTAAACAACTGAGTGAGCGAGCTGGTCAGCCCTTTGAAGCAGTGAGGAGTTCCAAAATTTCACACTGTATCATCTATATTAGAATGAATGCCTGGAAGATTTCAAATAAAAAAAAGAAGGTTAACAGGTTAGCAGAAAGGAAGAAGGAAAAAATAAAAAGCAGACCAAACACCATTAAATTTTCTTTCTGTATTTCAGTAAAACCTACTTGAATACACTTTTGAAACAAGAGTACAACAAAATAGAATATACTTCAAATGTTGAATATACAAACTATTATAGTTCGTTCTGAACACTGGTACTTCCCTCTTAACTTCAACTAAAAAAAAATGTACAGGTTTAGAACTACCTGACAAAAGCTCATGCTGGGTGTGACCTTTGAAGTGAGAGTAGAGCTGAAACTGAAATGTATGCACAGATGTCAAGGCTAAGTGAGAGACACAGGCATGGTACAGCAGAAGGCAGAAAAGCTGCTGCTACTTTGTCCACGATTAAGAAATTTAGACAGACTTTTAACTACCATACAAAATATGTTACATGTCATTCTATAACAATACTGTGCTAGGTACAAGGTCTTTAAAAAATTTGTTTTAATAAAAAAGCTTTACACAAACAAGCCATTAGCTTATTTCAAGAAAGATAACTGAAAATCAGTCTAAGGCTTTCAATTTGAACCTGCTTAAGCTGTATGATACAAAAATCCCTCTAGGCCTCTGTCTTCTTTTAGAAGTTCTTTAATCTCCTTTATTTCACTTCCTACAATACCTAGTAGCATAGTTTTTCACATAGCACCAGTTGAGTACTGTGGGCACACAGTAGTAATCGCTGGTATGCAGAAAAAATACATCAAATTTGCCATTTGTGTAACAATGAAAACTAAAAACCAAGGCAAACCTCTCACACAGCTCTCTCTTAGTGTTTCAGGTCTTAGTGTAACTTGGTAACCAGTAGCGTAGTGAAATTGTTTGGTCCCTTTTCAGCCCCTCTTTCCTTCTCCATAGGTTCAGCTGTTTCCGAACTGGAAGAGGCAGTTTTTAACTGCATAACAGTGTGGTTTAATTCCCACTGAAACACAGGAAAATAATTTTTTTTCCAGTAAGTCTTCAACATATGCATGTTTATTAACATTCCAAAACTCTCCTATATGACTTGGTGATGGCCATCTACATCCCTCCCCCAGTTATGTCAGTATATTCAAAACCGTAACAGTCAGAAGTCCATGCTGGAAGAAACCTATTCTTCATTTCTCGCATGTGATGATTCCTTCTGTTTTCATTGTTACAGGAAGGGCAATAGCTGAGGGTGTGCTAACTACTACTACGTGGGTCACAGTCTTGCTTCCATCTGCTGGCTTCTCTTCTTTTACCAGCTGCAGTGTTTTCACTTCACATTCCTGTTTTGAAGCTGCTGTGTCTGATTTAACTTCTGGACCTTTGAGAACTGCACTAATCACCCTGGGAGGAGTCTGGCCAGAGGTCTGCTGAGCAGGCATCGATAGTCTCATTACTGGTGTCCCATGAGCTATGGAGACTGGGGTTAGTGCTCTAACAGCCAGTGGGGCTCCCACAATGTTGATACTTCCTGACCCAGACAGGCCTGTTTTTGTTTGCAACTGACACTGTGTGAGTTGTGTGGCAGGGATTGTGATGATTTTGGCAGGCTGCATTGTGATTTTGTCTCCATTTTCAGCAGAGGCTGGCATCACAGTAGGGATTGTCTGGATTACTACCTTTGGAGTTGTTGCTGTGGTTGGATTTGTGTTGGTTATTAATGGTGACCCTGCATTTACTGACTGCACTGCCACCGTTGAGATTTTCTGTCCCAGAGAGGTCATGACAACGGGCACTTGCATTGCCACACGAACAGTCCTACAAAATAAACGTGTGTGTTTAGGCCAAAACACAGGGCATCCTTACAGATGACAAGGACAGACAATTCTAAGAGAGACAGATTTTTAGCTGGTTCTGAAAAAAAACTAAACCAAACCATATCACAACAAAAAAATGAAAAAGCCAAACCAGCAAGCAAAGAACCCACCCCCAAACCTTTTGCACATCTAGCAATAGGACTTTGGAAATTTAACAGCCCCATTAACACAAACCTGGGAGCTGTTGTTGCTGGGACAGTAGCAGTGGTAGTAGAAGGACGAGATGAGGATGTGTCATGAGCTGATGAGGCAATATTCACAACTCTGGTGACTGCTTTTTCTGTTCTGGTACAGCTTAACTGAGAGGAATTTTTTCCTCCACGCGCAGAGGGTGCTGCTTTTAAAAGGTTTTCTGCAGATAAAGACACTCTTTCCAGGGACTTTTCATCTGTAGATATTGACAAATCCTCATTGCAGGACTCACTTTTGTCATCATCTATGACAACTATATTTTTTGGCATCTCCTTAAACTGATATACAAGCCTCTGTCCCTCAACTTTTGCCAGGATTCCTCTTTGATAGTAGTATCTGCAAGGAAAGTACAATTAAGTAGTAAGCACCATAGTGACAGATTTTAAAGAAAATCTCAGTCTGTGCTAACAAGAAAACCTGAAGTAATCACAGTAAAATCTATGACAAAAGGAGGTATGGAAAGAAGCTGTGAGAACACACACTGGCAAAGGATCTGAGGGATCTGCCTGAAAAAAATCTGACCTTTCAAATATATACTTCAGGAATTAAAATTGCAAATTTACTGGTAACATAAAAAGTTATAGGGACTGCAAGACTGAAGGCTAAATCTGCGGGAGGGTAAAGTTTTTAAAATTTCGGAACGGTTATATTTCTATGGGCAAAATTAAGAATCAGATTTTAAACTGTAGTAGGTAACTTCAGAATCTAAGAATTTTTACCTCAGAGCTCTTCCCATAGTCTCATAGTTCATGTCAGGTTTGTTTTTGTGTTTTCCCCAGAGTCTGGAGACAGCTTTTGAATCCACAAGTTTAAAGATTCCCTTCTCTCTCTGAGTCCATTTAATATATCGAGGACATGTATTTTTGTCCTGAAGAAGGTCCAAAAGGAACTCCCATAAGTACGTTGTATTTCCTATAATCAGAAAGCATTCACGTGTTAGAAAAAACCACTTTTAAAGATAACAGAAAGTTCTCCATATTTAGGTGACTCTGCATGACCTGCGTTACAAGCAATATTACACAGAGGATGTAACCAGCATATATTCATTCATTCTGTTAAGTTTATTGACATTTCCATAAATATTTACATTCTGAAAGGAGTTGATCCAAGTGATCTGCTATACAGCCTGTTCAACACCCACTCTTCAGTTCTTGAAAAGAAGTATGGGAGGGTGTTCCAAGTCAGTACCTATCTATTCAGCAGGATGAGCACTCAGAATTTTCTTCTCATATTTGATTAAACAGGGCATGAAAATGCCATTGTATTTTATGACACTGAAGGACAGGAGAATATAAATACGTAATTTTAAAAAGGCATACAACCTGCAGCAACAAACCATCTCAACTGTGGTTAAGTTTGTCCAGCATCTGGGGCTCTCACACTAACTGGTGACAGCCCCATGTTCTGACCCTTCCCAAATATGTTGTGGAGTGACCAACATCCTTCCAGGTACAAAGCCAGTCCAACTTCTTGAACAAGGCAGAAATCCCACGTACCTTTCTGTAATTAGGGGGTTATAAAATGAAGTCAGGCTAAAGAATTTAATGCACTTGTCAGGTATTCAAGAGGTGTACCATCTTCACTGGAGAATCCCCAAGAAGGGGTTTGTGACAGTGACTATCAGGATGCCACAGAATGTAACACAGGGTCTGTCTGCATTCTGACCAGACCATGTGCATCTAGGAAAAGAGGAAGAGATGCCAAAGAAAAAGAGCAGATCACATTCCAATTTGTACAGCTGGGGAAGACTCCTCAAGTTTCTGAGAAGGGGGAACTAAGACAGATCCACAAGGACAATTACCTCAGAACATTAATAACAATTATTTACCTCCAAGGACATGGACCAAATTATATTTTTGTGTGTGGATGAAAAAAGGGCAATAATTCCTGAGATTTAATGCCCTAGCACAGCACTTGTTATGCCATGCGAAGATAATTAAAATAAATTAAAGCAGATTGAAGACCACTGTTGCAGATTTTGAGAAGTCAGCTATCTTTGAAAACCTCAAAGGATAGGAAAGATCACAGGTTCCATCTTCCAGAAAAGTACCTCAAAGATAAAAACTGTACTTTACAATGTGCTCCAAACAACACTAAGTTGACTTAAGAGCTACCAAAACCCAACTAGATTTCAGAGATATTTGAATGAGACCTATATGAGGAACCAGTCAACAAGAGAACTCAAGAATCTTTAAATCATCCTAGATTTTAGGGAATTAATCCCTGGGGTTTTATTCCTTAGCTCCTTACAAGGAGAATTTCTGGGTCAACCACCAAATGCTGTAGGTCTGCAATAGATATTTTGCAACAATATAAGTGGGCTTCAGGATTAGAAAGCAAATAAGAACTTCAAGAGAAGAAATAAACTGTAGGACACAATTAAATCAGATTTACAGCTGCCTCACTTTGCACCAGAAAGTACCCAGAATGCACAAAGGAAGGAATGCCAACAAGGGATCCCCTTTCCAAATGTGCACCATCTCCTCCTCCATGACTTAATTCTGATAGTACTGAACTGCAGAATAATTCCTGGTTTTCCAAAAACATGCTGCATATGAAATAGCCTACCTTTGCAAGTAATTTTTTAAAATAAGTAACAAAATTTAAATCCAGTTAACAAAATATTTTGCAGGACATCAAGAACAAAAATTAATTTATTGCAGTTGTAGTATAAAATATGGAATAAGATACTTCAAGAGAAAAAGAGACATATGTAGGTCATTAGGAAGGGCCATAGAAATAAAATAAATTTAAAAGAAAGCTAAAAAGTCCCCTGAAAACCACAAAGCAGTATCATCTCCCACTTCATAAAACAAGAAGCTATAGAGTTGAAATCACCAGCACAAAAATGAGAACACAGAGAAATACAGGCCTCCCTTTTCAAATTATTTGTGCAGGAAACTAGGACCTGGGACAACCAGAAAGTACTATTCAGGTCATGGAAAGCCGTAATAGTAAAATCTGAAATAGAAAGAAAAGTAAGGATTCAAGAAGGCTACAAGATGTATTTTTCAATATAGCAGATACAAAATCTGTCATCTCCACTGAACTCCACTGCTACACCAAATCTGTGGGCAACTGTGGGCACTGCAGGGAAGTTTAATTAGAGTTTGCACTGGTTTCCATGAGCAAACATCTCCATGAAGTCATTCTTCCCTGCCCTACTGACATGACGACTCTGGAGCTCTAGCCAGATAAGGTATTATGTGAACAGCAGAGACCTTGCTTTCAAACAAATCTTAAAATAATAGAGGAGCTGACCACTGCACACTCGTTCACCTAGCATGTTGCCGCTCCAAGTCACTAAACTTTGTTATTCCCAGCTATAGCAACATCTCCAAACAACTTTTCAGTGCACTAGGTGGAGAAGAGATCCAGATTTTTTACCTGTAGCCAGGGGAAGAGCTGATACACTGCACGCCACCTCAAAGGTAACCTGTGAGCAAATGTCCCAATCTGTCTTCTTGCTGAATGAATAGTAGGGGCTTGGAGTTCAAGAAAGGAACCTCTATTTATCAGGAGAAACATTAGGAAAGTAGAACTCTCCTGCACATAATCCTCCACTCAGCCAATACAGAAACACATCACCATTTGTTTTTCCCCTTAAACTAACTGGAACCTATTAGTCAAGGAACTTCCCACTGAAGTTTGTCAGTCAACTAAGAAATCATATTTCCAACAATCACCTTTCTAAATGCTCATGTGCTGCCTCTACTTGAGAGCAAGTCTTGCAGCAGTAGCTTAAAGAATTATATGTGAAGCACTAACCTGATACACAACACAAAAGACATCACACGTCAATAACCACAAAGCAAAGCAAATATAAAATGGGAAAGCCTATTAACTGTGGAGGGTTCTAGAGGAGACTCCTAGAGCATACATCCTTGTGCTATATCTTGTACAAACAAATTTGAAGACATAGAATAAAACTCTAATAAATCAGTACAATCTCATCCATACCATTTTTAAAGATCTGTAAATTTCCTGTGATAAATACCATACACATACCCTGCTTATTTTTAAAGACTCAATAAACGGAAAAATATACCTTTGCCTTCTCTAGGTTTCTTCTTTATACCTAGATCTGGAGACCCATCAGATAAAGATGATTGCTGGGTCTTGGGTTTACGGCCAGCTGCACATAAAACATGGGGAAAAGGAAGTATTAATCACATGCAGAGTAGAATTTTATAGTTTGCCTTTGCTGAAAAAAGCAGTCTGTGTATTTTTCCCCTGCTGTTTCCTTGCTACAGGTATGGATAAACTTAGATTCTTAGATTACTACTGCACTTCCAGTTTAATTATCCTTTGGTTGCTTACTTCATAGGCAGATTCAACTCAATTGCAGACAAGTTAATGTGCATTTTTATTAAATCTAAGACTCACAGATCTTGGATTTATATCACTTTATCACTACACTGCACTTGTTTCCCTCTAAATTACAAGTAAATATTCCATCTCAGCATGTCTGGAAACTCTATTAAATCAATATTCCTAAAGTTATGAACTGTACTGATGCCTTTAACAAAACTGCTAGACTAGAACAACATTACCAGGTGCCAACCTCTCATTTGATAGCAAAATGCTTAGAAACCAAACACTGTTCTGTCCAAGACATGCCAATTAAATGCAAAAACCAAAAATTTCACAAAGATCTTATAATGATTCTGTAAACTGACTTATGTTTCTTTAAGTTAGTATTTACCCTGTTGCTTCATTGCATGAACCCCAAGTCTACCATCTCTCCAAATATATCCATATTTCAGACATCAGTGGTTACCCACCACAGAAGTCCTCTTTGAATCCTCTATCCATCCTCCACTTTGTGTTAAAATACACAACACAGACACCATCTTCCTTTATGGCTTGTCAAAGCTCATTCTCCTGCTCCTTCTTTTTTCTTGTTGCAGACCCATTTTCTAAGAACTCACATTTCAGACTCCCATCAATCTGTTTGTATGAGCAAAGAGATCAGACCATCCAATCCATCCTCCCCTGTATCAACTGCACCATCCATGGCAGTGAACAACAGAAGTAAACTCTGAGCTTGCTCCTATGAAAAGCTGTATGTACCCTTTTTCTTTTTCATTGGTTCATGGATATCAGGGGAAGTTGGAACAGAAGATACGTCCATTTGTTCAGATTCCTCTGTTGATACTTCCACCACGGTTTCTGTGATCACATCAGGTCTCATAGCTGCATGGATAAATTCTGGGGTGGACACACAAGGAGGGACAAAAACTTCCACTACAAGAGAAGAAAAAAAGAGTGTCGGATGAAGTTTCTACCTGATTATTTTAATGTAGCTTACATAAAATTATTTTAAACAAAGCATATGCAATGGTGTAGCAAGTTTCTGCTCCAAAATCCTGTCACCTTGAAAATCAATCCAACTTCCCAAAACATGCACACTTGTCAGTAGTTTTAGGCAAAAACAAGTATCACACCAATATTCTTCAGAACTAAACTCAACTTTAATTTAAACAAATTAGAGCTTCATCTTTGATCATTACTCTGATCTCCATTTCCTACTTTGTAGTCTTTGCATTTCAGCTTGACCATTTCATCCAACATATATTAAGTAACTTCAGAAGGGATATCAGTTAAAGTAATCATCAGCATTAAGGTTTGGTTTTTTAGACTGTTAACACTTGGCAACACATTGTTTTCAGGTATGCTTTCTAAAATAGAAAGATGAATAGAAATACTTTTCCCTTAAAGTAACTATTTTAGCAATTTAAAATGTCAGATTCACAGAACCCAGAATGGCTGGGGTTAGAAGGGGATCTGGTCCAACTCCTTGCTCAAGCTGGGCCACCTAGAACTGGCTGCCCTGGATCCTGTACTTTTTAATATCTCCAAGGATGGAGTCTCCATGGCCTCTCTGGTCAATCTGTGCCAGAGCTCTGTCACCTGCACAGTGAAAAAGTTATTCTGTGATGTTTAGGGGGAAAAATTAATTTTAAATATGTAGTTACTCAGCTATCTCTTCCCAACAACCCCTCTCAGATAAATTATTTAATCTGTATTTGAGTTTTGGAAAACTCAAAACAAATCAGTAGTTTTTAAATATGCAGGCAAATGTTTTAAACAGCATACAGCTCTCCACAGACATAGGTTTCCCACTTTGCTTGTTTTACTCATTAGTAGGAGGAGAAATGGCTCCCAGAGCAGAGACTGTGGCTGACATACCAGGACTCCTGGCATCTCTCAGGCAGGTAGGAGACTCCATATGAAGCAAGGCCTCTGCAGCTTCAATTGTCTTATCTGTGCAGTGCACATTACTGCCATGAACTGATGCTTCCACTGCAGAAGGATACAAAATGTATGAGAACAGGTTACTTATAAAAGTCCACATGTATCCCTGTACAACTGTACTTCTCTAACATGCAAAACACAAGATTATCAGATGTCTTCACACCTTTTATACCTTCCCATCAACAGAAATATTTAGGGAAGACACAAGACAAGCAGAACTGACACTGCTCCTAAAGGACACTGACCTAAAGGTCACCTCTCTTAAAATTTTCAGTCTATTGGATAAATATATACATATTTGCATCTATGTATGCATATATATATATAAGAATACAAGATTAGTTTCTAAAACATAGATCCTGTTTTGATTTCTGACATTCAAAATAATTGTGAGTTTGTTTTAGCAGCTTGGTTGTTAAAAAAACCACAAAGCACAACAAACAGTATAAAGGGTGTGCTTTTATGCAAAAACTAAGGGAAGAAGGTAAAACCAGCTCTTTTTTCAAGTTCTGAAAGTTTAGGAAAACTAATTAATCAAAAATAATTCAACTTCAAGAGAGCACAGGTAAGTTTGATGCAGTGCAGATCACAGCACCTTGAACACAGCAGCAACACTAAAAAACCCCCAACATATGTAAAACTACAATTCTATTCACAGCTAACTCCATATTCCTCACCCTTGTAAAGGTTTTGAAAAGTGGTGACTGCAGAAGCACCTGTTGCCCATTATCCACACTCTGGCCAAGGTAACTGGCTCTCTCCAGTTCTCTTTCCATTTATGGCCATCTGCTCTAAGCTAAAGCACTCCAGCAAGGCAGCCAGCAACCAGGAGATCTATCTTTAGCCTAAGCAGAGTCACCTATCTCCAGTATCACAGAACTAAAGAGGATTTGGGAATAATTCTCTATGAAAACTTCAAGGCACCTATGTTGTTACTGAAAACATCTAAGAAATAACTGAAGGTTTGTTTAGTGAAAAGCAGGGAAAAATAATGCCAGAGCTGCTTCTGACTTAAGGAAACACCAGATATACACTGATTCCCTGCAGGCTCACATGGGGGTAAAAGCCTTCCAGCATACAGCAGTTTTTTCAAATCCAGGGATTAAAAACTTGAAAAACCTACTAGCCAGCAGATTAAACATATCAACCAGAAGCTGAAAGTGGATGAAATGTGGAAGATGCACAAATGCAAAATTACGGGTGACTGAAAGTTCCTGCTGAACCAGCCTGCTGCCCACCTGCTGTCTGGTTGATGGGATTCCCACCACAGCCTATTAGCTATGGCCTGGGATGCTATTTAGAGGGCTTTATCTTTTGGAATAGTAGATGCCTGTTAAAGCTGACATTCCAACACTGCTTTACCCCAGGCTGTGAACAGTAAAAGCCTACCTAAGAGCACAGGAAAATCAGGAAAGGGTCTTTACTGTGCACTCTGTTCCTTGGATAACCAGTGGCAACCAGCACGAATTTTGCACCGTGAGCCCTTTCCCCAGCTCCAAACCCTGGATGCTCCCCACGCTCAGCCAAGTGTTTCCTTCCCAAGCAGCTGTTTGGGCATATCCAAAGTCAGAGGCTGACCACCTGCACTGTAACAGAGTGGCCCTGCAGGAAACCCTCTGCCTAAACATTTTTCATTCTAAATAAAAGTTTCAGTTGCACAGAATTTGATGACTAAGTTTCCCTCATCTACCTCATAAAAATTTTCACTGATGATTATCAAAATACAGGAACAATATTCAGATAGTCGTTAAAAATGTATCAATTCTACAACAGTATTGAAATTAGAAAGTCTGAATCAGTATTTAATATGTTATTATTCTAATGCATGCAGTAAGATTCAAAGCATGTCAGCAAAGCTTCTCTAACCAAATAGCTGCTTCTGTGCCATTAGGTTCAGTATAAGGACTTTTGTAAAGAAGTTCAAACTTAGTTGACAAATTTCAATTATAAGAGGGTACTGAATTCACTATTCCTAAATGCTTAAAAGTATACAAAATTTTCCTACAGGGAACAGTTTAGATGCTGCATCACAACTAAGAGGTACTTAGCAGAGGGCAGGAACAAGGCAAGAAGACAGCAGAAAGCCATCTATGTCGTTTTCCAGTACTAGGGCATTCTGCTGAAGGACCAGAGCAGAGGGAAAGGAAATACAACCAGCATTAGGGACTAAGACTGCAAAACCGTAACAGCAGAGCAAAAGAGTCACTCGACCTCTCCCCTAAGCAACCCTTCCATTTCCAATAAAACCACCATTATCTACTCCACAAAAGCCTCTGACACTGGAAAATACACACTTCACAAATGCTTTTCCAGTGTGAGCTACTTGGGACTCCACTAAAATTGTCACCTAAAAACTATCAAGCAAAAAATAGTAACACTTCTGGCTTTGGCTGGAACAACACATGCTGTCTGTCTATCATGACAGCTAACAAACTAACCTAACATTGCCAAAAGGACAGCTATTAAAACACTTACTAAATTCAGTTCTATTACCAAGTTTCAAGTCTTCCCAGCTAGCTAATTGTCCTTTAACCAGTACATGGTTTTAGCCTCAGAGGCATTTATTTGTCTACCCAGTGAACATCAGGAGTTTGCATTTGCTCACAGGCAATGTTACTGTGCCAACACAGTAGGAAGAAAAAAGTAGAAATTTGTACCTCAACACAAATTTATGTAAAATATCTTTCTGACACACTAGAAAATGTCTAACAGAAGACAGTATGTCAGAATGCTCAGATAGAAGACATGATATCGAAAAATACAGATAAAAAAGACATCATGAAAGATGAAGTGGGGGAACAAGCTCTCGCAGAGAGGGGAAGGGACCATAAAAAAACCAGGCGGCTCTTCTTGCAGATGACTTGATCAAGTGTCATCAACTAAATCAGATTTGTATCACAACACTTGGTAACACTTCTCACAATAAAGATGGGGCTAAAAGCAAACCAAAGGAGTAGGCTTCCACAATTAAAAAACCCACAACTTTCCAAGACTTTGATACACAAGTATCACAATGGGCAGAAACATTTCTAATCGAAGACTGAAGTGTACCACCCATTTCTCTAAAAATGCCCAATTCTATTTATATTATATTTATGCTATCAACTATAAGCAAGACCCCAAAGCTAAAACAGACTGTACTGTTTGAGTAAACAATGTAAGGTGTAGCTGTTATATTATACGATCATTTCAGGAAGAACTGTCACTTGCCCAAATGAAGCAAAGTAGTTTATGTGGATGGCAGTAAATTTTCCAGACTTTGGTAACTGAGTAACATGAGAACTGCCATTTACTGATCTAGAACACATCAGAGCTAATACCACTTATCTTCCATTCTTTTAAACCAAATGTCATCTTACTGCTTTTATGACAGAGTCTAAGTCCATGGCACTTTATTTAAAAATATTAAAAATTTTTTATCTATTTACAAAAAAAAAAAAAATTATCTTAGAAAACAATTTCAAATCTAAAGTGAAAATAGATAACTAGGCTAGTTGATGTCTATCTTCACTGTTGGCCTAATGTCTTCTAGCTCCACTTTCTACCCAAATAGTGTGTACTATAGATTATTCAAGGTTCTCAACAACTGTTACAAAATACCAACCTTGGTAAAATTAAGTCTGACAGGGCTGTACTTCAGCTTTACAGAAAAAAACAGTGGCAACATATCCATTTGGTAAAAATGACCCCTGTTTTAACATAAGACTAACAAAATTAATGAAAGAAATTTATGAGATGAAAAAAACAGACTGAAATTTTCAAAATGGTACTCTTTTGCACTGCAGTACAGCTCTCCTCTCCCCCTCCTTCAACCTGAAGTGCTATCAGTGTCTGCATTTACAAGGCCAACACTTAACTGTAGCACCTGCAATAGCTTACCCTTTAATACTATCAGGCAACCAAAGCAACATTTTAATGAAGAATTCACAATTCCAAGCATGGAACTCAGTCAAGAGTGACTACACATACACTAACAAACCACATGAAAGTTTACTTTAATGCTTGTTCACATGCTTGTTTTATTTCAGCATTTAAAAACAGCGGTGGAAGTAACAGTGCTTAAGCTACATCTTAATTAAAAGCAGTTGAATTGTCTCTATAGGTAATATCCAGAAATCTTTCTGTATGCAAAACTTGACTGGAAAAGAAAGCATTCTCAGTTTATTGCTTGTTTTATGGTGGATATTTATTCAGAAACTGAAAAATAATTCCTTGGATTTTTCAGTATTTCCCTACGCCTGGCTTTTTTCCACACTCTCAGCTGCACACAATTTAAGGATTATGCCTAACCCACTGCATAAGGCAAATCAATAACAAAGATGAGAGCAACCATCTCAAAACACTTGTTTCACTGTGAGCCATATGTCATCAGCTCAATATTGACAAAAATATTAGCTATAAAGCCAAAACATATCTTTGTAAAGTCATTTAAGAGTTGCTCTTATAACTGGCAATAAAGATAACACTAAGCAGTAACATCTTTGGTTCATCTTACTTCCCACAGTTATCAAACACTGAAGTTTTGTCAACACTGAAACCAGCAGCCATGGGAAAAGGCAACATATAATTATTATAATCCCTTAGGATAAAGAATTCCTCACTTAAATCCACGTGATATCATCTACATACAAAACTAAAACAGATATGGTATCTTGATAGTATGATGATAGGAATACTAGACATGCGTAGGTATCACTCACTCCAATGCAAATATGGAAAAAAAAGGAATGTAGTTGCTTGGGCTAATGAGATCAGTATGACAAAGGACATCAGAAAGAGCAATGCAAAGGTCATTCATTATTTATCTAAGGGCTGGCTCTCAAGCAATCTAGTTACAGTGACTTAAGAAGGTGTTGACACAATGATCAACTACTTAAATGTTCTTTATTTATGGACAATCAAAAGTAAAAAACAACTCACTGAAATCTGCAGCAGTGAGACCTGCAAAAATCGGAGATGTGTTCTACTGGGAAAGTGAAGCTATTGCTCCATCAGAGACCCAACTGTCCAAATGCTTAGGACATACTCCCCTTCTGGTTACGCAGCAGAACAGTTCTTCACTGCTTTGTAGCGGGGTATTTTTGCGTGTCTGAGGTTTGGGTCCCCGTCCCCCTCCCCCCCCCCCAAAAAAACCCTGGGTATTTTTCCACATTAAATAAAATAAATGATGATGAAGACTATGCGACTTGGCCCTTTTAAAAAGAGTATCTTAATACACTAGGAAACGACAGAGCATTTGCTTTTAGACCTGTAAAAACCCACTGCCATGTCGATGTAAAGCCAGTATTAAGCTTGACTCTCTCTGTAAATTCATGTGCACCTACTGCACAATTCATTACCTATAATGCCCTACACTGTACTGTTTATGGTTCCAAGGACTACTTTTAGAAGTTGAACTCCATGTTGTAAAGGCAAAAATAAAACCACATCTGGTAAAACTTCAGTGGAGAACTGAATGCTTGACACTGCATTGAGGTTTGGGTCAGTTGTAACCTTGCTCGTTCTCCAGGGCTTTACCACACTTTAAGACAAGTCCTGGGATCACTGGAGTATTCTGCTGTCAGTTTTAACAAAACGGAAAGAGGCCAAACCATGCAGGTCTCTGAATGCAACCCCGAAAAAGTTCTATAGCTCAGGTAAACGGCCCGAGTCCCGGCAGCGGCTGGACCCAGGGGCTGCAATGTCTGATGGTGCGGAGGAGCGGCCAGAGAAAGCGCGGCACCTGCACGAGCCGGCGGCAGGGAACGGAATTCCCGCGGCCTCGCGCCTCCTCATCCCGCCATGGCCGCGGAGCTGCCCGGAGAGGAAGCTCAGCCCGGGACAGCGCAACCGCCCGCCCTTCCCCCGCCCGCCGGGGGCGCCCGCAGGCAGGTGCGGCCACGTGCGGCGGCGGCGCGGCCACTTCCGTGTTTACAGTCGGCTTCCCTCCGGTGCCGTACGCGCCGCCAACGCCGCGCCGCCACTCCCGTGTCCGCCGCGCGCCCATTGGCAGCCGCCGCACCCCACCCGCCAGCGGCGGCGGCCCCTCCCCTGCGCGGGGCCCCGGGGGAGCGCGCCGCTTCCGCTACGCGGCACGCGTGGGGGAGGGGGCGCCACCGCCCCCCCGCGTCGTACACGTGGGGCCGCGGCCCTGCCGGCAGCGCCTCCTCCCGCCCCGCCGCCAGAGCAGAGTTTAAAAGGGCACGGGGGCCAGGCGGCAGAATAGCGGGAGACGCGCGCGGGTGTGCGGTACCCGGGGAGGCCGGGCCGCGGCCCTGCGTGCAGTGTGCGGTGACGCTCGGCCTGCCTGCTCAGACAGCGTGGCGGCGGCGCTTGGAGCGAGGGGAGGGCCAAGGGAGGCGGGAGGACAACAGCCTCGCGCACTTCCTGGTTCTCGCCGCAGCCTCCAAAACCCCACTAAACTCCTCCGCGCGCCCCGCCGCAACTCCTGGCACAGCGGCCGCGGTGGTGCCGCCCGCGCCGGGAGGCAAGTACCGCGGGCCAGCCGCTCGCCGCGCCGGCCGCTACCAAGGTGATCACTTCCTGGTTGCCCTCCATTGCCTCCCGCCCGCCGCCGGAGCGCGCCGTGTCTTCCCCGCCCCGGCCCGTCCACGCTCCCACCCCGCGTCGGCCCGGAGCAGCGCAGCTCACCGGCCCGAATGAGGAGGTCGAGCTGGTTCGTGGGCCCCTCATGCACGGACGCCGCCATGTTTACGCTACCGGAGCGGCTTCACATTGACGGGCGGGCGCGCGCAAGGGCCGGCGGCGAAGCGCGCTCTCGCGGGCGGGCGGAGCGGTCACCGCCACGGCGCGCGGCAGCGCTTCCTGCGGGGCGGCGCGCGCGGTCCTTCCGCTGCCCGCCCCAGACAGGAAGTGCCGCGCCGGCTCCCGCCGCAGCGCGGGGCCGCCCGCGGGCGGGGGAGCCGCCGGGCCCCTCCAGACGCCCCGCGGCACAAGCGCCTTCCGGGACGGCTCCAGAGGCGCCCGAGGGCAAAGACGCAGCGCAGTCCGGCCGTCCGCGGACTGCCGCAAACGCCTTCCCCTCCATTTCCCCGCAGCCCTCGGCCACCCGCACCTCCGTGCCCCGGTAACACTTCCTGACCGAGGCAGACCGCGTACCAGGATAAGCCGGACAGTCCTCACCGAGGCGACCACTGACGCATTAACATGATGTCTCCTTGACAGGTCCCTAGGGCACCTGTATTAGTAACAACTCGCCAGAAAAGCTCGGTGCTCTGTACCTGCAATCCATCTCATCTCCGTTAGAGTAACAGGGCTGATTCCAGTTAGCCAGAAGCCCCATCCATCCTTCATCAAATCTACTCTCTGAAAAGACTTGTGGGGTGAAAAAAAAGTTTCATTGCTCTCTTAAATAAAAAACCACCACTTTTTAGGGTTGCATCCACTCCCCTCTGAAGAAACCTGCTTCAGTAACGCCACAGCATTACCTCCCAGGACCCTGAACAGAGGCACCAGTCAGAGAACACTCTCCACACTTCCCAACACGTCCCTGTCCTGATTACTCCCAGAGTAAAACTTCAGAGCTGCATGCCAAGAGCAGCTGCACCAAGAAAAGCCTAGTATGTCTTACACAGAGCTATGCATGGAAATTACACACATGAATTCCTTCATTAACACCACACACTCCTGAGGAGGCCTACATTGTTAAGCCAAGGATCTGGCAAACACCTGCTGCCTACAGTGACGTCCTTGAACACAACAGCTTCAGAGCTCCGTTAAAAGAAGGTGAAGGGCTCCAGCTGCAATCTGACAATACATAATCTTTTCCCCTCTCAAATTTCAGTAGTCCTAGGACCTAGATTAGAAGGAACAATTTAGAAGCAATTTTCCTCACCACTGAAATCACAAAATGGTATCCAGCAAAAATCACCTCCAGCTGGTAAATTCAGTGCTTCAAACTCTTGACAAATCCTACTCCTTCACTACAACTCTCAAGACGTTTTAGGAATACATTTCCATGACTGTATTTATACATAATATTTATAATACACAAATATTAACACATAATACACAAATAAATACACAAATGAAAAATCAGGCATTTTGTAGATCCCAGTCACCTATTCCTGGGTGTAAAGAATTAAATTTGTTCACCATCTCATCAGATAAAGAGCAAGACCTGCAAGTGACATCATTGATTCTCACATGCAGGCCATGATATCTAAGGGTAGGTTTGTGCTAAAATTTTGCCAGCCAAGATCCTTCCAGCCAGAAGCATGGATAAAAAAGTCAACTAGCCAGCTCTGAGGGCAAAAAGCTCTCAGGCAGATCCAGCTTTGCCAACAGCAGAGTGCTCCCATCAGCTTTTGTTATTCAAAGAGGTGGAACAGCAGTACTAACAAGAATTCCTTCCATCAGCATATTTCTACTAGGGGACTCTGCTGTATTCTCCAGCAGAAATTACGTAGTGGAGACAAGCTCAAGGACAAGAAAAGGCATTTTAGCTAGGCACACACTTAAATGTACAATAAAATTTAATAGCCCTTCATTAGAACATCCTGAGATTGAAGTGGAAGCCTTACATGGTGTAGTTTAGCAACACCATAGCTTCAGCTTACATACAGAGTACTGCAATAACCACGTAGTCCTGTCACTTTATCCTATGTACCTCCTCTTGTTAAAAATTATAATTTACCTACACTTCAAGCAATAAAATAGAGTTTAAAAGTTTGTCTGTTTAGATCCAGATCAAAAGCTGTACTGAGATACAAAATGCTTTGGAAGATCCACACCCATGTCAATAGTTCGCACTACCATACTTTGGAAAAGGTGCACTCTCAGTTTCTTCCTTTTTTTTGATTGCTGTGTAATTCAGTGAGGATTGTTTACTGATTGCAGCTTTCAGTCACAAACTGAAGTGTTTGACTCATACCCAATAAAGTTTTGCCTGAGATGTGTGGACTCCTTGAATAAGTGCATTCAAGTAACTGGCATTGTGTAACTTTTGACAAACACCGTAGGTCCAAAATGAAGAAGAGAGAGTATTAAACATGAAGTTCTTGGTTTAATACCAGTTTCCTAAATAGCTTTTATTTACAACTACAAGCACAGACTTAGCACAGTGTTTTCCAGTTCACATGAAATGGACTTGAACAGCTGCACAGCGTTCTGATTCTTCCCTCTCTCTGATCATACACAGAGAGAATATCACTGGATGCCCAAGAGGATTCCAATCATTTGAAAAGAATCTGAGCCTGTGCACTTTCAAGATTAATATGTGGCAAAAAACCACAACAAATCTATGAAGCGACCTGTGCATACCTTATCTATATAAGTACAGTATTAAAGCATAACACTGTCTTTAAGGAGGAATGCAACTTTGTCCAAAAGTCCTGCAGTCTCAGCTGTTTAAATTATATGATTTCTAGTATCTTATGAATACTAATTGATTTGTCATGCTAATAAAATCTTATTATTTCAGGGAAAAAAAGACAGTCAACAGGAAAAAAGTAAACATGCATTTAACTTTTAAATCTCTTTCAAAACCTCCTTTTTAGGCTAACAAAGAGGGCTACCAAAACCTACTCAGTGGGTGGCCCCATGAAGCAAGAAATACTAACTGTAATGGAACAGGGCCACAGGAAATTGCAGATGTACTTTTATTTCTCTAGCATGAAAAAAGTAAAAAAAAAATATGTAGAGGAACAGATCCCTGACCAGCATCAGTCTTTGTCACACAGAAACATGTTTATTTAACTTAGGTTATTGTTGAGGGGGTTATTTGTTTGTTTGTTTGTTTTTACTGTTAGTATACAGAGACTAAGCTTTGTTGTAATTTTTTAACCCACAAGTTCAGCTGTCAAGATAGCCAGGTAGACCTACATGGTACATTTACCAACTGCCAGGAAAAAAACCCAGCCAAAATGTTTGATAAGCTGGAAAGCTACCATTCAAAATTATGCTTCTACTTACTACATTCCTGTTTTGTCATAAGTAACTTCAAGACAAGTGAATTGTGTCTCCATACTTGTATAACACAGGAGTAAAATATCTATCAGCTCGTGCTTATGGTTAGGGGATATGAACAACTTTGCTCACATTAAAGGAAATGTATCACTTCTTCTCTGCAATATACACCAGTTAAACATCATCCTAATTCTTTAGAAAAAGTGAAATACAATTCAAAAAAACCAGCTGGATGTGACTAATTGCATCCAAGACAGCAGAAGTAAATTCAAAATATGAAAAACTGGTGGGTTTCATCAGATTTTCAGACTTGGGTTGGAATAGAATCATCAACTATCTTAACCATTTCCTTGAGCAGTCCTTAAAACTAATAGAGTATTCAGTTCTCATAGAGGAATTGTCATTCTCCACTCCTATAGTCTCCTATGCAAAGCTGCCCTTCCTACAACTCTCACAAATATGATGAAAACATTCTTTGATAAGACTTTTCTCTTGGAAAACTACTTCACAAGCACTGTAGCTTGAAATGCTAAAAGTACAGCCTTACAATGGCACCTTTTCCCTCCACTGACAGCAAATAATTAACCAGAAGGAAAAAACTGTGTGCATTTAATTACTTTAGCCACAGACGATTCCAGTTATATTCTAGTACAACAAAGCTACCCTTGGAAAAGGCAATTGTCATAAAGCAGTTGCTTATTCTTACAGAGGTGATTTGTTTGACTTAATTTAAGTAAGTGGAGGGTAGACAGCAATCTGTCTAAGGGTAGTATTTGCAGTCTACATGAGAAATTGCAAATGATAACAGAGTAACAATCCTAAAATGCCAACCATTTCAAAAAGCCACAGTATGCCCTGTCCCAAGTGCCCAAATCACCTACTAATTTTAAAGTTACAGAAAGGTCAGTTTTGCCCAGGATTCTAAAGAAATTCCCATCTAATAATTACCGAAGTAGCTGCTGTCTTCAACAGCAGGCCATCAAACTGTTGATAGCTATTACAGCATTGCAAAAGTAACAATAAAAAGAAGCATTTTTAACAGTTAAATGCCAGAAAACATGTAAGAAAATGCAGCCATCTGTTTTATCAGAACATCAACTTAATCATTACCATCCACTGTGGATTCCACAGTAGAAAATGCCCAAATAGCAAAATAACCACAAAGTGTCCCTGGAAGAAACAGGGAAATATTGAGGAAAGGGGTCCATGACTATGCCAAGCTTATCTTCTTGACTACACCATATGAAGTCTAACAATACCAAAGCCGTGTGTCTGTTACTATGTGCACCTTTGAGTGGACTCAGGATCCTGATGTCACTATTCATACAGCAATTAATGACTGCAGACAAAAAACAAATGTATTCTCAGGATTTGATACTACCTTTGACAAACTGAAAAGGAGTTAATCAAAATAGCAAGTGCTACATTCCAGCATTATTACTTGCGCATGCAGAGTAAGAAAACTCAGCTGTCTTGAAAAAAAAAGCAAAACAAACCTCAAACCCACAAACAATCAATATTTACACTTCCCTGCTTTATAAGGAAATTCCTTCTTTCCAGGGCAGCTATTCGACAATGATAAGTCAGGTATTTGCATAGCACTCTATATGATTTTACAGAATTAACAGTATTTGAGACTGGTAATAGGCTGGCATATCAACTATGCCACACTTGAGCAATTTCTCTGTCCCAGATGTATAATTTTGAAGTCCTTAAGTCTTTCCTGATAACAACAAACATCTATTCTATAAGCCCACTGAATGTTTTTAAGGACTAAATGTTCTGCTCAAACACATATGGCTTTACTCTCATCCTACAGTTTGTTGTCAACTACAATCTCCCTTTTAATATGCAGATCACCTTTAAAAATTATTACTTTCAATAGTTTGTCACTATATTTTTCATCAATAAACACCATTAACTCTTGTGCACTCATACCACAATGGGTTTGGATGCCCCATCACATTCTAATTTCAAGATAAAAAGCCCCAAATTTTTCAGCTTACATTAGTAAAATGCTGTGGCTGAGTCTTGACAGTAACATCCTACAAATTCTCACTCCCAGCTGCAGTTGGAGTTGGGAGTTTAGAGGAGAATCCCTCTGTGCATCTGAAGTCCAACCCATAATGCCCTCCACTAGCAAACCACTGAATTAGCCTCACATCAGCCTCAGAAAATAAAAATTATGCCTGAAATGTGCAGTTAAATTCTGCTTTATTACAAAATAGTCTTGCAGCATGCCTTCGGTATGAATGGAGCACTGAATGCTCTAAGGCAGAAACCTGAAATCTAGAATGAACTGGGCACCACAACTAGGCTGTTACCATTATGTTAAAATACTATCGTCCATGGAGCAGTTGTAGAGCTCTTTTCCTTAATTTCTCAGAAAAGGTAACATCAACCAAGATGACATAAAATCTAAGTTGCAGTTGCATTTTGCTCCTGAATGAAGAATGTTACTGAAAACTGATGTATATACCCTTGGCATAACTGCTCCAAGCACTACACAATAACACATGTAATACGAGGGGAATCATTTTGCCTCACTGTCATTGATATTCAACTACCAAAAGTGCAATGGACTTCTTGGCAAAATGAGGATTCACGTGGATCTTCAGTAGCAATAGAAGCATGGTGTGAAAAATAATTCAAAGGATAAACTCTTAACCCCTTAATGTGTAAGAGGCATCAAATTCTTGCAGTAGAGCAAGCAAAGTTTTATCTTGTTTTTATCCAGCTAATAGGCTTCAATCTTAGCTCTTTGAGGAACAGCACCAACTTAAAATGAGAGTTTAATCAAGCTGTTACAATGTCCAATTTTTTTTTTTTTTTTAGTCAGCACTGTCCTCTAAAGCAAATGGTCTCTCTGCATGTGTAAGTTCTCACGTTCAGTCAATAGGGTATGTCACCACTAACAAAATGTACCCCAGATACTTGTGTTACCTCATTTTTCCTGAGAGGAAGTTTAATCAAATGATGTCTGGCCAGAATGAATTACAACACTGTTTTGTCTATCCCTTACACACACCTACCATAATCGCAAAGGTAAGATTCTAACTAGATCTAATACAAAGTTCTTAGTAGATAATATTTAACTGATGAAAATTTATCATAGAAACTATAGAGTTCACAGGCTCAAATTTCCATAAGAGACATTAGAAGAAAGCAGTTTTAATCATAATAAGGGAAGACATAGAAAGAACAGGCAGTAACTAAAGACTAGACACAGAGATGCAAAACTGATTCCCATGGTGATAACTGTGTAAGTAGTTGTTGGAGAATGGTTAGAGGATCAGGGACATGGATCATTGATAAAGGGTACAAATCAGTAACAGAACTGTACAAGCAAAGGCCTGCAAACAAAGGCCTGCATCAGAAAAAGCCTCCATGAGAAAATGCCTGCGTGAGAAACAGGCCTGAGAACCAAAAGGGAGTTTTAAGGAGGTACAGTCCTGTTCTGATAAGATGCACTGACCATGAGAAGGGAGGAAGATCTTTGATCTCTCAAGTCAAAATATAAATAATAGAAGCTTGCCAAATGTAGTCTTTTATCTAACCCAATTATGTAGAAGTAAGAATGCGCTTTCGTAAGTTTAAACTAATTAAAGAACTGATAAGCATGTACTTTCACACTATATAAGTGCCTCTGTATTGCCAATAAACGAAGCTTGCTTTATCAATCACATTGATTGTCTGCATGTTTTCCCCCGCCGAAAGTCAGCAAGTAGTAATCTGAAACTTCCACTGAAGAAGATGATTTCCCTTAAAGTATGTATTTTATTTATCCATATGTTTTAATTGGGGGAGAGTTAAGCCTGAACTCCCTGTTGATTCAACATCCTCCCTCCTTAAAAATGGCTATCAATTTACATGATAGCTTCAATCGAACTTCCTGGTCTTTGCAGCCCAATAGTTTTCCATCCTGGAAAGGGTCCTTTTTCAGATCCACATTTTTCATGCATATCGTCCACCCCCCTGTGGCAATAACAGTTTTAGAATCAAAACAGATTTTCAACTTTTACCAAAGGGAAGATTTCTTATAGGACATGAAATTTAAAAAAAAACTGGTGACAGTTCACAAATTGACTGATATTTCAGCTTCTTGAAAACAGTAGTTCTGTTTCCTTTTTAATCTTAAAGCTGTGATGAAAAAATAAATCCCAAACTTGTACTTGGTACTTTGATGATTAATAAAAAAACAAGGGGAAAAAAACTATTAATACAAGATGTTAGATTCACAAAAACAATTAAATCAGGATCTACAGCAGCAATACTTAAATACTCACGTCTTAGTTAACTAAAAGAGTAGGCATCCTCCATGTCTAAGATCTGCAGACCGTGACTGTGTTACCTTCCATACTGCTCCTATGGTAAATTCCAAAATTAGATCACCCCATTATCACACCTACACATCCACGTTACAAGTTCTGTGTGGTGACAAAATAAACAGAACTATAGCAGTTGTTAACTTTAGACTGACTGCTTCTTTAGAGAAAGCAGCTTCTGCTACTGAATTGCTGAATAAATCCTAAAACTGTAGGGCTAATTACTTTCAGGACAAAAAACTCTGCAGGAAATGAAATCCAATAAAATTTGAGTATTATTAAAAACTTGTTAAGAAGGATGTGTCTTTTATGATACAAACACTTTGTCTGTTGCAGTAAACAAAATTTTAAGGCTGTAACTCAGTCCTCAGTAATCTAAAGGTACTAGTCCCAAGAGCATCAAACAAAAAGGGAAAGAAATTTAAACACTTATGTCAATCTAAATATTGTATTTCCCCTTCCAACCATTACAAAAGGCACTCACTACTTCCGCAGAGGATGTCATAAGGTCACCTGAAATGACCCAAATTTCCATATTTTGTTTTTCTAGAAAACTCCTTTTTCTATTCCAAGCAAATAGGCATTTTTTTCTGGAATAAAAACATAACATGAACGACTAAGTCTTTCTTGTTTGCTGAAAGACACTTGGATTGTACTTTGGTAGTTAGTGGATTAATTTTACAGTTAAAGGATTAATTATAAATAATGATCCTTGATTAATGAATCAAGATAGATTAGTGGAAAGGAGTCTGTTAGGCAAAAAACCCCATACTCCACTAGAATTAACTAAAAATTCATGAGTATTTATATGATCATAAAGTATATTTTATTTGAATTGTGGTTTCATAAATGTGAGATATTTTTAAATTAAAAACAACATTGTGGGTCCTGATTCTGCCCTTGGCTCGGCACTGACTATCCTTATAGTCCACACAGTCTCAAATCCATTCACTGCATAGCAAACCACAAGTAGAACCATTTAGTGCACAGCACAGATCATTTCTTTAGCACCCTAAGTAAATTTTCCCACAGCAGCTTCCCTACAACATTTTTCACACAGGGTACTGATCCCTATCTCTGGAGGCTAGAATAATGCTACATTTTACTAAATAATGAAACTTTAGATTAACTGCAAATTAGCCCAAGGCTCTTCGAATCTGTGTTGTAATGCTCTAAACCACGTATATCAGTAGTCATTGGAATGACCAATGAACTGTCAAAAGAAAGGCAAAAAATTCAGGTCCATGACCAACAGGAAAAATACTGAAAAAGAGGGGATATATTATGAGAAAAGGGATCCTTTTCAAGTACTGCCATGGAATCTTTAAGATGGGTTTTAGTATTTACCATACTGCCTTGTAGAGTCTAGAACCACAAAAGGTATTAAGTCTACTCATTCTTGATGCAACAATGATCATTTATCAAATAACATGAATATTTTTGTAGCAATTAATTCTGTTGTTTATGAAGTAGAATCTATTGAGACTATTTTAGCATAGATTTTTTTCTAAGATGTACAGAAATCACTGTTGCACCTCTCTAAATTGGGATCATTAGCATAACAAAGGTATGTACTTCAAAATATTAACACCTTAAAATGCTCTTTAAACATTATACCTTGTTTACTGCCTTAGCCTGCTTTCTCATTAACAATTACCATGGCACCTGTTACCACCTCTCCTACATTAAATTGCTACCTACCCACAGCCTATCTCTACTACAAAATTCAAATTAAAAACCAGTGCACTCAGATTCACTGTCCTGCAATTCATTGCTAATAATGGTGCATTACCAAAATGAATGTTTCTTCAGGCTTTCATACTTTCTCTCCACACATCTTACCTCTCTGTAAAAGAAATAATTCAGAAGGACTCCTGGCTGTGCCAAAACATGTCAGTTGCAACACATGCCCAGTAATGCTGCCTCCCTCAGAACAGCCTAAACTAAGCACTCTTTTCACCAACACGACACAAGTTCTGTGCAAGGACCTCTGCTCACTGTAATGTATAATTACACCATGAAAACCACAATGGATTAATGGGGTATACACTACACAAATAATACTTAAAATACTGTAGGAACCGGTGTGCATTCATAGTTTTTAAAATCTTCATTAATTTTCATTTCTCCTCCGCTGTTTATTGGCTTTTCACTGCCCATTAATTCTTAGATCAAAACTATTAAACAAATAAATATTTGAACTGATTTTAATATATGATTATCTTATACTAAATTTTTAAGGACATACTAATGTCAAATTGTGAAATTAAAATAAAACCAACACAGAAAACATCAACAAACTACATGCAGTCAAGACACATCTCTTACCATCTCCAGCCACAGACACCAAATTATCATATCAACTGCTCTATAAATTTTAAGACTATACTTTCAAATATCAAGGCTTGGAAGCACCCACGCCCCTTTCTTTGAATGGTAGCTTACATAAAACTATTCCTATAGAAGAGCTACAAGTTTTTAATTGTAATTTCCCCCAGTTTTTTATGGCCATAAAATTACGCTTAAAAACATAAAGAGTGCATTTGCAGCAGCTCTTTATCCTAAAAGAACTGTTCTGTTAGCCATTAATCTACAAAAATCTTACAAGAAACAGCATATTTAATGTTTAAAAAACTACTTCTAAATACAAAAACCTTCAAACTATAAACTCCTGAAAGTTTTCATATATAAACTTAAGTTGTAAAACTCAAGTTTGGGAAGAATACCCTCACTTCTCACTTACCTGAATTTTAAAAGTTTTATTACCATAGTCAAAAATTGAATTTAAGAAATGCATTATTTCATAACTTCTCTTCACATTAATTTGTTGAACTTCTAATTAGCATATTTCTTTCAAAACACATTTCAGTAAACTGGAATTGTAAGTATTGTCCCAAAACCTGAATCATTAGCTCATGCTCACCTCGTGAAGTTGATGCCTGTGATTTTTGCTCCAGAGCTACAGGATAACATCCGAATTGAGAAGGAGGTATAAGCAATTGCATCCATTGTTTACTGAGAAATCTGCACTGATCTGATGGGAATGCATATAGACTTACTGGGATGCCAGGTTAAGCAGCTGAGACAGAGTCTCTCACCTTTGTTTTGTTTTCCTGACATCATGAATTTAAACTCCAGCTCTAAATTAGGCAACCCCAGGACAGGAACATATACTACCCATGCCAGTGGCTCTCACCAGTTAAGCATGGAGTGCCCAAGAGAACCTGTCCTTTGGTTGCAGTTTCGCCGTACTCCCTACCCTAACACTCTGCTAATGCAGCAGAAATTTAACTCAACAAAAATACAGAACAGTTGAGGGTCTCCTTGCTATTTTTCTTCTTGCAAAATTAGCATAGAGAAGTATGAGAAGCTGTGAGAGATAAGAAATCCTGTTCAGTTCTGTTCACTCTTGCTTAACAGAAAGCACTCTGGGAAAGGTTCAGCTAACAGCAAGGTAAAAAACAGGCCACATGACCAGAGAGCAGGTTGTATGGCTGGCATGTAGTCGGCCTCGTGTGTGAGGCAGTGATTGGTTGGGGAGACGTGTGGATACCACGTGATCAGAGAGCTCATTGACTAAAGGGATGCGTGAACAGTGAAACCACAGTAGCAGGCAGCCAATGTGTGCTTCTTTTGTTTAAGTTTAGAACATAAAAAGGCTTGGTTTGTTACAATAAACGATCTTCTTTGAAGCAGGCAAGGAGGTGTGTGTGTCTTTGTTGTCCATTGCAACAAATGGCAGCCCAGTCTGTGCCATCTCACAGGCAGTGAAAGACGTGGACTGCACTGGCAGCAACTTCCACTGAACCAGAAATCGGTCGACTAGGAAAGTTTGGCAAAGGAACCCAAATGCATGCCCATCACCTACCAGGTGAGCAGTGCCAGGTGAGCAGTGGAAGAATTACAGGCAGAAAAACTCCCATGGAACAAAGATGGAGCCTATGGTGGCTCCCGCATCAGCAAAGTACAGACATCTCCAATGCGCTAAGCTTGCTGGACGGGGTGTCCATGCATTTAAAAGACTTCCCTTCTACTGGGACTTTTTAATTGGAAGCCTGGCAGGCAGTAGGACAGAAACTTTTTTGATATTGCCAGGAACGGCGATGCCGATGATTGTGGGCACTTCACCACATGGAGGACTATTATAGCATTTCTTAAAGAAAGTCGCGTGGATGTCCGCCATTTCGCAACGTCAGAAACTGATTCCCCTGAGCCCTCAGAGTTATAAATGAGAATTGTTGATGTTGGCTTTCATATGTGGGGTTTATGGTTAAAGGTGGTTGAGCTGAAATTGTTGATGAGGTAAATAAGTTGATTGTTATATGAACTGTTGATGGGTTTGGGTTGTTTGTTGACAATGTTAATCTGGTTTTAAGGAGGGGGTGGGGGCATTGACCGTATTAACAGAAGGGGATAAGTGGGGGATCACTAGTGGGCGACAACGAGCCAGTGAGAAGGTCCCAAGACCGACCAGCCAATCAGGATAACCCTCGGGAGGCAGGGTTTGGGTGGAGACCCGTTGAGCCCCACGATATAAAAACTGTGTTCCCGAGCAGGAGGTGTGACTCCGGCCACATGCCATCAGGAGTGACGCACCCAGCGCTGTAATCCTTTGCTTTGTGGAATTGCTGATCGCTAACATTGATCCCTGATTGTCAAATTATCCTTCGTTAACTAATAAAATTCAAAGTTTTGAAGACGTGAGGCAGCGTTTCTCACATCAGGCCTCCTCACACCCACTTCCAACACACTGGACGAAGTCTTAGCACCATCTTTGCAACCCTCCCAATACTACCCCTCCTGTGTTTTGCAGTGAAACATTTGCTCCTTGCGTCGGGGCTGCTCCGGCAGTGGGGCTGCCACTGCTTTTCACTCCCTCTCCTTCCCCAGCAGCTGAAGCAGCCGCCGGGGTTCTGACAGGGCACCAGAAACAGCACCTCCATCCCGGCACAGGCGGCTCTATGACACGCGCGCCGGGGCCGCGTAAAGCGGCGAGCGGCGCTCGGGGCCGGCGGCAGCGGGTTGGGTGCCGCCGGCAACGTCGGGAACACGGCGGTGATCGCTGCAGCGTGGGAAACACAGTGGCAGCAGGTCCGACCCCCTGGAAGCGCCCTGGGGCCGGCCATCGCCTGCCAAGGCCGAGCCATGCGGTGGCAGCTGCACCCGGGAACGGCTGCGGAGCTGCCCCGCCGCGCCAGCCCCTTTGTTCTCAGCGTGTTTCATCCAATCACGGAAAGCAGTGGCAGGGACGGGCGCCGCGCGGGAAACCCCGGGAGCCCATCCAGCACTTCATAGCTTGATCTTAGGTGCTTATTTTTTCAAAGTACCCTTTCAATTAATGAAACTGAGTTGCAGAAATTTTGTCCTACTCAAAAAAAACCGTGGAAGAATGGCTCCCGCCTTGCTGCTTCCCCGATGCAGAAGAGACTACCACTGGAATGAAGCTTGTAGATCAACACTGGATAAAGACAGTAACCCTCAGAGCACACAGTAAATTCTGACTCAGGGCTTGTTAACAACTTACACACATTTACAATATTCTTCAGTGCATCTTGGAGATTTACTAGAGTTGCCTTGATAAAATGCAAGTATCTTTTGAAACCACTTAGGGAGTTAATATAACTGTAAAGTCCCAGGCCTGGATTTATAAACTTATCTATACCTTCTGTGAAGGAAAATTGGCAAATTCAGGTATTGTTAAGTTTCCTGCAGGTGATGTAGTTGTTGTATATGTCATTTTGTAAGTTAAGAGATTTAGCTGTAAACAACTTTCCCAGCTGGTCAGCCCTGGACGCTCATTGTTAATGTTTTACCATACCACCTTGTGACCCTCTGCATTGTTCTGACTGCTTTTTGTGCCAGTTATTGGGTGATATAATCTGTCCCCCGGTTTATGAGAAAGATAAGGTCTTGTGAAGTCATGTTCCCAACTGATACTAATTGAGGTTTGCTTGTAGGATATATTAGGGAAACCTTTCCAGTTAAGGTCTTGGCTCTGGCCAAGCCCTGGCCCTGACTGATCAGGAATTACACCCCCAGACCCAGGTGCTTCTGTGCTACAAATGTAGTCAAGTCACTTTGACTTGCTGATTTCGTCTTATAAAAGCTGGACCCCCTTTTGATGTAAACTTGGAAACCTTGCCTGGGAAAGGTCCTCCAGGTCCTTACTGTGAGATGGGGCTCCCCAGCAATTGCAGACTCTGGATGATGGTAAAGTATTTAAGCAGCTGATGATAGTTATATTAGATATGTTGCGAGCTATCGAAGTGCATGCTATCAAAAAAAAAGGGGGGAGACGGGGGAGATAAGAAATCCTGTTCAGTTCTGTTCACTCCTGCTTAACAGAAAGCACTCTGGGAAAGGTTCAGCTAACAGCAAGGTAAAAAACAGGCCACATGACCAGAGAGCAGGTTGTATGGCTGGCATGTAGTCGGCCTCGTGTGTGAGGCAGTGATTGGTTGGGGAGACGTGTGGATACCACGTGATCAGAGAGCTCATTGACTAAAGGGATGCGTGAACAGTGAAACCACAGCAGCAGGCAGCCAATGTGTGCTTCTTTTGTTTAAGTTTAGAACATAAAAAGGCTTGGTTTGTTACAATAAACGATCTTCTTTGAAGCAGGCAAGGAGGTCCGTGTGTCTTTGTTCCCCATTGCTACAAGAAGCAACACAAGAGAGCAAGAGGGAAGGATAGCAGGAATCACAGCCCAACAGTCAGATGTAATTAGGCTGCTATAGCAGCACAACTTTTGCTTCCAGAGACACTTTAAACATACTTAGCTGCCCCTCGGAAAATGCAAACCTCCTGATCGCGTTCTTCAGAGAGAGGGTGTACACAAAGATTTGTGCTTATCACTGGAAAGTTCAGCTTTCACAGCAAAGCTCCACACCTTCCTTCATTCTTAACTTGTTATTTTATACATGAGTTAATTTCAATCTATTAGGCTTTTTGCCCATAATGGGACAGCCCAACTCCATTCCCCCTAGCCACCCACTCCTGCCACCAAACTAGCCATAATACAACTCTGCACCAAAAAGGCAGGATAGGAAGGGACAGGCAGGAAGGGGCAAGAGTTGGAAGATGGGGTAAATAGAGCCATGCAGCCCCTATTTCCAGCTGCCATGCAGTTGTGTGGCTAACACATAGCGTAAAACTGAATTCTAACCGGCTTCCTGGCTCAGCTGATTTTTAAAAACTCCAAATTCAGTTGTCTAGGAAACTCCCTGCGTAAGTACATAGCAAAGACATAAATGAAGATCTGTCTGCTCATGAGGGAGGAGACACTGTTACAATGCAGCACCATGAATGTAACATGACATTTTTACCTGCCAACACGATTCTGTCACCACTGAAGCCTAAGCAAAACTAAGCTTAGAGGAAAGAGATGTGAACCCAGGTCAAGACCTCCATCCTGTGGCTAAACACGTCACATTCCTTGGGGATTTCTAAAAGTACAAAAACCTCATGGAAGAAAAAAATTAAGTAAGTCTACCTGTTTCCACAGTTTCAGTCTCAATTTCTTGTTCCTCTGCTACATCTTGCATCAGGTAAGTCTCATCATCATAAACCAGGACCTGAGCAGCGTAACCCTGTTCTAGTCTGGCACTAGGAACTGGCTCCACAATCACTGCAGGGAATTCAGAGACTGGCTCATTTTCCTACAGAAAGGAAAAAAAAAAAAGGAAAGAAAAGAAAAAAAATGCTCTAAATACTGCACTATTAAACTCTATGTCAGTATTTTCCTCTTATGTTCTTACATTCTTTATGGAATAATAATAATTTTAAATATTTTTAAAGGAAATTTTCTTCCAAAGTAAGAGATTAAAAGAATAAAAGACAGCTACCAGCCATCAGAGGGTGCTTTCTAAATCTCACAGATATTTTCCTGGGTTTAAGGACTTAAAATTTAAAGGAGCAGACAGCTTTAAGATACTAGAAAAGAGCACACTTCTAATGAAGACACTCAGCTGTGGGAAGTGTTTCTCCTCCCTCTGCTTGATGTAACAAAGGCTTTGACTATGCACTGCAAAATACCTACATCTGACCTATGTCTTACGAACACGTTTTGGGTTAAGTACATAAGTTATTACAGAAGAACTGACTACTTCAAAGCCTATATGCTCGTCTCTACTTATTTAAGGATCAAAACATCTGTAAAAGCATATATAATCAGTTATAGTGTTGCAGAAGTAGAACACTGCCATATTCTGTTTATTAAAAGCTACAGGAGAGTAGAATATATTCATTATTTATTGATAAGAATGCAAAACACGATAAAATATGCTGTACTGCCTAAGTTTAAAAGAGGTCCATATATTGTTCTGCTCAACTTGTTCTATACCTCAAGACACATCTGAGATCTTTAAAGAAAGCTTAGTATAGAATATAATTTTGTAAACCCAGTCTACAGTTGTACTGCAGACTTCAAAACTTCTTGCTTCCACTTCTGTGATAACAAAATCTTCTATTAAAAGATATTTGAAAAATGGCTGCACTATTCCTCCTTACACAACAATCCCTTTCATTTGTTTTCACGGCAACATTACAGTGAATTTTTCTTCCAAATTAAGATAAAAGGTTTCAAAGTTTGATAGTAAGTAAGTGCTATTTAGTTTTCTAACCTCTTGATTTTTTATTCCATTGCTGTCAAACTCCAGGGCAGGGCCTCCAGTGTCAATCACTACCGATGTCATGGTGCATCCCCCGAAGATTCTTTGAGAACTGTTCTCTTTCTCGAAGATAGTAATGCTGATAGCCTCAGGATATCAAAGGCTTGAATTCACAATCCACTGCTCTTAAACAGCTGGGCAGAGGTTACTGAAACACAAAATAACTTTAAGTTATTTGCATATTTTATACTCAAAAGTCATCCAATGTTTATGAAATCTCTTGCATGCTGCATCTCTACAGCAAAAACTGAGATCAGTGCTTTCTAACAAAAGTCAGAATTTGGCCCAACATTTTTAATAAAACCCATCTGTTAGAAGGCTACAACAATCACTGAGGTTGCAAGAAAACAGGATCGTCTAATAGGTATTGAAGAAAAATTATAATCAATACTCCAATGGGCAAACTCAATGAATCTGCTTTTCAGTAGCAGGAAGCCAGCTTAAACAAAACTCATCTTGCACATTTAGGGAAAAGCTTGTTTGGATTCGTGCAGTGTAACTGCGCTTCCTACAGGCAAGGTTACACTAACAAAAATTACAAATGCTGATCAAACAAATGCTTGCAAACTAAGCAAGGAATAAGCATAAGATACATTTCAAAAGAAAGAAAAAATATACACAATAAGGCTTTTTTTGCTCACATAGGCAGTCCACTTTACATGACAAAGCATGACTCATACCTAACTATATTTCATTTGTAACAGCACAAAAAACCCCCCACAGTTACTACTTTATTTTCCATTGTTTCATTTGTAAACCTAGCACCATTTTTTGATGAAAAAGAAAGCCAAGATCTCATCTGCTCTCCAAACAAGACTCAGGCTGGAAAGCCTTTAACAGGTATCCCTTGGAGCCATATATACCTGTCACCCTCTAGATTTTTAGAACAAAAAGTCTGCTCCTTACCTATCAATTATTCAAAAAATCTTTAAGTTCAGAAATATGTAAAATAGAAAAACAACTGTTTATGAGTACACTAAAATAATCAATCAGAAGAAAAAATTTAAAAATCTGTTTTATTGCAAAAACCTTTTATTCTTCTACAGTTTTCCATTTATATACACAAAAGAAATATTGCAAATGAATCATAACCCAAAATAGAAATCCAGAAAAATTAAATTGCGTTTTAATTTGGAAGCCCAGACATTCCAACCTGTTTCAAACATCAGCATTATTCCTGCAACTCAGACTTGTAGCTACGTAATAGCATACAGTGCTTCATATGGTACCTCTGCTTAAGCACGTCACAAAGCTAATTTCATTCTCATGCAGAATATTAATGCAAACAAACAATCAATAATAATAAATAAATATTAATGCAAATAAACAATCATATACTAGACCACATCTGCTGTATATTTATATTTTACGTGCTATAATCCCGCACAGGTGGCCAAGTAACTGCCAAATTGCAGCAACTGAAAACGCTCAATACTGTTTACAAGAGCAGGTTCTCTCAAAAATATGTGATTTCCATCTCCTGGGTTACAAAAGGTTTAGATTACTTTTATGCTGATCTATCTCTACATGAATCACCAATTTCCTATAGAAATGAAGTTAAGGCAATAACTTCATAAATTAAGCATAATTTTGGAGCATAAATGATAATCTGAATTTTCCAGCTGCGGCAGAAATCCTAGTAAGGACCTCACAGGGGAAAGGAAGTACACAGAAGAATGCATGAGATGCTAAATCACAGCATGCATTAAAAGAATGGTATCTTCAGACTGAATACATGGATAGTCCAGCAAGGAACACGAAGTCTTTATATAATAGGATTTGAACTTCATACTGACATTCAGTCAGCAAAATTTTCAAAACTCTGGCAGGGTAGAGAAAACAACAAGCCCACCTGTCAGCAAGTGAAAAGGTAAAAGAGTTTCAGTTCAGTCTGGTTTAGAAGTTCTAAGTTAAACACACCCATACACCTACATGCATGTGAGATTCCCACAGAAACAGCCCTTTCTGAACGAACCAGCATTTGTCTTCTTCTTCCCTTTCCCTAAGTAGTATGTCTCTATGGAAGACTTTTTGATTCTCCCTCAAATTGCAGTAGGACACTGAATCTATTCCCCATCCTCTCTCCAGCAAGCCCCAACTCATTTGATTCCTGTAAAAGCAAAAGCCTGCCTGGTCACTTCCAGGAATCAGCTCAGAAATTCACATTTCCCAAGACTAAGTGAGCCAAAAAGGCCAAAAGACAATTAGACTCAGACTCTTAAAGTAAGAGATGATTCAGGTTTGTAAGAGACCAGGCTGTCCCCAGTGATACAATTAGCCAGCACAGAAGCTGGTTCAAAGTTTTGAATTACAGAACAACCTGCAGAAAGATTAAAAATAAAACCAAAAAATGCACACTGCAAATGTAATTCCTCTCTGGATAGATGCTTACAATAAAGCAAAATACAGAATAACATCAGAGGAGAAAAAATTAATTTAACACTTCCAAAAAAAATTACCAAATCATATTGTTACAGCTCTGACATCCACTCCTCTTCTTCCTGGAAATGGAAAATTCTGAGAAAAACTAGCTCTGAAACATTTGGAAAAACTCTTACAACCACAGAAACATCCTTGCTGCATCATCTGTTATTTTTATACATATCTCATGGGAAAACAAAAATAAGTCTACATGCTCCCATCACCAAATAATAAAAAACAAAACCCCAACCAAACAAAAAATTCTGAATCTTGAATACTTTGCCTCAACAGCAAGAAGTTTCTATTTACCACTACAAAACACACAACGAAGACTCAAATTTTTTATAACTTTCACTGGACAAGACAACCAATTAGAGCAAGTCTTCAGAGGCTACAGGGCACTTGTGATGAAGGCTGCAAAATACCATTTCCTTCACATACTGAATAGTACATTTATCTGACCGACATTATGTATCTGTGTGCCTACAAGAAATCCAAATTGTTCTTGTATGTTACTAGCTTAAAACTACTGGAAATCACAACTGTGATGAACACATCCCACAAAAAACAGTATTTTAAGATGATTCCCCTATGCACAGTCACCTATCAAGTGTCACCTATTCAAGAGAATAAAAGATAATAATTGAAAAACAGTGTGGAAAGGATGGCAGAGAAGGTCATCTCTTCTAGGCCAAACTTCAAGTGAATTTATTTAGGACTGGTTTCAAAACAAAACTCTCAATACAAGTGTGCAAATAGCTTTAGCACACTTTTATTTTAACTATAAAAGAAACTAGCAAAAAAACCACCCCAAAACACAATGCTTAAACAAAGATGCCCATACATGAAAACAAGACAAACATGGAGAAGTCTGGGCAGCAGTGACCAGAGGCAGCTGCTCCCACAGCACTCAGAACCACCACAAGAGTACTTGGAACGTCTCCCTTTTATTCAGCTGGCATCCTAAATCCTGAGGAGAGATTTATGCGGATACCTATACAGATGCAACCGCAAGCGCAGGACTCCAGCTAGCAGTAGCATCACACACAGCTTGTTTTTTTCAAAATAGCCTTCTTTTGGTTTAATCAAAGAAAAGTTAAGAATGTTGGCTTGAAAAATGAAGGTAGTTATACGTGGAGAAATACACCGGCCAAGATCACTGCAGAATCCCATTAACAGGAACAAGGCTTCCTAAGGGCACTAAGGTGCTCTTTCATAGTCAGAACCTCAAATACAGCAGTAAATGCCACTATCACTCTGATACATATAAACCATACCACGCTCTGTAAAACATTTCATGTCGACTGAAAAGTCTTTTTAAAGACATTTTCCAAGATCATATTTACAGCTCTTGTTATCTGATTAACACTGGCATGTGCAGAAGAAATGGCAAATTAGCTTTCTTTTTCTGAAACTCAACAAGTCTAAGAGGTGAAAAATTAAGCCACTGAAAAAGCTGTCTGAGCAGAAAAAAGCCCCTAAACTTGTTGCTAAAGTCTGTTGCAGGGGTTATATCAAAATTAGGATACAAAGTAAATCTTTATATTTATAAGGTCAGAGGAACATGCAATCCATGCAGTTTACAGTACCTTACAATTTACACCAAGCACTAAAATTTATAAAGCACAAATCAAAATAAGGAATGGGCAAGGTAGTCCTAGCCACTCCATACTTCCTAAATTTTCATACAAAAAAAGCAGTAATTTTATTGCTGAATGCACAGAAATTATAACGTTGGATCAAATTAATGATGCATCAAATCCAGTAAAAACTAGAAGACCTCCTTCCATACATATTTAATTTGATAATCTGACCATCCAAAGTTTGCTCTGAAACCTCAATAGCTGAAGCTGATGAGCCCCAAAACATGTAAGCTTAGTCAGTTAGAAACTATTAACGTTCTGCAAAAAGCTTTGTGGCTTCAGCAGGCTTCTTCTGGACCTTCCTGTATCTCATCCTACTAGCAGGCCACTGCTCTCTATTGAAAGCTACCCTGAAACCTTCTCTTCCCTCTGACAGAAATCTTACATATTTACCCTTATTTTGTACCTGTCTTTCCAGCGAGTTGATTGTTGGTCCTTAGCAATCATTTCCACTCCCCCACAAGCCAGAGTAGGGAGGAATTATTCATCGTTTTACATAATAAATTAGCAGAGACGATTAAATTAAATGGTGAGGATGTACGTTTAAAAAAAACCCCAACACACACACTCTAAAAGGAAGCAGTGTGCGTAAATTCCGTAATTAGCTTTGACAGGATATTCTCGAGGTCAAAAACTTGTAAGATTTAAGTTAGACAGCTTTACGAAGGCAAAGCCCCTGAATGGCTTATAAGACTATTGAACATAAAGATGTGTCTAACAGTCTAAAGTTTAGGCACCTTCTGAACCAGATACTACTGAAACCTGAGAGATGAAGAGTGTGTCACTGACAGCACCACACAAAAGAACCATCCTTTTCCCAGCACCTTTCCTAAAGCTGATCCTGTCTACTATAAGAGATGGTGTGAGAAGAAAAGGAAAAGCAGTAAGGATTAGACCAAGAACCTGTTTTTAAACTTACAGTAAGGTTGTGCTGTCTTTGCTTAAGAAGTTAAATGACTAAAGAAAAGTCCCAAGAAAGATAAGTGACTAGCCGTAAGGGAGGAAGCATGAAGAATGAAAAACTGAATTATTCAAGTGGGGAAAGACAAGAGAGAACACATCCAAAAAGGTAACAGCTAAACACGAACTGGGCTCACCCAGCACGACGTTTTACAGTCACGGTATAACGAAAAGTATGCCAGACTTCTGCTGTTTATCCATGGTGCAAACAGCGATCCCAGGCACGAGGCACGGGAAGAGCAATCACGCATGACATCGAGTGTCCAGCACGCCCGGGCTGCCATGTTCTCCCGACGCCCTGGGTAAACAAGGCGCTGCCCCTTGGCGCTGCCCCAGTCGCCTCCCCGCTCCGCCGCCGCCCCGCTCCCAGCACAGCCCGGCCCGGCCCAGGAGGCTGCGGGCCCAGCCCGGGAGGCCGCACTGCCTCGGGCTGTTTACACTGACAGCGCCAGGCACCGCCCGCCGCCCCCTACGGCGGGCGCGGACCCCGCGGGGAGCCGAGTCGGAGGGAACAGGGCAGCGCCAGCTCCTCCGCCGCAGCCCGCGCGAAACCGAAAGTGTAGCTGCGGAGGGCGGTTGGTGGGAGGTGCCGCCGGAGCGACCCCCGGCCCCACCACCTCGAGGCCATCCCACACACGCCGGCGGCCGCCCCCGAACCGAGACGGCCCCGCGGCCCCTTGGCAGGGTAGCTGCCGCCTGTCAGCACCCGCCCGCGCGGCGGTGGCAGGAGCTGACACAGCGCCCTTACCGTGCCCGTGCGAAACCGAAGGCCGCGTCTGTCGCCCGCCCGGGCCGGGAGCAGGAAGCGGCAGCGCCGCCCGGGCAGAGCCGGGCCGGGGCCGGGCCGGGCCGGGGCCGTCCCGCGCGGGAGGGGCGGGGGCGCAGCGCGCGACCTGCCCGGCCCGGCCACCCCCCCCGCCCCGCCGTCGCCGCCGCCGCCTCTGGGCGCGCGGGGGCGCTGCGGGCATGCGCGGCCGCTCCGCGCCTGCGCGGGGCGCGGCGGGGCCGGGAGCGTTTCCATGAAGGAGCGTTGCTTCGTCTTTCCCTGCTCCCGGCTGTCGTGTCCCTAGCCGATAGGAGTCCGTGGTCAGGACGCGGGGAGCGAGGCCGAGGAGAAAAAGGCACCGGGGTGTCGCTGTCCCTCCGCTGTGTCGGAACAGGTGCCTGCGCCCATAGCTCACTCCGATCCTGCGAGCGCGGTGCTGTCCCGGCAGCGGTTCTGCTGCTGTGTGCAGGAGAGTGAACTGTCCGTGTGTGTGGCCAGCTGCGGAGCCTCAAGCGTGCCAGAACCAATTCCAGGCAGTGTCCTGTCAGGGCAGTGCTGAAATGCCAGCCCCCAGTTCTACCGCGCCGCACCCGGCTCACAGAGCACATGGGTTTGAAACCAGTCAAATTCGTAATCCAGTTTTTGTTGTTCCCTTGGAAGTACGACACGCACTGTCAGACTCTGCTCACAAAGCAAGTATGCATTGAGACTGTCTTGATCTAGCCTGGTCCGAAGTTTTGAACAGAACTGGTGTTCTCCTTTACAAACATTGGGCTTCAACCATTATGCCCTTCTCGGCATTTCACAGAAATAAACAGAAGAGCTTTAGCTGAAGAGGAGGCATTACATTTTCATTACAAATAGAAAGAAACCCCTACATTGCCAGGGAGGTTTTCTGCAATGCAAAGCCACTTGCTGTAAGGAGCTCTAGGATGAAGGTTTCTGTTCAGACTGATTTAGGCCTCCTGTGCCTGTACATTGTAGGGGTCTGATTTAAGGATCTCCCTTCTGACAGGAGCCCAGCCCCTGTGACAGGCAGTTCAGTCACACACATCTGCTCCTCACCTCCATCTGCGTGCAAAAGTATCTCTGCTACATCTCAGTTTCCATCTGACCATCCACATACACTGCTCCTTTGACACTCTGTGCATCTCCTGCTTTACGAACTCTGATATCTGTGGATACAAAAATGCTGCTAGCAAGGATTTTCTTGCTATTTTCTAAGTCCGTGAGAGACTTTTCTCTCTCATAGAAGCAGTAGTAGAGTTCTGTAAACAATGAAACAGCTGCAGCCTTGAAAAGTCTTGTTTTATAGTATAGTAGAAAAATATTTTGACAATGGATGTTTTAGGATTTTAGCCAATCACCCCCAAGGGGTGGCTGATCCTTGTCCAATTAGACTATGAAGAAAAAAGTCTATAAAAGAGTTTGTAAAATAATTGAATGAATCAATCTTGCTGCACAATTCCTGCCTGCTGGATCTTCTCCTCCCTACGGCTGCGGTAGGACACGGTAATATACCCTAGGGCATTCTTTTAATATTTGGTGCCACCGACGTGATCTGCATGCTGCAAAGTGTCCTGCTGCTGCGAGCCAAGCTGAATTTCTCTAGAGGTATGCTGTTCCCTTCCCCCCCCCCCGCCCCCCCCCCGGGACAAGGAGGTCCAACGGGACTGAGAAAGTGGCAAACAGCGGCTCACAAACTGACGCTGTAGTAATGGTCTGGAAAGGTGTTTTCAGTATAATGCACACCTCCATTGCTGAAAACTCACTTCGGGAATTATTAGATTGGGCTACTTTGCAAGGGATTCCCATGGACAGAAACACTGCCCTGGACTTTGGATTGTGGCAAGAATTTTGCTGTGCTGTCCAGCATGAGCTCCCGTTTGGGAACTGAGCAGCGTTAGAATTATTCCGAACTTGGGTGTTCGTTATTTATGCTGCTGACAGACCTTGACTGTGGCAGCAGATCTGGCTCGCCTATTTCGGTAGTGCGTGACGGAGGAATGTCCGAAGGGGATCCCACTGACATGGGCGTGTGGTGCTGGATCCGAAAAATCTCCCCCGGCTTCACGGGCAGAGCCTGCGCCAGCTCACCCTGCACGGTCGCAGGACTCCATGGCCCCCAAGGACGCCGCGCCGGCAGAGGCGGGGGTGTCAAGGCAGCAGGAAGCTACACAGCCTGTCTTGCCGCTCGGGTCAGCAGCGGCCACGGCTTATCCAGGACCGTGAATTAGCGGCTTAGCAAATTGGACCCCCGTGGTGGCTCCTAGCCTGTCTGCGCAGGCATCGGCTGCGCCAGGAACGCCCGGATCTACCTTCTTGGCTGGTGTAGCCCCTGGAGTGACTGCACCGAGACTGCCTGAGTGTGGTCCATTGCCCTCTATGGCGCTGGACTGTTCTGCACAGCTGCAGAACCGAGCCGTCGACCTATTAACACAGCATCTGCCTTTGCTGACAGAGCTGCCGAACATATGACGGCAGCTGGAGGAACTGCTCAGCTTGCAAAAGCAGGTAGTGCAGATGCCAGAGGCACCCCACCGCCCGCACTGCCTGCGCCACCCATGGGAGACGCGGCTCCCAAGCAGGAAGTGGCGTGGCCAGTGCCGAATCCGGAAGTAGCACTGCTGCAGGAAAACCTGGAAGTGGTGGCGGCGGGGGCTGCAGTGTCAGCAACCGGTGCAGCGCCGGCGCTCCAGCGGCCTGCGGAACTGGGACCAGTGATAGAAGCGGTGGACGCGGTGGCCATGCCTTGTCCGGCGGCGGCGCCAAACGCAGCCGCAGAGCAAGGGCCAGTGGCGGCGCCGAATGCTGGCACAGTGCAAGAGACGAGCGCAGTGCCGTGCGTGGTAGCAGCCCCGGAGACAGCTGCAGCAGCTCCAGTACCAGTTCGGTCGGAACCGGCCGAGATGGCATTCCGTAAAGAGGCTGCTGTTCAAACTGCAGCGCAGCCAGCTGTAGTCTGTGCTGTCTGTTCTGCCTCTAGCCAACCTAGTCAATGTTGTCCCTCCCCGCCCACCTTTGTTCGCTCACAGCGCCTCAGAGTTGCCTTTGCCTGATGATTCCTCGTCGGGAAGTGAGGCAGATGAGGTTCTGGCCCCAGGGCATCAGGCTGCCATAGCTGGGCGGCGAAGGAAAAGGCTGCGCCGGTCTCGCCCCTGGACCTTTCAGGACTGCATGGTAACAGTGCGTCCGACCCACTACAATAGTTTCTTGGAGTCAGTTAAGATGTGAGTGTTGGAGGAGGGAGATTGGAAATTATTGGAGACCCTGGGAATGCCAAATAGATTTGAGGATTCTGGGAGTAATCCATGTTACACCCCATCCACAGGCTGTGCCAACAGTTCAGGATGGTGGTGACTCCCCAAAAGGGGAGATCCAAGCTTTCCCAGTGTATAATGCTCTCCCAAATTCAGGGGAGCATGACAAGCATGAGGTAATTGCTTGGAAAGTTGCCCAGGACCTCCAATCCAAGGTGGCACAACATGGGCTCCGTTCTGCTGAGGTTATGCAGATAATAAGGGTGATAAATACAGATTTGCTTGCTCCATTTGATATCAGACACTTAGGTCAAATCCTATTTCAACCTATACAATTTGCAGTTTTTGAGAAAACCTGGAGAAAGCTGGCTGACAAGGCTGCATTAGGGAATAGGCAGCTCCTTGCAGCTGATCCTAGACGGACAGCAGGAATGGATGCTTTGATGGGGACTGGTCCCTTCTCTGATCCCAGCCTACAGGGTACTTTGTCCTCTAGCATCCTGCAGCAAGCTCAACAGGTCAGCATGGCTGCCCTGTTGAAAACCATAGAGATATCTGCGCCTAGAAAGCAATATACTGAAATAGTTCAAGGGAGATCAGAGTCATTCCTCTCTTTTGTAGAAAAAGTTGCTGCTTCTCTCGAGAAGCAGGGTGAGGATGACAGGTTAAGGCAGATGTTGTTAAGGCAGTGAGTGAGAGATAATGCAAACAAGGAGTGCAGAAAAATCACAGATGCGTTGCCAGGAGATCCTGAGGTAACAGACATGGTCGAAGCCTGCGCTAAGGTGGGACCTGGGAACCAGAAACGGTCTGTTTTGGCTGAGTTCCTGCAGCCTGTTCATGCATCTTCTGGTCGTGAACCAAAGCAACCCAAACAGGCGAAAAAACGGAAGCAGCCTAAGCTGAGCGAAAAAGAGAACACACCAATCCCCCAGTGCAAGAGGTGTGGCAGGCCATTGCTCGGATCTCTGACTCATGCTGATGGTCAGCCTTTGTTGGGAAACTTCTGCCGGGGTGCAAGGAGGGGGAATTGCTCTCCGATGCAGTCTCTCCTCCAGAGAGTGGCACAGGTACAGGCACAGGCCTACTCAGCCACCCTAGAGACGGCACCCAGGGATCAGACGGGTTTGATGTCCACACAGCAGCCGCAGTTGTCTTAGACTCTAGCGGTATTTATAAGGTTCCTTTGGATGCATATGGACCCTTAGCCCAGGGATCCAGTGCAATGCTGGTGGGAAAACCTGATTCCATCAAGGAATCTTAGTGCACTCAGGAGTTATTGATGCTGCCTTTAAAGGTCAGATTTGTGCTATGGTCTCCACGCAAAAACCCCCTGTAGCTATTCCTGAAAAGACCTGCCTTGCTAAATTAGTGCCTTTTAAGTCTTGTGTCCCCAGGATAGAACAACAAACTCACGAAGATAACGGCAGTAGATCTATAGGACTTCCGCAGGCCTTCTAGACTGCAGACATCTCTGACCAAAGGCCACGATGACATGTACCCTGATCCTGCCAAACGCCCGTCCACCCTGGACTCAGCTTCGAGGTTTGATTGATACAGGTGCTGATGTAACTGTCATCTCCTTCTCTGCGTGGCATACCTCATGGCCTTTAGCTCCGGTGGGATTGGCCATCACAGGAGTAGGAGGAACCACACAGAGCTATTGAAGCGAACGGCCTGTGATAGTGAAGGACTCAGAGGGGCACCCAGCTATGATTAGGCCTTATGTTGCTACCACTTCCCTTAACCCTTGGGGATGGGATGTGTTGGCAGCTTGGGGGGTATGGATTATGACAAATTTTTAGCAGGGGTCACTGTGCGTAAGGGCGCACAGTATCCTACACTGCCTTTGCGGTGGCTGACTAACACACCAATCCGAGTCAGGCTCTGCTCAGTTAGTTGAATTAAGGGCTGTTACCATGGCTTTTCAATGATTCTCACAGGAACCTTTGAATTTGGTTACTGAAGCCAACTAGAAAAAGCTTTGTATACAATTAATCACCTTACAGTACCACAAAATTCAAATAATCCTGTTATTCTGAATCATTTTCTCTCATTGCAGTCTGCAGGCGAGACACAACTGCCCCGAGCAAAAGTCTGGGTACGGAATTTACTTACTAACCAGTGGGAGGGCCCTCATGAGCTCATCATTTGGGGTCGTGGGTATGCTTGCGTTTCCACAGATACTGGAGTACGGTGGCTACCTGCAAAATGTGTTCACCCTGCCCTACGGCACCAGAGGCAGAACAGGCAACCTCCAAATGATGACCAGAACGCCAACCATCTAAATGGCGACCAGAATGTAGATCATCAGCCTAATGACTCTTCTGATGATGACCAGGATGTCAACCATCAGGTTCTTCCACAAGCAGAGACTGAACTTTAAATTTCTTGTTATGGAGTCAGATAGTTAAAGCCTTAAGGAGACATTTAGAATTAATAACTGATGTAGATTTCTATTTAGGATTAATAGTAGAGTTGATATCTTATAAAACAAAAAGGGGGAATTGTAGATACAAAAATGCTGCTAGCGAGGATTTTCTTGCTATTTTCTAAGTCCGTGAGAGACTCTTCTCTCTCACAGAAGTAGTAGTAGAGTTCTGTAAACAATGAAACAGCTGCAGCCTTGAAAAGTCTTGTTTTATGGTATAGTGGAAAAATACTTTGACAATGTGTGAGAAAAAAGACAATTCTTAGTTAAATAAAAAATTAAAATAATTTATTGAAAACAGAAAAATTGAAAAATTACAGAAATTAGAAAAATATAAAAATTTGGGATCGTATGGCTCTATAGGTGGTATGCCCCAGGAGCGCAGGGATTTGAGATCTTCTGGCTGAGACAGCACTGGACCTCAGGTAAAGAAAAAGGACTTGCAGTGCTGGGCTGGCTTTTGGCTGGTCCAAAAGTCAAAAAAAAGTTACTAAAGGCTCCTTAATAGGAGTAAGGCTTTTAATGCCCAGCACTGATGTCCACCACAGCTAGCCTGCAGAGGACACTCCCACCTCTCTCTCTCGCGCTTTTCAAAGCGTGTCTCATTGTTTTATAGTGCCTTTGCTCCACCCCAGCCCGCCCACAACCCACCCACCGCCCACCCACTTTGGTTTAAAGTGATTGGTGCTTTCCTTTTGACAGATCATCTCCGTCCACCAATAGCTCGTCGTTGTCAGAGGGGTGGTATCAGTTGAGATAAGGGTGCTAAAATGCCTTCATTAAAATTCAGGTTGCCATGGAGCTTGCCTACAGGGTAACGGCTATGGGGCTAAAAAGAGCTGCTGGCTGTTAGAACTGGGGTTTTGGAGTTAGCCCTTCCTTGGACCAAAGTGCAAAGTAAAAACACTTGAAAAAAATATTAAAATACATCCAACACATCTTAAAACACTTGTAAAACTATACCGTAAACACAGGAAAGATAACTCTTATGGTGTACAGGTGGTTTGAAGTTTGAAAAGGGAGCATAAGTTGGGGATTTTTAACTGGGAAATTTTTAACTGGGAAGGGTGTAACTCTCTTAATAAACTACTTTGAACAATTGAAAACACTGATAATGGAACTTGATTTTTGTACCTGGGCTGATGGGTTAATTTTAACATTTAAAATATTTAACTCAGAATTAATTAATTAAAGCACTTAATATGCAAAGACCAAGGACAATTAGGGATTTCATGTATAACACAATGGATGTTTTAGGATTTTAGCCAATCACCCCCAAGGGGTGGCTGATCCTTGTCCAATTAGACTATGAAGAAAAAAGTCTATAAAAGAGTTTGTAAAATAATTGAATGAATCAATCTTGCTGCACAATTCCTGCCTGCTGGATCTTCTCTCCTTCTCCCTATGGCTGCGGTAGGACACGGTGATATACCCTAGGGCATTTTAATAGATATCCAGTCTTCAGCTTCTGCCTTCTGCATGTTACCACCCATTGCTCTACTGCTCTAGCTCCTCTTCTTTATGCATTTGAGCTGAATATTTCTTCCCTCTGCATTTTCAGGGCATCAGCTTCCTTTCCTAAGGAAATAAAAATTTTCAGGGGTCTTTAGGCTCTGGAATCTGATTGACTTTTACAGGTTACATACAATTTGAGTTTTCCAGGATAAATAACATGGCCAGTTATTTTACTCAGGGATGGCACAAACATTTCCCTGACAATAAAGGTAGGTCTAAAAATATCAGTCCTGTGCCCTGAAGCATGGAAACATTGGTGATTCTTTCTTTCCAAAAACATGTCAGGCATTACTAATAATAGATGGTGCTACCAGCAGCCTCTTATGTAAGTGGCCACTACTGAGGTGTAAATTTAAATGAGCTGTGGCTTTGTAGTAAAGCACACACCATAGAAAAATTGAGCTTTTACCATGCACTAAGCCTGCCAGATGTATAATAAGGCATACACTTGGATGTTGTCAGTTACAGATTTTGCTCCTAGTTTATATTAACAAATAAATTTTCAGTTGTCTGTCTGCTCTTCAAAAGGTAAGAGGTATCACTTTTAGGTCTTTTGTTTGCCTTTAAAAACAAGACTCAAATTATATGGGGAAAAATGTTATCATTTATTAACAATATAGCTGACATCCATGTTGCTGCTAGAAATTATAATATTCAGTGTTTACACATTAGAAAATGTAATTATTTTAATAGTGTAGCATGTAAATAGTGTCACAAATGTAACAAAGATGTAAAGCTAAAATCTCATTAATAGTGGATGATAGAAGATAGTAGATGACAATTATAAAATAAATGGGAAAAAAGAGCAAGTCAAAAGAAGGGTGGGGTATTGGGAGGAAAAGATTAAAGACTTCCTGGCAAAAATTGATGTGTTATAGACTGGAAACGTGTCCGGCTGGATGGAAGTGTTAGCCCTTAATGACAGTTTTTTTGCAGCCTGGCAGATCTAAGTGCTGTCAGTTTCATCTTTAGTGCTTATCAAGTCCTGACTTGATGTGCTCACTTTTTGGGGTTTGATTTGGGGCTTATTCTTTATTCTTCTTTCCATGGGTCCAAGTAAAAACTCAAAAAAGTTAGAAAACCTCTTGCCTTGATCCTTTTCATGGGAAAGAGTAGACAACTTCATTAAAACACAGACCCACTGTCAGCTGAACAAAAGCCATGTACACCAAAGCTGCTTTGCACATCTCAGTAGCTCCTTTGTGAGGTGACATGGCCATTACTTAGGAGTGCTCTAAAAACAGACTCTTAAGTGGTCCTTTCTGTAAAACTGATGTTCATTTCCTGCCACCTGGCCTATGCAGTCCTCTTAGGTTGTCTCCACACTCTGGAGGCCACAGGACATATGCCGTTGCTTTGCACATTGCTGAAGCTGTCTGTGCCAGCAGGAAAGAAATCTCAGGTGGGCTCTTTGGGATGGATATTTTGCTGCATGTATTTATTACCGCAGGTCTGGGCTCTAGGGTATATCACCGTGTCCTGCAGCCATAGGGAGGAGGAGGAGAGAAGATCCAGCAGGCAGGAATTGTGCAGCAAGATTGATTTATTTAATTATTTTACAAACTCTTTTATAGACTTTTTTCTTCATAGTCTAATTGGACAAAGGACCAGCCACCCCTTGGGGGTGATTGGCTAAAATCCTAAAACATCCATTGTCAAAATATTTTTCTACAATACCATAAACAAGACTTTTCAAGGTTGCAGGTGGCTTGGTTGTTTACATTCCCTGCTACCTCTTCTGCGTGAGAGAAAAGTCTCTCACGAACTTAGAAAATAGCAAGAAAATCCTCGCTAGCAGCATTTTTGTATCTACAATTCCCCCTTTTTGTTTTATAAGATATCAACTCTACTATTAATCCTAAATAGAAATCTACATCAGTTATTAATTCTAAATATGTCCTTAAGGCTTTCACTATCTGACTCCATAACAAGAAATTTAAAGTTCAGTCTCTGCTTGTAGAAGGACCATCTGCCTGATGGTTGACATCCTGGTCATCATCAGAAGAGTCATTAGGCTGATGATCTACATTCTGGTCGCCATTTAGATGGTTGGCGTTCTGGTCATCATTTGGAGGTTGCCTGTTCTGCCTCTGGTGCCGTAGGGCAGGGTGAACACATTTCGAAGGTAGCCACCGTACTCCAGTATCTGTGGAAATGCAAGCATACCCACGACCCCAAATGATGAGCTCATGAGGGCCTTCCCACTGGTTAGTAAGTAAATTCCGTACCCAGACTTTTGCTCGGGGCAGTTGTGTCTCGCCTGCAGACTGCAATGAGAGAAAATGATTCAGAATAACAGGATTATTTGAATTTTGTGGTACTGTAAGGTGATTAATTGTATACAAAGCTTTTTCTAGTTGGCTTCAGTAACCAAATTCAAAGGTTCCTGTGAGAATCATTGAAAAGCCATGGTAACAGCCCTTAATTCAACTAACTGAGCAGAGCCTGACTCGGATTGGTGTGTTAGTCAGCCACCGCAAAGGCAGTGTAGGATACTGTGCGCCCTTACGCACAGTGACCCCTGCTAAAAATTTGTCATAATCCATACCCCCCAAGCTGCCAACACATCCCATCCCCAAGGGTTAAGGGAAGTGGTAGCAACATAAGGCCTAATCATAGCTGGGTGCCCCTCTGAGTCCTTCACTATCACAGGCCGTTCGCTTCAATAGCTCTGTGTGGTTCCTCCTACTCCTGTGATGGCCAATCCCACCGGGGCTAAAGGCCATGAGGTATGCCACGCAGAGAAGGAGATGACAGTTACATCAGCACCTGTATCAATCAAACCTCGAAGCTGAGTCCAGAGTGGACGGGCGTTTGGCAGGATCAGGGTACATGTCATCGTGGCCTTTGGTCAGAGATGTCTGCAGTCTAGAAGGCCTGCGGAAGTCCTATAGATCTACTGCCGTTATCTTCGTGAGTTTGTTGTTCTATCCTGGGGACACAAGACTTAAAAGGCACTGATTTAGCAAGGCAGGTCTTTTCAGGAATAGCTACAGGGGGTTTTTGCGTGGAGACCATAGCGCAAATCTGACCTTTAAAGGCAGCATCAATAACTCCTGAGTGCACTAAGATTCCTTGATGGAATCAGGTTTTCCCACCAGCATTGCACTGTATCCTTGGGCTAAGGGTCCATATGCATCCAAGGCAACCTTATAAATACCACTAGAGTCTAAGACGACTGCGGCTGCGGTGTGGACGTCAAACCCGTCTGATCCCTGGGTGCTGTCTGATCCCTGGGTGCCGTCTCTAGGGTGGCTGAGTAGGCCTGTGCCTGTACCTGTGCCACTCTCTGGAGGAGAGACTGCATCGGAGAGCAATTCCCCCTCCTTGCACCCCAGCAGAAGTTTCCTGACAACGGCCGACCATTGGCATGAGTCGGGGATCTACAATAGTCCGAGCAATGCCCTGGCCTGCCACACCTCTTGCACTGGGGGATTGGTGTGTTCTCTTTTTCGCTCGGCTTAGGCCGCTTCCGTTTTTTCGCCTGTTTGGGTTGCTTTGGTTCACGACCAGAAGACGCATGAACAGGCTGCAGGAACTCAGCCAAAACAGACCTTTTCTGGTTCCCAGATCCCACCTTAGCGCAGGCTTCGACCATGTCTGTTACCTCAGGATCTCCTGGCAACGCATCTGTGATTTTTCTGCACTCCTTGTTTGCATTATCTCTCACTCACTGCCTTAACAACATCTGCCTTAACCTGTTATCCTCACCCTGCTTCTCGAGAGAAGCAGCAACTTTTTCTACAAAAGAGAGGAATGACTCTGATCTCCCTTGAACTATTTCAGTATATTGCTTTCTAGGCGCAGATATCTCTATGGTTTTCAACAGGGCAGCCATGCTGACCTGTTGAGCTTGCTGCAGGATGCTAGAGGACAAAGTACCCTGTAGGCTGGGATCAGAGAAGGGACCAGTCCCCATCAAAGCATCCATTCCGGCTGTCCGTCTAGGATCAGCTGCAAGGAGCTGCCTATTCCCTAATGCAGCCTTGTCAGCCAGCTTTCTCCAGGTTTTCTCAAAAACTGCAAATTGTACAGGTTGAAATAGAATTTGGCCTATGTGTCTGATATCAAATGGAGCAAGCAAATCTGTATTTATCACCCTTATTATCTGCATAACCTCAGCAGAACGGAGCCCATGTTGTGCCACCTTGGATTGGAGGTCCTGGGCAACTTTCCAAGCAATTACCTCATGCTTATCATGCTCGCCAGAATCTGCGAGAGCATTATACACTGGGAAAGCTTGGATCTCCCCTTTTGGGGAGTCACTACCATCCTGAACTGTTGGCACAGCCTGTGGATGGAGTGTAACAGCTCCCCGGTTTTTCCCCAGAATCCTCAGATCTATTTGGCATTCCAAGTGTTTCCAATAACCTCCAGTCACCCTCCTCCAATGCTCGCATCTTAACTGACTCTAAGAAGCGATTGTAGTGGATCGGACGCACTGTTGCTGTGCAGTCCTGAAAGGTCATGGGGCAAGACCGGCGCAGCCTTTTCCTTCGCCGTGCGGCTACAGCCGCCTGACGCCCCGGGGCCAGAACCTCATCTGCCTCACTGCCTGACGAAGAATCATCAGGCAAAAGCAACTCTGAGGTGCTGGGAGTGAACAGAAATGGACAGGGAGGGTCACTTTGGCTAAGTTCGCTAGAGGCAGAACAGACAGCACAGACTGCAGTTGGCTGCGCTGCAGTTTGAACAGCAGCCTCTTTACGGGATGCTGTCTTGTCCAGTCCCGATTGAGTCGGTACTGGAGCTGCTACCGCCATGTCTGGGGCTACAGCCGCGCTCGACGCTGCGCTTGTCTCTCGCACCACAGCCTTGTTTGGCGTGGTTGCTGCTGAAACCGCTCCTGTTTCGCGCTCCCCGGCTGCGTTCAGCGCCGTCGCTGACCTGTGCTCCGCGGCCACGCCCAGCGCCGCTGCCCCTGGCCGCCGTTCCGCAGCCGCCGCCGCTTCCGGGTTTTCCCGCGGCAGCGCTGCTTCTGGGTTCGCCGCCGGCCGCACTGCTTCCTGGTTTGGAGCCGTGTCTCCTGCGGGCGGCGCCGGCGGTGTGGCCTTGGTGTGCCTCACACGGCAGGGTGGCTCTGGCATCCGCTACTTTTCCAAGCTGAACAGGTCCTCCACCCTTTGGGATATGTTCGGTAACTCTGTCAGCAAAGGCAGATGCTGTATTAAAACATTGATGGCTCAGTTCTGCAACTGCGCAGAACAGTCCAGCGCCAAGGAGGGCAGCGGACCACACCCAGGCAGTCTCGGAGCAGGCACACCCCGCGCTATGCTGGCTAAGAAGTTAGATCCAGGTGCATACGTAACTGAGCGAGGAGCCGCTCTGGGGGTCCAGTTTGCTAAGCCGCTAATTTGTGGCCCTGGATAAGCCGTGGCCACCGCCGAGCTGAGCGGCAAGGCAGCCTGTGTAGCCTCCTGCTGCCCCGACCCCCCTGCCTCTGCCGGTGCGGGGTCCCTGGGGGCCGCGGAGTCCTGCGATTGTGGAGGGCGAGGCAGCGCAGGCTCTGCCTGTGGAGCCGGGGGGGTTTTTCCAAATCCACCATCATTTGCCCCGGAAGCCCAGTCAGTGGGATCCCCCCGGACATTCCTCCATCACTCACCACCGAAATAGGCGAGCCAGCCCTGCTGTCACCGTCAAGATCAGTCAGCAGGATAAATAACGAACGCCAGGTTTTGTATAATTCTAACGCTGCTGGCCCCCCAGTCGGGAGCTCGTGTCGGACAGCACAGCTGAGTTCCTGCCATAAGGCAAAGTCCAGGGCAGTATCTCTGTCCATGGAAATCCCTTTTAAGGTAGCCCAGTCTAATAATTCCCGAACTGAGTTTTCAGGAATGGAGGTGTGCATTATACTGAAAACACACCTTTCCAGAGCAGTACCACAGCATTGGTCTGTGAGCCACTGTTCGCCATTTCTCAGTCCTGTTGGACTTCCTGGTCCCGGGGGGGGAAGCAGAACAGCATACCTCTAGAGAAATTCGGCTTGGCTTGCAGCAGCAGGACATGTCAGAGAGTGCAGATCACATCGGGCAGCACCAAATATTACCGCAGGCCTGGGCCCTAGGGTATATCACCGTGTCCTGCAGCCATAGGGAGGAGGAGGAGAGAAGATCCAGCAGGCAGGAATTGTGCAGCAAGATTGATTTATTTAATTATTTTACAAACTCTTTTATAGACTTTTTTCTTCATAGTCTAATTGGACAAAGGACCAGCCACCCCTTGGGGGTGATTGGCTAAAATCCTAAAACATCCATTGTCAAAATATTTTTCTACTGTATCATAAACAAGACTTTTCAAGGTTGCAGGTGGCTTGGTTGTTTACATTCCCTGCTACCTCTTCTGCGTGAGAGAAAAGTCTCTCACGAACTTAGAAAATAGCAAGAAAATCCTCGCTAGCAGCATTTTTGTATCTACATGTATTTGTCACAAAAGTAGTCACTTTGCTAGCACAACTCTGAAACATTTGAGTGGTCTTGCTTCTATTAAAAAAAAGCCCTTGTAGGAAAAAAAGAGGTATTACATTGTGAGCTGAGAGCTCAAAGATTATTGCTGGTGGAAAAGTCTCACATGGAGGTGGCTATTTTGACACGCTACTGATAACTGGAACCGGTCTTTAGTAGCAGTCCCAGGCAACACTGCAAATGTTCACTCCAGAAAGGGCCACTGAATATCCACTTTGTACATGGCAGAGGAATAAATGTTTCCCCAAATCATGGGATCATGGAATGGTTTGGGTTGGAAGGGACATTAAAGATCGATCAGCTAGTTCCAACCAGCTTTTGGAGTTATTTTTGCAGGGATATGTGACCTAATTAGAGGTCTATAAACCTGTTGATTCACATATTTCTATTGATGAAGATAAATACCAGATAAATAAAGGTTACATCTGTGGAGAATTCCAGATCCAACAGAATTAAGGCAAAGTTTCAGACTTGCTGCAAGGTTTCTGTGCTATGAAGACACATGACTAGTGTCAACTTCATTCACATTTACTTAAACTTCCTATCTACCCCCCTGATTTTATTCATACTGTAGGCTCCTAAAGCAGCTTATATTTTACTGTAAAGGCCTTTACATTGCATGTTTAAGCCAAATATTTTCTGAATTCATTCCCTCTCATTTATAATTTTCCATTGATAACATACGAGCTAGAATAAAATAAAACCTCAAATGAAGAAACCCAAACACATACCTTCCTTTCCTAAAAGCTATAATGCTACTTTGCTTGTAAAGTAGGTAAGACCAAGAGGCTTCTGATCCTCAGCTGGGGTTGCAACTAATTACATGGGAGTTATGTGATTCAGGCAGGGGAACAATGCAATGCCAAAACAAGCCTGTTTCAGGCAGGATTTTATTCTTGAATAAATTTATCTTGCTTTTAAAAAAGAAAGAGTTACATAGAAATAAAGGACTAAGTGATTTGTTGCTATATGTTAGACTTCAAAATACAGCAGTTGCAATATTTTAGAAAGAAAAAGTTAGAATCAGTGTGAAAGAGGACTTTACCTCATTTTCACTTAGAAAATACATGGGATGTACATGGCATGTTGGTCTTTTAAATTTAGAGGTAGCACAAAACATAATGCCCCCTTCCTATACACAGAAACCCTTTGGAAATTGTGGTGGGTTACAAGAAGAAATTCCATACAGAGACTAACCAGTTTGCTTTCAGTTATTTTGGTTTAAAGAAAAAAAAATTGTCCTCAAAGACATTTTTGTTTTTCACAGCATAATGTTTCAGCATTTAAAACTACTTTTCATTTAGGAACAGCCAAGTTCTGCAATTCACATTGACAGTGGTGAGTGAGGATATCTCAGAACTGTTATGGAACACATGACTCTGTAAAGAGACATGCAGAAAGGAAGTGGGGTAGAAATCAAGCCATTAAGGGTTATTCATAAAGTAACAAGTAGAAAGTCCTTTTCTCTTTGTTTATAACTCGAACTAAGTACTTTGTGTAGCTTGCTGCTGCCAGTACTTGTAGTAAGCGAAGAGGGGTGAGACTGCAGTGATTTTAATTTTATAGAACTTCATTAATAATTTAAATGGAAACAAGGACATTCACATCCAGCCTCATTGTGTTCCCATAGGCAAGAACTGTCAAGCCTTGAACAGTTACTCCAGGTTGGGCTCCTTTCACTTTATAAGAGCCTCAACACCAAATACATTGCATTGGAAATCAGTCACTTATTAAAACAGTGGAATGAAAACTATTTGTATGATTTGGATTTTCTACAAACCACAAATAATAAAAAAACCCCAAACAAGTCCAGCCCTTTTTCTCCAGCGGGGAAAAAGCATACATTATTAATTTCTTCCTGTGTTGTTCAGCTCCAGGTTTTGGGGATAAGGGAATTCTTTCACTGTCCCAGATTTTAGTAATCTTACTGCTTTTGATTTACTGCCCTCTTCTGCTTGATGATGTGAGTGCATGTTGTCCAATGGTTAATTATGGTCAATTAGCCCTCACAGGAGAACAACATTTCCCACTAATTACTCAAAAAGAAAATAGCCTTATGGAGGAAGAAGGAAGCCAGAAAAAAAAATCACTTTAGGGGGCGGGTGATCGGGGAACCTCCATGGGCCTCAGTAATTTAATTACATTATAGAGATAGAAAGAGGAAATATGATCTTGATACATATTACTGTCTCTCCTCTTCCACTTCTTCTCTATTTTTCCCTCTTTAATTGGCTTGCATACCACAGTCAATGCTGAACTAAGAAGAAAAGGCACAGGCAGCTGAACTTCCTGAGATGAAACACAGCAACTACAACATCCTAGGGCACAAGCAGAGCTCATGCATATATATTTTTTTAAGATCTCTGAGTCATGAAAGTTTTTAAATAAGGAAAACTATTTATCACTAAAAAAACCAAGATTTTTAGGTAATTAAGTGACTGGATCTGCACATGAAACTAATACAAAAAATTAACCAACCACACAAAGAAGAGTTTTCTATTGCTCCGAAGTTTCCCGTTTGTTATGCAGGAGCTGTTGAGCATTAATCAAAATCAGCCTTTCAGAGCTTGCTAAAGCCATTATTTGAGTTGGGTAAAATGTCAAGACAAAGTGGAGAACATCTACAGATAGTGAAATGTCCCATCCTGCTGTAAGGGGAGTCGGGGAAGATTCTTTTTGACAGATTTCTTGGATGAAATAAATCACAAACGTGGCAATATTGTATCTGAGAACTGTTTATTGATAAAGAAAGATAAGTGTTCCTACCGAAGTGGGATAGTAAAGGGAGCAGAGAGGGGAAAAGAGAGAAGGAGAGAGAAACAGAAGACAAGAACAGAATGTTACCGCTGTACCCCGGGGTGCCCCGTTGGCATCTGCTTGGCAGATAGAGCATGTGTGCTACAAGCTGCGATGAGTCTGCGCGGCTCTTGTGATTGACTGGGCGTGACTTCCAAGCGGCAGCAGGCTGCGTGTCACTTCTGTCAGTGAATGACGGCTGCGGTCTGGCTGCTGAGCAACATGGGGAAGGCAGCGGCGGCAATGGCTGCAGGCTGGGTGCAAATGGCTGTGAAGCAGGTAGTCGTGAGGACGGGCTGCCTCAGGGGGTACGGACAGGAAAGACAGGCAGGGAAGTGAATCAGGGGGATGGGGAAGCAGAGGTTACTAAGAAGTTGTTTGTTAGAAGCAATGCATACAGCTTGCCCAACTCTTACTGTGCCTACCAAAGCAGGATAAGATGATATGAGACTATTGATAAAGGGAAGGAATCTTGACCAAAGATCCTGGTTTTAACCTAAAATTAAGTCAAACCAGTCTTGAAGTTTGGACTTAGGCCAGGGACATAAAGAGCATGCGCAGGGAGGAACGGTGAAAAGTTCAAGATGAGGAAGACCCTTTACTTCATCTGAGGAAGACTCTTATTTCATCTCAGAGATCCCTGCCCACAACCACCAGACAACACTGCGCAAGCGCAATGCGAATGTAAATGACTTTTGGGCTCATTGTAATATGAAGCGAGGCTAGGCGGGGCTAGGCAATGAATATGTATAGGCGTATTGGAAAACTTAATGAATATGGAACTTGTAAGCCGATATATACCAAGCTGAATGCAGCTGCTAGCACACATGACTTTGGAGGAACTATCCCCCATGTGTCCCAGCGCTGGAATAAACATACCTACTTTACTACTTATTCTGGTAGTGGAGTCTTTCCCATGCATCAGAAGAAGCAGGAGAGCAGGGAGAAAAAGCAGGCGGGGTGCGGGGGGAGAAGCAAGTTGAATTTCCGGGTGAGCCCTCGGTCCTCCAAGAGACAAAAAAGAATGGTGGGGGGTAATTCCATTGCAGTTCACTGCTTTTATGTGCTAAGACTCCTCCCACAGCCCGATTTCCCAGGCATTTTTTCCCTGGCATCCGGGGGTCTGCCACACTGGCAGGGGGATGGTTGCTTGCAGCCCAGTGGTGGAAGCTTTCTCTGCCTGTCAGGCAAAGTCCCCTCACAGACAGGGCTTACTGCCATTTTCTAAAGGGGTTGCCCGTAATGTCGGCAGTTTCCTTCCCCCTCACATGTCCTAGCTGCCTCCTGCATGTGGCAGGTGTTAAGGCTCCCCACATGTGTACAGCCCCTATAGTAATTTTTCACCCCATGTCAGAAAATGGATTTATAACATATGTTGACACATAGATAAACATTAAATTGGTTTCTCTCAATAAACCACAAGCAAATCACGTTATTTCAACAACCTGTTTAATTACCTGTAGTTCTGAATCGCGCCTCAACCGGGCCAGGAGACACTTCAGAGACAGAGTCAGAGAAGCGGGTATTTGCTTTATTCGGCACGCCGGGTGTGTGGGGATCGCTCCTCCAAACACACACACCTGGTGCTCTCTACAGCACAGTATTAAGGGTTAAATTATGAATATTCACCACATTCCTTGGGACAGGTGTGGTTACACAAATTATTTCTCGGAAGTCATTAGCATATGGGCCACGCATGCGCTGTGTGTCCTGGTGGTTGCGCTGAGGAAGGCCTCTCCTCTTCCTCGGGGGTCTTTCTGATGAAGGCCAGTAGTCATCCTTGCAGTGAACTTTTCACCTTTCTCCCTGAGCATGCGTAGTCCTTTGAGGGATGGTTCAGCAATCTCTGAGATGATCCTTGTCCCCTCTATCTTGACAAGATTAGGGTGAATTTGGCTTCTCAGGCTTTGTAATTAACATCTTCTGTCTGAACTAACATTGCTGTCTCCCAATAGTTAACTTGTGCTTACATGAGTTATTGACTGCTCCTTCTTCAATCCCCCCTTTTCTTTGGTTATTTGTAATTCTTTACAAATCTTGTATGTCTTTAAAGTAAGAACCCTTCTCTATCTTATTTCTAAGTTTATACTTGTTTACATTGAGCATAAGCATCGCGATTTCAAGTACATAATATCATACAACAGTAACTACTACTACAAACAATAAGTAAGAATGCAATAACACAAATAGCTATTACAAACAATTGTTTAAGCCAGGATAAGTTGGGTAACCATGATGTAAGTTTGTTTCATACCTTTTTAAGCCTTCAAGAAGTGTTATCTAAAGTGATTTGATGCAATGTTCACTTTGGATAAATAATTTTAAGTTTTTTGGATATGACTATGAGATTTTTTTTTATCTTAGCCCACCTATCTGTGCTAATTTTTTTTTTTTTTTTTAATCTAATTTAAATCATAATTAGAGTTAGGGCTTGGATCTGAACTCTACTGGCCACTGCCTTTGCTGTTTTGTCTGCCATAGCATTTCTCAGTTCAGGGATAGTGTTACCCTGGGAGTGTCCCCTCCAATGCATTATAGCCACTTTTGAAGGTTTTACCACTGCTTCCAGTAACTGCATGATTTCAGTAGTGTGCTTGATTTCTTTCTTCTGTGAGGTTAATAAACCTCTTTCTTTCTAGATAGCCCTGTGAGCATGTACCACCCCAAAAGCATACCTTGAATCAGTCCAAATGTTGAGGGGTTTTCTTTTGGCCAACACCAAGGCTCCAGTTAGGGCTGTTATTTCAGCCTTTTGAGCTGATGTCCCCACAGGTAACGGTTTTGCCTCAATAATGAATCTGTGGTTGTAATTGCATACCCAGCAAGCCGCTTACCATTCCTGACATAACTGCTCCCATCAGTGAACCAGCTGTCTGCATTTTCTAGCGGAGAGTCCTTTAGGTCCGGGCAGCCAGAATAAACTGCCTCCATGGTTTCAATGCAGTCATGCTGTACAGGTTCCTCAGTAGCCTTGTCCTGGAGGTAAGCTGCTGGGTTTAAAATGTTAGTTACCTGGATACTCACATCCTCTGATTCTGCTAGGACAGCCTGGTATTTGAGAAAGCGAGATGGGGTTAACCAGTGATTTCCTTTCTGTGTGAGCACTGCTGACACTGTGTGAGAGACAAAAACACTTATCTGCTGGCCCAGTGTGAACTTGTGAGCTTCTTCTATGTTCAGGATCACGGCTGCCACTGCACGCAGGCAGGGGGGCCATCCTTGGCTGACCACATCTAGCTGCTTGGAGAAATAAGCCACTGGCCTTTTGTATGGTCCCAGCTTCTGTGCCAAAAGTCCCAGCGCCAGTCCTTGTCTCTCATGTGAGAACAACAGAAAAGGTTTAGTGACATCTGGTATGCCCAGTGCTGGAGCTTGCATTAACTCACGTTTCAGGGTTACAAATGCATTATTAGTCTCTGGTGTCCAGCATAGGTGAGTTCCCCCAGTCTCTTTTAGGAGTTGGTATAAAGGTTTCACAATGAGTCCATAGTTGTAGATCCATAATATACACCATCCTGTCATTCCCAGAAAAGTTCTCAGTTCTTTGGTTGTGGTTGGCCTGGGCATTTGACAAATTGCCTCTTTCCTGTTGTCTCCCAAGGCTCTTTCCCCTCCTGCCAGTTCATACCCCAGATACGTAACTTTCTGCAGGACTAGCTGAGCCTTTTCAGGGGAGACTCTATACCCACTTAGTCCCAGAAAATTTAAAAGACTTACAGTCCAGTTCTTGCAGTCTTCACGGGTCCTTGTTGCTATCAGTAGATCATCGACGTACTGCAGGAGTGTACCCTCTCCAAGTGGCAGTGTCCAGGCTTCCAGTTCCTTGGCTAATTGACTTCCAAATATCGTGGGACTATTTTTGAATCCTTGTGGCAATACAGTCCATGTGAGCTGACTTCTTCTCCCTGTTCTGGGGTTTTCCCATTCAAAGGCAAAAATTTCCTGACTGCTTTCAGCTAATGGCAGACAAAAGAGAGCATCTTTTAAATCTAAAACTGAAAACTACACTCAGTCACTTTGTAATTTTGTGAGTAAAGTGTCCTCAGGTCCTGAACTAATCAATAACTTTTATTTGGCTTCTGTACTGGAAGAATTGGGGTATTGCAGGAAGGTCTACACTCTCTCAACAACCTCTGATTAATAAATGTAGTAATTATTGGTTCTATTCTTACTCAAGTTTTATGCCTTAGTGTATATTGTTTAATTGACACTGGTTGTGCCCCTTCCAGTAGTTCAATAATCACTGGGGGAGCCTGTTTTGATCTCTGGAATTTCACTATCTCCTACTAATGGGATCACTTGATTTGTTATTTTACTATCTATGGGTATTTCTCTTTCCTTTATCGAATCTTAGTGGTTTAACTTACACTTTAAAGTCTTAGTCAGGTATCTTCAGGAGGCTTCTTTGGTTGTAGCCTTTTTATACAGTTTTTGTTATAATAATATTCTTACTCGGCTGTATGATTCTATACATTATGAAGGATTAGTTTTTATGATACAAAACTAACACACAAAACATTTTCATACAAAATGTTCTCATGCAAACATATCTTTACATTAGGGCTATGCTCTGTTTTCCAGGAGACAGATTATAGCACTCTTGTCATTTAATCTTGACACAAACTACAAACTGTGGCTTTATTTTGGTGGGATTAAAAATGAAATGAATTCTCTTTCAAACCTAGTTTTTTTTTTTGTTTGTTTTTGGTTGTTTCTTTTTTTGTCTTCATCCCATTCTGCACCTACAACTGAGATTGCAGAATGTGCTATAAATAGGAGGGGTGAGGAAAAGTGAAAACATCCTCTTAAGACATATGGCTTGAGATTGAACAGCACTTTAGTTTGAGAGCTGGTAGAAGGCTTTTCTGTATCCCCCTTGGTTTAGGAAGGGGGATTCAATCATTTCTCATGTAGCATTTGCTTGTATTTTGTCAAGATTCTTTAATTGACTAATTAGAAAATCTAAAAAATTTAGCTATATTATAATAATTTTGAAGCCTTCTGAGGCAGAACCGGGAAGGTTAGTCCATATTTGTAGGATTTCAAATATGTATAAATTCTTATACCAACTCTCAGGATAATATTGGTTGAGACAAATTATACATCTATAAGACTTTAACTACACCATTTTTCAGTAAAAAGACAAAACAAGTTAGACAAAAATTAAACTCAAGAATATGTAGAATGCGTTAACTTCTATTTGATCTCTCACCAAGTCACTTGTAATGAAAACACAAACAAATTACAAACATTAACCAACTGACAATGCGAGCAATTATGGTGACACTTTACATTTCATTGGTTTTCACACAGCTCCATCTCATGTGTTGGTAGATTCCTATAAAAGGAAAGTGAAAATTTGGCCCACTAGACTGATTATTAAAAAAATAGTGAAACTTTTTGGGGCTAACACAAAGTGACAGTGGAGCAATGGTTATCACATTTAGGTGTGATTTTGCTGCTTGCAGTTTCCTTGCTCTCAAACTACTTTCTTTATCTTTGATGTTGGGACATTTGACATTCCTAGAGAAGAGAAAGGAAACAAACTTCCCCCCCCCCCAAAAAAATGAAAAATATGTCTAAGTGAAACAAGAGTTTAATTGCATTAACTTATTCAAGTGGAGTTTTAGTATTTATTCTATGAAGTGCCTGTTGCACCACTTTTGTTGTCTCCCACAGGTTTTCGGTGGGGTTTCTTCCAACTGATTCTTCAGTGGAGGGAGTGAGACTGCTTTTAAAAGTTTTGCAAGAGTTGCAGTCTGTGAATCAGGCATTTAGATTGCCCCTTTTTTTTTTTTTTTTTTCTTCAGGGTTTTAGTAGGCTTCTGCTTTTTGCCCTGGAGCAGTTTGCCTTATCAGTTTGCTCCCTTTGTTCTAGTGATTTTCCCTTTGGACAAGATCAAGTTCGGCAGCAAGCAATGCTACTGCCTAAAACCCCTTTTTTTTTTTTTTCTTTTTTTATTACCAAGTCCACCCCAGGAGTAGAGAGGTGATTAACAAATTAACCACGGAAGAATAGCAAAACATTTTCTCCATAGATTTCTCTACAGCCCCCGCAGACAAGGCTGCATGACAAATACCTGGGCCTGCACAGGGACACCACCATTCCCACAAGGCAGCAGCTACAGAATTGGCTGCAGGATTAGAATCTGCCAATTCTAGTTTTCCACAATAAACCACAGACTGGTGGCGGGGTTCCCCACAAGATAGGAGCTCCGGATTCGCCTCAGGTCTGAAACCTGCCAATTTTGGCTTTTCACAACAAAACACGAAAGGCACGGGGGCACGGGTCCCCTCCAAACAGGAGCCTTTCAGCTCTGCACAAGCACCACATAACAGGAGCCTTACAGCTCTGCACACCCAAACCTGTTAATCACGTCCACAATTCTTACAACTTCTGCCATCACCTTTGCCATCACTTTTGCCTTTTCCTCATCTCTTCTTACATACACATACACTTGCTGTACTTTTCTAACCGGTTTCTCTCAAATTTCTCACTATTCTCTGCCACTCTCCCCTTACTCTAACATTATCTGCACTTTCATTTTTTTTTTTATTCTTGCTCTTTCTAGTCTGATACCAAGCTCTCTCCTCTGGCAGCTTGGACACCACCCACTCCATCTAGTAGAAGTACAATACCACTTTCTCTCACAATTAATACATGCACAGAAATACAAGCTTCACAACTGTTTTCATACACTAAACACGGGATTTCAAAAGGGAAATCAGATGGAGCTACATTAGAAAGGTGTTGGGGGTCTGGATGTTTTCAATTCAATAGCTAAAATCTTTCTCCTCTAAAATCTGCCCCCCCCCTTCGGACAGTAAGGTTGAATTCCAAACCAACGGTTTATATGATTTATCCTCATTCACTCTTTGCCAAACGCTTCGCTTTTCTCTGGCCGAGCCCGTCGCCGGGGTACGGAACCGCAGATAGAGCTCCTCACTCGCTTCGCACCTTGACAGTGCGTCTCATCCACTCTCACTCCCACAGCAGCACAATAGCAACAGACAAAACGCAAATAGCCGTACGCAAATAGCCGTACAATATCGCATAACAGCGGGGTCCAACCCCTTGAAGGTACCTTTTGCAGTGAGGTCCAACCTCGGGGGGGTCCAACCCCCTTAAAAGTACTTTTCACAGTGGGGTCCAACCCCGGGGGTCCAACCCCTTAAAAGTACTTTTCCTCTTGCCCAGGACTAATTTTGGGAGACCCAGACTTCCTCGGGACTTTCAACCCACCCTCAGGGACTCGAACCCTGGACCTGCAGGTATTTTGTGTTTAAAAGGAATAGCAAATACCTTAATTTGGTGCAGATGGTCCTTGTCTGCCCCCGCCGTGAGCCAAAGGACAGCTGAGCTCCCCCTGAAAATTCAGGGTCGCGACTGGGAGGTCTGCTTACCCCTGGATCCAGCAGCCGGGCAGAGAGGGTCCCATCTCGGGGTGCCAGATGAATCGCACCTCAACCGGGCCAGGAGACACTTCAGAGACAGAGTCAGAGAAGCGGGTATTTGCTTTATTCGGCGCGCCGGGTGTGTGGGGATCGCTCCTCCAAACACACACACCTGGTGCTCTCTACAGCACAGTATTAAGGGTTAAATTATGAATATTCACCACATTCCTTGGGACAGGTGTGGTTACACAAATTATTTCTCGGAAGTCATTAGCATATGGGCCACGCATGCGCTGTGTGTCCTGGTGGTCGCGCTGAGGAAGGCCTCTCCTCTTCCTCGGGGGTCTTTCTGATGAAGGCCAGTAGTCATCCTTGCAGTGAACTTTTCACCTTTCTCCCTGAGCATGCGTAGTCCTTTGAGGGATGATTCAGCAATCTCTGAGATGATCCTTGTCCCCTCTATCTTGACAAGATTAGGGTGAATTTGGCTTCTCAGGCTTTGTAATTAACATCTTCTGTCTGAACTAACATTGCTGTCTCCCAATAGTTAACTTGTGCTTACATGAGTTATTGACTGCCCCTTCTTCAGTTCAAGCAAGTAGCAGGAATAACTTCAGCATAGAAACCTACAGTTTTAGCCCTTTTCCCCCTCCAAAAGAGCTGGAGGAGATAAAATCTCTTGCAGCATCCCAAAGAAAAGAGTAATGCCCAGAATGCAGGAGAATCCAGTTACTCATGGTGATGCCTGAACCCTGTTGCTTGGGAATGGAATTGACTTCCATCATCCTGCACAGCTTCCATCTTCTGCAGCAGGTGAGGAGGGCAAGAAAAAAAAGCACACAACCAAGTAATACCTTTCCTAAGAGCAGAATTGTGTGTGTCACAACAGGGATGGCACTCCATGGAAATGGGCCAACCCATGGGCAGCACACAAAGTGAGCTCCTGTGTCCTTTTAGATAAAATTACTTCTGTCCCTGTTTATCTGCCCTCACCCTCTATGTGCCTCTGTCCTCTCAGCTCTCCTCTCAGTCTTTCCTAACCACCCACAGGAAGGAAACAGCACCTACAGTAGCTGATTGCAGCCACAAAAGTGCCCCAGAGCTGCATCATATAGTTACTTATCTGCTGCCAAACACTACAAGTAACTTATTTTAGCTACTGATCTCAGTTATCACACAGCTGGTAGGAACTTTGTGTTCCTCTCACCTGCCTGGTAAAGCAGAAGTTCGGGTGGCTAGTTGGCTCAAAATTTTTGAGGGAAAGAGGCCAACAGGTGAGGAAAAGAATCACAGCACATTCTTGGCTGGGTTAGAATACATTGAGTTTTTGTCTTTGTTTTGCTTTTTTTGTGTTTTTTCTTTTTCAGATAAACAGATTTAAAAAGTAGTATCACATCATCAAAGCTTGTTGCACAGACATAAGAAATCTTGATTAAAGTATTTCACTCTTGGATTTTCCAAGTGCTGAGAACCAGCTTGCAGTTTGAACTATGTTTTTTAATAATTGTCTTATGTGTTGAAGAAGCAAATGAACATAAAATTGAAGTTCTATATCTACATCAGTACAGGCAAAGAGTAAACCTGAAACTGTTAGATGGACTTCGTTGTCTCCAGAATTTTCAGCTTTGTGAATAGCTGCCAGCAGCAACAGGCTGTTGCCCTTCAGAGAGGTGAACTTAGAGGGACTAACTGGCACTAGAGGGAGGTGAAAATCCTTGCCAGCTGTTTTCACAGATAGTTGCTGACAGCAAAGGAGCAATGTGCCGTTTGGACAAATTCTGGAATCTCAAGCTTTGCTCTGGCCAGTGAAGTATATTCTCAAGACCAAACCTTTCCTCCCATCTCCTTTAGTCTTGCATTATGTCTGTTCTCTGCTGTGGCCTTGTTCTCCTTAATGATCCATTTCAACAGTATCTTTCACCATTTTCCATGGTTCATCACAGCCTTTGCGTAGCAACTCAAAAATTCACTTTTTTGAAAGTGAAGGACAGAAAAATTTTAATTTATGTGGTATTCAGACTCCATACTAGCAAGACTGAATCAACAGTGGCCAGACCTCTGCAAATTGCAAAATATCTCTGCTGTTATTCTAAGAGGGTCAAGTGCTGAAGCAGACCATACTGTGCTACATATCATCACAGCTAGCGTTCATAATATATTCCTAATTCCTCTGTCTTTCAAGAGTAGTTTCTTTTTTTTTTTTAATTAAAAAAACCTAAACGAAACAAAAGCAAAAAAAGAGGAACTCTGACATGAAGCACATGTACAGGCTATTTTGGGACTCTCACATTTTTTTGAAATTGGAAGGATGAAAAACTTTGGAAAGCTCATCATAGTTTGTGATTCAATCCTTCAGGCAGTTGTTCTGGAGGGCTAACATATTTTGCCATGTACCAGAGCAGTTCCAGAGATAAAGAGCCATTCATAAAAGCCTACAATTTCAGAAACCATACTGTTAGAAGCAGTTGAAATAACTTCTTTTACTAGGAATCGGTGAAAATTAAGAAATAGAACATTTAAGTGCATACATCCATCACAGCATGTTTAATCTACCAGATAAATAGACTCTTATCCAACAAAGTATTGGTCTAAGATTTTTATTCCAGTAGCTTTGGCTACAAAAATTGCTTTTAATCACAGAGGCTTTATCCTTTAAACAGAAGGCTGTGGTTTGTCTTCTTGAAGCTCAGGAGCCTGCTTTTGCCTCTGCCTTGTTCCAGTTATTCCTAAGTAGGTCCAGGAGCAACAGGTTATATTTTTGTTGGAACACTATTATAATTTGCTTTATGAAGGAGCATGTGTTGCTTTGTGCTATGTCATAATGCTGTAATTTCTCTTTCAACATTTTCCAAACTTCTGCTTGAAGAGAGAAGAATCAGACACACCTTATGAAACACACTTTCTATATAAATAGTACATAATATACCTTATTTGGCCCTGGTTTAGAATCATTGCCATTCTGTGATGGCTGCAATGGGGTCTCAGTGTTTTGTCTTAGATGCACGCTTGGGCACGTAGCACAATGGAGGGTTGGGAGCACAGTGGCATACAAACCTGTTATTCATAATGTATGTATTTTATATGAAGGTAATACAGAGAAAACAATATTATTTAGCTATTCAGTTCTTTCTTAGTCCCTAAGAATGCATTTGAACACCTGTTGCGTAGCCATTCACAGGCATTTTGCTCTCTGTCTGCAAGTGCTTGGAGACAGGCTTTGCCATGGCCTAAAACACTTGTGATTTGTACCAGTTTGAAGGTTTACACCAAACCTTCGTGTTGCTATACTACCACCACATGCCACTGTGAAGACAGAGAAACACAGAAAGACCACAGTAAGCTGAATAAGATTTGGGAGGAGCAGAGTCCAGCCCACCCAAGGCAGGAGCCACCACTTTGATCCATGATGACAACACCGACCAGTGCTATTTTGATTGTAATGCTATGAAGTACCAATTGCTACTACTTGCAAACAGGTTTTCTTCCCAAAGCAGGAGCCTTAAAATGTTTACTCCTGGATGTTATTGTGCAAGGAATGGTAGCATCTGAAATGTTTATGCAGGGGGGAAATCAGATCATGTACAGCCAGATGTCCTATGCTTACAATCAGAAATCCAAACTCAGGAGCAAACAGGTTCTTATTTTCCCCGTGATCCAATTTAAAAATGCTAACAGCTACTTTTATAATATTTTGACTTGATTTTAAAACCTTTTGCTTACATTTTAGCATGGAATGTTACAAAGGTGTAACTATGCACAACAACAGTTTGGACCAAAAGTAAGAAATCAAGGTACGTATCAAGACAACAAAGACACAGAAGGAGTTAATCTGGCATGGTTTAGTTAAGTCTACTGCTTCTCTTAGCACATGTATTTAGAACATCCTGAGTGGCTTTACTGGATGCTACTTTCTACAGCAGAGATGTTAGTCACAGAAGCGTCTCTCTAGGCAATGTAAATCATCTCTTGCAGCACTAATACTGGCCCTAATGACCAGTGTGTGATAGGAGAGACTGTACAGTTTCTTTTATGTCTCCAAGGAAGAGTATGAGGTTTCACACAGGAATCAGCTGGTTGATTGCCACAAATATTTGCATTAAACTTTCCAAAGGCTTCTGCTTACTGGGAAAAAGAAAAAAGAATCTGATTTAGAAGAAGCGACAATAAACAATGTTCAGCAATAGACAAAATTCAGCAGGTCTTTTTCTTTGCAATCATTCAAAGCACACTGTAAATTTGACTGCAGGTTACCAGTTAAGTGAATTACAGAGTATACGCAGCACTGATGTGTAAATCATGCTTATCTGATGGCTCATGGGAACTTGCTCTGTTGCCATCACCAAAGCCCAGTTTCAAGGAATCTGTCATGTTCATCCACATTGCTCAGGCATAAGTGTTCCCTGCATGCTGGACTTACTTCTACAAATAGTTACTTGCTTAACTTATGGCACAATGTAAACCAATTGTTTTTGCTGAGATTACTTATATAAGTAGTTCCATAGCAGCGTCAATTTGGGCCCAATAGCCACAATCAGTAGAACAGCTGAACATCTCAGGCATTCTCTGAGCATCAACTTAGGGCTTTATCTGAGGATTTAATCCATTACTACTTCCTCTATCCCTTCACTAAATAATCACTATTTTTTAAAAAAAGTTAACTAGATAGCGATTTGATTCTCACACCAATGTTCTTTTAATTTCATTTTCTTTGCCTTGAATTCCTTAAAAAGTATAATGTGTTTTAAATGCAAAGTCAGAGTTAAGCTTCATACTCCTAAGTGTTTACAATCAAAACACCAAAATAAAAAGGAAGAAAGAATTCTTTCCTGACTGGGAATGCAGTGTGGTTCTAGACTTGTAAATTGGTCAAATGACAATCTTACAGCACCAAGTAGTAAAATATTTTATAAATCTTTTTCCCCCTGCCAACAAGATCAAATTGGAACTCCATAAGAAGCCCTTTTGTAACCTTGTGCTGCTATACTCATAAAAAGTAATTTTTTTGTCAAAAAGAGTCCAAGCAGTTTAAACAGAATGGAGTGGACCTGTACACTGGTAGGAGATTAATCTATTTCTTAATCTATTTTCAGTTTGTTCCATCAAAGATGTTTCCTACAGGTTGCCTTCCCTGCTACCCCCACCCTTCTTAGTTACCACCTTTGCCTTCATTAATTGAGTTGGCTATACAGGCTATTTGTTGCCTAAATCAAAATCTGGAATAGCAATGCAACAATTTGTAGGGTTGCCAGATGTTTACAAGGAAAAAAAAAGATTCCTAACTTGATTGCCTTCTCTATACCACAGCATTTATGTGTTCTTGGTTACTTGATTTTCTGATGTGGTACCCTCAGGTACATTTGGCTTTCAATTTGAGCAAAAATAAAAACTTTGAGAGGCACAGGCTTGCAAATTTTCTGACAATAAAAAAATAAAGCCAACTGAGAAAGACACTAGCAAAATAGAAAGAATATTATATCCAGTATTTTTCATTAGCACAAACTGAAAGTGCGGAGAGACTAATAATGAAAATATTTATTTAAAATAAGACAGTGGAGAGGGCTACTGCTTTATTGTATAGAACGATAATCCAGAAGTCCAGTAGCCATATATAATTTAAACCAAATATCCAAAGAACATTTTTTGCTTGGAAGAAAGCTACAATTCTCAGATCTTTATCCAGTTTGCATGGGACTAAAATAAAGCTATAAATAAATACACAGCATAACAATTGATATAGGATTTGCTCCCTAGCCTCTAAAAGATGCTGGCAATGATTCCCAAAAAATAAGAAATACTTCAATAAAGTTCTTTTTTTTTTGAGAGCAGAAATACAAATTCACCATAACAGTGCACGTGCACTTACCACACGCTGCAATTGTCACTAACTGAGATAAAAATTTAGGTGAAGAGCAGAAAACCACATGCTGCAACTGTACTGTGTACCTTTAGGGGTCTTAAGCAACTTCTTCAGTTGTCTTCTCCTCCTCAGAAACTGAAAATGGAGACAAAACACCAATGAGAAACAATGGAAATTACTTATTCAATGACAAATAGTCAAGTAAGTTGTTTCCCTTAGTCCAAAGGATTCTTGGACTAAAGGGATAGAATTTACAAATCCGTATTAGGTATGCAGACATTTTTCCTTTTAGCTTTTTAATTCCAATTTTAAAAGAGTTTAGAGGCCAAACTTCTAAACTCCTTTGAAAATCTCCACAGTGATGATTTTAACACACATTTTTCTTTGCATTTAATTACATCATTCAACTTCAAAAGGAATATGAGATTGTTTATAGTTGCACCAAAGCACTGCAAGCTTTATTCATACCACATGTTCTATATTTTTCTTTACACCAATGCAATTTAAGAAAATTCTGTCTTTCAAATCAAGTCAGGTGTTGAAAAAATGTGTTATAATGTAGCACAAGGAGAATTTCTTGTTCTTAATGAAGTTCACATGCAGCCACTTACAGCAGGGCACTGAGTCACCACACTGCCACAATTGAATTTAGCAACCTACTTCTACTGCATAGCACATAATTTCAAAATCAGATTTTCTGCTAACACTGTGATGCCAAACACAGCCATCATGGGCAGCCACACTGCATCACTTGAGTTCTGCATGCTCTTGCAGCTGGTTCAGTGCACACAGCCACCAGCACTTTACAGAGACAAACATTTCAGACCCAGCTGGACTCTTGCACCTTCTGAAGTTTGCCATGACTCCTCAGCATCAGCGTTTTGGCTCTTTGAGTCTGTGTCAGAAATCTCTTGAGCTGCTGAGGCTACTCCTTCCTTATCACTGTCTAAGTTTTCCTCATGGGCAGAAGAAGCTGCAACATCCAAGACTTCACTCACAGTTTCTATGAATCAAATAAGAAAGATAATTGTCGTCTCTTTCCATACACCATCATGAATGACGGTGAGCAATCAAGGCTCACAAAGCATGAAGTAGCTGCCCAACATATATGCTTGAAGTAGCTGAAGACAACAGGATCTATCAGATGATTAAATTTTATCAGGCAAATAAAACTTTGCAAATGGAATTCCAGGAAAAGTCTGCCTCTTTCCAACCCTGGGGCAGAAACCTATAAACTGGATCTATTTTCATGTATTTAGACATAGGCAAATATTCTCTAACGTGTATATTATCTCTTGCAGATACTGTGGCTTTGTTTTCTGATTTCTGTCAAATTCATAGGACATTACATCTAAACTCCACATAATCTTGGAAAGACATCATGGGTAGTTTTAATGTAAAAATATCCTAGCATCAGGCTGAAGATTCAGGCTGCAATTCCATGATTGCCAACCAGCCATTTTTCAATACTCCTTTAAGCATAAAGCAACCCGTCTCTATAAAAAGTCTGTAATAGGTAATATTTAGTAATAGGCAGTCTCTATACAGATACACTCTGCAGGAACACTGAAGACATCACCCAGCAGTTGCATGTTAAATTTTACTTGAGTAAATTCTCTTACCCTGTTTGTCTAACCTTCCTGTCAAAGGTCTGCATCATCCCACTCTAACTGCTCAGTAGGAGGTTTGTCTCTAACTTTCTCGTTTCATCCTATACTAAACTATATGTTTATTAAACACAATTAATTAAACAGCTTCTTTAGGAGTTCAATAAATGCAGTAAATGGGAGTTTTATAGAGCTAGCATCCCATACACCTTTCCCCAAATATCACCTTGCAGCTAGTTAAATACAGCATATTCGGAACATTGATTATTTCACTTTACTTTTCAGAATTTGATGAGGCTGACAGCTGGTCTGGGGGCCTCACAGAATCAGACATGAAATCAGTCAGAATTTACCCGTGAGAATTTTACAGTGGAAATTTTGCAGCTTCAGTGAAACCCCCAGAGAAGGCCAAGAAGATAATCAATGAGACAAGATGTTCTGGACATAAGGAGAGGATGTTCTTGTTATGGGACATTAAGAGTGTACAAGGGAGAACTTGTGGATAATATGTAGCAACTATACCTTTGCTTGTATAGCTAATTGTTTTACTGCTTGAATGGTCATTGTTTGTTAGACAGCCTTGTCATTGTTTGCTAAGCAGCCAATCTCAATAGGCCACAGCAATTATCAAGAGGTATAAGAATAGCAGTAGAGAAAATAAAAGATCTCTCTCGACTTTGGATTACGACAAGTGTGTGCTGTTATGTCTGCCTCGACAAAACCCACAAGAATGCTTTCTGGATTTTGAAGAAGCAAAATACAAAGAAATGCTCAGGAACTGGCACCTTTGCCTTTATAGGGAAGAGCTATGCAATAGAAATAGTACATTTGAAATTTGGAACTTTAGGTATTTTATAGCAAGGAATACTTGATGTAATGCCATATATTTGCTATGGCAACAAGCTGCTGGGTTTCAGTTTGTAACATCAAACATTCAGCTTATATTACCAAAAATTCTTTCTCTGTCTGATAGTATTTAATCTTTTTTTGTTTTTTTTCTCGTGAGTGTTTTAATTTCTTTTGCACTAAGAAGAGTAGATCAGTACACAACTAGAGGGAGCAACATGGTCATTTCTGCTTTTTATCAAAACCTCATTTCCTTTGGATGGGAATTGTGTTTGTCATCTACAGGAATACCTGCCTTGAAACCAAACATTAACCACTTGTACTGAAAAAAATGTCTCTTGTCTGAATTACTCCTTATAGCTATCAGAAAGGCAATCTAATGCAAAAAAAAATGGATTCCTCCCAAGGTGTTCATCCATGTCTCTGTGGAGTAGCTGTCACTCACTAAAATATAAAGGGACTTGTGGCAGGCATTTCATTTTGAAAACCTGTGTCTGTTGAATGGGTGTAGTATGTTTACATACAAAATTGCCCTTGGTTAGAGCACAAATCCTGAGCTGGTACTTTTATTCAAGTGGCTTTCCCATCCATTCTTTGAGCACATGTGGCTGGAGTTCCATAAGAGCCCCTTTCTTGGTGCCACAGCTCTTTTGGTGAAGAGAAATGTGGCAGTAGCTGGTGGTCCAAGTGCACATGCTCATGGCAGCACCAATGCCAGCTTGCACTGGGTCGTTATCCTTAAGGCCTTATCTCCAGCAAAGTCAGACTGGCCGATGAAGATCACCTTGGCTTTGGTTCTTTGTCATATTGCAAACTGTCCAAGTGTCTTCTGGTGCTTTGGGCACCATGAAATTAGGAAACAGTCTACAACCTCCTGATGGCTACCCTGAGCATTCGTTTGACACCAGAACAAATCTCGGCCTGTTTTTTGGTGGTTTGGACATGTCTTGGAACAAACACTCTGTATTCCATTTACAAGGCCAACACATTTTTCTTTGTTCAAGGGAATTGCTGCAATCCCAGAGCAAAACCAGACTAATGATGCCCTACCAAGCTGAGAATGAATCCTCTGCCTATCTGAGACTAGGGACTGTCATGTGCGTCCTTCTACATGAGGAGCATCAGACATATGGCTCGAGCTCCTCACATCCTCCCCTACTGATCAGCTGGTAGCACAAAGTGTTACAAAGTTTAGGCATTTCTCCTTTGTGTTTCCCTGGATGTTAAATTTAATCCCAGTGCTATTTCACACCCTCTCTTTTTTTCTTTTTTTTTTTTTTTTTTAAATCTGCATGGATGTAATTTTTTTTCAATCCAGTTTAATCTCTTGCAGTTGTTCCATGTAAAATCCTGCAGTAACACCCTATTTCATACAAGGTATTTTAATATCTGCCTGATACAATGATGACTCCTTTTCCATAATCCTTGGATGAAGGATTTTCTGTCTGTTCAATTATTGCAAAGTTGTTAATAAGCCTGTCATGAAACTCTGCAGCAATTAATGGATGCAACTGAAATCACTCCTAACTTTTGTTAGTTCAAATACTAAAATTTTAAGCTTCTTTATTTTTTACAAAATAGTTGTGGAGGAGTTACAGCATCTTTACTGGTTCTGAGTTGTTTCCTGAAGATGATCAGTTTGAAAACCTGAAGTCCTGCATTTCCTCATGCAGTGATGATTATGATCCATTTTGTCTATTTATGCCAGATTTCTTACAATTTCTAAAGGCTGTAACTGAACAAAATAATCTGGATTGTGCAACTGCTTCTCTGCAATGAAGACACATGGTATTTAATATTATGCTTTCCACTGAATTCCCAGCTGCTTTATTATCCATATAGAACAATACCACTCCAGCTCCTTAACATCTTTACCAAAACACCCACTTGCAGCATTCCTGCCAAATGGGTCTCAGTCAAGTAATAATTCCATCCTGACCCATACAATTTAAAGCCTGCCAAAAATTATTTAGCTTCCTTTCATATCCACAAAAGTGGGGTTCATTGGGCTCTTTCTTAATTCTCTGGGGGAAACTTGCTGCTGCACACATGTATCCTTCATCAAAAGCACTGGAGTTAAAGGGCTTAGTAATTTTCCTGCTTCATTCAGTGTGTTGTGCTACCCCCCATCCTAGTAGGATATATTACTCTACAGAATATACAGAATATAACTCTAGAATATACAGAAGGTATACTTCACAGTTTCATACAAGGTATTATATTAGTAGCAAAAATCTCAGGCTCTGTGTATATTATTATCTCTTTTTTTTCTGAAAATTTGATTCAGATTATTTGTCAATTTTCAGTTTTCTCCTGGGGTAAGTAGCTGCATCCCAGTATTGCTGGCTACAGCTTTCTTCAATTTTGCTAGACATTTATATATACCATAGCACTTACGGATCTGAATTAGGAGCTTAACTTTCCTGTGATTTCAACAAAAGACAATATAAAAGAACTTCAAGCCTCAGAGGACTCACAGTAATCACATTTACTAACTGTAGGCAAGGGGCTTTGCATATTGCATCAACAGCTGTTGCCAAAGCACTCAGAAGGATTTGGACATACCAGGGATTTTGAGGGCAAGCATCCTCAATGTTAGTTACAGCCACAACACACATCCACTACAGAGCCGTCAGTTATATGTGTATATGCATATATATATGATGTGTATTTATACATCAGTGTATAACATCTGTGCAATATCCATTGCTGACGTGTAACAGGGAATCCCAAAATACCTCCTGCTCCTGCCCAGGATAGCTACAGGCACTCCCAGGCAGTCCTGAGCTCCTCTGCTTTAGGAGATAACCATTTGGAGAAGAAATGCATCCTCCCAAATTGGACTTGCAGGAACAGAACATGACTGGGCAACATTACACATGCACCTAATGCAATACCAAACAATTTCTGTTATGGAAACACATCTGGCTTTGTGGATACAAAAATGCTGTTAGCAAGAAATTTTCCTGCTTCCTTCTAAGCCCGTGAGATACTTTTCTCTCTCACGAAGATAATAGTAGAGTTCTATAAACTATGAACACCTGCGACCTTGCAAAGCCTTGTTTATGGTACAGTAGAAAAATATTTTGACAATGGGTGTTTTAGGATTTTAGCCAATCAACCCAGGGGGGTGGCTGATCCTTTGACCAATTAGACTATGAAGAAAAAAGTCTATAAAAGAGTTTGTAAAATAATTAAATGAATCAATCTTGCTGCACAATTTCTGCCTGCTGGATCTTCTCTCCTCTCCTCCCTATGGCTGCGGGATACAGTAATATGGCTTGAGTTGAATAAATACAGAAAATGAAATTGATTTTACAGACAAAGGAAAATTGTGGTTTTGGTTTGAAAGCTTGCGTTTAGCTGTTTGCCTTTTTTTTTTTTTTAAATAAGGCAGCAGATTTAGGAAGCTTCAGTAGCTTGTTAGCACAATATCCAACATTTCACCTAGAAATATAATTTTTATGAAACTATCCCTATCATTTCAGTGAAAAAAAACCCACCAAAAATGGCTTCCTCTGTTAAGTAGTAATTCCTGCAATCTTTAAAGACAATTTTTACAAGTGCTGAAGTTGCAGCCCTGAGAGTGAGTGCAGAACTTTATATTTCTATGCACTTACAGTAGAAAGCAGTCCAAATACAGGGTGATTCTGCATGCTCATGATGGTCAGTTTGAATTGTGGGAATATTCGTGAGCTCAGCATTCCCCCATCAGCACAAAGAGGCAAGATAAGCAGGGACTGGTGTGCCCTGTGTGTCTGACTCATTTTTGCTGCAGCTGATAATAAAAATAACACGCCCAGATTGACTTTCTCCTGCTAATAATAAAGGAAACCCCGAGCAATTGCACTGACTTCCAGAACCCAGATCCTACTGCTTGCACAGCCTCTTCCCCCAAAGCCTTTAAGCTTTTAAAATATGCTTTCCAACTTTCCTGGGGCAGTTTTTATGCAGAATCAGCCTGGATTTTTGTCTGGGATGGAAATCCCTAGTGCAAAATTTGGCCAGCTCGCACTGGCAGCCATGTCCTACCACCTGGTAGACAACATGCTATAGGATGACCTTGAAGCAAGAAGCTGGAAGGGATATAAACTAATTTTTATATTATAGTTTTTAATCTTACTGGATTTTAAATCTCTACCTTGTATTTTTAAGTGGCTTTGCAAGTATGTTTTCCTTATTTATAATACAGATGAAAAAGACAGCTGTTCCACATTTTAAAATTAAAGATTTATTCAATCTTTTCTTTGCTTGGGGAGAGGTGGGGATTTCTTCCCACAGGACAGAAGTTTTATAACAAGACCATACAAAATAACCCCAGCCTTCTCAGGAGTACAGCCTTTATTTCTTCCCTCAGTTTTGAATTTCCTTACCAATACATTTAAAACAAACATATTTTAGTTCTAATCCGAATTGATTTATTTAAAAGTGATCTTCCCAATTGGAAACAACAAAAAATTTAAATAGGCACTGGTATCCTGCAATTTTCAAAGATACTTAAAAATATGCTTTTCTGAGTGAAGCACTTCACTTAAAGCAGTATCCTTCATATGATGATTTTTTTTCCTAGGCAGTCAAGGTGAGGCTGATATCTGTAATGCCAAACACCAGGTTCAATTACTTTAAAAACATTCTTTGCAGAAGAATTTGGTTTTATAAAGCTAAAACAATACAAGTTAGCCAGTATCATACAACTGGAATCCCTCTGGAGCACGAGAACCAAAGCTGGATTACAAAACAAGGCTTTGATATTTCAAGCTGTCTATAACATAACCAATGTCACACACTAATTCCAAAGGAGGGGAGAAGGGGGGAAGTAAAATTTAATTGTGCAATTAGAAACAGTATTTTATTTACAGTCTGTTAGAGACCATCTTACATTAGAATGTGATGCTTTTGTTTACCAAAAGCTTCCTCAGTCAGGTCCATTGAGGGTCTCAGGATGTTCCCTGAAACGTTAAGATAAGCAGAGCAAAATATTCCCAGTTCCTTTTCATAGTTTAAAGACCTGCTAATGGAAAACTGGCAGTGAACTAGAATTGACTTTTAAAAAGTCAAATTCTGTCACGTTTGAAAAGTAATTCAAGAATGTATTTGAGAAAACCTGCAAAATAGAGCACAAGAAACAGGGCTACTTGGCTCATTCAGATCTAATCCAGGGGAGAAGACAGCAGTAGCAGCAAGAAACTGTGATTCACTTTAAGAGCAACTTCACGTATTTTGGTTCCATCAACCTTAGGGAAAATGAAAAGGGAAATTGTTCCAAAGCCTGAGGTGGTGATGACAGCTAAGGTCCCCTTCCATGCTTTCACCAGAAGCCACCTGCCACTCCAGGCACGGCTGGCTTGCGTTCAGCATCTCCTCCCTCTGTTCATGGGGCTCAAACCACATCAATAGGAACAGGGGGAAATAATAATCACTGAGATGGTTTGGGACAAAACAGGCAAAGCTGTGCAGCTGTCCCTGTAACATGACCAAGTGCTTTAGGTGCCATTGGCCAGGAAGATCCAGGGAGCTCGGCATGGAGGGCTTGCAGATACCCTCCAGAAACATCCCATCACCAGGAATGTCACTCAGGACCACTTGAAATGCTTTCTCTCTCCTCTAGCATTTCATTCAGTGAACATTTAGGATTCCAACCAGCTGGAGCAAGTTACCAACTTACTGCTTGGAAAGGAAAAACACTTAACACCTAAACATTGGGCTTAAAAAGGATAAAAGGTACCAGGTGGTTGACCACAGACTAATGCCTCTCCACAACACTGTGAAATCAGCACTTGAGCTCCACACAGGAAAAAATAAACCTCTTAGTTCTAAACAGAATGGAGGATATAACAATTACTTAGAAAGGCACTGATTATTTTTCAGTCTGATTGTTCCGTTGAATGCAGAGGATAGGAACTAATGGCTGGCAACTGATGAATTGTTTTTGGAACTGCCCTGGCCTGACCGCGCTGTTACTCGGACACAATGTAAAGGCAGCCTCAGCCCTCCCTCACTAGAGCCCATGGGCATCAGAAGTTTAGTCCCTCTGGCATTCCAACTATTCCCTAGGGTGAACACAAACCAAGGCTTGGAGCCCAAGGTCTTTGGGAAACTGATGAACAAAGGAAAGCTGGGATTTCTAATAAGCCTGCCACTGTACAAATATGACATCTTTTCCTTTTTGCAAGCCATCCACAAACAATCCAGATAAAAATCCACGAGGTCCAGCTGAGAGCCTAAACCATGGAATTGTGAAGCACATTATTAAGAATAAAAATTTTCATCACTTCATACAGAAAGAGAAACATGTTCCATCAGCCAAGCACATCACAGGTTGTTTGTGCCTGATGTAGGTCACTAGTTCCCAAGAAAAGCCTCATTAGTTCATACTAATGACCAAAAGATTCCCTTGAAGAGAGTTTATTCTACAATCAATGATTAAAAAAAGATTCAGAGATGCCTGTAATGGTCAGAATAAAAGCCTAACAGTGCACGTCACATTAATTCAGAATAGTTTATAATACCTCATAAAATGTCAAGAATATTGTTTTATATTCTGTAGCATGGAATTGTAACAATGAGAAGCAACTCACATTGTTTGTTTGTTTGAAACACAGAACAATTTTTAGTTACTGATTGGAATGGATCACAAGGAAAACTAGCACAAGTTAATATAAATGGTGTGTATGAAAATAATAATTCGATGTATTAAATCATTCGGGAGTTCTAAAAAAACTTCTAATTAAGACATTTTCTTTAACATTCCTCATACAAAGTAATGAACCAAGTTTTATCCACTTACACAGTTTTCAAAGGAGCAAAGTTGTTGTTTTTCACTGCTATAAGAAACATTGCCCAAAAATTAACATCAAAATCCCCATCATTCCCATTGTGGTTTGAACTGCTACCATAGGAAAACAGCAGGGGGTGCCTGTTGCCATCTTTTCTCTAAAGTAGGAGACTAACAGTATTCCTGTGCTTGTTGTATTTACAGGAAATTTTCAAACAGAGGTAATACTACTTACAGTAAATTAAATGCTAGATTTTGTTGTCCAAAGTGAGTTGTCACTTTCCAATTTAAATACATACAGTTATTTTAGGGTTCAAGTCTTGACAATGAGCTGTTAAGTAAAGCAGAATAGTAAAATAGTAAAAGCAGTAAGTCTATTTTCTCCTTAATAGTGCCATTCATTTAGGCATTATTATTTGCTGTATGTCCTTCTACCAGCTTTAGTATTTTTTTGAGAAGCTACTTGTCCCCTTGTTCTAGAATAGACAAATACGAAGACAGCTCTTTTACGCAGGTCTCCCCCACGTATTTGCACTCTTAGCTGGGAAGTTCTAGGGTTTTTTCCATTTTACCAAAATCTTCCTCTCCAGCCCAGTGCATGCTGTAAAATTCACTTTTTGGCTATGCTGATCAAAACTGAACAGTCTCTCCATTTACCAACTGGGGTCTTCTGATGCTAACAACTTCTACAGATTTTTTTTTTCTAAATATTGTTCACTTTCTTCCAACAGAGATTTTCCAGTTATGCTATGATGACTCACCTAAAACTCAGTTTTATGAAGGAAAAACAGGAGGAAGAAGAAGAAACCAGTGGCCAGTGTATGGCCAGGGAGATATAAGGTAAGTGCAGCAGTCCAAGAGACAGATAAAAGAAAGTGATAAATGAGAAACATAAATACCCAACAGAAGTTCCAGATACAGATACTTCCCCTGTAGGATAATATTTACATAATTCAACTTCTTAGGGCCTAATTTAGCTAGATCAATCTATCATAATCAATAAAGAGAAAAAAAACTTCATCCTGCATCTCACACAAACAGATGCTTAGACGGATATGTCTGTTCTACTGAGCAACGTCATTCTGAAAGGCTCTGAATAAGGATAAGCAATTGCAAATCACTCTGAGGACTCTTCAGTAATTTTCAAAGTACTCACAGTGTCAGCACACCCAGAATTTGGTAACTTACCAAGCCAAGACAAAATGCACTGATTTTATCGGGTGTTTCTGTCTGCTTGGCATCACTGTATGATGGGGTCAGCAAAAGTCCTGTCCCAAAAGCAGCAACTCCTGTCCAGAGAAGCCTCCATTTGTTTCTCTAGGCTGCAGAGAGCTGGCACTGTAGTGCATTTGAAGCTTAGCATGGAAAACACTGGCACATTCACACAATAATCCTCCCCAAAACCAGTCACTCACTCAAACAGCCTTAGAAATAACAGAGAACAGACCATGCCCTTCAATACTTTCAAAATTAGAAAATAACCTATGCTAGAGAAGTCAGGAAGAACTCTAGAAAAGCACAGTTAGGGGCTAATTGATTCTGTTATTTCAGTTGATAATGCCAAAACCTCAAACCCCAATACCAGAGTTGGAGAAGAGTTTATGGTGGCAACCCAAAGTCATAGACCTTGCCTAATCCAAATAGCAGTTTGCCAATCTGTGAATTTTACAGCATTTGTTCTGTCTGAAGAAAAGCTTAATTTATGGTCCCAGACACAGTACACTAGAAAGAGAACAACAGGAACTTAACCAGCATTGGGCAGTGACCAAGGGTGATAGCTCAAGCAATAAAAAGCTAGAGAAAATTAGAATTTAGAGGAAGATAAAACCTTGGGAGCAGAGCAACATGTTCAGTACTTATTGTAACAGTATTTCACAGAATTCCAGATACCCGCAGTGGATTGTAAATTGCTTAAACTGAGGCAAGGAGAAAACTCCAGGCAGGTACAATTGTTAACAGTCTGAAATGGAAATTACCCTGATTAAGTATTAAGCATCCACCTCAAGGCTGGGTTGTTTGTTTGATATCTCTTTCGGTTTGGGTAGGGGTTTTTTTGCACATCCATGAGTAATCACACATTTATACTATCTGTATATAGGAGCTGGAGACAAGCATCCCTTCACAGCTTGTACTTCCAAACATTAGAGAAAGCCTTATACATTAAAAGAAACAATGGCATTTGAAAAAGCAGAGGTTCAGGAAAATACTGGTAACAACAAAAATGCACCTTCATCTGCAGAAGTAACAGCAAGTTGTCAACAAAACTAGCAAAAGCTACTTAAATACATACTTTTTTCCAAAGTTCTGAAAGAAAAATCCTTCTCTAACTCAGTAAAAGTGGAGCTATGCTATTTTTTCTTCCTCTGAATGGAGATAACATGAATGATAAAGATGGTTAAATCCAAAACTGAAAGTTATATCCAGAAGGATTTTAATTAGATTTTTTTTTAAAACATGATAGCTGTTGGCTGCAAGTAAGACGCTGAACAAAGTGGTACAGAGAGAGCAGACAACTTTTGAAACAAACCCCCATCTTCTTGTGAGCATGATGCCAATGGAAACTAGTTTTTACACAGCTTAGAGGAAAGGGATGCTGGTTTAGTCCTGTGTGTCAGACCATGTGCTGCTGGTGGCCTTCCTTCCCTGCAGTCAGGAACTCCTGGGAAGAACTGCTCTAGGGGCCGTGCTGTTCTGCTGCAGGCAGGACCAGGATGAGGAGAGCTGGACAAGGGAGCAGGGAGTGCTAAGGTGACCTGGAGCAGGAGCCTGTCCTGCCTCCCAGGACAGGACTCAGGTTACACCAGGTGTAACCTCATGTGAACCACAGCGAGGTCCCCAGGGTTCACCATCCTGGGCACACCTGTCATCAGCAGTTGTTCACAGCAATCTGCACTTGCAACCAGTGGCATGGGACAGCTAGGCTCAGGAGCAAGTTATAACATCCCAGGAACACCCAAGAGATCAGGCAAGGAGAAAACTCCCTTGCTTCAGTTTCTTGACAATTTTACATACCAAAGGTTTGTTTCCGCTAGCTTTACCACCCAGCCAAGAATAACCACTGCAGCAAGGTTTGGTAGAGGGCACCTGGGATGACCCTCAGACTCCCTTACAGCTTTCAGCATAACAGAAGTCTGGTTCTAGTGCTGTTTGCCTTGCTAAGTATGTTGCCAGAGATAATAGAGCTTACAAATCAGTAATTTCTAAACAGCTCCTCCACTTCCAGATAACACCAGCAGGAACTAACAGTTACAAGCCGTATTTCTTCTTATCAAGTAGTGATCACTAAGTAAATGATGTCAACATGTCCAGAATGAGATCCTCAGACTTAAATCACGCAATCGCCATAGAATGATTTGGGTTGGAGGGGACCTTAAAGACCATCTTGTTCCAATCCCCTGCCATGGGCAGGAACACCCTCCACTAGACCAGGTTGCTCAGAACCCCATCCAACCTGGCCTTGAACACTTCCAGGGATGGGGCATCCACAGCTGCTCTGGGAAAAAGTTCCAGTGCCTCACCACCCTCACAGGAAAGAATTTCTTCCTAATATCTAATCAATTCATGCACCATGTTTCTCAGGGAAAATCCTAGCTTCGCTTTCTCAGGGAAGATCCTCTTCAACAAAATGGCAGAAATATTTACCATACAGAAGATCCTACCTTATCCAACAATTAACGGTTATTCCTAGATAAGCACTGTGAAAGGAATACACAACCACTTCCAGACACAAGCAAGTGCATTAAAATGGAATTTTGCAAGTGCTCCATAGAGCAAGAAATGCTGCAAGACATTTTTAAACATATCTCTTAATGGCTCTAATTCACCAAATTTAACATACACTGGACTACTTCCTTTCTAAATGAAGTTGTCTAAATATTCCATAGAAATGGAAATTTTTAGGGCTCTAGATATTTTCACTGCTACCTTATAAATATTTCTATATGTAAGCAGTAATAATCACTACCAAGGTATGTACTTCTGCTTTCTATAAACTGTATTATAGCAGATCAGACTAAGTATTGTTTTAAAATGTTATTTGTAATAGATTCTTTTAGAGACAAGCACAGGAGCTATTCACATTTGAATTAAAATTGCATTCATACCTAGACCTTTTATAAAGCTGAGCAATTAGATGTGCTGCACTATTTCTCAAGTTTGCTTGTTAAAAAGGAAATTAAGATGCATCCATTCCTCATTGGAATTACCAAGGAAAAAAGTGAAAACCGAATCTGCTAACACCTTTGACGGTACTATGATAAATGCCCATAGATTAGCAGTCAAAATACCTTCAATCTCTGTTTGATCTGTGTTTTAGACATATCTTCTCAAGATTAGTGATAAAAAAAAACAAAAGAAGAAAACCTAAAAAATCTGCCAAATTAAATTATAATCCTGTATCTTGTGCAATTTATGGATAGTTTTGCATTTGTATTATTGCAATTTTTAAAAGCACAGTAAACCAAAATATTTCGAACACCCTTACAGTTCAAAATACTGAATGTTTTGCCACTTATCAATTTCACTGTTTAACAACAATTAGATGTTTTATCGGATTGTGAAAATTTAGCCCAATATATCCTTAAAATTGAGACCACAACAGCATTTTCTTTGCTATGCAAGATTCTGTTGAAGTTACATTGATGGAATAGATATAGTTATTCAGTGTGAATATCTTTGGAATGGCCAGTGAACTAAAGTGTTTAGATTCTTTAACCCTTGAGAACTAGATCACTGAAACAACTCTGTGACTGATCACATCATATGGTCAACTTAATATCTTAATAGGATGGGCTAGTAAAATACACATTTCACTCTACTTGTTTTAGACAGTAACTCTGGTGCCACAGGCAAGATGTTTTCAGAGACACTGATATAATAAACTTAATTACTTTATGCTCATGATATGTCAAGTTAATGCCTGAATTAGTTTTCACTGCAGGACAAACTCCATTAGGAACATAGATGCTCATTCTTAATACTCTGTAAGAAGCAGACCTTTAGAACCCACAACACACACACTCAAAAACCACATTCATAAGTTAACCTTGCATTGCAGCAGCTTCTGAATTAGCAGCAAGTTCCAAATTAGCAGCAGCCTCCTGCTGTGCTTCCTCCACAGGATGGGATACCTCTGGACTCGGTAAGTCATTCTCCCCTCTATCTTCTGGGGATGCCCCAGAACTCTCATCCTGTGCTGTGGGTCCAGCACTCACATCCTGTGCTGCAGGTTCAACAGCAGCTGCTGCATCAGCCTCTTCCATGGCCTTCTCTGCTTCAGTGACTTCATCCATCTCTTCTTCATCACCTTCTAAGGATTTATTCAACACAACAAAGAGAGTAAAATGCATGCATGCAACAGAAATTTCACCAACTACATTTTATCATCATCCTCACTTAAATTTAAAGTGGGAAGCTAAGATTCAGGATCAGAATTAACAAAAAAAAGGATCAGTAATTAATCCCCCATATTGTCTAATGTGGCATCAAAAAACGATGTTTACAAGATGAGGAAACCATATTCTTAATTACTGAGTTTCATAACATGTTTCAATGGGATAAGAAAAGAAACTGTGGCTTAAAGCAAGTGTTGGGGGTGCAGGGGAGGATAACAAAGACCTTGCCAAGTGTTGCTTCAAACCACTCTGCTGAATGGGCCAGTGATGGTACACACACAGATGCCAGAGGGAGCATGACTCTGTGAAACTACCACGTGGGGAATAAGACATTTGGTCTTATATAAGTAAGAAAATAACTTGCTAATTTTAAGTGGTCAGAGCTCACTTACTTGGAGATATGACCACTTAGGACTGACTATTTTCTTTTTACAAGTCACAACTCTCTTTTAAAGACTTGTTTATACCACTGTGGGTCAGACTCTTTAGAACCTGAAAAACAGTGTTTCCCAGTCATGCATCACTTCAAACTCAGCTGAGACAAGTAATGAAAAATTAACAGCACAAAGCAACAAAGATGCACAACCACCATGCAAACATGCACTAACATCAAGTTCACAAAGGAAAAGTTATACACCAACTGTTCATCACAAGTTCACCACTAGAACCCACTCACCATGTGAAAAAATAGAACTGGAAATAGAGTTTTTAATACAGTGTAAACTACATGAGAATTGAAACAAAAGAGCTTAAAGAGACATAGTCAGAGTTTGTTTTATTCTTTTCTATCTGTTTAAAAACTAAACAGATCAATTTTATTTTTTGGTCTTCTTATGCCAGTGTAAGCCTATCATTTTGTGTTCAGGTTTCAAGACAAGTCCATTCATTGCTCAGTAAAAATCAAAACTTTGCATTATGAAACCTGATCATGTCCCTTTAAGAAAACACTACTTAAAAAAAACCCTAAATTCATTACACAATGAACAGGCTAACAGCCAAGCTCAGCATTCAGTACACTTTATTGGACAGTCAAATATAGAGTGCATTCATTCAGAACAGCCAGCTTCTCCATCTCAGAACTTCTACAGAGCAGATTCAGTAAAAAGCTCAATATGGTTTGGCCTTGCAAACATAGGTAGTTCTTTTAAGGTCTCACAAGAATGGAGTTTTACAATAGAAGGTATAAAGTCATCCCAAGGTGGGCTGCAAGGTACTCAATGATGAACGACTGTCCTTTGTTTGTATTTAACTTCCTCGGGTTTGGAAAGAGATTTCCCTTGTGTTTTAGTCTGGAAAGTGTAAAAGCAGAGTATAGATTAGAAAGATTGAATCAGCTTGTTAGAAAAATCATAGCTAAAAAAGAAGGAAATCAGGAACAAGCTTAAAGGATACAAACAACAAATGGAAGACAAAACTCAGTATTTGCTAAATAAGCAAGTAGAACATCCTGCAAGCCAAACATCATTTTACATTTCAAATGATGTCTCAGATTTTCTACTGCTACTTCGAGTCAGCCTTCTTCTAGGGGCTTTTTAAGTCCCTCCCTAAATTTGAGAGTACCTTTCAGTTAGAAAGAGCCACAGGAAATTTGCTATCAGATCTCTTTCTAAATGTCTGTTATCATTAATTAAAATACCATTAAATGTAATTTCAACCCTCTAATAAACAAAGAACCCAAGAATGATTGTTTCTCTTGTTTTGACAGACTTGTTGCTATGTACAGTTCTCTGTAATAGACGTTTTGGGTTCAGGCGTAAGGGGAGAATTTTCCCCGCAAGAGAAACCACAAAAATCCTAGCAAAAGAGTCTCTCTCTGATCAGCTGCTCTCCAGTATTAAGTTCTCCACCTAGAAAGTTCTTTTACCATAGGCAGCAAATATGCCATGAACGTGCTGCTTGGAACGCTGTTTTTCTATCCACCACTTCATATTGTTACCAGCTCTGTTTTAGAGCTTATTTTAAGCTTGATTTAATGTGCCCCTAAAAAAACTATCAGAACACTTTAAGAACAGAATTTTTAATTGCTCTTATCAGCAATGCTTACTGTGAAAAAGTGTATGGACTGACTATAAAAAATGCACAGGGAAAGAAACTGCAATGGCACTTCTGGGAAAAGCAATACTATGCTAACACTGTGACAAGATAAACACAAAAATATGACTATGCAGGGAACGGGAGAAAAAGGGAAGGAAGAGGGGTGTTAACTCTTTTGAGAAGGCACACAGAGGATTCTGTAGGAAAAGTAAGAACAGCAACCTCTTTTGGGTATACACAGCTGGGAATGAAGAAGGATTTTTAAAAGGAGCTGATTCAGTGGTGGTTTTGTACTGTGAATTGGAATTAGCTACTCAGAAGTCCAAAAAAAACTGGGTTGAACATTTATTCAGAAGTCAAATATTGAAAATAATATATGAAATAAGTTTCAACTGTATTCACTGAATGGCCTTAGAAACATTTTAAATTTCTTACTATCAATAAAAAGGGAGGCAGCTATCACCTGTCACTGGTTGTGACTTATTAAGCAGCACAAAGCAGCAGATGATGGGATGTCTGGACAGTACCCAAAATTAGTTGCTGAGCACTCATTACTGCTAGTATTTCACTCCAACATGTGGGTAGGCCAGGGCTAAAACTCAGTACCTTGCAGAAGTGCACATTAAGAGCAAAGAGGGAATACACTGACATTATTGGGAACATATTGGAAGGTTTGCTTAATGCTTCCCCGTTCTCCCAACTATGGCAGTCAGAATGTAATGAGGGTAATCCTGACTTCTGCTCTGAACAGCACAAGACCAAGTCCCTAGGAGAGAAGATCTACTTCGGTCCTGGTTACATTTTTATTTTAGGGACAATGAAGGATTGCAAATTGTGGCTGAATTCTCAACATTTATTTAAACAACTGAGTTTTAAAACTATACTGTGTTCAGCTGCTTTCTTTTTAGGAAATTAAGGTATTTTACTACTTTAAATCTTAAGATCTGTAATTTTAAAGTTCTGAAACTAAAGCATGTGTTGTGGAAGTTCAAGGCTAACAACTTCTAAAGAAATAATTATAGAGGCAGACAATTTAAGCATGTTCTCACACTGAAAACAAAATTTAAACTCAAGATATTTTATTCAAATCTATTCTTTGTGTGCATGCAAATATATTAAATCAATTCCCTAGATGTCAACATAAAAAAAAAAAATAAGGAACACCTTCAAGTGCTCTGGCTTCAATACTTTATATTTTTAATAACAACCAAATAAAAATATAAAAAGATCCTTAAGAAGTTTTCCTAATTGCTTCTCCTAGCAAGGCCATGCTTGCCAAAGTTCTACCTTTTACATTAATGCCATAACACTAATTGATGCAGACAGAGACAGCATTCCATTACAAGTATTTGAACTAACACGGTCTAATTATTCAAGAATGAAGAGCTAAGTAAGGGTTTGCCATACATTTAGGTAATGCCTATGTTTCATTTAACCCCACATTAGAAAGACAAAATCAAAGTTATGGGACAAAAAATTGGTCCAAGTTAGAATATGTTTTTTAAATGTAGGGCTTTTTTCCCTATTGAACTGTTTCCTGATGGCATATGGCCTGAAGCCAACCTGTTGACTGAGAAAAAGATATTATCTTCTCCCACCCACCAACAAACAAAAGAACAAAACTGATTTTGACAGCATTATGCATTCAGTCAAGTTTCATTAAGCTAAATCAAATACCCATTATACAATTAATAGTATTCACACATCAACTCTTTCCATCCAAAGAGCCTCCACCAGTGGATCAAAGACCAGATTCACTGCCTGAACATTAGGGCCACCACCAAAATTTGTGAAGCAGCAGCTTTGTAACGGAACACCACCACACAACCACCTTTGTCTTCAGTCCCACTCGCACAGCTCAGACAAGGACTTGGACAGTGCTAAGGCCTGATTAGACAATCCAGAAATCTGTTCCAGATCCTCGTGTACCCAGGGAACAAGAGAGAAGAGCTCAACTCACCCTTCCTTGACCAAGGATTGCTTTTCCGCCCCTCGGCTCTCTCGCGAAGAATATTCGTATGCTCAATAAACTTGCTGCGGGATGAACTGACTACTCTGTAGGCCTGAAAGGGAATTATACCTAAACGTACTGCTACATCCCTACAAATTTACCAAACACAAAGGGGAGAGGGAGAGAGGGGATTTTAAGCAAGTGCTACTGCCCATCTTAAAATGCATATAAAATTTATCCTAAGCAAGGTTAAAAAAGTTAACAATCTGCAATACTAATATATTTATGCATTTCATATTTCTCCATTGTTAGAAAGCAAATACAATATACCATGCAGCTTTTGAAGTGCTGCTGTGTTTCAGGAATTGAAAACAGTGTTTTAAAAGATAATTACATTATTATTTTTGTAACGTGGTAAAAATGTGACAGCAAGAGAATATGTTATTCCTCCAGAAATGCAATCATACATGTTTGATACTTTGAACGAATAGCTGCCTACCATTCAAGAGGATTACTTTGTGGGACAGGGAAATATGTACCTCTCTGGGGTGTGCTAGTCACTATCTCAGATTATGGGGGAGAGGGGTAGAAGTAAGCAATAAAATGGAGGATTTAGAGATGTGAAGCACAGAATCAAATATATTTAGAAGCAGGGAAGAGAATGGTTACCAAAAGGCTTAACAAAAGCAGATGCTTACAAAACTTTAGCATGCTTTTTTGAAGTAACTAATGCTCTTATCTTCTTTTTATGTGCCCAAATTAACAAGGTTCATATCTTCCCCTTGCAGCTTCAGACAGCTTATTTCACATCTGCCTTGCCCACTTTGAGATATTCCTAATGTTTGTGGTTGACAAGACAAGGTAAGGGGTTAGAGGCAGGTGCCTTACTCCATCTTTGGACACATCAGTTTCACATAGTTTTAAATATGCTTTCCACTAAGAATGACCCAGCACTACTTATCAAAGTAACAGTAGAACAGGCAAGCAATATCCTTTCAGTTCCACTAAATTCTTTTAAGCTGATTTCTAAGTTAGGCTGCACTTAGCTATATGCTACAATATCTACATTCATTGACGGTTTGCATCTTGACCATACTCTTTAACCCAGAACACACCTTATACCATGCCAGCTCAGAAAGCACAAACAGCTCCATCCCCAAACACTTACATAAAATAAACCACCAAAAGCAGCAACACCAGCAAGGAGATAGATCATCATGCTGTCTCCAGAAGAGCCAGGAACACTCCCAGATGACATCTGGCGAGGAGGTGCTGTAAGAACCATTAGGTAAATTGATGTAAAGTGCTGCTAAAATACGATCACAAAAAAGAATGATAGAATCTGAACTCTGTATGGGAAAGGATGATTCAAAAAGGGTATAAAACAGAGAGGTACAGCCTACTGATGTATGCTATGACTGAGTAGCACAGGGTGTGGTGCTCAAATGAACAAGGTCCATGACTGAGCTGTTCCTAAGAGGTTAGTTTTTCTGTAAACTACATTGTCTCCCATCAGCTTCTAAGTACTGGATACAGTCTATATAGACTAAGGAATGCTAAAAAAAAAAAAGGAATGTAAAAAAGTTCCTGACTAATGCAGGTAAAAGAATTAATCTGTCCTTATTCCTTATGATCAGCACAAGTAATGAATTCTCTCTTCAGTTTAATAACAGGGAATTTTTAAAAAAGCTTTTTCATTTGAATTCATGTTCTTTCATTCTCAGACTGCTGACACTTTGATACATATCCTTCACCTCATGAATTGGCCAACAGGGCAGAGAGGTAGGATTATACAATTTTTATACTTGATTGGGTACATACTAACTCTAATAGCAGCACTACCCATTTATTTGTGATAAACTATTTCTTACTACAGTCTTGGATTCATCTGTACATCTCAAAAAGAGACCCATGAAAAACACATGTAATTCTCTTGGTCAACAAAGGTTTCCACTGAAGTTTGTGACTTGATCCCAGATGAGAAATGTCTCATTGAAAAAGAGCTCATGAAAAATAAAATGGCTCTGACCATTGCAATTAGCAGGAGCAAAAATAATCGCAATCTCAAAATACTGCCATCGTGTGCCAGATTATGTTTAGCATCATCTGTCTCATGACACACTTCTCAGACTCCACTCCAATAGCCGGGCATCCTAACGGATTTGCGTATATTTATATTTTCGTTCAGCAGCAGTGTCTCCTTAACCCTCTCCCCAGGGCTGCTAGCTATAGCAGTGGTCAGCGAGCTGCCATCGCCCAACACAGCTGGCAGATTTTTTTGCCACTGGTTACACAACCCCTGATGCGGCAAAAGCCACGGCTCTAGCACACCGGGTCTGCTCCCGTTCCTTCCCGGGGCCGGTAGCCCTGCAGAGGCACCGCCGCTCCGGCTGCTCTACCGGGCAATATGTAGCCTGCTATTTTATATGGAAGGGAAGACAGCAGCGGCCACCGTTTTGCCATGGGGCGGGGGTAGCGGGTTCCGGGCCGGCTCGGCTGTCCAGCAGGTTGCGGCGGAGGTCTGAAGCAGCCAGTGCTCACAGCCTAGGATGACCGAGCAGCCGTGCCCGGCTCTCGCCCGCCTCGGCCACACCTATCGCGGCTCCGCGCCCCCCCGCCCGCGACCTTCGCGCGTCCCCTCCGCCGCCGCCACCCGGCCCGGCCCACCCCGCGCCCCCTCACGCCGTCCCGGTGACCTCTACCCGGCCCCGGGCAGGCTCCGCGGCGGCCCCGCGTACCACGCTGCTTGAGGCGGCTGGCGGCCGCGGGAGCCCTGCTCAGGCGGGAGGCCAGCGCCTGCGAGGCAGCCCTGCAGAGGGACATGGTGGCGGCGGAGCGAGCGGCGGAATCGGCGACGGCGCGGAGCAGAACGGAACCGAGTTTCTGCTGCTCGCCGTCGCGAGGCTGCGGTGGCAGACACCGGTCCCGCCCCGGGCGCCGCGGGGGCGGGTCGAGCCGCAGCCCCGCCCCGCGCACCTGGACGCTGCTGCCGGCCGGGATCGTCCTGGGGATGGCGCCGGTGGAGAGGGGCAGCGAGCAGAGCGCCAGCTACAGCGAGAGGAGGAAGCGTCTTTACGGAGCGCAGAGTACCCTGCGCAGTGCCCGGAGCTGCCAACACACCGACCTGCCCCGCGGCAAGTAAACGGCCACTGGCGTTCGGTACTGACTGCAAGAACAGACCCGGAGTAACAGGGACGGCATTTACCAAGGAGAGGGAAGATGGGGAGGAACTACTGTTTTACTTTAAAAGGAATTTCTCCAAGAGGAAAAAAAAAAAGGAGAAATCAACTAAATTCACGGCGAAGGGTACTCAGGTTAAGCACCGTGCCAAAGGCGTTCGGTGTTAGCAGTGAAACAGTCGAAGTGAATTGCTGCTCTGGAATCATGTCGACTGTCACAGTCATGGCCGTCTATCCTTGTCCTCCCTACATCGTTAGGCAGTTGCCCTGTTCCTCATCCTTTCTCTATACAGAGCTTCGTTGTCCCCTCCATGATTATCTAATGTCATATTTTGCCGACTGCCATGATGCCATTTTTCCAGCCTTTGTCCTTGACTGACCTTGATGCACGAAGAGAGGGCAGAAGTGTTCAAGAAGGCAGGGCTCATACCCAAGACTGACATTGGCTGTGTAGTCTAACCACTGTGGGCACCTTTCAGGTATGGCCAGTTCCCAAAATGCTCACAGGAAAATGCACATTTTAGCATTTGTACAGACCCCATTCTTATATTTGCTTATTTTATAAATTTAGCAGTGAAAATGATGGCAGAGCAAGAATACACTTCTGGAATATTTACTGAACTTCATCTGAACTGATGTGTAACCTTCCAGAATAGCAAAGGCAGTTTTGAAAATAAGACTGGTAAACTATGAAATGGAAATGCCACATAAAACAACTTCAAGACCAGCAGAATGAAATATGAATGGCAAAGAAAGTAGTTTCAGGTTTCTTCTAGACTTTATAATTTATTTTTGATTATGCACATGAAATGTATGAACATACAAGTAATTAGATAACTTTTTACTTCTTCTGTGCTCATTTATTTGTAGGACAACTGGTCCTCATGTTACCTCTTTGTGAGTATGTCATCAGCCTATGAAAGAAGAGAAAAAATTCTTAGCAATAAAAAATTTAGATGTGATGAAAGTGGTTAGAAACATCTCATAACATCCTGCATTTTCATCTATAAAGGAATATTTATGGGGAAAAATAACCACAGCACAAGTTTTTCTCTTAGTATAAGGACTTAATGGCATATTAACTGCTCTGAGGCCATAATCCCCAAAGACTTCTTAGGTGGCAGAAACACAAGTTATGTTTCTTATACCGAAAAGGACAACGACCACATACAATTTGCTCTATAGTGCCCATCTATGGGCATTGACTTTACATCATCTTATGTGTAATATAGAAGTGAAACTGAGAAAAAACATACCCCACTGTTAACATGTTAAAATAAAAAAGATGAAAAGATATCTATCTTTAGTTACTCTTGTTTCCTTGCCACTGAGCCATTTATAAGGTGTTCAATTTACAACCTTTATTTATTATAGACACTGTAAGAGATGTGTTATTTTCTAAGAGTTTGCATGTCCAAGATAGAAAGCTGAGAGAGAATATGCACACAAGTGAATACATGAAAATACAGATCAGCCACCTTACCATTTTAAAGCTGGGAATGAGTTAAAAGAATAGCAAAAGCCAAGATACAAAGTATAGAGGAAAAAAAATAGGAGTCAAAATACTGAACTGACTTATATTCTTCTCTTAAGAGATGTCAAAGATCTTCAGAATTTGTGTTCAGCTAAGTCAAAAGCATTTGGATGTGCACACTTACTATGAACATCCTGTACACTTATGTCCTCTCTCTTGTTTTCTTCTTTCATATTCCATTACATCTTCATTATGCTGCTTGATAAGCTATAAAATAGCAGTACATTATAAACAGCTATACAATTCACAGCTGGATCCAGACAACAAACAGAGTTCTACAGAATATAAAATACCTGTTATCAGAATGCAAACCAGTATGTAACTGGAACCATCCAGAACACATAGGTAAATTATCAACTGAAAAAGGTGTGGAAACAATGCCTCATAGGATAAACATTTTCTCCTGACCAGGTGGGGGGGGGGGGCTCTTACTGCCAATTAATTCACTACCCCCCAAAAAAAGGAAAACCCCAAAGGGAATCCATCCAACTCTGAAAACACTGTCACCATGGGGAGTGCTGCTTATCTTGCATGATTCTTCCTGAGAGCTACTACATCCTGCTTGCTTTAACAACATAAAGTCTGTGAGTTCTCTGAAACAAAGAGTATCTTACATCTGCACTTTGCTCAGGAAAAAGGGGCCTTAATCTATTGAAATCAGCTAAAACCACCTTAATCAGCTGAAAAATAAGAAGAGAATGCATTGGTAGTCTGATAAATACATTTATCTGGGCACATCCCTAGGTCTTTTTTTTGTTAAGATCCACAGGGAAAATAATGCCAAAGCATTAATCCAACAGGCTTGAAGAATTAATTCTGTTGTGGGTGCTTTACGTTTGCAACAGAGAGAAGCTGAAGAAGTTGGTCATTTTTTTAAATAAGGGCACAACATAAAGCTGGGAAAACATAAATAATGAACATAATCATGCCTAAATCTTTACACCTGTTATGACCACCCATTACCGCAATAAACTCGGTAGGTTGTAGTCACTGCATTCATAGCACTATTATGATTTTTAGGAATAGTTAAAATTCAACAAAACCAAATGAAAACACTTACAAAAGCCCACAAGGCAGCACTGGTGCTAAACGCCAAGCCAACTCCCAGCCAGTTTGGTTGGGCATTATTCGCTTTTTTCACAACAAATGCAGAACGAGTAAAAGCTAAAAAGGCACAAGATTACAAATGCATTAACATTTCTCAGGTTTAGACTACCAAGTACTTATTGACATTCATGCAATCAGGGAAAAAAACCAAACCACAACACAAACCCCAAACCAATGCAATGATGATGTGGTCTCCATAGCATTGTGATAGCTGATCTGTTCGTAGCTAACACCGCAGCGTGTGCTCCCTGATCTGCGAGAGACGGGCCGGGGGACTGTCAACAACTCAAAAGCAGTCCCTTTTGACCCTTCCCCAACCACAGTTAACTATCCCTTCCCACATCTTCTGCTCTATAAAGGTGCCTCTCACTGTCCCCTGCCTAAAGCTCCCAGCCCTTCCCCACCTCCCATCCCCTGCCTAACCAAGAGCACTCAGGGCATAGCCTTCCTGGGAAAGGCCGGCACCATCACCGCAGCGAGACATGGTGAGCCCTCCGGACATGGTGGTTGCTTCCCGGCCAGGAAGCAACACCAACTTAAAACAGAAAAATAAAAGATTAAAGGTAACTAGTGGGCTTTGATTAAAAACAGTAAAAGGAGAGAAGCCGCCACCGCAGCTTGCTCTAATCCCAGACGCAGACCGGCCCGCGGGGATGCCGCCGCCGCCTGCACAGGCAGCAGAGCTCCCACAGCCCTGGGTCACTGGGCCGAGCCAGGCCGGGGCAGACCCCACTCGCCTACCCCGAACGGGCTCTCACCCCACCGCCACCGCCGCTCACCGAGGCCGGGTGCTGCCGCCACCAGTCCCCAACACCTCACGCCCCTCAGGGCCGCCGCCATCTTGTCGACCGGACCCGGCTCCGCCCGTGGGGGTGGGACCGCCCCGTCCCGTCCGTGCCCCGGGCGGGCGAGCTCCGCCGCGCGAGGCCCGGCGAGCTCTGCGCAACACCGTGGCCCCCGCCCTTCCCCGCCCGCCACCAGCACCGAACAGTGCCGCCACTGCGCCAAAATCGCCCCAAGCCGGCCCCGGCTGCGTAGGGGGGCTCACACAATTAGCGGGGCTCACACAATTAGCGGGGCTCACACAATTGGCGGGGCGGGGCCGACGCGGGGCCGACGCGGGGCCGTCGCGCATGCGCGGGTTCACCGTGACCCGGCTGGGGAAGCTCCGTGGTGCCATTTTGGCGGCGGCTCCGCGGCCGCTCGGGACCACGTGAGCGCGCCTGAGGCTGGCGCGGGGAGCCCGGCGCGCGCGGCGGCCGGAGGGGCCGGGAAGGGCCGGGAGTGCCCGGGAAGGCCCGGGCCCGCGGCCGCGCGGGTGGCAGTCAGCGGGGGCGGCTGTACTCCAGCGGGAAGGCTCACGGCGGCGGCGGCCGAGTGGCGGGGACGGGACGTAGCTCGCCCGCCCACTCACTCTCCTCGTCGGAGCCCATCGGCGGCGCCGGAGCCGGCGGCGGGGAGGATGCCGTCTGTGAGCCTGCCGCCCAAGGAGAACGCGCTCTTCAAGCGCATCCTGGTGAGTGGCGGGGCGGGAGGCCCGGGCTCGGCCGCGGGGACCGGGTTGAGGAGGCCCCGGCTCGAACCCCGAGCCGGCGGGGAGCGGAGCCCCGGCGCCGCCGCCCCGAACGCGGCTCCTTACGGCTGGGGCAGGCCGGTCCCAGCGCCGCCTGTCACCCACGCCCCTCCCGCCTCGCTGGGGCAGCGCTGGGGGCCGCCGCGTCTCCCCGCTCGCCCACCAGGTCCCGGCGCTGGCCGCGGTGGAGCACCTCGGGCTCCGGGAAGTACCCCGCGGCCGGTTCATTCATTGCTCGCCGTTGCAGCCGCTGTCCTGCCGAACTACCCGCCCTGGATTCGCTTTATTTTTTTTTTTTCTTTTATAACTCACATTTTTGCTGTAGACGGTAACCATGTTTGTTGGTCGGTGGGAAGATGGCTTTCAAAGGAGGCAGTGGAGAAAGATGAAGGTTTTGAAGTCTTCCCGAAGTTTAACTTGCAGCCAACTCCTGTGGAACTTTCTCAATCGATTTTTCTGGGTGACACCTGGCATATGGATGAGAGAACATTCAGTGGAATTTAGGCAATAAGCCTGGTTTTTAGAATGAGGTTAAGATGGTCTACAGTCCAAATACCAGCAAAATGTGCCTAGTTCAGCTACATCTTAAGGAACTTGTTTCAGCTTTATGCGGTGTTGTAGGAACTTTGTATTTCTAAGGACTTGGGTTGAATTGGAAATGTCTCAAGTTTGTTAGTGAGCGACTTCAGTGGATTTGTTTAGAAGGTTCTGTATGTAGATCAAGCACTATACCTTTTTATCTCAGAAGAAGTCGGTTTTGTCTAAAAATCTCATGTCGTCTTTCAAAGAGACTTAAGCTACTATTTTGAGTCCTTCCAGAGATCAGAAGTAGGATGAGTACTGTTGTCCTGTTGGAGCAACAGCGCTCTTAAGGTTCTGTAAACTTGTGCCACTTAAGTGGGAGGGATGTGTACAGCCTTCTGTAACGTCTTTTTCCAAAATATTTTATGAAAATGGAACACATAGAACTAGAAAGCCCTGTGAACAGGCATGTGACCATGAGACATGCAGTTTCATTTAGGGTTAAAAAGTAAATATGATGAACTATGAATCTAATTTCTGCTTTGAAAGATTCAGTCATGCTTTGGAGTTGGTATGAGTTGTACTTTGTTAGGGTCTGGGAAAGATCTAGCCTTGATGCTCAGTGATCCATCCTCCTTTGCATTGAGGATGGCTTGTGTGATTACAGGGCAGATTGAATCAAGGAGCTTGTCTGTGTTTAAATCTGAGCGGGTTTGGTTGGGTTTTTGTTTCTTTTTTTTTTTAATTTTTCCCTTTGCTTGGATTTGTTTGAGTACTTGTGTGGAGGGCAGGAACAAAAGAGGAATAAGAGTCTTTGGAGAAAGTGCTGGCTCAGCACCCTTGCATTCGTAACTTGATTCAGATTAGAAAAGGTGTGCCGCAGTGCAAGCAGATTTCTGTATACTTTTTTTTAAAACTGAAAATCTTTAATAACAATTGAGGAGTTTGATGTATTGGATAGACTAAAAGTTGTGTCTCTGTGATCTTTTCCTGTGTCTCATAGGGATGACAGATGTGTAGTCTGGTATTTAAGACTGCCCTGTGCTGAGGTATCTTTATAACATGTGGTGAATAGAAAAGGCTCGAAGCTGGTTTTCCTCATACTGAAAATTTTGCTAATGGACTACTTGTCTGCCTTGTTATGGATAATGACTCTACTTTGTGAAGTTTTGGTTACATGTGTGACTTGAATTAGTGAGACATCTTTTAGGAAGTCCTAAGTGCAGGCCCTAAGAAAAATTACTTCTCCTGTGCCTTCATTCCACCTTTCTCTTCCTGCAGCCTCTCCTCACTCTACACCATCTTTTCTGGAGACTGTAGCACTTCATCCTCTGCCACCTCTTGTAGTGTCCCGTGGGAGGCTGAACAGCAGCAGGAGGCGCTGAGGTCCGTCTGTGCAGCTCTGAGCCCCTGGCCAGGAATGAGGTGGTCCTGAGTGGACCCATGCTGCCTCCTGGCCCAGCCAGGCCATGTGTCCTGTTAAGCATGCCTGGATGATATTTTTTTCAACAGATGCTTTGAGAACTGACCCAAGTGTTCTTGAAAGGATGCAATACCCTACAGATACGTAATTACTAGTACACAGGCTGTTAACAGATGTATAAACCCATTCCCATGCTTATTTTCATGGAGATAATAAACACAGGAGCTAAGTAGATAACTATTTTTGCAAGTAAAGCATAAAGTTGGGGTTTTTTCAATCTGTTTTGTGTGTGTTTTCAATTCCTGATGCTTAATTTCTTTTTTCTTTTTTTAAGATCTGTACCTGTAACACACATGTTACCAACCTGCCCAGCTTTGCTTAGCAAAGGGCAATAAGTAGCTTTCAGAGTTTGGTTTTTTTGTTTGTTTAGTAATAAACGTCCTGCATGAACAGTACATTTCTCATGTGTATGGGTTTGCTCACAATCCAGCATTTCCACTAGCCTGAGAAATTCTGAGTTCAGAACTGTGTACACTTTGCCTTTGCATGTTCCAACACATTGTAACTAACCTCTTCTAGTCACTTTACAGGTACGTGGAGGTTCTGATAGAAACATTTTTCCATTTGAAAGGCATTTTACAATTCAAAAGTTCCTGTAGGACAGCAGAAAAGAGATCTGCATGGTTAGCTTGAATCAAAAAACCACCCACAGGATTAGCAATCACCGTTCTCCTTAAACTTGCACTTCCATTTAAAGAAAGTATCTAGCTTATATAGTTTTTATAGTTTTAACTATTTGCTGTTAGGTCTACAAGTAGATGTTCTACTGCTCAGAGATTCTGAGGAATTTAGAGCAAAAGTGGATCTCAACATTTGAACATTTAAAATAATTGAGTCCATATGATACTTTTGAACACACCTAATGTGTTCAGAAGTATCATACAGTCCAGAAATTACTGGAGAATAATTCAGGTGGTGACAGGGGAAAGGGTAGAATAGTAAACACAGCACAGTAATGGGGAAGTTGGCATTTTGGTACACAGAAGGCTGGATGCACTATGAAGTAATGGAAAAAGTAATTTACTCCATTTCCTCCCCCCTTACTATTCAAGTATAGAACTAGTAGTTCTATAAAGTAAGATTGACTAATTTTAAATTTATTTTTAATCTTATTTAATTAAATTTTATTTCTTTAATTGTTTAAAATTAAATATAACTCATGAACATTCCTGGCATTTTGCCATATTAGTTGTCTGCTGTATCCAGGCAGGTTCAGTTCATCAATGATGTTCGTTTTATTTCATGAATCCCAAAGATAATCTTCAATTAACTTTTCTTTGGATGTAGAAGTTAAATATATTGAAAAAGTACTGAAGAAAAATTAAATACAAAGCTGTTAGAGGTGACATATATTTTGTGGAAGAGTTTTTCACTCTCTTGAAACATCAGAGGGTGCAGTTCTTGGAGTCGTCATGTTCTGGCAGACTAAGGTAGTGCAGTATTTCTCACCATGGGTAGTGAGCTTAGCCTTTAATTAGCAAACAGAAAAAAAGTCCAAGTATTTAAGAAGTGGAACATCGTTGTATTTTATGTTGGAAATAAGCAATGCAGGTGTGTAAGTGTGTTTAGGCCTTGTTTAAACAGTTTCACTGACTCACAACTGTATTAGGTGCTGTAGAAGTAGTGTACTGAGGAAGAAGATGCCTTGTGGTCTGAACTGGTGTATATTACATGGTGTGAAGGTTAGAGTTTCCCTGTTCAGGACTGGGGATTAGCCATGGCCATTATCACATATGGAGGCTATTCATCTTTCATCTTGTATCAGTTTCTTTAGGTGCTGTGCAGGCTTGACTGGGCGTAGCTAGAACCTATGTGCTCCAGTGGGGCATTCCAGTAACCAGCGTGTCTGCTGCAGGACAAGGACATTGGAATTTCACCTTCACGTGGTCGTTTCTACCTTAACATTGCAGTGCTTGAGGGCATTGTCATTGAGCTGGTGGTCTTCCTTTCCATGCTGGTTTTGACCAGTGTTCTAGTAAGTGATACAGGAACTTCCTGGTGATAAAAAGCCTGTTGAACAACCTCTCTTAAATGCCTCTGCTGTAAATATGCCAAGTCCCTCCTGCTGGGCCATCTTCCTGTTTCTTCATTCCAGAATCTGCTCTCTGTCCCTCCACTTTGAAACTAGACAGACCAGTGCTTCTCCTTTACTAATACTTCCATCAGCGTGTATCCTTTAAAAATAATGTTCTCTCCATAGAAATTCAGGTGCTGACTTTTAAGATTGCTGAGGTGACAGACTTGGAAATCTCTTAAGTCATCATAATTCAACATTAAAGACTGGATTTCCAGGATTTCACTTTTATCAGTAACCAAATAAATTAGCACAATTTGTTTGCCATCCAGTGATTGCATTTGCATGGCTGTACAGTAATCAAGTATGCACACCACTGGAATTTTACCATGTACTGTCTCTCAGCTGAAATATGGAGTTCCTAGCAAGGCTTTTCCAATAGCTTGTCTGTTGAGATGTCAATCACTTTTCTTTGCCGAGAGGAATACCCTGCTTGGTCACTAGTAGTAGAAAGAGAAATTATATCTTGGCAGAAATACTGGAATGGAAGTACAGGATAGATCTGCTGCTTTAAGTAGAATCACTGATACTGTCTTTCAGAACTGTTTCTCAAACCTGCTAAAAAAATTAATTAGTGTTTGAGACTTTAGGATGCCATTGAGGATTCTCTTGAGCAATACAGCTGTTACTAAAGCTTGTTCACCAAATTAGGCCATTTTTTGTCACCGGGGCTGTCAGAAATTGTAGAAACATGATTCACTGCTGTAAATTTCTGAGGAGCAGCATAATTTTACCTGTTTCACTGGTGAAAATAAAAGACTCATTAACAGAAACATCCTCACAGTTGTAAGATTATAGCCAGTCTTATATTGTTATGGCTATAGATACTCTTAACTGAACCCAGTGTGGTTTTAATTGGGGCAGGGGAGTTAATTCCATTTATATGGTACTACCCTTTATTTTGGTTGGCATCTGATGAAGCTGTATTTATTTCTGCTTTTGAAAGGTTTTCTTAATAAGATTTTCATGATTGCACTTTATCTGGATGTCTCAGGTTTAAATCTCTTGTCTGCAGCAGCACCGTGTCAATGCAACAGGAGTGGGCATAAGGAATTGTGTGTTTTCTGATTTTGCTAATAGGGAATTTAGAGAAAATTAGCAATTATTCATTGCCACCCTTAAAAGTGAGGTCAGTGAGACTTGTTACAGGGATTTCTGTTTGCTTATGTGATACCACAGAATCAAGTTAGTGAACCTTGTAATATAATAGACCCATTTAACTGCTTCTCAACACTCAGTGCTACCAGACCTCATCTTGCATACCTCAATGCTAAGGGTGAGGAGTACTCTAGGTGTAATACAAGGGTAGAAAATGTCAATAGCCTCTCCATGTATCTTGATTATTTTGCGAGATACATGGACACTTCAGGTCTAAGTCCAGAACAACCAATATGCCAGATCTTGGAATTTGAATTGATACACTGTTATTTCAGATGATCTTTAAAAACCAAACATATCCCGTGCACATGGGATCTTTTGTGAGGTACAGTCAGTTTCTTAATGAGTTCAGGGGTGAAGCCTGAGTGTAGGGGTTCCAGGGTCATGGAATTTTTAGTATTTTAGTAGACAGGGCCAAATTCATGATAATTCTCCCCAAGAAGAGACTAAAGTAAGGAAGTACAGGCCAACAGAACTGATGTTGAATAATGGGTGTTTTTCAGCAAGTCTGTCTTCAGTAAGAGGATTTCTAGTGTTCTAAAAGAGCTGTAGTTAACTATTTGTCAGCCCCTGTTTCCCGCTGAGTTTTGTTAAGTATGGGAATGAGACCAGTTCAAAAGCAGTGACACAGCATAGAATTTTTTCTGCCTTAGTATTAAATGAAAAGGTACACATATTTCTTACATTATTCCTAACTAATTTGAATTGGAACTTGTTCTGTTCCTCTGGTAGTATTCTACCAAGCACTGCTAGTTATGAAGGTATCAGTGGCTTCCAAAAGGTAAGGTGTGATGTACAGAGGAGGGTTTCTTAATCTGTTGAACCAGGCAATTGCTGAAGCTGTTTGTTACACACAACCGTTCAACTAATTAACACTTCAGAGCAGTGCAAGAGGATAGTTGGTTTCAGTTTGACAGCAGAAAATTATGCAAGTTTGCTCCAGAGTTTTTCAGTATTAACATAGCTGTAAGATTTGTGTGGTTTCTTCAGTCCTTGGGTTTATACATCTTGTGTTTGTCATGAAATTGAATCGGTGTGGTGGAATATCTTTTGCCTGGAGCTACTGAGCTGTTTGATATGGTTAGTGCTCAAAAGACCCACTAATTCATGGCAAGTAATAGCTCCTAATGCTTCCAGCTTTCAGAATCTTCTTTACTACATTTAGCTTGAATTAGTGCACGTTAGTGACTTGACTTGATCTTGTCTACCTGTAGAGCGAGGAAGTGTGCTGGAAAACAGCCTTGAGCTGCACAGCACCTGAATTTACTGTCTTGTAAGTGCTGCATCTGAACTGTGCCAGAAGAAATAGATGGCATCAGAGTGGCAGACGTGCATATCCTGTGCTGTAAGTGCACACCTTAGGTAATGCAAAGACCAAGGATTCCAATGCTTCCCACTGCCATAGGTCTCACAGCATCATAGTTGCCAGCATTGCTGTCGGATGCCCCAAGTGTACATCCATGACTGCCACTGCGAGAAACTGGGGGGTCCCCTAAGAGCACACTGCTGTAGTTGAAAGGGTTTGTTGTAGAATTGTAGAATAATTTGGGTTGGAAGGAACCTTTAAAGGTCATCTAGCCTAACTCCTTGTCCACCATGGATCTGCTCAAGCCTCAGAACCTTAGGGGAAGAGGATTAGCAGAGTGTCAAATCTGTGAATTGTTTTGGCTGAGCAGCCCCTTCTCCATTGTACTTCCTCTTGGGCTCTTGCAGATGCAAGTAATAAATTTACCTGTGCCCGTGTGTAGATCAGCTGTCCTGGTAACTCTTGTATATGATAGGGTATAGTCTGCAATATATTTCCTCTGATGATGACACTGGCTATGTCACTTGCTGAGGGAGAGGGGCTGAATACAGTGAACTACCAATGAGAAGTTCAGTTTGCAGCTCTGCTGTCTTTTGGGGTTTAATCCCAATTTTGGCACTCATTTGGTGAAGAAAATCATATTCTTCAGCTAGTCTGTCACAGCATTGACTAAGTTAGGATGCTTGCTTTTACAGCATTACTGTGGGTGAGAAGTGATTTCCTGTGGGGGTTTTGGTGGGGCTTTTGGTTTGGGTTGGTTGTTTTTAAGTATTAGGGCATTAGGTAGTTTGCATTCATTTTACTTCAGTTAATTTGCAGATGTGGGGTGTTAGGTTGTAATAAAAAGTGTGCTGGTAAAACACAGAGTCTTAGAAGAGAAAACAGTTAAAAGTTCTTCATACTGTTTTTTGTAATATTCTCTCTTTAATAGAAATTTCACACTGTTTTTGGTTCCTGTTCAAAGGGCATAACAATTGTCAGTGTGATCCCACCCACCTGGGTCTGCTGTATCGATTTTATTCTCACACTGCTCTTTCTTATAATCAGTTGTGCTGATTCAAGTAAGAATAAAAAGAAAGCAGTCAATAATGCCCCAGTGCTCCCACTTGTGAGCTTGAGGAGTAGATGGTATCTTCTTTGCTTTGATAATTGCTCTTGAGGAAAAACATCTAGTCTTGCGTGCTTTCAGGTGGGAAGACAAAAGTCAGTTTTTCCTTTATGTTGGTCTCCTGTGACTCTCTTCATCTTGCTCATTAAACACCTTTGGGTCTGCTTCTCACCTGTTTTAATCAGCTACAAAATCCAGGCTGGATAGACTCCTATGAGACTTTCTGTTTTGTTTTACTTCTGCAAATTAGTTTTAAAACACTCTTGAATCAGCTAGGTTGTACCTATGTATTTTCTCAAGTGTCCCTGTTTGAAAGGGAGTTTTCTACTTTGTGTTGTGATCGAGGTGATTCTTCTTGTAGTTTGGGTTGCACTTGGTGGCAGTGTAGATTCACTGAAGCTTCTAGTCAGGCTCATGGTAAGTCCTGGTGTTATGCTGAGCTAGAACTGTTGAGCTGATGTTAACTATTGATGTTACTGAATATACAAGACACTTCAGTCTGCAGTGTAGTTATTATAAAATGTCTTAAAAATAGCACATTTAAGTCTGTATGACTATTAAATTATTCACTGTAGTTATTAAATGCTTGCAGGATGTGAAGACTGCTTTGTGATAAAAGAGGATTTGCACTCCTGGGTGTGAATATATGCAAAATATTTCATGTATAAATGGCAGAGTCCAGGCTGCTGTGTGCTGTGTATTTGATGCTGAGGGATATACTTGCATGTCAAAATGCTGTACTTGACTATTATCCTTTAGTGTTAGTTGGAAACACATGTATTTGACCATTAAAATGTCTAGCTTGAGAGGGAAGAATTACTTGAGGGGTAAAATATGCTGCCTGCTTATAGGTAACAAACAATTAGAGAGCCACTTGTATACATTTCAAAAATATAAAATCTCTAAAATGCACTTGTGACAATGTATTTGTTCATACAGTATATAAAGAAAACAGTGCTGAATTAAGTTTGGATAAAAGTCATCTCTGCTGTTGTAGGCAGCTCTTAGTGCTACTGTAATCAATAGCATGGCCCTTGTATAACAACCTTGCGGTTACCTTGTTCAAGAATCCATGTCAGTGCTTACTGCCTGTAGGTTTGGCAGCAAGATTTAGAGAGTAGATGGGAGAAGATTCAAAACTGGAAAGCTGGGGCAGGGGGGGAACAAACTCCATGTAGCTGTGAGCTATGGCTAGATGTAGGTAAGTTATAAATAGTGGGAGTCTTTTCACCTTTCTTCATGGCAGCCACCAAAGAAGAAATGTGGAGGAATTTATTCGCATGTGACACAATGAGCCACGTGCATGTGTAAGGCATCTGCGGGCCAGAGACTGAGTCTGCACAAATGCCTTAATGCAATTCAGAGAGCACCAGAATACAAGCCCTCCTTCCACCTCAGACTTGGGATTTTGGAAAATATGGGGCATCTCTGTTCCTTAAAATTTCAATGTAAGTCTGTCTAGTAATTGCCATGCATTCCAATCCATAGAATAAATACTTGGTGGTGGGGGAAATGATGCAAATGCAAATTCTCACCTCCTATGGTCTGCATGATTTTGAAGGAGTCATACTTTGCCTGTCTCATCTTACTGATTCTTTGTAGAATTGTATTGAAGCAGATGTTATTTCCTTCCTATAAATACAGAAAATTAGTTAAAAGTTATAAAAAGAATCTTGGTGTGTTTGGAATAGGTTGTCATTCTGGGCACAGCATACAGAGAAAAGCTTGTTAGATGTCTTAAAAGATCTGGTAACTTAGTAAATTAAAAACTTCGAAGGGCAGGAAATGTGTATAAATTCAGTACTGCTGTAGAGTCAGATTCTGTTCTTCTGGAGCGTTAGCCTTAACCTTACTCTTTTAAATTTTAGCTTTTGTTTTCTCATTGCATGATGTCTCAAGTTGTAGCTGCAGTACTTGTCTGTCAAGCATCACAAGCACGCTCTCACTGCTGGCTTTGAAGTTTATATGTGCGGGAATTTAGCTTAGTGCAGGCAACTCTGCTCTTCTAGCCATCTCTGGAACAGAGAAATCTGTTACTTCTGTAGAGCAGCTGTCCCAAAGTAAGTGTTGGAGCTCTGGTCATAACTGCCACAAGCTAATTATCTGGGAGGAAACAAACTATCCAGATGAATAAAATTCCTGTTTCCAGAAAGCCTGTATCTTCATGTCCCAAGAATACTTGACATGACACCATACCTGCTTCTGTGATTTTTTTTTTTTTTTTTTTTAGTTTAAATTGCTGGTTCTTTTTTCTTCTCTTACTCAGAAACTACTTACTTGCTTAAGGATCTTCTTTCCCAGGCTCTTTATATTTTCTGTCTCCTTTTTATGAAAAGATTTTTGTTTGAATTGTCTGTTCCTTGAAGCTACAGGTTCACCGAGGTTCGTACCAGCCATGGTTGCATAGGCTTCATTCCTGGCTTCCTTCTGTCTTATTCACACCTTAATTTAAGCTTGTTAGCCCATAATCTCTCTGGAGAATGAGTTAAATATGTGCACAGCTTCAGGCAGGGGAATCTCAGTGGTGCTGTTGGGCCCACTATGAGGAAATAGTCTCTTCTGAAGAACTAAATGTGACCTCAATTTCATTTGTTCCCTTCCTTCCACTGTCAAAACATACAGTGTGTATGTGGAACACATACACGAATAAAGAAACTTAAAAATAACACACTTTGAAATGTTTGCATTTACAGAATGAAATAAGCTTGGAAGTATTAACTTGAAAACTTGGAGAAATTGTATATGGGAAATAATTTCAACTGGTCTTGATCTAGAAATAACCTGTAAAAGGAGACCTTTGATGCTTCACTGGGGAATATACACAGCTGTGTCTATATACACAGCTGTATTCTGGAGATAAAAGTATATCCAGATTGTTTCCTGATAATTTGTTGGCTCTATCTGAGTATTTTCTGGTTTATGAGAACCTTTCTGTAGATGTAAGCGGATATAAACTTGTAAATCTTTGCTCTGTGAAGCCTAAAGCAAGGAATTTGTTACAATTTTTGGTGAGTTTGCTGTTTTAAACTACCTTGCATTATAAGTTCTGTATCACCCTAGAAAATTTTACATGCAAATATTTCCTGTCTCTGGCATGTATCCCATCTTGAGTGACCTTGCTTAAACTTCAAGATGAGTGCCTGGTTGTTAGAGTACGTTAAATGGAACCATTTAGTGATAAGATTTCACATTCATAGCCACCATCTTAGCTGCTGTACTCAAAGCCAGACTGCAAAACCCCTAAGTACCTCTTCTGCTTGTGACAGTGCCTTAACTACACTGCAGACATGTTCTTCAGTTCCTGTGGCTGCACCACTGTTGTTACAGGTTCTGCTGCTTGCACAACTACCTGGGTGGGGGCAAATGGCAGCTCTACTTTTCAGGGAGGAGGCCTGGCTGGTAACCATTATGACTGATGGTTTCAATTAAAAAAAAAAAAAGAAAAAGCCTGTCAGTTCTGACTAGTGGCTGGTTGTAGTGACTCAGCCAGCTACTTGAAAGCTGATAATGACTGGAAGGTCTACGTAATACCCAGTCAAGTTTAATAGCAAAAAAATAGCTGCCTGTACAGATTTCCTCTTACCTAACCCTTAAAAACATTCTCTTACTATGTGCTTGCAGTGCTGACATTTCCTGTCCTTGGTGACAGAGGGGGTTTGTCTTTTGGAAGTGTTCAAAGTCAGGGTTGGATGTGACTTTGAACAACATGGTGTAGTGAAAGGTGTTTCTGCCCATGGGGGTGGGGTGGGTGGAACTAGATGGTCTTTGAAGGTCTGTTCAAGTTGAAACCATTCTAATTCTTTTGTTGATGTGTTCCTCTTTGAGTACATCTTGCTTGCTCTCTCTGAGCATCTTCCTTCTCTCTCCTTTTCCATGCAAGCAATTCCCTTTCGCCTAAGGGCAGTGACAGTGTAAGGGGAGCAAGATAGGTGGTTTGTGATGCATCTTGGTCTGCAGTCATATTATTTCAGCTGTATGACTTCAGTACTAGAAAATAATACATGCACTTAGTGTTTTACCATTTTTTTACGCCTTTGACGTTTATTGTTGGTGTTTCCAAGAGTTGGACTAAGAAAACTGTAGAGGAATGTTTAAATTTCCAGTATGGCAAGGTAATGTTACTGTATACTAGTTTTGAAGGTTTGGATATATGAGATATACGTGGTAATCAAATTGATCATAAGAGGTTGCTTTCAGAGGTAGTGTAAGCCATGTTGCAATGATTTAAATGTCTTTCCAGCTTGTATGGTTGTTGGAGGTTGTCTTGTGGGGTTACTATACAGGATAATTGACCAAATGGGTTCAATGTTTACAATGTTACGACATAAGGTTTGCTTTTGTGTTAAGGGAGAGTTGAATCTCTTTAGGCACTTAAGCATCCTGTGGTGTCTTACCTGAGAATCTGCTGTATAATAATATGTCTGTAGTTACACTTTTAGACTTGTGGTGTTGCTAACTTTTTTTTTTTCTGGCAATGTAAAAAATTTTTAAACACAGGTAGCTCAATAAGCAGGGTTCATTAAAATATTAGTACGTTTTCTAAAATCTGTAGCTGCAATGATGCTTACTTTCAAGTGTGCATAAATACTTTCACTCTAAATTTTTTGAATAAACTTATTTTGTTCTTCAACAGAGGTGTTATGAACATAAGCAGTATAGAAATGGGCTGAAGTTCTGTAAACAGATCCTTTCCAATCCCAAATTTGCAGAACATGGAGGTAAGTTTTCAAATGGCATGTGATCTCTTTTTCCCTGTGCTTTACAGTAGAGTAATTATATGTTTTATACCACTTCACTGCTAACTTTTTGCCCATAAAGCAGTAAGAGCATCCAGAAGCCTCCTTATTAGGCACTTCCTGTTGATAAGATTGGTCATTTTAAAGACTGATCTTACCAGTAGTCATAGCTTCCCATTCTTTATGCTTCAAGTCTAAGATTCATGGTGCAAGTTTCCTAATACAACAATATATTTACATATATACATATGTAAATACATATTATTTCCTAATATAATACACTATTATTTCCTAATAATTTCCTGTGCATTAGTTAAATCACTTTTCCTGGAAAATTGAGATTCCCTCACATAAAAGTGAAAAACAAAAGGAAGAGGCTGAATATTGTTCAGTACTCTGTCAGCTCTGTGGCCTGCTACTTTTCTGAAGGAATGGTCTTATTTTAAAAGAAGAAAAAGGTGTTTGTTCCTTTGCTGTATTTTTAGTCAGCTCTTAATACTGAGTTGAAAGTCTCTTTGCACTGTTCAGAAATGCTTTGTGGGTTTTTTGCAACTAATTTGATATGGGTGGATGTGTGGAAATATCAGAGTTGTGAATAGATAATTGAGTAGTTAAAAAGAAAAATCTCCAAATGTTTGTAGAGCAGACAGATTTTACTGCCCTTTAAGATAAAACATTACTTCATATTTTGATGGAAGTAATATAAAAGGTTTATTGCTGTGTATGATATACTTAAGTGAATAATCTGACAGTAGAGCTTTCCATGTGAGAAAAGAATGAGAAATCTTGAGAGTGATAACTGAATCTAAATTTGCATTTATTCTATGTTTAGGGTTGCTATATGGAGCTTAAAACCCATGAAAATGAAAAACTGATACTTATTTAATCTTTTTTTTTTTCTTTTTTAGAAACCTTGGCAATGAAAGGACTAACATTGAACTGTCTAGGGAAGAAAGAGGAAGCTTACGAACTCGTGCGCAGAGGCCTAAGGAATGACTTGAAGAGTCATGTCTGTATCCTTTTTGAAATAGGGCTTTTGCTGATGAATAGAAAAGACTGATTTCTGCAACTACTTGATTTATAGAGTAGCAATAAAAGCCCGTTTAAACTTCAAACTGGAAGTTCAGAATTTTCAATTTCCAATAAATATTTTGTCTAAGCTATCCAAAGGGCAGATGTTTTGCAGTCCTTGCAGTCACAGTTAGCTCATGTATTATTCTGGCATGCATTGTGTATTTTTTAATCATTAATCTGCAACTGTAAACTCATGGTGGGCATTTAAACATCATTTGCTTTGGAAGCGTGAGTAGTTGCCATTACATTGTTGAAAAATTGTCGTATACTCAGAATGGAGGGACTTTGAGCACTTCAGTTGCCTAAAAATGTTTTCAAGTAAGCCTAATAAGGTTTTCAGATACCCTGTTGCTTTATTTCCTCCCCCATTATGTGAAAAGTAAAATTTAAAGCATATTATATAGACTATATACATATAACTGGCAAAGTTCTGACAAAAAGAATTGTAGTGTTCCTTCCCATTTTTAAAACAGCTTGAGAGCTTGTTGGCAGCTATTCCATCACTGCCGTGTTGGAGCTCATTTGTCCCTGCTCAGATTCAGTGGAAGCCTTAACAGAGTTTTCCAGGTTGGCATGTCTATGGCCTTCTTCAGAGGTCAGACAAGAAGTATGATGAAGCTATCAAATGCTATAGAAATGCACTGAAATGGGACAAAGACAATCTTCAAATCTTGAGAGACCTTTCTCTGCTACAGATTCAAATGAGGGATCTTGAAGGTTACAGGGTAAGTATGCATACTGCATTTAATCATCTTCTGGGGAACTGCAGCAAAGGTGGCAGATTGATTAATGACACTTTAAAAAAATAGTTAGGTCCACAGGGTTAAGACTATATGCCACTCAATACTTTATGAAAGTGAAAGCCGATATGCTACTGAGCAATTTCTATAAAATACAGATTTAATGTCAAATTTTCAGCTTAGTACAGAATTGCTTGCCATATTTTTTTTTTTTCTTGATGCTGTATAATCCATCTGTAGGCATTCTCCAGTTTTGTTCTTTTCTTGAAAGGATTCCCGTAGGTAAGAGGCAATGTGTTCAGAACATGACTTTTATTCAGGCAAAGGAGTTTGTATTTTTTAGTAGCTTTGCACTCTACATCCCTTCACCTTTACATCAGTGGCCTCCAGTTTTCTCTTGGCAGTGGGTAATAACAAGTAGTGTGCTGCATGAAACATCATATTTTGGTTCCTGGCCAACTTGGGCATTAGTGAGTGACAGCTCCATTTTTCTGGTCAAGTTTTCATCTTTTTAGGTTTCCTTTGCACCTCTAAACTTGTGTTGTTTAAAACACATTAGTTGGTCTCTTCATGTATTATTTCCTTTTCAAATTAGGGTAACGTTAGTATACCCAAGAGCAAGTTCTGTGTATCAAGCTGTGTGGAACCATCAGCTAGCACAGGTCCTCAGAGAACTTATTCCTGAGTCAGGACAATTCTTAATCACTGTTTTTTTTTGTATTAGTAGTCTAGAAATTTGGTTCCACTCTTGCTGAGGCCAGGTAGCTAAAACTCAGTGTAGGTGCTAAAATGTGTTTGCAAATGTCTGTTCTCTTTGCCTCTGGATAAATGTGAATACAAATTTTGTAATCTCTACACATACAAGTAACACATGGTTACAGAATGCATTAAGGATTAAATGTTAGGATGCTTAGAAGTCAGTAATTCATGGCTAATCATATGCTGACCTCTGAAGAAGGTGAATTTACTCACAAAACTGAGAATAAGGTTATGTTTTAATTGTTTTTTTTTTCTTTGCTTTAAATGCCAACCTCTCCTACTTCAAAATACTTTGAGTGCTCATCATTCTGTTAAAACAACTGTAACTAGTTTTAGTTCTTTGTTAATCCCTACTTCTGACTGTTCAGGCTTTTTCAATAGGAAGTATCTTTTTTCCTTTATTTTAAGTTACTTGAAAATGCCTTTCAGGAGTCTGTAACAAAACAAGTAATAGCATTTTCCTCAGATTAAAACTGCATGATACCAAGCAAATCTGTTGTGTTTTCCAGCTGTAATTATCCTCTTGCCAAAGAATAGGCATGTGTTTGCGTGACTTGTGTTGCCTAAGAACATTTCTAATGATTTAAATACATATGTACTTTCAAGGTTTATTTGAAAGACCAGTAAACGTTCCTGCAACTCAAACCAAGTATCCTTAATTACGTTCTGTTCATAAGTGGTAAGACAGGAGAAGCATGTGTGTCATACATTAACAAAATTAGTCTGACTCATCAGGATTTGGTTGGATGTGTTATTTTGTGGAGGCTTATTTTTTTATTCAGTGAACACCATTATAGTTCAAAGTTTATTCTTTCTCTGGTTAATAAAATGCATATAGCAAACTGTTTTGCAGTGACTTCCTTAAATACTAGAATATTGAAGACAGAATATTGCCTAATGGATTCTACAGAGTATCAGAGTAAAGTCAGGAAAATTAGCAGCTACTTTTTTGCAGGAAACAAGGTACCAGTTGCTTCAGCTTCGACCTGCACAGCGAGCATCATGGATTGGTTATGCCATTGCTTACCATCTGCTGGAAGACTATGAAATGGCAGCAAAAATTTTAGAGGAATTTAGGAAGACGCAGCAGGTAAGAGGAGAACATGAAATTCCTATATGGAGTGTTGCTTAAGCCAAAAAAGAAAACATTCCTCTCATCATGAGAAAACTTTATGCAGTTTCTTCAGTCAAATGAATTTGATCCCTTCTAATTTTAGAATTAGAAGACTGAGCTATGTCCTGTGTTTGGCTTCCCTATGTAGACATCACCTGACAAGGTGGACTACGAGTACAGTGAACTGCTGCTCTATCAAAATCAAGTCCTCCGGGAAGCAGGGCTGTATAAAGAAGCCTTGGAACATCTTTGTACTTATGAAAAACAGATCTGTGATAAACTGGCTGTTGAAGAAACTAAAGGTAATCACTTTCTGAAGATACATTTAAACACATAGTATACAATGGGATGTCCATACTGTCAGCTTTTCCCATCTTTTGGAACTTTGATTTGTTTTTAGGTTAATTTATTTAATTTTGCTGTTGTAAAGGACTGCTTGTCTTGGAGCTTATTCAGTCTCTGCCATGTTCTTCTCTCAGACTGGTAATACATCAGTGAAGTACAGACATGCTGTTCTGAAACTTTTAAGCTAATAGGCATTTCAGCCAGGAGATCCTAAATTGATGTCCTGAAGTTCTGTCTGAGTAGTGTAGCCAGACCTGTGCTCTTACAGCTTTGATAGTGGCCCTGACAAGGATACCACGTGCTGAAAGGGAATAATCATCTTTGGCACAGCAAAAGGCTTTTAAATGTATTCAGTCACCCTTGCAGTGTATAGAAATTGTTTAGTGAGGCAACCCAGTGTAGGCTTCCGTTGTATTATTATAAGCCTGGTGTATAATACTGTAACAGATCACTACAGTAGTGCAGCTTATATTCTATAGAGGGAATTGCAGTGATACAAGCTCATTCTCACAGCTCTATTAACATGTGCACTTTCTTAAAGCATGCTTTGTTCCTCTTCTGCTTGATGCTTTTACAGTCTTTCTGTGAAACTGCCAATCTGTTGAAGGTACTGCTTGTTCTTGGCCCACACTGGAATCTATTTAAATGATTGCTTGAAAGTAAAGAGAATAAATCCTTTTACTCTAATTTATGCATGTAGATGTTGTAGCTAGTTCCCTATTTCTGCTAATAGTAATCTCACTGTCAAGCAAAACAAACCTAGGAATTGAGTAGTGATAGTATTATGGGAGGTGTGGTGCTTCTTCAAGGAAAATGATTGCAGATGACTCTCCAGGGTAGCTGAATATCTGACTTGGTTTGCATATCAAAGGTCATGGATATAGAGACTATGCTATCACAAATCATTTTTGAAACATAGTAGCTGGACTTTTTGGGGTGGGAGTGGGGTTTTTGTGACTTTGTTTTTGTCTGAAAGGTCTTTTGACGTACTTTGTGTTTCATGTTGACGTACTATGTGACATACTAAGTGTTTGAAGGTCCAAGTTTAGTAGTGAAATAGGTTTTTCAAATAGGACTTCATTAAAAATAAGCCCCAGACCAAAACATAAAACCTCTTAGCAAGTTACCACACAAAAGGATAGAAATACCCTTTGCAGTCTGCATGCTTTCAATGGGGCACAAGCGATTAATTTCTTTGGGCACAGCTCCCATTGTGTTGTTTGGTCTGGCTTGGCTGCTGTGTATTCTCCAGGAGAGCCTGCTAATAAATGAGTGTGTACAAATTTTAAGCACACATGCAAAAGCCACAGTGGATGAAGTACAACTGGCAAACACTGAAAATTGTATTGGCATTTGCTGCTGTTAGATAGAAAAAAGATTAACTTTCACCTCAGAAAGAATTAAGGTTTATTTTCCCAATTCTGTCATTCTCAGTGAGTGAACTATTGATGTTTTCCTGGGCATTAGATTCTGTGTGTAGTCCTCAAGTTATTCTAACTGTGGAAAGCAGCATCTGTTGACAAAATTGCATGTCAGCTGTGTGACATAGGGAAGAAGAAAGGTAAATTTGCATTTTCCTCTTGAAACTGGGTAAGAAAATCTTGCCTTAGTCTAGAGTGGCACTGTTAACCTCTGTTGTGTTACCTGTTCATGCCTAACATTTGTAAATAGCAAAGCTTTGTAAAGTACAGTTTTCCATTGTGAAATTGACTCCTGTTGCAGTTCCAGCATTAGCAAAGATGTTTGTTAGACCTAATTGTTAGACCTAATCTTTACTTTATCAGTTTTAACTTGTATTGAAGTATCATTAAAAGGAAACTTGTTTGCAGAATCTTGAGAGTTTATTTATCAAATCAATAGCTTGATTAAAAACACAGAAGTTAGCTTCATGAAATATCAGATTGAAGAACCATTCTCTTACTTGCAGTTCTGCAATTTTAGTTTGGTTTTCAAGATGCTGTATGCATCAGCTACCATGTACTGCTTTTAACTGCCTTCTGCAATAAAAACTGCTCTTAAGGTAACCAGTCACTTCAGTAAGTGAGAAATAAAAACAAACCACATGCATTTTGCATTAAATTTTCAAGTAAGTTTCAGGAATTACGGGCTGAGTTGTAAAATCTTACTATAATTGCAGCTGTTCTCAAAGTAAAAGCACGTCTGTCAACTAGTTTGTAATACTATTGTGCTCGTTTTTTCTAAGAAATTAGAATCTGCATGGAGTTAAGGATTATCCAGTCTTTTACTGTACAGTGATAAACGTTACACTGCTTTAGTATCTTGTTACCTTAATTTAAAACTTCTTGTTTTTCACACAGGAGAACTCCTGCTTCAGCTTGGCAGACTTGAAGAAGCAGTTGAAGTCTACAAAGGACTTCAAGAAAGAAATCCTGAAAACTGGGCTTACTACAAAGGCTTAGAAAAGGCACTTAAGCCAGGTAATGATTTGATATCTTGTAGTAAATAAGCTTTTTCTGCATATAAAAGCATGTAAAGCTTGTATTGCTTTAAATACTAAAACTATTATTTAAAAAGTCCCCATTTAAATATTTCTTTTTAGTCATAGTGTGTACGTACTGTCATAATGTTGGGGTTTCTTAAGAAAGACTGGAAATATTTCTTGCATTGCTGTTACCTTGTCTTATCTAAAATCATAGAATAAAAAAATGCAATAGTATTTGTGGGTGATTGAAAGAATGGAATTATTTCTTAGACGACACTTTTAATTTTGAATTTTTCCTTTACTGTCTCTGTTATCTTAGTCTTACGTTGTAGCTAATACAACTGAATGGTCTGCTTTGAAGGTTTTAGACAGCAACAAGGCAGGAGCTCTTTTTAAGATGGGAGATAAGCAGTTAGTATGCTACTGCTGGAAGAGGCATTATCAGATACTGAGTACCTTGGAGTCATTCAATACATTAGTTTTAATAAGAATGAGGAAATTCTGTTCTTTAGGAAGGATATAGCCATTAGTTGCTATATATTCTGATTTTTTTTTTTTTTAGTCAGGTATAAATCACTTTCCCTGCCCCCTTTTCCTTCTTGCCAGAAAGGGAAAAGTAAGCTGTGAAATTCTCTTCCAGCTAATATGATGGAGAGACTAAAGATCTATGAAGAGGCGTGGACTAAATACCCAAGGGGACTAGTTCCAAGAAGATTACCATTAAATTTTTTGTCTGGTAAGTGTATTTTTGCTGAGCAGGTAGTGATCAACACTTGTGTTTCTTAGATTCTGATTTAACAGTATAAACAATCTGCAATTGATGAGTAATGTCTGGTAAAACAAAATCAACAGGTCTTTTTCCTCTCAAGGTGAAAAATTTAAGGAATGTCTGGACAAGTTTTTAAGGATGAATTTCAGCAAAGGTTGCCCACCAGTCTTCAATACTTTGAGGTCATTATATAAAGACAAGGAGAAGGTAAGTGTTCTAACCAGTTTTTACATGTTCTGCCTCATAACTGTGATGTATTGAAGAGATGAAGGAAACCGTTTTCTTCAGTATTGACTCCATCTGCACTGCTTTAGATGGCCTGATATAGCTGGGAAAAAAATGAAGTACATACATTGGGCATACATGTGCCAAGTTGGTAAATGTAGAAAACTTAAGATTTAGTAATTCTAAGCTGTGTAAGTGTTCACCAAGGGAGGCCTGGTCTTAATTTGTTAAAAATAGAGTGAGATTGAGTACATTCTCAAATGTAATGTAATTCAGGATATTGCAGAATCTTCTTACTAAAATAACTAGTTTGGCTAACACCAAGTAGTTCAAGTTGAACTAAAATACTGTCTGGCCCACAGATTATTTTTTCTGTGTCTCGTCTTGCATGTATAGGTGGCAATCATAGAAGAGCTCGTGATAGGTTATGAAACCTCTCTAAGAACCTGCAGGTTATTTAACCCAAATGGTGAGTGCTCAGTCTGTTGTGCTTCATGGAGTAGTGCCTGGTGTTGTGTGTCCATTCAGAGGTGGGGAAATAGGTAGTGAAGAAATAGAGGTGATGTGGGTTTTTTCCTACTTTTCCCCTAACACAGAACTGAACCATAGCTGTCAAATGTAAAGTCTGTATTCAAAATATAGTCACTTGTTCTAAATTCTTTTTTCATGGGTTCATGAATTTAGTCATGTCTTTGCAGTTTTGAGTTCAGATATGCTATTTTCAGGACTTGAGTTTATCACTGTTCAGGAAACTGAAGTTTGAAAGCTGTGTCAAATCTATAGCTTCAGAAATGTCAAATGAAAAACAATATATACTGATAGCACAGTCTTCACAGACAGGTGTAGTTTTGGAGCTTTTGGTGGGGACCAGGTTTTGTGTTCTTGGAGGTTTTGCATATCAGACTGCCCATAGCAAATACTTGGAACAAAGTGAAACTCCCTTTGACCTACCAACTTCCTTTTCCTTAAAACCACAGAAGGAGAAGGGAAGCAGTATGTGCTTAAAGTTGTCTCGAAGCTCTCCTAGGTCTGATAGAGAGGCAGAGTTAACTTCAGTGGCTGTATTTATTGCATTCTGCTTCTGGCATGTTGTTTTAGTAATAAACCGAACAGAAAACCACTCTCCATTTTACTCCTGCCAGATGATGGTAAAGAGGAACCTCCAACCACTTTACTCTGGGTCCAGTATTATTTGGCTCAACATTATGACAAAATTGGACTGCCATCCCTGGCTCTAGAATATATAAATGCTGCTATAGAAAGTACTCCCACTTTGATAGAACTCTTCCTTGTGAAGGCAAAAATCTATAAGGTAAGTTTGGCTTTATTCTTAGTGACCAAAGGTTATTAGTTTGTTAGGAACTTTAGTGAGTTTCTAGATAAGGGTATTACTGTTTAGCTACTTGAGGTGGAGTTTTCTGCTGCATATAAAAAGCTGCTATGAAGGTTTTTAACTCAATAAAGGACAAATATACAGCAAAATGTGAATTCTCAGCTTAAGAATCACACTGATAAATAAGGTGGAGTCTTTCATCTGTTCTTACCCCCTGGTTTTTTAGCTGCTTAAAACAATTTCTCAAGTGTACTATGATACTATATCAGAATGGGATTATCCAAAGTGGTTCTTTAAGCATTTTCAGGAAAAACATTCTGTGCTAAAAGACCAGTAATTCCATAATGAGGAAAGGTATTTAACTGCTTTTTTTCTTTAAAGGTCTGTTGCTTTTGAAGAAAGCTATTTATTAAAAAAAGTCTAAAAAAACCTAATTATATCAAACAGTGAGTAGATAAAATGTGCATGTTTTATAATTACTGAATCTGACTTAAATTTCTATCTTTTTAGCATGCTGGAAATATTAAAGAAGCTGCAAGGTGGATGGATGAGGCTCAGGCTTTGGACACAGCAGACAGATTTATCAACTCCAAATGTGCAAAATATATGTTGAAAGCAAACTCCATTAAGGAAGCAGAAGAAATGTGTTCTAAGTTTACGCGGGTTTGTTGCGCTTAACTAGAGGTCTTTGGAATAATGTGGGCCTAACCCCTTGTGGAATGACTTTTTGTTTTTAACTTTGCACTCACTTATACTACCATATTTACATTCTGTTTCAGACCAACAATGGTTGCTTGCTTCAGTTACGGTAGTCCATAGCAGGGTTTGAATTAATCTTGGATAAGCATGATTCCATAGTAATAAGTTAAAAGTTCATAAAGCTTGGATTTGGTTATTTTTGCCGGGTAGGAAAAATATGGCATGCCTGTTTTAGAGAGAACTTCTGAGAAAATTTTTGCACAATAATCTTTGGGTTTAATCTTGATTCTGTAGGATACTTGAAAGATCTGGTAAAGTTGCCCATGTCTCTTTTTTCTAATGGTAGTAAGTTTGAGAGTTTAGATGTCTCTTGGGACATAATTTTAGTGTGGCTAACAGCTGAGAGGCTGTGTGAGGTATCTTACTTGTGCGAACCAACTTTCATCCCCAAGTCCTTGTTTATCAGTGATGATGGAAAGCTGCATGCACCTTTTTTCTTTTATTTTTCCATGTACTTGCACATGACCAGTTATCTGGAAGAAAAATTTTGTGTTATGGAAATTGCATAATTTCATGCATCACTTTTTGTCCCTGCAGTAATCCCATTTTTATAGGTTTGATGGTCACACAGGTTAGTTACTTTTTTAAATGTACTTCTTTGATGTTATTCTTTCATAACTGAAAGTCAAAACAGCTCAGTGAAGTCTCTCCAGACTATTTGTCAAATGATAGTTTTGGAATACTAGCAGTGTCATTTGTGTGTTGTCTGTGGGAGACAGGCAACAGGCTGTTGGGATCTACCTGCAAAAGTAAAGCCTTTTCTGTTTGTTTGTCCCATTTTCTCCCCTCTTAAAGAGCAGGAGAAACCTGGAGTGTAAGGTAGGTTGAACAGAGAGGAGGGGGGAACAGTGTTTATAAAAGAAACCTGAAGGATCTTGTGAAATGAAGGCTATGTTCAGGCAGACAAAAGGGGAGGGGAAGTTCTGGTTTTTTTATATGCTCAGTAGCTTTATGTGGGGGTTTTGATGCAAACCCACTATGAATTTAGGTTAATTTGACCTCCCTCAATGCCTTAAGCAGCTCTAAGATGATGCTAAAAAGGAAGCATACCAGTTACCCAAAACTGAACTTGAAAAATATAATTTCATGATGTTGCTCTTTAGAATCTTATCTCCATTTGATCTTATGTCTAATGCTCAAATACAGGCTTCTTAATTAAAAAACAGTAATTAGAGGAGACCTAGATTAAGCGTAATAAAAATGGAAATGACGTTTTTAGTTGCCTCAATCAGGCTGTTTTGAATACTGCCTCTTTCCTTGCTGTGTTCTATGGATTTGTGCAAGTATATATAAATACCAGATTTGAAAGACAACTGTAAGCCCCCTTTTTGAACCAGAAGGTGTCAAAGTTAACAGTATTCCTTTTGCCTTGCTACTCCTCTCTAGGACCAATTGCATTGGAAATAATCACCTACTACTACTGTGAGGATACTTAATCAGCAGTTCTTTGGGAGATACAAATAGCAGTTTTAATTGAGGGGAAAAAAAAAATCCTGCAGGATTTCTTGCAGGTGTCAGTGTCTTGCCATGGGCTAGAACTTTTCTGCCATCTTCTCCATGCTGCAATGTGTTGTGTGCACACTGTATTAAAAACACTGAATGAAGGTCTCTCCTAACCTAAAGATGAGGAACTGTCACAGTGAAATGACCACTGCCTGGCTCGTCATTGTGTCTTTCTGACTCTTCCAATAGGTGTAACAAAGATTTTTGTATTTGTTTTAATTAATGAACAAAGCAAGTTGATCTTAACTGTGGCATTTCCAACTTTCAAGACTCCAGTTCTGAGATTTAGCATTAATTTGCTTTATTTGTGCTTTTAATTAGGCAAAGATAAAAGAAATACCAGCTGACAAATCCAATGAGATTTATTTTTTTGTATAATGCTGTTTTTGCTTTTAGGAAGGAACCTCAGCAGTAGAGAACCTGAATGAAATGCAGTGCATGTGGTTTCAGACAGAATGTGCTCAAGCTTACAAGGCAATGAACAAATTTGGAGAAGCACTTAAGAAATGCCATGAAATTGAGAGAGTATGTATTCAGTTCAACTGCTTAGGTTGGAAAACACTGGTTTAAGTTTACTGTGCTGATATGTTACTTTTCTGAGCAGTAAGGGTGCATTTCATAGAGCTTCAGGAGAGATTTTATTTCATGTTGATTACTGGCAAGTTTATATAGTTCCATTTCTTCCTAAAAATGCCATTGTAAACTGTGTATTATGAAGAGATTTTATAAAGTTACTTGAAGATCCAGACAAGAGCAGAAAACTGTCAAAAATAATCTTAGTTTTGGCAGTGTACATAAGAAATGGATATTTAGGTACAAACTAAGAGTATGTGTACTTTAAGTGCAAAAATAAGTGGATGAGCTGACAAGCTCATCCTTAAAGGACAGATGTCAGTTACTATTAAGGCACTGTTTTAGAGGTAGACAATAAATGTTTAAAAAGTTACGAAAAATATTTACTATCTTCTCCTTAAAAAAATAAAGGCTACAGTTTAAAAGAAGCTGTTGCAAAAATAAAGACTTCTTGAAGTAGAAGTTTTATTTAAAAGGAGGGGGGAGTACTTGCACACTAAATGCAGATATCCATAGTGAGGTAAACAACAAAATTTAGATGAATGACTTTAAAAACAAGCAGATATGGGTTTGATTTTTTAAAGCACATTAAAGTCTAGAAAAAAGACCAGACAGCTGAGGGTGTAAAAGAAGTGCTGAAAGAGCAGAACTAAGTAGGAAGCTATGCCTCTTTGCAAACAGAGAGGCATTAGGAGATTTCAGCACTGCTGCTCTTTGGCAGGGAGGACTCCGCTCTGGAATAGTCTCTGATTAGAAAAAAGTGATAGAAAATTATCAAAGTAACCTGGTCTAGTGAAAGGTGTCCCTGCCTGTGGCAGAGGGTTGGAAATAGATGACCTTTAAGGTCCCTTCTGACCCAAATAATTTTGTGATTTGCCAGGACCATGTTTTGTTTGCACAAATCCTTTAAATAAATTATTGTATGATTCTTTTGTGTAAGAAACTGTTAGTCTTATAAATTGTCTTGGGTACCAGAAGAGGTTAGCAAATGAAGTGTTAACTTAGGCCACCCAAAAAAATATTTCTAAGGATTTAAGTCACTGTTTATTAATTTGTTGAATTAATTGATTGAAGGTGTAGTAAAGTTCAAAAATAAATAAGCAAATATGTTGAATTCAAAAACCATCAACAAAGCTTTTGTAAGAAAAAGCAGTGCCTCTTAAATCTTTTGTAGGGGTCAGTTATGCCAAGGGGGCAGTCTAGTTGATAAAAGGTGTTCTGTTTTTCAGGAACACTTTTTATCTCATACTTCACACCATAAAAGATGTAAACTGTCTCAGAAAATTAGGGAGGTTGATATCTCATGGATTTAATCATTGGCTGGGAAATTCATGGCTGGGAAAACAGTGTAGGAGCAAATAATCAACTTTTACAAGAAAAGGAGTTTTATCATGGAGATTACTAAGGCATCTGTAGAATCTTCATTATTTCATCAATAAATGATCACAGAAACGGACTGAATATTGCAAGGACAACAGCTGCGCTGTCTCAGTACTAAATGATTAAGATGCCCATGAAACGTAATGTTCAACAGTATAGTCTCAACAGTGTAGTCAGTGACAAATTATCTGCCTGTGCATAAGGAGTAAAAGGTCTTAAAATAATTATTGCTGCTCAGGAATCCTGAAACCATTGTAGATAATGCTGCAAAAATTTCTGTGCTGGTGTGGAGCAGCAGTCAAAAGGACACATGAGGAATTAAAACTCGAGAAGTAGTACTTTTCTTCCATTATGTGAATCTGGCACACTATTTACATCTGAGTGTCACACCTTCTTAAAAACGTGCTAGTAAAACAACTGTTGTGGGGTAACTTCCAGAGGAAGAGACTGCAGTTAGCTTGTTGTGCTTACTCTTCTATCCTGATCTTTGACAAACGAAGCTGAGTTTAGGATAAAGTTATATGAGATCATAAGTACTTGGAGAAGTTCAAGAGGGGAATGACTTTTCACTGCTTCTCAAACAAAAACAAAGGTACATTAGATGGTGCAGAAAGCAGAGCTTGAACAAAAGAAAGTACTTTCTCACATCATGTCTGATGTAAGTGTGGACTTCATTGCCATAGTATTTAGTGGAAGTTAAAATGATGCTTTTGAATGGAAAAAAAAAAACAGAGCAGTTCAGAGAAGAAAAACTCCTCAAATGCTGTTTAAATACAATGAATATAAAACCTTTGTCTGCTAAACTGCAAATTATCAGAGGTAGCTACTTTTAAGAGACTGTGAAATTGGTGTATTTTGGTTCTGGGCTAAGATGCCTTCTGTCCTTTTCACCATGAGTTTAGTTTTGGAGGGTTTTGTTGATGTTTGTATTAGGTAGGTTGTATTTATCAAACAGTAAGCTTTTACTAAGTTATTATTTTGAAAGTCCAGGTCAGTATCTCATTGTTAATACTTGCTAAATAATGTTATGTTACATTGTGTTAGCATTTTGTAGAAATCACAGATGACCAATTTGACTTCCACACTTACTGTATGAGGAAGATCACCCTTAGGTCTTACGTGGACTTGTTAAAACTAGAAGATGTGCTTCGACAACATCCCTTCTACTTCAAAGCAGCACGGATTGCCATAGAGATCTATTTGAAACTTCATGATAATCCCTTAACAGATGAAAATAAAGAACATGAGGCCGATACAGGTATTCAACCCTCAGGATTTATTAATCATGCAGTTTCACTAATTAGTGGATATTTTAGGAAGGTCTGGCATTCATTATCGTTGTCAACTGTGGGAGCCAAAGCCAGAGTTCTACACAACTCAAAGTAGGCAAATTGCAGCTTGGACTGCATGGTAAAGTAGATGTTCTGCTGGAAGTTAAACTAATGTGTGCTTTTATTGTGGTTATTATAAAACAATGATGGGTTTGTAGTGAGAGTTGTAACTCTTCAGTACAAATATTTGTGTTATGGAATGGCAGTGCACTCTCATGGTGGTTGGTGCATGGAATAGCAGACTGAAGCAGATGTGTTTGGGTAGCTCTTTCTTAAGCTTTGTATCAGTGTACAGAAATTTCACTAGGTAGCAACTTAAATTTTATCATCTCTTGCTTCTGATGTAAAAATAATGTTTAAATCATCTATTTATTTTTTCCCCTCATCTCTGATTTGAGGGCAGCTTAAGTGGTTATGACTTGAGGCACCTCAAATGGTCTGAATAGAGGATCCTTCAAGAAAGAATCCTTCAAGAGGAATTTGTCAAGTTTTAGTATTTTTCATCTCATTATAGTGTTATTCTAATTCCTGTCCTCTGATTCCATTAAGGAATTTGTGAATTACAAAGTGGCAGCATAGACTATAAAATAATCTATCCATAGTAAATAAGCTTTTACAAAGGTAATGACAGCATTGCTCATTAGTAGATATGGTTTTAAAAAGGTGATTGTTGTCTGACAACTGCTTGATGCTGTTAATAGTAGACATCAGTGTTGTGTGGTTTTGTCCTTTGTGTGTGTACAGCAAATATGTCTGACAAGGAGCTAAAGAAGCTACGAAATAAGCAGAGAAGAGCCCAGAAGAAAGCACAGCTGGAGGAGGAGAAGAAAAATGCTGAGAAGGAGAAGCAACAGAGGAACCAGAAAAAGAAGAAAGATGATGATGATGAAGAAATTGGAGGACCGAAAGAGGAACTTATCCCTGAGAAACTGGCAAAGGTGCTTACTAATATAATAATAAAGTCTTAGAAATTTCTAGAAAAGTTGTAGTGAGCACACATAAAACTTAAAAGCCATTCAAATAACTTGCTGGGGTTTTTTTGGTATGGTGTCTCTTGACAGGCAGCATTTTAAAAACAATTCCTTTCTAGGGCTAGTTTGTTAGATACAGTGTCAGTAGTGTGGAAGTCACAGCTTTTGTGCCTAGTTCTCAAAGGCAGTAATTGAAGTCATAAACATTTGTTACAGGTGTAGCCTGGAATTATCTCCACATGTCTACTGCATGAATTTGTTGATTATACCCTATTTCTAGTTGGTCGTGTGGAAGTCTTTCTATCCTGTATGGAAGGTGATTATCATTCACTCTTAGGTCCCCTGATATTCTTTTGTTTGCATAGTCGGCCTGTGAAAGAGGAAACACTGAAGCACTGAATGCTTTAACAGGATTTGTTTGCATATGTTTTGAATGGGGGGGAAAAAAGGAATAAAGAAGCTGCGGTAGTAAATAGTAGACTAGACTGAGATGGATTTTAGAGATCTGGATTAAGAACTATAGAGAGATATAGAAGGGCAGGTGACCCAGAAGACTTTTCTTTTAGCAGAAGTTATGCCTGTAAGGAGCAGGAAAACAAAAAAAAAAGTGAGGGGAAGATAAGAAAATTATAGAGACTGGAAAAATTCATTTATAGCAATAGTACTATAGATTGCAAGTCTTTATAGGCCCAGTATTCTGGATCTATATTCATACTATTCATACTTCATTTATACTAAAAGGGAGTTCTTGAGGGATATTTGAAAGTTGAGTCAATGAACTTAATTCTGTAGCCAGGAAACAAGGGACTTAAACTTGACTAGTTATTAAGAATATTGTTGGTATTTCCATTGTTTAGTTCACTGGTTGCAAGAAGCAGAACTAACTGCAGTGCTAGCTAAGATTGAAAGGCAACAGCATGTATTGAAATTGAGTTCTGTAGTAGAGGGATGTCATGGGATAGCCCTGAAAAATCTAGCCAGTTCCCAAGATTATAAGGAATAGTTGCAGCTGTATAATGCATTCCTTTGGCAAATCTAGTTATGTCTTTAATATATAGATGTCAATATAATGTAATTCCAAATTCAATATCACAATCATGATATAGATGCTTCCAAATGCAGTTGGTGCCGAAAAGACCGTTTTTGACATAGTTGGTCACTTGCAAATAGTTTTCCTGAAACAGCTGCCCCTGGATTTGTTTGGGTATGTAGCTTTGGCACTAAAGGCATACCTTTGGAATGGGGTTTTATAGGTTGCAAATAGTTGATGTGCACAGTGTGTATGTAAAATCAGCAACACATAGAAGTGATGGGAGTGTTTTTATGACAGGTGCTGTAGTTATGTTTAGCAGGAAGGTGTCCATTGCGATCTTCAACTCAAGTTTGCAACGAAGTGTATCACTTCAGCATTGCTGTATTGTTACTGGCAAAAGCAAAATTTGTATTTGCTTCTTAGAGAGTAATTTCTGTTCATAAAAAAAATACGAATGACAATGGACATTTCTTGTTTGAGTAATCCCAAACCCCTATGTGCAAGATACCTGTCTGTAACGAACCCCTGCACAGAATTAATTTATGTGAAAGCTGTCCATTTACTGGATTACACTAGCTAAGATCAGGAGACCATTTTCAGTATCTGATTACTTCCAGCTTGGTGTTGGTATTTTGGCTGGAACTGTCACCATTACCTGGCAGCTTTCAGGAACCTGTCTGAGCAGAATGTCATGGGCATTTATCAATCACACACCGTCATCTCAGGCCCACATGTATAGGTTGGTGTGGACAGCCACACTGCCCTTTTCCGTGCAGGTTCAGGTCCAGTTGTGTTCACTACTGGTGTATGATAGAAGGAAAAGATGTGTCTCTACAGCAAAATGTGATTTGTAGCCATCAAAAAGCAAATATTTTGGACTTTTTAGTCCGTGTTTAGATATTGAGTGAAAGTTGCACAATTTGTTAACAGAAGAGGTTCTAAGCATCTTACGCACTGCCTTAGGAGAGTAACTCTGATGTGACTCGGCAATAGCTGGTTTCTGTTGTTGTAGTGACTAGATTTGAAATTCGACTTAGCTGTTTGTCACTTCCTTGAATCTGTAGGTTGAAGCACCTTTGGAAGAAGCCATTAAATTTTTAACACCCCTGAAGAATTTAGTGAAGAACAAAATAGAGACTCATCTTTTTGCCTTTGAGATATATTTTCGAAAAGGTAGGTGAGAAGACTTAATGAAAGCAAGCCATTTGTGAATCATAAAGGTGTTTATTGGAACTTAAGCAGCAATTATTGATGAGGTATGAGGAGCCCATCCCTGTCACAACACAACTTTTCACTGGACCAACACTCCAGCCATGAGCAGTGTGTGAAAACCAAAGTTTGAACATTTGATGATTATCCACTTAATTCACTGGTTTAATAGATGCATGTTATTAAAAATAGCTTTTGCAGTACACTCAGCTGTAAATTCTTCTGATCATTCTAATTCCAAGCACTAAATACTCCTGTAACACAATGCAGTGAGTTCCTACCACAAGTTTTTGAACATTTGTCAACACTTTTTTTTTTTTCCAGAGAAGTTCCTTCTGATGCTTCAGTCTGTGAAGAGAGCCTTTGCTATCGATTCTAGTCATCCTTGGCTTCACGAGTGTATGATTCATCTCTTTAGCAGTGGTATGTATCTGTTTGGTAGGACTTCCATCTGTGCACACTGCCAGGTGATGCCAAACCTACAGTCACTGATTTTTAGCACAATTAATTCAAAATATTTAATGCATGTATTAGAAAGCTTTTTAACCAACTGATTCATGCTAAAATTATGCATGGTTATTATGACTGCAGCTGAATTTAGGAGTCATTCCAGTATTGCTAAGAATTTTTAAGACTCTGACCAGTATGTGAAGCCCGAAAGAAAAGAAGGCAGTGAGGAAACGGAAACTGCAGAGTGAGGAATATGGCCTTTCTGCTGACAGCCTGTGTCAGCATGCAGGGAGAGGGCTTAGAATTCTGTCCTTATTGGTAAAAGTTGGAAGAATTCTCTCCCTTCCCCTGCCCCAAAGGTCACCCTTTCTTGTGGGGACTACAGACTAGACATTTAAGAACAGACTTGTATGACATTAACCTTTTAGCCTAATAGGTTTTAATTAGTAAGGGGGAGAGTGTATTAATGTAAAAAAGCTTTGGCTTTTTCTAAGCATCAGAAAACTGCCGCAGTTGAGCTTCATCTAACCGCATCCAGTATTTACCTTTTCAAATTTCATACATCTTCCTTTGAGATACTTTCCAATTATATTAATAATGTAAAAATGAAAAATATTAAATGCATAAAGCATATTTTATTGTGATTACGTGTGCTCACCTCAACTTCTTTTTTCCAACAGTATCTGAAAGTAAGGATCTGCCTGATGCTGTTAGAACAGTGTTAAACCAAGAAATGAATCGGCTTTTTGGAGCAACTAATCCAAAGAACTTCAATGAAGCTTTCCTTAAAAGGAACTATGACTCACTGCCACATAGGTTATCAGGTATTTTGTCTTTCTCCTTGTTCTGCCCTACTTTTTCATTTCCTGTGCTTCTCTGGCAATGGTATCTCAGTATCAGCCCCAGTGATGTAACAATCACTCCTTCACTTGGGAGTGCTTTTCTTCTCTATTTGTGTTCTTCTGACAACATGATTGCCAGGTTGTCAGTAGTTTTCTTTAATTTTCTCTTTGTGCTGCTGAAATGCAAATGTTGGGACTTCTCTGCCCTATTGTCTCTAATGTGGCTGAATGTTTTTTTTAATTCTTTGTTTGGAATTTCCCTTCTACCTACTTAGGTGTGAAGCTTTATGCTCCAAGTTGGTTCCATTTTGAATTACTGCTAGAGAGTTCAGTCCCCCGTCCTCCTCATATTATCTCTATTTTGTGTTTGTATATAAGATGGTTTTCATCATCCACTGGGTGATGAATCTTGTTTTTCCTCCTGTAGCTGCCAAAATGATGTACTATTTAGATCCTTCCAGTCAGAAAAGGGCAGTGGAACTGGCAATGACCCTGGATGAATCCCTTATTAACAGAAATCTTCAGGTAACATATTTATAAATTGTAAACAACTTCTGTTGTATCTGTGGAAGCTTTAAACAAAATTGCGAGGTAAGAGGAAGCTGAAATCATTGCTGTACCTTATGGTAAAGAGGTTGAGTTGTGAGAGAAAGGGGTGTCAGGTTCATCTGAACTGAAATATTTAATATCCTTTTTACACATTTAAATTAATTTAGTTTTGTGATAATATGAAAATAGCAGCAGCAGAAACCATATTATTGCCAAAGGTAATGGAAAACTTACTGAATTTGAGAGAATTCACAAGGCAAAAGAAAAGGTAGTAGTTTGTCTGAGCTTTGGCTGCCACCCAGGCAACTGTTCACAAGAAAAGGAGTGGCCCAGGCTCTGGGAAGGCTTTCCATAGTCAACTTTCTGCAAGCTGTGGGAGTTACTGTAGGTTTAATAAAAGCTGCATAAGCACAGTTTTGCCTTAGCATGTAGTTAAGCGAAAAGCTTACCAAATTTTGAGTCTTTGCTCCATTGGTGGTCATGAAATAATCTCCCTGTGACACTGCCTCCATGCCCCTTTCACCACTCCCCCACCTTCATCTGGGAAGACATGTCACTTCTGACTTGCAATTTACAGTAGTCTATGCGCTCAATTTTTTAGATCTGTTGCAAGTAAAATTGGTAAGTGTTGCTTTAAAATCACTCTTTTGTGGACAAAAATTGGAGTTTTCCACCAGACATCTCTTATGAAACATAGTGGGCTCAACAGAACTTTAATTGTGATGGATTTTAAGTTCACAGCAGAATTTTTGGGCCAGACAGAGCAGGGAAAAAGAGACAATAAAGGACAATTTGTCTTGATTTATAGACTTGTTTAGGATGTTAAAGATTCAGATCCTTTCCCTGTTCCAGCTGTTGTGTTATGGGATGCAAACTCATGTCTTTTATATTCTGAGTACCCATTTAGCATTTTTCTTAAAGTTGTCTTTGGGTGTTGGTTTTTGAGTTTGGGTTTTCTTACTGTTTGAGTGGTCTCAAAGAACTTAATCTAGGTTATCAAGAGAGTTAGAAAACAAAAATTATTTGCCTTCTATTTGCTGGGTTTTGCCTGCGAGTGGGATTCTGGGAATTGGACTGGGGAAAGATTAGGTGTAACCAAAAAAGCTTGGTTGTTTTGGAGGTGCAAACTTGGTAAGACTAGAGGAAACTTTTACCAACTCAGCAGTGCATAAACATCCTGTACACTGCATTGTGATAAAACCGAAAAATGTTAAATTTAAGCATTTTTGGTGCCAACATAAAGTAAGAGTTGGACTTCTACTGAACTTCTAGATGGGAAATTGAAAGTGCCCTAAAAATGCAGAATCTGAAGGAGTCTAGGTGTTTGTTGAAAGGCATTTTTGTGTGGAGAGAGATCAGATTTACTACATTTCATTCTAGTAAAGACCAACTGTCTTGGAGCACACTGCAGGCATAAAACCTGATATATCTGGCCTTCTGTGGATGGTAGTGTTGCAAAGAGCAAATGTCAGGAAAAGGGATTGTTGAGGAGAACTCCATAACCCTCCAGCAGGAGGACAGAGCAGTTAATTCCAGTACACAGAAGAAATAAAAACTGTACTAAATGTCAGAGGAGCAGGAAAAGACTGCCTTGCTATGCTAATGCCTGCACACAGCCATGGGTGGGTGAATACTGCCAGGCTTTAGTGGAGCTCAGTAGGTTGGTTTCTCATGTTTGGAATGCAAGCTGAAAAAAATCCACAGGAAATCTCCTTTTCTTCTTCTAAATCATGAACAAAAATGGACAGGAAACTGCATATATCTGAAAAAAATGTGATAATATCAGAGTAATTTGATTCGATTGAAAGGTATATTAGGAACTGCTGAAATGGTCAGTGTGTCCCAAGAATGGTGGGGTTCTTGGTTACCAACTAGTAGGAATAACATTTTTTTATGAAAATAAGAAACAAGCGACAAATTAGTATTTCATTTTACAGTCAAGATTTCTAATTGTGTTTTAGATCGCTTTTTAAACTGCAGTGTTTCAAATGAGACTACACTGGTATTTCATGCTATGTTTAGTTAAAATGTCATTTGATATTGAAAGGAGGTGTGTGGCCCTTGGAGCAGATTTGTGGCAGAAATACAATTTTAAATTTGTCTTGTGAGATTATTCTTATCAGAAAGCAAAACTGCTGTTTGAAACCTGTAAACAATAGAAGTTTTTCTTTGTAGCATTGGTTTTCAAGTGTTCAGCTGAACATTTAAAGAACGGTAACACTTTCTTTATTTTTCTCTTTAATTAGACTTGTATGGAGGTATTAGAAGCTTTATGTGACGGTAGCCTTGGAGACTGTAAAGAAGCATCTGAAACTTACAGAGCAAATTGTCATAAGCTTTTCCCTTATGCTTTGGCTTTCATGCCCCCTGGATATGAAGACGATATGAAGATCACAGTTAATGGAGATAGTTCTGCAGAACCTGAAGAACTGGCCAATGAAATATGAACAACTTTATTGGAAAAAAATGACGTTGGACCATATCTGGTGTATAATATTTTTGTCACGCACCTGCTGAATTGTTCTGACTTACACAAAGAACAGAAGGAAAAAACCTGTTGCCTTCAAATAGTTTTACTTCTTTTTATCCTGCTGAAAAAGTATATATATAAAATATCTAACATATTACTGGTTATAGGTTGTTTGGTTTCTTAAAAATTAAAAGCTGCTAAAATTGAAAAAAAGGAAAAAATAAACAACCCTTCTCCTTACCTACCCACCCATGTTTTTAAACTAATTTATATGAGACCTGGAGGTGTGTGGCCTTCAGAGCAGGTGTGTGGCAGAAATATTAACTTTAAATTTGTCTTGTGAGATTACTGTTATCTCAGACAGCAAAACTGCTGTTTTAGCACTGGATTCTTTCACTGAGCACAAAGAGTTGATGGGGCTTTAGCATCTGACTGATTTTGATACGGGGGATGATTGTGTCCATAGGAAGTATGCAATGTGAATCAGAATATACAGAGAAACCTGCAACATACGTGTTATGTTGGGGATGCTTGGACATACGGATATCAACCAGAATTAAGAAACATAGTGTGTTCAATAAGCTTGTTGTGTCTCTGAAATTCACTGTACACGATCAGTTTGGTGTTCTTGCACCACAGTTTTTACCTGAAGGAACCAGTTAGAAATGGTCTTTCTTGGAATTAAACTTGGGGTGGGGAGGGGAGAATCAACATTGCTGTTCTTGAGATGAACCTATCGGCGTATGTTGGCCAAACTTTTTAAAACTGTAATGCAAGAACCAAATAAAATTATGCACTGTGATGTGGCACCAATTAGAAAGATCGCATGCATTTTTCACATAGAGTGAAAACAAAATGAGAACATACCATGGCTTGAAGTTGCAAAGAGAAAAACTCCTGACTACCATTTTGACTGATCAAGAGACTAACAGATTAAAACCTCAGCAGGCCTTGTTAATGTTATGCAGAAAAACAAAAAATAAAGTGCTGCAGTTTAGATACCTCTGGAACTTTTCCACAGTGTCACAGGTTTGTAATACTTGAAGCCCTACATTTCTAAGAATATATTTCTTGCTCAGTTGTTTCAGGCAAGCCCAAGACTTTGTAACTTTTAAGGGGCCCAAGATTTTTTTTCAGTAACAGACCAGCTTCTTATTCCTGCAGTTACAGATGTAATTTCCTTTGTCAAACATAAGGTACCAAATATAATGCAATAAAATGTTTTGAAAAACAACTGTGTGAATATTTAAACCAATCTATGTTGTACTTTGACAGTGAATGGGTTTGCTGGAGTGCAGCTCAGGGTTGACTTACTGTGCTGTCCAGTCATGCTAACAATGTCACTGCTGATGGGTGGTCATTGAGTATAAAGTGCAAATGCATTATATGTAAATACTGAATGTCTGGGAAGTCCTATAACACAACGCTTTGCTACTTGGCTTTTAAGTTCCACCAGTGTTAGGCTGAATTTTGTTTTCCAAGTCAAGCTTCAGTCTACAAGTCTGCTGTGTTAATAATATAGATAAGTGCTCAAATGTTTTCTTTTGTAGGCTCATCATATAAAACAGAGCAGAAATAAACTACAGCTTACAAAGTGAGTGCCTTCTTTGCTGCAGTTCAGTTACAGAGTATCTGTTGTGTGGATACACAGCCTTCCTCTTCCACATAATGGAATTCAGTGATTGACATGTACAGTTAAGAAATCCTGGAAGACTTACTGGGGTTTGTAGTTTTCTAACTGTCAGAACAACAGGCTTTTGTTTACTGTGTCTTCACCTCCACTTTCTTCTCGTGGTTAGCCTATCCTTGTGTACATTTGCACTATAGTTCCTGTTGGGAGTGTGTTGCAGTATGTGTATATGTAACCTGCTGGGCTTTTAGGGACTAGAATACTGACTCTGGTATTGATGTCTTGATGTCAGTTGTTTCTGCGGCCTGAGATACTTGGACTGCATGTCTTCTGCAACTCCTCGAGATGGTTCAGTCTTGCCTACACAAGCTGCAAGCTTTTGCCCTTGCCTCTTGAGTATTGCTGCCCATTTCTTGGCTTGTAATGCTTAAGCTGGAGGCAGATGAGTGCTCACTCGTAACATATTGTGAATTGCATCAAGCAAATTCTTTTTTTCCCAAATACTGTTTTTTGGGGTGCTGCCTACAAATGGAATTATTTCCTTTACACTTTCACTGCCTGTTTTTGCATTGAAATGGACAAACTAAAAGCAGGAAGTTACTTGTTATCTTTCATTGTGCAAATGGGGAAAAGGGTGCTTCAGTGGGCCTTCCAGAAGTCTCCATCTATACATCTGTTGTGATTTCCCTAAAGACACTCCATAGCCTTGCTGAAAAGCATCCATACTGCTTCAGAGATGGTGCTTTTGGATTAAAGTGGTTACTCATCTGCTACCAGAAGACTGCAAACCCAGGACAGGAAACTAAGCCAAGAGTTTGCCTGAAGTCGAAGGTTCTTTAATTGGTAAAGAAATTGTTATTCCTTCATCACTTCTGTTAGATGCAAGGCTGACTTCTGGAGGAAGAGCTTTTAAGAGCTGGAAATGAAGTCGAAATCCAGTGCAATGAGTCTTGTGAAGTGGTAGCACAGAGTGCTGTGCTGCAATGGAAGCTTTTCTTTGTGTGCTGAGATCCAAAATTGTAATCACCTGCCAAATCAGGTGAACAGGGATTGGTGGTCAGAGTGACCTAAAGCATTGGCATGACACAATGTGGTTTGATTCTTCGTGATTTTCAGTAGAGAAGGATTTCACCATCAGTGGAGCCACTAGTTATGGCACATGATATGGGTATCTTTCCTGGGGACAAAAATGTTCAGACAACAAATTTGCCTAGATAAGAGAAGATGGCGCAAATGCGCATTGCATGAAGCAATGCCAGTCAGACGTGGGCTTAAATTGTAGGGAACTGAAAGTTGTGGTTTTCCGTGTGATGGTGGATGAGGTACTCGCTTTGTCCATGTGGAGACCAGAGCATGCACATGTGTGAACAAGCAGGTAAAATGGCCACAAACCTACCTATTCAGTAACTAATTTCTTTGCATATTAAATGCCTTAAAAGCTTCTATATTCAACTTTTTTTTTTTTTTTTTCAGTAGAGGTCTTAATATTTGCATGTTCATAGGGGGCAGGCTTGTCCTGATACATGCTGTGTCAGCCAGAACAGAGAGGGAAGTTTGTCACCCAGGTTTTCCCCTAGCATGGGGAGCAAATTCCAAGTTTCCCAGGGAGCTCTCTAGGGCCAGATGAGGTGTTTTATGAAAAGCCTGTTAAATCTTCCTTTAGCATTTGGATTTGCCAGATCTGGAGGTGCTGCAGCCATAACAGTAGACCCTGGAAGTTGGTGTAGCAACTCACAGATTGAATTGTATTTTCCCTGAAAGAAAACACCCATGAGGGCAGAGTGAGATCAGGCCTCAGGAGCCAGAGGGGCAAATACAATTTCAGTATCACGTGAACAAGATAAATGATAAAACTTAAGCTCTCTGTCTAATGTGATGTCTTTGGGGGTTGGAGCAATGTTGCCATCATTCCTGCAGTGCTCACATGCTGTTGCCACAGTTCTGCTTTGAACATGTGCTACTAATGCCAACAAGACCACTTGATACCATAATCCACCCCAATAGACCCAGATAAAAATTTTATTTTTCCCTTTTTGTGATTACTTTAATTGTTTTTCTAAGTGTTCTGTACAGAGTACCTCTAACTAGCTTTGAAATCTTTTCCCCTAAGGAATTTTGCTTTAAAAATGCTATTTGTACCTAACTGTAATGTAAAATGCTTGAACTATGTGGAAGTCAGAGTTACGCTCGTGGATAACACAGTGCTTTGGGGTCCTGTGAAGGAAAACGGTGCAAATGTAGTGTAAGTAGACAGTTGTGTCAGTAATTGACTTGAGCTGTCTATAAGCTCATTAAAGGTCAAGTTCCAGTTGGAGGAAAGTGGTTGCTGAGCTTGGGGAAAGGTTCTTGCTTCCAGGAGCCTTTCAGTTATCATCTGTTCTGGGATGAGGTGAGGAGCAAAGGGCAAAACCTGTGGCTATGCTGTCATGATATTTCCTGGAAATTAAAGTTGCAGTCTGCAAACACTAATTTTAATGGCTGTGTGGGGCAGAGACACTTTCCAGGAGCATACAGCCAGCAGTGGGAATGGCAAGGAGCAACTGATTGAGCAGCTTGGCAAAAGGAGACTGAAGTGAGTTATAAGGAGGCGGCATAATAGAAATTCCATTTTAGATTAAATATAAAATAGCTTTTTTATTACTAGAAAGATGACTGAAGCTGTAAATACTATAAATGCAGTCTTCCCATGCCAAGGAAGCTGTAAATGTGTATTACTTCTCGAGTGGTACAAGCAAAACCAGTAGTATGTTCACAAAGATTCTAACTTTGTATATTAGTCTTCATGTGATTCATGGCAGAAAACTGGGAGGACAAAAATTGTCCACTTTATGAGAGATCATATCCAAGAGTTTGTAATATTGCAAGAGAAATATTGCTAAAAAATCCAAAGCATCTTAGAATAGCTTCCCTAAGATGTTTGTTTTAATTAAAAGTGTTAAACCTGCTAACTGTTCATAACAAAAGACAAAGAAGTAACTTTCACAAAATATTTCTGCCTGGCACTGCCCATTCAATATCTACCTCTACTAGTCCTAGTCTAGTTTGGCTACTACATAATTTTAGCCATTTAGCATAAAGCATATGAAAAAGTGTCATTTACCTGGTTGGTGAATTATGATGATGGATAACATTTAAACTGTAATGCAATAAACCACAAACTTAGTGATTAAATCCTGTTGTTGGTTCAGTGCAGCAGCATATTTATTGCTTCATTGCTGATCTTTTAAAAAAAATCTTAATTATAAACTCCACCAAGTTACTTGCAATTGTACTGGGATTTGCTTTCCCTTCCAGCCTTCCTAACTGATTAACAATGTTGTACTGTGTTTTTACGCTCTTCTCTGGTGGTAGCAAATATCAAAACTAGCAGGAAGTCAATCAAAGAATAAAAATGCTGAGTTCTGTTTGTAAATGAGTACTAGTGTTTCCTTGTAGGGTTCAGGGTCCTCCTTGGATGGCCCAACAGCTTTGTAATAAAGAATCCCTCAGCCAGTTCCCTTAATTCCCCTTGTCTCCTTCCAAGCTGATGAGCTGTTACTGGGGGTGTGGGTCTCAAAAAAGAAAAAAAAGGTCAATAGGAAAAGGCTGTGACTCCCTTTGGAGTCAGGCTGGAAAAGAACCACCTTGGCAGGGAGCTGTCTATCCTAGCCCAGAAACTAACAGTATGTACAACAACAAAAAAATCCTTTGTGCTTTTCAGGCTACAAAGAGCCAATATGGGGATTTAGATAAATGGGTGTTCAGAGGCAAGCTGAATGAAGAAGCATTTGCCATTTTCCTCAGATACAATTTTTGGGGATTAAATAAAATAAGGCTTCTCTTCCCCATCCATAAGCCCTTCTGATCCCAAAGTTTTCCTGATCCAGTGTCCCAGAGTATCTTGCAATTTTAATCAATTAACATGCAAAATATGGTAATGCTGACAAATTGTAGCAAAAGTAGCCAAGCAGATACAGCAATATAGGAACCTATCGTGTGTTGTGTACCTGGCATTTCAGATTACCTGGAAAAACATATTTGTTAACAACTGTGTGTAACAGCTCTGATTAACCCTGTCTGCAGGGAGCACCAGGGCTGCAACACTTGCAGGGTCTATGGTTGTGGATGCCTGCAGGGAAGGTGGTGGGTGTGATACTTGAAGTGATAGCAGCAATATCCTCATATTCACCCATTTGGATCATAAAGGGGATCTTGTTTCAGGAAGGGCTCCTTCACACAGATTATGCTCTACTCAAAACCAGCACCCCTAAAAAATAGCATCCCTTCCTTATCCATGTCCTCATAACTTCATTGTTCTGTGTGAGGGAAGCAACATTTGTGCTGGGAAACTGCCTGCCTTGAACTTTTCATCCTTTGAAACTGCCTCCTTCCATTTCTGGGAAGAGCTCCTTGTGATTTGAAGCACAGAAGATTTATGAGGAGCCAAGGTAGCCTGGCAGCTTAGGCATTATTTTATCTGCATAAATCTCTCAGTTCTGGCTTTCCATCAGTACCCCTCCACTCCATCAGGTATAAAAGATCTTCCTACCATGTCATTATGCTTCTGGAATCTGTTCTGAAGGCCCCATGTGCAGTAGCAGAAAGACAACATCTCTCTGTGGTTCCTCTGTCCCTCAAAATGCTGGAGTGCATGCAAAGTGCCTTTATTCTCAATTTGCCTTCATGCAGTGAACCCAAGGGATGTGTAAATGCTCTTTACTTAGAGGAAAGTAAATGAGGAGCAATGATGTGGCTGTTGAGTGGATCGTGCAGCAAGACTGGCATTTCCATGGTAAGTGCAAGTGGTGGGTTTGTCAGGGCTCTTTCAGTGTCTGGTATTTTCTCCTGAACATCCCAAAACCAAGAGCCATGGCCCCATTCTTCTAAGAGGACCACAGAGATGTCCCTGAAAGGAGGAACAGTTCTGTTCCACTGCATGTTTTTTTGTATGATTTTATTGCAAAAGTATGAAGCTTTAAACCAGACACTCCTTATAATCTATTAGGCTGCTTTTATTAATTATTTGCTATTTTTTCTTACCATTGTCTTTATAATCTGCAAAAATTTTTATAAAATTTTAGGAAAATGTTGGCTTCTGGCTGTTTACATCGTGCATTTCAAGTATTTCTTTTTCTCACTGGAATCATCAAACGTTCACAACTCTGCATCTCATTTCACTTGCAGTATCAGCCAAATATCTTAGTGAAATGTTTGAGCTGGGAAAAAAACCCCAATCTTTGCTTTATTGCAGAGTGAACTTGTTTGTGCTTTTGAACTCCTCTTTTGTCCCCTGGTCTTTTCACCATGTCCTTTATGTTCTGTTTAATATTGCAGGACCCCGATTGCACTGAAACCATCCTGCCTTTTCTAAATTGCAGTTACACAAATTGCATACAAGCTACGTGAAAAATGCATGGCGACCTAAATTTACCTATATGGAGGAACAGCCTTGTGCTGTAAGATGGGCTGAAGCTGAGGAGGCAAATTGAGGTCAGTGCCAGGCTGCAGGCACTGGCTGTTGCCAAGTGTTAAGAAGAGACAAAAGACTGAAGCCACTGGAGTAAGTCATAAACAAGCAGTATTTTTCCTTACTTATAAGGATTATACTCTGAATACACTAAAATAGTGTATAAATCTGATATCTGAAAGGACATCTTGGGAAATAGCCAAGAAAATACAGCTTTTGTCTCATACCTACCTATACTATCAGATGCATGGGCCCCATCTGTTTTGGGGTTGATTTTTTTTCTTTTGCTACATACATTATAAATTGTTCTTCCTGGTGAGATCATAGTATTTGCAATAGCAGAAATACATCATACTATTTGCTTTTGAACATTCCATCACCTACAGCCCTCTCAAAAAGGAGGTATTTGTGACTGACACCTTGAAGACTGATGTTCTTTCAGAGGGGTGTCCTTTGTGCAGTACCAGTGGCTGCTATGGGGCTGTGTTTTGGATTTGTGCTGAACACAGGGTTGATAATACAGAGATGTTTTTGTTATTGCTGAGCAGGGCTTACACAGAGCCAAGGCCTTTTCTGCTTTTCGTGCTGCCACACTGGTGATGAAGTTGGGGTTGCCCGGGAGGGTGGGAGGATACACAGCCAGGACAGGTGACCCCAACTGACCAAAGGGATATTCCAGACCATGTGACATCACATTTAAACTAAAGGGAAAGGAGGATGAAAGGGGGCACATTTGGAGTGATGCTGTTTGTCTTCCCAAGTTACATATAATGGGATCCTGCTCTCCTGGAGATGCCTGAACACCTGCCTGCCCATGGGAAGCAGGGAATTCATTCCCGTTTCGCTTTGCTTGTGTGTGTGGTTTTGCTTTCCCTATGAATCTGTCTTTATCTCAACTCACAAGTTTTCTAGCTTTTTCCCTTCTGATTCTCTCCCTGCTCCTGCTGGTGGGGGAGTGATCAAGCAGCTCTGTGGGATTTGGTGGCTGGCTGGGATGAAACCACGACTGTGTGTATTTTTATTCAATGTTTTAGTTGAAATCACAGTAGGACTATGCCCTGCATTACAATAGTGAGCCTGGTGAAAAGGAGAAGAGCATGTTCTTGCAGAAATAAGTAATAAAACCACACCCTGGGATTAAACTATTGGAAGAAAAACCTGTTACCAGAAAATAAAATGCACAATACAACCTTACATTAAAGTCTTGTGAGTCAAGGTATCAACATGCATGCAAATCTCTGGGAGATCACAGTACAACTGGGTTTGTTTGCTGCCTGGGGATGATTTATTAGGGCATTGGTGCACACAGGTAAATATAGAAGCCTCATGGCATTTGATGACCCTTTGGGACATACAGACACCCTTAAGCACAGCATGTACAATGGCAGGGACAGAGAAAGCAGGGACACAGTTTTTGGTTTAACATACTCTTTGCTGCTCACTGGCAGTCTGCAGCTCTGCTGTCTAGATGCTCCCTGTTTTTTCTGATCCCCCTTGGATGAGCCATCCCACCAGGGCAGAGGGCATGCCCAGCACCAGAGCCAGGATGTGCAGGCAGTGCTGCTACAAGACTGGGATGTGTGAAGAGCCCAGGTTTCTGTGCCAAGCTCTTGATGCAGAAGTTACTGAGTTGTCACATCAGCTACCCAGACAGGCTTAAGGCTCATTCCAGACATGCAATGAGAAAAACATTCAAGCACTAACTAGAAATGGGAAAGCTTTTATTGCTTTTAATTTTCAGAAAGCTTTCTGGTTTATAGTTTTGACAAGAACAAGGGCATGGAAGTAAATGTGAAAGGCACAGTCTGGTAACTGGCAGTAAAGCAGCTGTGTCAAAACTTCATTTTCAGTGCAAAGATAATGAGACATTTGACTTTGTGATTTCAACACGGTGTGTTAACACTTGCTTTTTCAGTCTGACATACAGGGTCCTTGGACCTCATCTCCTAAAAAGCTGTTCTTTGCAGCTCCAACATTTCTGCCATCTGTGTTTTGTCATAAAGGAACATGTTAGTGGGGGGTCAAACTCTCCTTGAGACTTGCAGAGTCAAGTATTGCAGTAGTAGAACTTTTCACTGCAAAACCACAGGACTTTTTCCTGCAAAAATGAAGGCTGTGAAGCCTCATACCAAAGCCCCACAAGAAGTCAGAAGTCAGAGGTACAGTATCTCTGCAGAAACTTTAAAAGCATTTTTAAACTACTTGTCATTAAATCACCAGGACACGCCCAGAAACTTTTTGATCCCTTCAGAAAAAAACAAGTAAATGAGACAGCCTTAGACTTAAACTTTTCCCCCCTTATTTGTTTCTTAACTTAGAACCTAGTAGACATAATTTTCAGATATTGAACACTCTGCATTTGCAGTTATATTGAGTTATGGGACTAACACATTTAAATATTCCTTCAAGAGACAACAGAAATAACTATTCTTGAAATGCTAAGCAAGTCCAGAGACTTGCAACTATTTTCAGAATCCACTTTCATAAAATATTCTACATCTGCTAAATAAAAATAGCTGTGAATTTAGGCTCTTGTATGTTCATTCACTGAGCACATCTGAAGAGCCCATTGAAAGTACTTGTCCTTGCACAAGACAAAAACCAAAAGCTTTTTCAAAAGCTTTTATAGCAAGAAGCGTTTTTAATTTATTCGGTTACTATAAATAAATTCAATTCTCTTTACTGGTTTCCAAATATATTGGAAAGGAAAAGGAATATCCAGAAATAGTCTGTGCTGGATGAAATGTAAGGATCTAATAAACATCTTTATTCCTTCAAGTATAGCAGAAGTGATGAAATTTCCAGTACCAACTGAAATAGCTCACACAAAAGCATCCACATCTGAGACAAAATTTAAACTCTCAGGTTTAAATTAGGTTATTTACTCTAAGTCCATTGTTTCAGGGGCCAGCTGTCTTCTCCGTGAAGGAGGTTCTGTCTCAGGGCTAACAAAACAGGAACTATGGTGGCTGTTGGCAGCATCGTGAGGCAAATTCACTGCCAAGGTATTGGGGGTGTCCACTTAAAATTAGCCGAGTACTAATGACTAGGAATGTCCTCAGCCACTAGGTGGTGTGATGATTCTGCCATTTAAAGTCCTCGCTGTTGAAATAAGTCAAGAGCTGTTGAAGAGTTCAGATCTGATTCTGATTCACTTTGGCCCTCCTGGCATAACCCAGATCAAAATCATTTAAATGAGTGGTTGGCAGACCCTGTGAACAGCTGCTTAAACTCACCTTTTAGCACACTAGACAGAGCCCACATCAGAGTACCCATCACCAGAATAACCATTTCTATAATTCTTTGATCATTGGGCTATAGAGATGGGCTTGCTTGTGCTTCTTCTCCTTAGCCAAACACATTTTACATTCTGGCTGCAAGAAAGAACAATACTGTGCAAGGGACAGTAGGAACCTGAGGGTGGCACAACCTCCTCCCCTCACCCTTCAGTCTCCTTTCAATAAAATTACTCCTCTTCTTTGACAGAATTGTTTGAGAGCATAAATGGCATCATCCTGTCTCAGGACTACAGAGTGGAGGAACATCTCTACAGTCTTAGGGATTGGTCCAAGGGCAGGAGGAAAGGGAGTGACAAAAATTAAGACGGGCACTGTAACTGAAGTTGCTCTGAACTCAGGGTATTTTAATGCTTTTTAAATTTTATCTACCCTGTTGTTTTTATATGAGTAATAATGGGTTGCTCAAAGCACTGTCCTTCAACCACATGACAGTTGCTCTATAGGATCCCAGGATCATTTATTATTTGTGCAGGTAGAAACCCCAAGTGGTATGGGGCATGTGTAGCAGTGTAAAAGAGGAGGACTCTCAAAGGCTATTATTAGGTATCTGATCTAAACCTTAGGAATTCTGGCTCAGCTATCAGTTTGCAATCCCCCTGTTAGGGCAACAGTTCTCTCAACTACTGTAATCTACATTTGCTTTTCATTGTAGGGGTTAAACTCTTTAAAAATTTTTGCTGGTGGACATTGCTTAAACTCAATGTCTGCATCTTACCTCTCAGCAGTGTTGATGCCCTTGGTGAGTTAACAGATTTTTAAGGCAATGCCACACTTTCCTACTTCTTGAGAGATACATCAATCCCTTCTGATTCAAGTGTCCTGCTCTGCCAGGGATAACTTGCTTATTGACTATAAATGGCAGCAGCAGTGCAGTCAGGCTGGAGCACAGCGCTCCCCAGAGCTTTGCCAGCAAGGTCATGGGAGGTGATCCTGCCCTTCTGATTAGTCCTGGTGAGCCATGTCTGGAGTGCTGTGTCCAGTTCTGGGCTCCTCAGGATAACAGAGACATGGAGGTCTTGGAGGAGGTTCAGCAGAGGGCTATGAAGTTATTAAAGGACTGGAGCACCTCTCTTAGAGGAAAGGCTGAGGGAGGTGGAACTGTACAGCACTGAGACAACTGAGGGGAGGCTGGGCTGCGGCATCACACCACACACTGCAGGCTGAGTCACATCACTATCACAGAAAACCTTCCCCACAATTTCAAACAAGCCCTCATGCTCTTGGTCTTCCCCTTCTGACTCCAGGCCTCTTGTCTTTGGGTATTCGCCATCAATGCAAACATCTCACAAATGCAACTCCTGGTGGACACTCCCCATGTGGTCTGCAAAAACTGCATTTGTCACCTCGTGTGCAACAAGCCAATAATTACTCAAGAGAGACATTATCTATTTCAGATTGCACAAACCTGGTGCTCCATGGCATTCCACACATCAAGCATCCCAGCTCTCAGAGCTTTTTCCTATTTATACATTTTAGCAAATAAAGGGATTAGTGTTTATTAGTTACAAGTCACATAATCCTCATATTAATTAGTATTCTATCTTCTGCTGGTGAATGATTCTCTCACTTCCCATGGTAATTAACCCCATGCTCAGTCTCTCTCCTTTTGGGCCGGTGTCCTCTTTCGGGTCCTTGCTCCGTGAGCTGGTCGGGATCTGCCCCTGTCGGAATTACCTGTTACCCAGTTGGAGCCGATTTCAGCACAATTACTGAGCTGTCTTCATTTGTTTCTTCCTTATCTGGGGAGTTCTGCCAGATGTCCTTGTGGCCCCTGCATTTTTGGTGTGCACTATGGGACATCCACTGCGTCCACAGGTACATCCTTCTTCCCAAGCTTTGTTAACCTCCCCCTGGGTCTGAGAATATCGAAGCCTGTCTAGCCCCAAACCGTAACGGCATTTCTACCAACAAATAATTTGTTTTTGGAACACCTGGCCATCACTTAGAGCTTGCTGGCGGCTCTCTATTTCATGGATTGTCTCCCTTCTCCTTGATGAGGCTGGAAAGTGGACAAAGACCAAACATCATAGAACTACCTTTCTTAAGAAAATCTTGCATATTCCACATTTCGCAGAATTCAGGCCGCCCCGAGAGGTGCGGGCTCTCCCAGCGCGCCGCAGCCCCGGCTATTTCCGGCTGTTTCCCGTTCTCGGAGATTCCCGGCGGGTCCCGTTCCCGCCCCTTCAGTGCGCCGGGCCGCGCGCAGCGCCCCCTGGCGCCGGCGGCGGCCACGCAAGCACCGGCGCCTGCGCGCGCAGGCCCCGCCCGCGGGGATTGGCCGCCGCACTCTCGCGAGACCGGCTCGCGGCGGGCCGTGACGCGTCGCGCGCTGTGGGTGGCCGGCTGGTTCTCTCTGGGCCCCATAGCGGCGCTCCGCGCTGGCGGCGCGCTCCGCGATGGCGGCGGGAGATGTCGAATCCTCGCTGGAGCTGAGCCTGACGAGCTCCGGGGCGCTTCCCGGTGCGCTGCCCCCCGCCCGGTCGCGTATCTTCAAGATCATCGTCATCGGGGACTCCAACGTGGGCAAGACATGCCTCACCTACCGCTTCTGCGCCGGCCGCTTTCCGCAGCGCACCGAGGCCACCATCGGCGTGGACTTTCGCGAGCGGGCCGTCACCATCGACGGCGAGCGCATCAAGGTACCTCGGGGTCCGGCCCGGGACAGCGCCGGAAGCGGCCCGGGCTGAGGGGGCGGCGGGCGGAGGGGCAGCGCCGGGCCCGACCCGGCCCGGCCCGGCCCGCGCCTGGCACAGTGCTCCAGCGGCCGGGAGAAGGGAGAGCGGGATGTTCCGGGCCGCACCTCTCGCAGCGGTCTCCAGGCCTTCTGTCACCTTCGTACCCCCGAAGTTCAGTTCGGCGGGGTTGCGACACCAGCAGCCGCGGTTGTGTCTGCCCTGAAACTGTTCTACTGCTTGGCCTTGCTCCTGTTGGAAAGGTAGTCACGATGTAGGTTTCTGTGATGATGAACCAATTCCTACCGTAGGCCAGACCCTCGTGCGTTTTTTGTCAAGAGTTAATCAGTAATTTATTTTTACAATGGACTTATATATAGATCTCTTAGCAGTATTTTAGTCTTATTTGTGCCTGGTATCAGCAGCGTATTGCCTCCGAGAAATTCTGCTTCTTTGTTCATCAGACATCACAGTTGCTTTAACCTTCAACACCACAAAGCTGTGTAGGTGCCACTGTTATGATAATTTTGCTTTAAAAATATTAGGCAATCGAATATTGTTCAGGATTGAGCAATGTGTTTCGGCTTCTAATTTTAACGATTCTGTTAAGTTTGCTGTGTGATGATCCTAACAGTCATTTGCAGAATACTCTGTAACAGCTTACAAATGCAGTTTATTTACCAACATGGTTTTAAACGGAATCCTAGTCTGCTTCTGTATTACAGTTTGTTTTTATGAGGAAAGCTCATTTGTGCAGACAAAGGAAGTTAACAGTAGTCTTGAGCTTGTACATGGGCATTTGTTATCATCAGACGTTATAATTACAGCTTACCGTTATGTAGCTGAAAGCTGTAGTTTTTCCTTGCTTATTTACTGATTAAAGAAATTAGGGAGGATATATAAGAATAGGAGAGCCAATTTGCTTTCCTGCTCTTGTGGGATTTTTATTTCATATCCTTTTTCAACTAAAAATGAAAGGTGAATAAGAATCTTTGGGGTTTTTTTGGTTTTTTTTTTTTGTAAAACCACTGACTAGAACTTCTCTGACAGCTGAAATTCTGTACTCCTTTGCCCATTGCTGTTCATGACAGAGAACTCCTGAGGGATATTGTTTTGTCAGCACCATCTTATTGACTGGCATTTTCATCACCTCTGAATGATGCCTGGCCTTCATTGGAGAGAAGTGAAGAAGAACATAGAGTAATCCACAGCTCTGAGATGCTTCACATAGGTTATTGTGCCATTCTGTTATATATGTTTTTGTAGATTGTTTTGCTGCATTCTTGTGAATATTACCTGTAAAATAAACCAGTTCTGGTTGAGGAAGGTGGAGAAGTGAAGGAGGCTGTTCTGAGGCACATTGTTTTGTGCAAGTTCTGTTTCAGCATTAAAGGAATAAATTTTATCATTGTGGCCAGGACTCTAGTTTTTAGTGGGAGTGTTGTCAAGTTTGAACCAATTTTGGGTGGTTTTGGCAACTTCTCTCACTCCTCTTCACCTTTCTGACGTGTAGCAGTCAGCTCCGGCAATGCTAGTTGAACGAAGAGAGAGAAGCTCTGATGAACTGAATTATTGTAGTCCTTGCTGTGCCCTGAAGGGAATTTTTCCTCTTGCATCGAAGGAGGAGGTTATAAAGTAGTGTCTTCTCTCTTCTCCCTTCCCCCAGCCAGCTGGATGGTTCTTTCTTGTGCTGCTACAGCAAGTAAGTGTTTCCCTCACAGCTGGAAAAGTGCTGTGTCATTGGCAGGAACACAAGCACAGTTCTCACTGAGGGTCTCCCACACAGCAATTGTGTAGAATTCCAAGACATAGGAACAAGTATATTCCTTGTACAGTAGGCTGAACAGCTTCATATCAAACACTGATGTCTAAATGTGATGAGTAAATTAAAACTCAACAAATGGATTTTCTGCCTTCTAAATTTTACTCTTCCTCAGTTGATCTAAGCATTGAAAATTGAAGAAAACAATGATGTTAATCTTCACTGACCTACATTAAAAGAGCAAAATGCAAATGAAATTCAAAGAAGAAAGTCCAAACATCATGTTCTGTACCTTTGAGCTATTCCAATTTTTGTTTCCCCTTGTCTTGTTAAAGGAGACAGCATTGAGGCCAGTTATGTTTTTACCAGTGTGTTATAAAACACACATACTCAGTGAGTCCTTGTTTAGAAAAAAGCCTTTCTGGATACATAGAACGGAATCAGAAGGTGGGATGTGATAGCTGAGTCAGTGTATTTAATATTTTTTATGCCATTTGTCTTTCTTTAAAGAATAGGGAATATGACCAAGGGATTCTGTACAGTTTTATTAGCCGAATTATGCTGTTAAACCAATCAATCAAACTATATACTTTAAAGGGCTGTTATAAAAACTGTGGTCCCCTGATGATGGGTGTTACTGGACCAACAGTGAAATAGTAATCTTAATGTTACTTCATCAGGGCACACCCATTAACGTGAACATTTTTTGTATTTTTTTTCAGTAAAGAAAATATTTGGGGGGAGAGGTAGAAATGGAACAGTTTTCCTCAAGTTCACCTCTAAAGAGGAAAAAAAGAAACTTCTAAAGTGTACAGTTTTCAACATTGGGAAAGGATTTAGTGCAAATGACTCAGTGCCAAGAATATTAACATTTTCAATTTGAGATAATGCCGTTCAAGATTGAATGCTGCATGTAAATGAAATTTAGGAAGAACTGTAGTTTAAGCTTCACTTGCAAGTTATGTAAACCTTTAATTTAATTTCCCCATCTTTACCCAAGGCTGGCAATACACTTAAAGATCTCTGCTTGACTGAAGCATGACCAATTTCTGCTCTGTGACTAAGCTGGGGAGAGAATTGTAAGCCCACAGCTGCCTGTGAAAATTCATTCTCTCTTTAAATTTATTTGATATAGCATTTTCCAAGATTTATCTATAGTGATTCCTTATAATATTGTCTATACATGGGATTGCTTCATTCTGTGCTGCTTTTTTCTCTAATTTGTCAAATTCATGAACATTTTCTATGAGTCTTCTGACTTTATAATGTTTTATAAGTGCACATATAAGTGCATACTGAAAGTATGTCTCATCTGGGTGTGTGACTGAATCTTAACCAAACTTAGGTGCCTATGTTCAGTCCACTTGTGTAGACTCATGGAGATGCTGTCAGTTGTGTGTAGAGTGTAATACCATTGGCAAAACCTGGGAGTTCATTCTAAAACGAGATCGATTGCAAATGACTACCATTTCCTGGGATCAGAGCCAGGGCAACTTGCCTTGCTTTTCCTAACATTCTTAATGACCCTTTTAGAAGCTGCACATGGGTCTTTCTAAGTCTCTGGATCAAAAGCTGCAGAGAACTGGACTAGGCTACAAAAGCCAAGCTGCTCTGATGTTCTCACGTGAATTCTCAGTTCCCCTGATGCAACCAGTAGCTGCCATTCCCACCTGCTCTAGTCTGAGTTTTTTTGAGGATGGATAACCAGGGTTGAATAGAATATTGCAGAATAACATCTGAAACATCTCTTACTCTTTGTTCTTCAGTCTGTCACACAGCTGATTCATAACATACTGTGATTGACTCGTGGATCTGGATTGTCATCCATTTTAATAATTTCCAATCTCATGAACCCCATGCTTAAAGAAAAAGTCCTTATTGTCACTCACTGTTACCAAGACTTTGCATCTGCTTCTATTCAGTTTTACTCTATTTCCACTGTTGTAGCTTTCAAAACAGTTTTAGGTGATACTGTAATCCTCTCTATCAGTGATGCATTTTCTTGCTCTCAGCAGATTTCCCTTGCAGTTGGGCTTTCTTTTTTTCTAATATAAAAAGTCACTGGTTAAACTGGTAAACAACACAACTTTCAAGATATTTACAATTTCTAAAGAAGTTCTACTGAAACTTTTGGATCAAAGGAATGCAGAGCTATGGTAATGGGAGAACAATTTCAACAATTACATAGTGGCTGCGACTTTCATGAGAACAGATTAAATTTCAAATTTATCTTCATTGTCTACAGAACATTTAGTATTCCTTGAGTTCTGAGTCTTAAGGAAGACTCCTTTCATTCCCAGGGAGGAAAAATTTTCTGCTCAAAAGCCAGAGTACTAATCAAACTGCCTTGGCTGGGATCAGCTGTACAAGACAGGAAGCTAGGACTCAGCTTTTTCCCAAGAAATCAAATATCTTTCAGATGTTTCACTATCACTAAGGTGTGCATGATAGAGCCACACAGTAATTTATTTCTGACAGTGTACAGGTGTTGCAGGTGAAGGGGCTCTGACTGCTGTGCATTGCAGTTCCTTGTCTCCTGGAGTGCAAGTTTGTGCAAACATCACTGTGCACAATTCTGTAGCATTCTCTACACATCTGAGGACTCCAGGCTGCCATTACACAGGATGATCAATGTATTTAAAATTTCTGTTAGTTGTTGCTTATGTCTGCTGGTGCTTCAAAGCTTGTTTTGTTTTGTTTCAATCTGGACCCCAAAAATTTGAAAGCATTTCAGTTCTTCTGAATGTCTTTCTGTTCTGACTAAGCTTCTAGCACATACATTCAGTCTGGTTTGGACAGAATGGTGTGTACCTGGAAATGATAGTCACATGTTACACCAGCAGGAGGTTTATGCTTTTTTTTTTTAAATTTTTTCCTTTTATGCATGCCTTGATACTACAAACCATAGTATGGTCCCAGTTTAAGCATTAAATAAGCTTAAGTTAGATGTTCATCACAGGAGGGTTTGATTCCAATGCACTGCAGAGAAAGATTTATTTGTCCTGTTTTTGTTGATGTTGAAATCAACCATGGTTTGATTTCTTCCTACTTCTACATGGCAGTTAATGTCATGCTAACAACAGAATTTTGGGGAAGATGATATTATTTTTGGCAATAACAAAAGTCATGTCCGCTGAGAGTTGTACTGGGAAGTAACATATATTTCATTTTCAAACAAAAGTGCTATTGCTAAGACTTCAGGATTTGTTTTTATAAAAATCTTTAAAGATACAGGCTCCAATAAACTTCCAGAAATTTGTATTTTCTCTCAAGTTGTGTCATCATTCCTCCTGGCCTTGCTTGTGAGCAGCTTTGAAAGCCAAAGCTTTAAACTTGTGTGAATGCAACCATTTTCTTCAGCACAAACTTGTCAATATGATTAATTCAGAAGAGTAGATTTCTGTGATCATGTAACTCCCCTCGCTACAGATAATTTGTGTTATTTTCCAAGATGAGTAGTAAAACATTTTTTCCTCTCCTTATCTTTCCATTTTCAGATACAGCTATGGGATACTGCAGGCCAGGAGCGCTTCAGGAAGAGCATGGTGCAGCACTACTACAGGAATGTACATGCTGTGGTGTTTGTGTATGATATGACAAACATTGCCAGTTTCCACAGCCTGCCATCCTGGATAGAGGAATGCAAACAGCACCTTCTTGCCAATGATACACCACGGATTCTAGTTGGAAATAAATGTGACCTGAGAAGTGCTATTCAGGTGCCCACGGACCTGGCCCAGAAGTTTGCTGACACTCACAGCATGCCATTGTTTGAAACCTCTGCCAAGAACCCCAATGACAATGACCATGTGGAGGCCATATTCATGACGCTGGCTCACAAGCTTAAAAGTCACAAGCCTTTAATGCTTAGTCAACCCCCAGATCATGATGAAATACATATAAAGCCTGAACCAAAACCTACCACATCCTGCTGGTGTTAGGTCACACTGTCACTGGCTATCACCTTGTCTTGTTTGCAAGTGCTTCAAAATTATGATCTTGGCAAAGTTCCAGGTTTTGGTAGCAAGTATAGCAAATCTCTTTGGCACTTTAATGTGTTTTTTGTTTTACATGTTGTAGATGTGCCCATCTCATGCTCTTGCACTTTGTAATTGTACTTTCTGAATTACTAAGTTTCACTATAAATATATGGGAACATACTTTGTCAAGTTTTGACACAGTGATTCTACTTGAGCTCTTGCTGCCTGAGGTTATTCTCATCACTTGTGGTAAGATTATAAACAGTAGGCTGGTTTACTAATACTTTTGGTTGCTACTTGCATTGGAATAATGTAGAAGAGCCTTTTGTGACAACCAGGGAACTTGGGTTTTGGGTCAGCAAATGGGGAGATTTTTGGCATATGAAGGAATATTAGGTGACTACTAGCAAATTAGTAAGCAGGTACCTTTTTATTATAAAAACAAAAAAAACAGATCTGTCAAAGTTCGGGCTGTCACTGTCAGTGCAACCTGCTAGGTTTTGGCTGTCGTTCCACTATGAACTTGGTCTGTTTCTTCATGGCAGTGATAACGGAATTGACAAACTTCTCCCTATTATTTGATACTTAAAACTTCATTAATTTGTCATAATGGGCATGTGATACAAAACTGTTATGTTAAACCATGTTATGGAAAGTACTGTAGCACAGGATTTGGGGTAAAATTGGGACTCCATCTGTCCATAAATTCTCTGATCTTACTAAAATTTAAATGATATATTTCTAAAGGTGCTGTATTTGAGTTGAGTGTCTCAGAGTAAGTAAAAACAGTTGAGTAAGTAAAAGATTGGGTGAATTTGGCAAAAGCATACCGGTTTTCAAAGATTGGGGTTTGCGGGGCTTTAGAGATCATGAGTGCTTTTTAAATGTCTTGAAAAGCCAACTTGTTAACATATTTCAGGAATGGGAATGTTTAGGAATATGTTACATTCTTAAAATATTTCCAAACACAAATGAAATTTGGTCTTGAAATACGGAGTAAATCTACCAAGTATATAATCTGTTAGAGATTTTTGAGCTAAAACCTGCTTGTATAATGTGACTGTATGTAGGGCACCCTTGGCATTACTAATGTGAGCTAGTAGGGGTCAGATGAGGGAAATTCCTCCTCTTGAACCACCTTTTTCTGTGTTCTCATAGTTACAACTGCTTTTTTCCAGTTCTATCTGAAGATTAAGTTTCATAATAAAAATGGTGCTAAGTTTCACATAGTTGCATAAAGTGAAATGTAAGCCATAGAATGCAATCTATGACTTCATTCATGTGCCGCATCAAACAGTGTTTTGTGACTTAGTTTTCGAAGTATAAATGAAGATTTTTTATTGGCAATGTGTAGCATGTGTTGCTTACTGGAAACTAAGTTGAAGGGCTAGTTCAACAGCTGCCACCGTAATGATCACATTAGAAACAAATTACTGAAACAAGATAACTATTATTATGTAAACTATTACAATTCTTGAGATGTACTTTCATTGCAACTTATACTGAAGAAAATGCATTGATTTTGTTCTAGATTTAGAAAGAGTATTTAATTTGGTCTAATATGATTAAGATGTTTAAAAAGAATCTAAACAAAATGTAATACTTTATCCTGTTATAAAGCTGCTTCAATTGTGAATATTTTTGCTTAGGAAAGTTTGTAAAAGGGAGCTTTTGTATTCACTCTGAACCTTACATGACTAGAATTTACAGTTGTTCCAGAAACAATCACCTTTTTAACACTAGTGTCCTTAATGATTTCTTTAAGAAAAGGATTGATCTTAAATTTATGTTTATACTATTGTAAATAAATATGGTTTACAGTCCTGTTGGACAGATTGTTTTTCACTCATATCCTTAATCCTTTTTTTGAGAAGGTTCCTTCTTAATTATTTGTATACTAAGTATGTCAGAAAGTTTTGGTGGTTTTTTGTTTGTTTTTGTTTGTTTTTTTTTTTTTAATAAATATCCCAGAATTAAGAATTTTAAAGTCAGTCAGTCAGGTTGGGGGTTGAGGTAAGCAAATAATGTAGCTGCATTGTTACTGTTAAATTTGATCTGAAACACCTGCACATCTGTTAAGTTTTAATTTGAGTTATCACAACTTGTAAATAAGGGCCCTCGTGTCATGAAAATGGTGTGGAAATGGTGTTCAAGTATGTAATTCCATGTTCAGCACAAAGCATGTTTTAATGGTTCTGCCGTCAAGGCAGTATGGTCAGTAATGCAGGATTCAGTGTTGCTTGCTGGCTTTCAGTGGTGATGTTCTGCCCACAGAATGGATGTCAGAGTACTGAATACTTCTTATGTGTATTTTCGCTTTACCAGATTGTAAAGTTGGGTTCTTTACTATGTGTTGGGGGCAGGCAAGGCACAATCCCAGAAACCTAATAAACTGGCTTTGCCACAAACTGTTATCACTTGTTTTCAATAATTATAACAGGATTGATAATATAATTCCACATAGTTAACAAAAGGCTGTGAGGGACTTAAAGGAGTTTCTAGTTTCTGTCTGTGTGGGTGACAATTTTGTAAGACTCACAATACTTGGACTACTTTCTTGCAATGACTCTGGGTGGTTTTGAGGCATCTGAAGCACCCACCTGATGATTTAGAGGCATGTTCAGGATTTATTTCAGATTCCAGAAGAATGGGAAGTGATAGAACAGTTACAAAGACAGCAATTACTTGGATGTATGTCAAGACCCTAAGGAGTCTTCTCCATCGCGCTTCTTCTAGTCTCATCTTGTTCAGAAATAAAACCTCTTTAACTTTTATAAATTCGTTGGAAGTCATATCCCTTGTCCTCTCCGTAAGTATTGTCACTTCCACCAGAGTGTATAATTCTAATACTCTTTTTTTTCCAGAGTCCTACTTTCAAGGTCATTGACTGATGTTGCTTAACATTGCAATTCCCAGATAAATGTAGAGCCATATGTTATTTAAAGGTAATAGTAATGTTACTTTCAAATGGCAGTCTGGTTTTCTCTGCAAATCAACACCAACATGTAATCTTAAATCTAAAGTCATAAATAACATTAGAAGTTGTCATTATTCTAGGACTCACAAAAAAAATCCCACTGTTCTGAGAATGTCTCTGAGGATGAGGGATTTTTTTTTCTTTCCTCTGTTGATGCTGAGTGCCCAAAGGAGGCCTCATTTATCCAGCTGAATGGTGTTATCAGTGATGGCTGTGAAGGGGCATTGACAGAGGAAGAAGGGCTGCTGGTTTCCAGGGATGTTCTGGGATTCACTGGGCTCTCTCTGCACAGCCTCCCACCTGCAAATTTGAAGCACATGCTGAAGGTAGCTCCTTGTAGTTCTGGAAGCTATTTCCAGACCCCAAAGGAAGGCAAGTAAGAGCTACTGGTCATCCAGGGGCACTCCCTGAGGTGCGTAATCCCTGGGGGGATGTTACTGACATGTATTTTTTTCTGCCTTGCTGAATCACCACTGCTTAATGTGAACCACAAATGATTGAATCCTTAGCTAATAATTTGAAATTAATAGCAATACCAGTGATCATTTAAAAAAGCCCCCCAAAAAGCATAATCCTCTCCCTAGCCTGCATTTAACATATCTGCTGCTCTTACTAGGAAGTTCTTCTCTCTAAGGGTGGTGAGACACTGGCACAGGTTGCCCAGAGCAGCTGTTGCCCAGAGTGGAAGTGTTCAAGGCCAGGCTGGATGGAGCTCTGAGCATATGAAAAAAGACCCTGATCTTAGCTCAGTACTTCCTTTTCTATTATTATTTTTACTGTTTGGACTACTCCTTTGGAAAGGTCACAGGCAGGAAAAAGACTGGTGTGAGGCAATATGCCAAACTCCCTCTTTCTGAAAATTAAACTTAATGATTTACTGCTAAAAACATCATGCTGGGCCTCTAAATCAGGAGTCATAAAGCAGAAGTTGCATTTGCAAACCATTTATCCTCTCCAAAGCTTGGTCATCCCCACACCCTTCACACCCACTCCTGTACAGGAAAACACTTGAAATGCTCAGGGGGTTTGAGATGCTCCTTGTCCTTCATATTCATCTGTCCCTCTGTCCTTTCTTCACTTAAGGAAGGGCAAACGAAGAGGAAAAGACTAAACTGACACTAAAATACACGAAACAGCTTTTCTATTTACTTCAAGGTATTTTTAACACACTCATAAATTAGAGACAGTGAAGGGCTTCTGGCTTCAGCAACCAAAGATTCAGCTGTAGATTAAAAAAAGCATGTACTCATCAGAGAGGGTTTTCAAGTTCCTGTGCATCCTTGTGACTATCTGAGTACTAACTTCAATCCTGAGCTAATATCTGAGTCACTATGATGTTGCTGTTAAAAAGCACAAATGCTGGCAGCCCTGACCTTTGGCTTCCAAGGCTCAGAGTGCTTTTGTCAAATTGCGTCTGACCTGGAAGAATTGATTTCAATACTTTCATCTGTCATTAAATAGGTATATTTCATTTATATGCATGATGATAGTAGATGGTAAATAAAGATATATAAGATTTTCTTTATATATACTGTGTTGGTTTAACACAGCCTAGTTTTTGGATGGGGGGGGTAGGGGGAAACCACAGAAGTGGCTTCTGTGAGAAGCTGTTAGAAGCTTCCACCATGTCTGACAGAGCCAATCTCTGATGGCTCTGAAGATGGACATCCTGCTGGCCCAATTAGAGAGGCTGGTAATGCCTCTGTGATGACATATTTAAGAAGAAAATCAAAAGCACGTAGGTGCAGCTTTTTCCCAGCGGTGGCGAGGCACCACCCTGGGACCATCCTGGCACCGCTGCACAGCCATGGGGCTGCCGCAGCTGTGCAGCCGCTGCCATCTTGGCATGACCGGCAGCAAGGTTTGCCTGCCTGGCTGCCTTTAGCCAGCCCTGGTGTGGGCGGAAGGGCAGGGTTGGCAACAGCGGCTTCTCCTTCCTGGCGCCCCGCATGAAGAGAGGCATTGAATGGCACCAGTGCTGCAGTGGCCGTGACTGCCCTGCCACATGGCTGGCAGCAGAAATATGGCGAGTGATTCCCCAACGTGGAACCTAGATGAGATCACCCTCTCAGTGCTGCGAGATCCTGCAGAAATCTTTGAATCAGTGGAATTTGTTACCAATGGTACTTATGAGCAACAAGTTTTTTATTCCCTCTGGTCAGAGAAGAGGAGCAAGTGAGAATGTGGAGAAAACCAACCTGGCGGCACCAAGGGCAGTGGAAAGAAAGAGGGGGAGGAGGTGCTCCAAATATCAGAGCTGAGATTCTTCTGCAAGCCATGGTGAGGACTATAATAAAACAAACTCTCTCCCTGTAATCCATGACATCCATGGGGGGTTGCAGAAATCTTGCAGCCTGTGGGAAAGGTGTCCACACTGGAGCAAGTGGAGGCCAGAAAAGATGCAATCCAGTGGGGGACCTGAATAAAGAGAGAGGGCCCTGGCTTCCAGAGATAGAGAGAGAAAGCCCTTGCTTCCAAACTAGAGCAGCCTATCCTTAAAAGACTGCACCTCGTGGACCGGTGACCCACGTCACAGCAGTTCTGGGAAAACTGTTTTGCCCGTGGGAGGGACTCACATTACAGCAGGTTGGACAGGACTGCTGCTCATGAAATTAGAGCCACGCTGGAGAAGTTCATGGAGAACTATCACCTGTGGGAAGGACCCCACGGCATAGCAGAAGAGAAACTCCTCACCCTAAGTGAACTGAAAAAAGATTTCGAGTGATGAACTGACCAAAAATCCCCACACCCTGTCTCCCTGCAACTATCGGTGGGAAGGATGGAGGGGCTGGGGGGGGGGGGGGAGGTGTTTTAAAGGCTTATTTTACTTCTCATTATCCTACTCTGACTCTGTTAATAATAAATTTACTTTATACCTTTAAGTTTGAGCCTGTTTTGGCCTTAAAAGTGCTTTCTTCCAGTCATTATCTCGATGCATAAGCCCTTTGTTACGGTTTTCGTGGGTACTTGGTGTTTAAACCAGTGTCAAACCACGATATATTTAAAATGATGGCCAGAAAACATGTATATTCACATATATGTATTTTTGATCACCATGCATATATTGGCATCATAATGCAACACGTGGGGGTGTGCTGTGTGGAATTCCAACTCTTTTTGATGTGTGGTACATGACACTGGTGGGATTCCAGCTCTAGCATCTGCTTTAAAGCTCCTGCTCTCAGGTTCTATGGGTGAAGAACTGTTGGATGAAGCAAAAGCTTAGGTCATTTGGGGTTGGGATCCTGCCTGCATTAGACAAAACAAGAAACACAGAAGGAACTGTTATAAGATACACTTAGAGCAAAGAATTTGGAAACTGAAAACACCGTCATCCTGAATCAGTCTTACGGTTATTGGGTGGGAGGCAAGGGCCTAGCAATATTTGCAGGTACTGTTCCACCATAAACATAACATATACAGCAACTAATATTGACTAAAGAAGAAAGTGATGAGTGTACTTAAAATCATGTAGTGGACAGAAGCCAGAGGATGAAACATGAACTATGAAACAAAATAATTTTAAATTAAGATGACATAAACAACAAGTCAATGAAAGAGAATGCACATTTCTGTAACTGAAGCTGAAACTACCAAAAAAAAAAAAAAAAGAAAGAAAGAAAAGGAGAAGAGAGAAGAGAGGAGAGAGGAGAGAGGAGAAAAGGAGAAGAGAAGAGAAGAGAAGAGAAGAGAAGAGAAGAGAAGAGAAGAGAAGAGAAGAGAAGAGAAGAGAAGAGAAGAGAAGAGAAGAGAAGAGAAGAGAAGAGAAGAGAAGAGAAGAGAAGAGAACATTACAACAGCTCAGAAAGTGCAAGTGAAACTGTGCAGTTTGATAATGTGCTAGGGTTAGACTGACCTGAAGAGGTGCAGGACAAAGCAGTTCCTGTTTTTATGGAGAAGCTGCTAGGGAAGGCTGGGAAATGCTGTTTGCTTTGATGAACTTTCCCTCCTCAAGTTAGTGGTAAGTCCAAGTATTTTTCCCTGTACTTACACACTGTCAGTGCTGGAGAATCATGGAATCATATCTCAGTTTGGAGGGGACCTATAAGGAGCAATGGTTGGACTCCATGATCTTAAATGTCCTTTCCAACCTAAAGAAGTCTGTGGTTGTGATCCTAAGAAACAAGAAATCACACAGTCTGACTCCAAAAAATACATGTTGTGCTTCTTATATTAGGTGGGGTTTCTACTGACTATAAGAAAAAAAACCCAAAAACCAAAAAAGAGAATGTTCCTCCTCTCATCTGCAGGCAAATACCACTTCCCGTTTTCAGAACGTATCTGTATTTAGATTCATTAGTACTACTCCTGTCCTTTCCCAGCTCTTTTAAGGCTTTCTTCTGTAGCCTGCCTTTCCCTAGTAGTCAGCACCATGTTTAAAGAGCAAGACTATGTACTCCCAACTCAAAATATTTTAGGCCAGTTCATCTACCTGTAGTGAAGCTTTACTTCAATTTCCAACTACTTCTTGCTGGAACAGGGTGGGCTATGGAGATGCAGAACTGTGACTGTTTCTCACTGCCTTTTGCCAGCAAAGGGGAAAGGACATTCATGCCCAGGAAAGACTGCCCTGACCCTGAGCACCAGCAACCCAGCACCATGGGGGAGGAACTGCACCAAACATATATCTGTGAAAAAGAAAAATTCAGATACAAATAAATAAATAAAAATATATAAAAATAGATATATATTAAAAAAATCTCAAAACAGGCTTGTTGTCAAAGAAGTGCTTGAAAGGGTTCCCTGATCCTCACCATGACGAAGATCCCTCCTCTTTTCTCTCCTCTCCCTCACCTCCTCCCCCTTCTGTTGAGGAAATGACTTCAAAAAATTCTTTGCCCTTAGTTGAACATTAACCTCCAGAATCTACTTCCCTGATTAACCTTCTGATTACGCTGGGTGATTAACTCTGACCACTGCTAATGGAGAGGCTGGCAGGCTTTGCTTTTATCCATCTGGGGATTTTGTATGCCTTGTTCTGTGCATCAGGGAATAGGGTAATGTTTGTCTCAGCCTACTTGAGGCAAAGAAGGTTTTTTTATGTAAATGCCTTGTCTTTGACTTAATACAAGCAATGCTGACACAAGGTGAGCACGAAATGCTTGGGGGTCCATAACTCCACCTGACTTCCACCAGTAAAAGCTGGATATGACACAAGCCATGGAATATCCCTGGAGATGCAGGCAGGCTCTGGGAAGGTATCGTACTTTTCAAGTGGAACGGGCTGCTAAATATAGCACTGGAAACTGCAGTCAGGAATATATTTTCTGCAATGCTAACCAAAGAGGAGCGACATTAAACTAGTCATCAGTTTCCACTAATTTCCTTCTGCAGCTGTCATTTTTCTAGAAATCCCCACTTTTGTAAAAAGAGCTGTTGAAATCATGTGTCTCTGAGTGATCTGCAATAGTTGCACCACTAGAAGGACTGTGTTAGAAATAAGCCAGCTTATAGCTGCTGATGAATCAATTGCATACGTTTTTATTTAGAAGTGGCATAGAGCATACTTCTCTTTTACTAATACTTCAATATCTCCTGCTAAGGCTGTTTCACAGCCAAAAGAGTACCTGCCACACCTGTCACTAAATGCCACCGATCAAAGGCTTTCAAAGCCAGGCTGGGTACTTGGCTTGTGCCCCAGAGGTGTGCCCGAAGGACCTGACCTGCAGCAGCTGTGGTGGCACTGTGTTGTTGCCAGGGGGACAAATTGCTGGATACTTGGGGAGGACAAGGGACCTAGCCATTGAGGGTGTGGTCCAAGAGGCTACTCTCTTTCACTTGAGTGTGTGGGCGGTGGATGCTTAGTGTTCAGACGGCAAGAGAGGCTGCTGCCATCTCGTCAGGACTGCAGGCTTTCTGCTCTAGTCTGCCTTCTTTCTACCAGGGAAACTCCAGGATTCCCAAGCCCGCCTTCCCTGCCCCGCTGGGAGCCGGGCTGCAGCCGCCCTGCCCCCGCTGTTGCTTCAAGCCTTCGCTACTCTGTAGCCCCACACATCCTGCCTGCTGAGACCTCCGGGGGTTCCCACCGCAGCTCTGGAGTTTGATACATCTCGTCTGCCACCCGGGATTTGTGCTCGTCCCTGTTGTTCCAGCCTGCTGTTCCTGAGGGTCTGGCCGGACACTGGGATCGGCTGCCCAGGGGGTTTGTGAAGCCTTTGTTCCATCTCTTCCCAGGATCCCAGGCCGCCATTGCCGCGTGCTCCCCGAGCTTGCTCCGGAGCGCCCCCTGCAGCCGTGGGGGAACCATCACACCTGCCCTGCTCACCGGGAGCCGCCAGCGCCCCTGCCGGCTGCAAGCAGAACTGCACCCAAGGGGAAAGGGCCCGACAACCGAGAAGGCTGGGACTGGGTTTGTGATTGTTTGCTGTTACTGCCATAGTTATTGTTGTTTGTTTGACTTGTTTTGTATACCTATATATATATACTAGTAAAGAACTGTTATTCCTGTTCCTCATATCTTTGACTGAAAGCCCCTTAATTTCAAAATTATAGTAATTCGGAGGGAAGGGGGTTGCATTTTCTTTTTTATTTCAAGGGAGACTCCCGCCTTCTTTGGCAGACACCTGTCTTTCAAACCAAGACACACTGCGACCCTCATCCCAGGAATTATCAGCCTGAGCCGATGGAAACAGCACAGCACTTGAACAAGGACTAGTGATGTGTTGCTCTGCACACTCACAATAAAAGCAAACCGCCTGTTCAACCAGCAGTCAAACACTGTTGAATTATGCTCAGTATGTCACACTGCAATGACTGGTTATGGAACAGCACTTCTGGATGGGACTGTAACTCTCACCCAGAAATGATGCAGAAGCTGAGCAGTTTTAGACTAACCAGAGCCATGCTGCTTTCAGCTATCAGTGAGCCCAATACCCTCTCAGGGAGTCTTACTTTCTTTTGATGTACAGTTTGTGTTAATCAAGAAGAAACTTCCCAACATTTCATTGCAGATGGTGTGGAGTTGTGCCAGAAGCGTCTGAGGACAGGGAGAGCAGTCACGCTCGGTGCTTTGATGCCTGCTGACAGGCACTATTTCAGAGGAAAAAGCACAGCATCCCTTTTTGAATCACAACGTTTGAATTACTATATTAAAGCAATTCAAACATTGACACCTTCAAATGAACAAGACACCAGCTGTGTTTTGGTTGGCATAGGAGGGGGTTGGACCAGTTGATCCCCAGAGGCCCCTTCCAACCTCAACCATCCTGTGGCTCTGCAGGCAAACACATGAAGGTATTTAGAGCCAAAGTCAGGAGGAATCTGGCTACTGTGGCACATAGTTAAGCCTCCAGTTGCCAGAGTAGGACCTGCAGGCCCAAGTTAAGCTGCTGGCCCAAGCATCCAAAGATGGAGACAGCTTCCCTGGCTGAAGCTGGGCTGTGGAGGAAGTAGTATATGACCTGAAAAGGGCTGTGGAGGGAGCCTGGTGGTTAGGGCTGCTCTCTTGATCTGAGATATTCCTAGACATTAATAATTCTAATGGTTGAAGTCAGTAATAGAGGCACTTGGCAAGCACCTTACGCACAAAGGGGTGCCAGCGTTCACTGAGACTTCCTCAATATGTGGCTCAGACTCTTTCTCTGTTCAAGATTACAACAATAGCTGTATAACATCTTCATAGAATCATCACAGAATCATAGCACGGTTTGGAAGTGACCTTAAAGATCACCTCATCCTGACTCCCCTGCCACAGGGGAGGGGACACCTTTCAATAGAACATGTTGTTCAGAACCCCATCCAACCTGGCCTTGAACTTTCAGGGATGGGGCATCCAAAGCTTCTCTGGGCAACCTGTGCCAGAGCATCACTATCCTCACAGGGAAGAATTTCTTCCCAGTATCTAATCCAAACCCACCCTCTTTAGTTTAAAGCCATTTAGGTATTGGAGTCCCTTTACCAGCCTTATGAAAAGGACTTCAGTCTTTAGAGAAAAAAATAACTCAAGAAAAATTCTTCTCTTGGGACCATGAAAAGCACCTGACTTGCTGCAATTAGAGAAGTTTTATATGAGATCATTCCTGGAGTTACATAGCTCATGCTGGGCATGACTTACCCTACTACCCACTTTCTCAAGATGGGAGCTTATTTTCCAGGCCCTGTTCAAATGCTGTGTTAATCTATGTCATGGGATAAGTCATCTACCACTTCCTGCTCAAGGCCTGAAGGCAAGATAAACACTTGACATTCACCTAAAACTGAAACATAAAGTACATATGGGAATTCTGTGTACTTCAGGAGATGACAGAACCTGACTGGAAACTGTAATTCCTTGGTCTAGAGGACCAAGAGGTCCCCTAGAGAGAATACAACAAAAAACATTGGTCTAAATCTGTACTAAATTTTAGCAGAATGGGCCCTAAAATAAGGATTTCTTTTAAACTTTCAATCTACAAAGTAGAAATAGGAAAACTTGAGCTGAATTCAGAATATTTAAGTTACGTCATAGGAGGAGCTACTGCAGCTGCAGTTCCCGCTCCACTCTAGTTACACTTCAGCACTAAAACTAATTGTACTGACACATGTACACCCCATGTACACCCCACAGAAGCCACATTTTGACAGCGGTACCTGAATGGCGTTATCAAGGTTTGATATTAAAAACCTCCATTCCTACCAAGAAGAAAACACTCTGAAGCTCAAGGATGAAGTGGGTCCTTCATTATCATCCAAATAATTAATGCAGTAAGAAGGAGTAATTGAGATAACAGTTGAAGAAAAAGGAATTGTATTTAATATTTAAATGTCTAAGGCTAGAACTGCTACACAAATTGCATGATGAATTCTAGTGAAATAAGACGTGATTTGAGTACAAAAGCTGGAGGAAAAAATGCTCTCACTTTCCAGAGGCAATAAGGTAGTTTCACTATACAAAGTCTGAAAGTACAAAATCACCTGCAGATCTTTCCCTTTGCACTGTGTTCTCTGCTCAGTGTTGGGCATTCAGTAGTTCTCTCTTTCTTGTGTGTGTTTTTTCAAAAGGTCAAGGAAAAGTGCATAACCATCTTTAAGAACTTATTGCATCTCTCTTGCCACATTTGGCTACTTTTTCAAGTCATTCTGATATATGGTGGAGGTTTGGATGTGTCTTCTTCTGCATCTACATCCTGGGCCAGAAACCGATCTCTGAAGTTAAAAATTCTCCCCTCAGGGCCTGTGTGAGAAAAGAAAGAGAAAACCATTAAACCTGGTATAGATGTTTGCACAAAATCCTGAGGATCCTGTTAATCCTTTTGGTTAACAGGATTTTGGACTGGGATGTAAACCTTACTCAGAATGTTCCTTCCTCATCCCTGGTGAACATCCAGATACATGGAGGCAAAAGAGTTACTCACTTTGTACAGCACAAACCATTTCCACAGCCTGATTTTGGTCTTCACTAGGTTGCAACCATTCCTACGAAAAAACCAGCACCATCAAATACCTCACCTGGAAATTTGTTCAAGAAGATACACCTGAACTCATTTTAAAAGTCTGTGCAGTTCATTCCTCCTAACAAGTTTTAGTTTGAAAGTTTAAAGCAGGCTCACGTTACCCACTCAGTGTCTTTATTCAGGAACAGCTGCCTTGTGGCCTGCACCCATTAATTCCTTACCAAACCAAATAGTCGGATGTACATGTTTAATGACACAGCATCAGAATTGCTCTAGTAGAGAAGTAATTGGTATTTATTACTGAGCTCACTTAGCAGAGACACTGTGTGCACCACCACTTGATGCAGAGTCCTTATGAATGAGAAGTAAACGATGTATGTCAGCACCTCTACACTTCACACACAGTACAGGAGATACTTTTATTACTGAATTCGAAGTTCCAGTGTTTAAGTACCAGTGAGTATTTGTAATGCTGCACCAGAAGCAACTGTTGGCTTAAAGATGAGAGAAGCAGTTTTTGAGGACAGCAGGAATTCATGGGAAATGGGACCACAGTAGCTTCAGCACAAATGGTTTGGAAAATAGAGATAACCTATATTAGATTTTACGTGAGACTGTAAATAAGAGGAAGATAGTAAAAAGAAAAAATATAAGAAACATAAAACCCTTCTAACATCCCACTTAATTTCTTAGAATTAGCCCTGCATGACTGACATAGGAGCTGAGACTAGATTTATAGCAGAAAAACAGACTTTCTCCCCAGTTTCTTCCCCTCTCACCCGCACTCAGTATAAATAAACTTGTGCCCTGGGCTCCTCACTCACCATCCCAGTTACACTGTCATAGCAGGAGCAGCGTGGAAGACTCAGGCATCCCAAGTAAGCCATGGCCAGCACAAAAAATGCACTGCAGATGGATACAGCCAGCATGGCTATGTTAGCACCCTTGACAACTTTATTGAGTACAAACCTCTGCAAACAGAAAAGGAGACAGTAAAGCCATATTCAAAAAGTAACACTCCCCACCAAAAAATAATCTAATGACTGCAAGAATGCTTTGACTGCATTATGGGAGATTGATTTGTAGTCAGTGTTATTTAACGTTTTTCTGTGTTCTGAAAAACAAACCAAGTGTGAACCTCAAACAGAGCAAACAGTGAAGTAAGGCTGCTGATTAAATGTAAGATGCTGTGCAATGGCATTGGGTTTGGAAATAGCTTTAACAATGAGTAAAAACCCAAGGAACGGCTGCTCTTCTTCATACTGAATATGAGAAACATCATCTTGCTGCACTGCACCTTATAGATTTGTCCTGCAATAAACTAATTATCAGCTTCATCTATCTGGAATGCCTTCACCCCCACAGCAAGCCATTGCTTGTAGGTTGGAGATACAAAAGGGCTTCATTACTTCTCTTCAGCTGTACTGTGGAGGATACACTTGAAATAACACCAGGTTTAACCAGCTGATCTGTAACTGCTGTTAACTTTATCACCTGAGGTGCCTGCTGGAAAGATTTGAGCCTTGAAATCACTGTCTCTAACCAGGCCAGGGATACTCTCAGCACATTTCCCTGAGCAGCACCAGTACTTTTTCATGGCTCAACCCACACCACCCCTTTGCACTCAGAAGCAAAAGCAGCCAACCTGACCTAGTGTCACCCCTCCTAGAAGTCTGGTTCTGTCTGTAAGCCACATCTGGTACTGTTTGCAGATTAAGGGCGTCATGTTCCAAATAATAATCATTACATCAATACTTACAGTATGGATAACATGGACTGGGGCAGAACTCAGCTCCTTCTCTTCACCATACTTCAGTGTGAAGGAGCTGTAAACTATTACAATGAGGATGGCAACACAAGAGACTATGGAGGCAACTATCAGTACATTCACCTAGATAGATAGAGAATTTTAGTGAGAAAAAGAAGAGGAGCAGGAATTAAAGTTGTCCTTTGGCAAATACAGGCATTAGATGTAGTCTTTGACCTACCATAACAATACAATGTCCCCAGTAGCAACAGTCACTTAGAAGCCAAACACAGAGAAGTAGAGGTTTTCATAATACTGAGTTTCTGAGCTACAGCCGAGTCCTGAATATTAATCAGAGGTGCTACCCAAAGACTTTGTCTTAGAGCTCTCTTACTTATATACAATATCCCCTGTTGGAGTTTACACAGCTGGAGAAACCTGCCTAAGAAATGCAAGCCTCTTAACTCATTTCATATTTTAGTGTACACAATGCTTAACAACATGAAGGACACCAAAAGAAAAGCATTGAAACCAAGTGTTTTTACAGATTTTTGCTTTTTGTTAGGCCCAGTGTCTGTCTGCTACAGCAGAAAGCAAGGCAACATTGCATCCTCCTCTTGCTTATGAACACAGCAGCTTTTGTGAAGATAACTCAAAGAAATAAGCTCTTAATCCTGCAGGAGGACCAGTCAGATCATTCCCTCCTCAAATTGCTTTTGATTGCCCCAACATTTGCCCCTGCCCCATACATACAAACACCCATCTGCCCCTCTAGCTTACAAGAAATGGATTCTTCCTCTGCGAGGAGAACAAAGCCAGGATGCCTGGGACTCCCATCACCTGTAGAGCACAAAAGGAGTTGGCAACTGGGAGACTAGTATCAGATTTGGAAGATAAACTGCTACAGAGAGAGTAATGAAAAGCCCTTGTTTTCAAGGTTTGGATCAGAGTAATGGCTGCATCAGACATGGGAAGAGAATTGCTCATTTTTCCTCTGTAGCATCTCCTGGGGGCAGGACATGGGTGAGAGGCATCTTGCCTACTTGCTACGTGCACAGCCTTGCTACCGCTGACCAGAGCTTTATGGGTAGGGCAAAACAATGAAACTGATTGAATAAGTCTGATTTAAGGTGGTCCATATGCACCTTGTAGAGGAAAGAAATATACTAATGAAAGGAGATAGGTAGCCTCTGCACTAGAGAGAGCTCTTCAGTGCAATTTCCTTGCAGCATGGCTCAGGAGGGTAAATCAGGGTGCTGAATGCCAGGGAGCAGGGATACCTCCTGTCCACTCCTCACTGCAATACCAAAATTAAGGGCACTGTGCTGTGGGACAGAGATCATCACCCAGATGCTCATCTACCCGACCAGAGAATGAAGTGTTTCCCTCTTAATCTTTGGTGGCTTCTCTGTGGTCACTGTAGTTCTGCAAAAAAACCCCCTGTCAATTGTCACTATGCCCCATTTTCTACATTATCCAGCAGAAATGTATTTAATTTAGTTCCTTCAGAGGGAAGTCTGCTTGCACTCTTCTGCCTATATCATGATAAGGAAATTTTTTGTTAACTGAGTTCAAAGGATAAAACAAGGGAAGAGCTGGCAAGAAATCCTGGCTTCCCTCCCCACTACCAGTATGAATACTAGTAGGTAGCAGTGGGGAAAAAAAACACTGCAGAACAAAGCATAGCAAACATAGCACAAGTTTACCATGCCAGCCCAAATTGGAGCTCTGGATTTGCCCAGCTGAGACTCTGTTCTGAAAATGCCATCTATGAACCCACTGGTGACACACACTGTGCTGAAGGCTATCTGGAACATCCCCAGCACGACCATGTTCCTCTGGTTAAAGATGAAATATCGATACCGATCCATTCTGCTCTGATTGCCACATAAACCTTTGAACACAGAGACTGGCGAGCCGTGCCAGGGCCTTCCAGGGTCGGGAGAATGGCTCCTCCTAGGCAGGAGAGAGAGAAGGGACAGGAGCATCAGCACCCCGTGGGCACTGGCTGGTGCGCAGGACCGGTACCACGAGTAGAGGGCTCACTCCTCAGTAACCGAAGGCAAGCGGCCTTTTGGGAATTCCCTGGGGCTACTGCCTGGCAGGTGACTGGGACACCATTCCCGATGTTTCTGGAGCGGAATGTGGGATCATCACCTCAAACCCCACCGCTGACCTTCTCCCTTCGGGGTTTCTGCAGCCCACAGAGGCGCAGGGGTCCGGGTTCTGTCCCATTTGGAAGTTAAGCTCCGCACCTCTCCAGGAAGCGCTGCTGCTCCCTTCGGGCAGCCAGCGCAGAGCCCCGACCCTCCCCGTGGGTGCTGCCGGTCACCACACGCCCTCTCCGGGGGCGGCTCCAGCCCCGTCTCCCGTGTCCTCCCGTGTCCCCTTGTTCCGTCCCGATCCCGCTGGCAGGGAAACACCGCGCCCGCTGAGCCCTCACCTGCAGCGGCACCGGCCCGACCGGCATTCCCCGGGCAGCGTCGGGAGAGCTCCTACTCCACGCCCGGGTAAAGGAGGTCCGAGCCTACGCCAAAAGAAGCCGGCGAGACCGGGAAATCCTGCCGACACCCACGCAGGGACGCGACTATTCCGCCCGCCCCCTCCCGCCTCGCCTGCAGCCGGGAGCAGCCGCCCCGCCCCGGGGCACGCCCGGGCTGCCGGGACCTGGCAGTCCACCCAGCCCTTCTCCACAGCAATTGCGCCTTTTTTCTTTTTTTTCCCTGCAGCTATAAGTGCTGTTTCACACGACATACGTGCGCAGTAGTGTGAGTTGGGGAAAGTGGCACAGGTTGCTCAGAGGTCTTGTTGGATGCCACATCCCTGGAAGTGTTCAAGGCCAGGCTGGATGGGGTTTTGAGTAACCTGTTCTAGTGGAAGGTGTTCCTGCCCGTGGTGGGGGAGCGGAACTAGATGATCTCTAAGATCTCTTCCAATCTAAACCATGTTGTGATTGTAAGATTCCACGAAACTGTATACATACAGTTAATGACTTGTGTGATCAGTTTGTTTAGATTGACAGGCAAAGGTTCCCCTGGCACATCGGTGCCCACTCTGTTGGAAAGAGCATAAGAACCTGTGCTGTTCGACAGAAAAAAGCTTGGGGGTGCCAGTTGATAGAGCATGAGCCAGCGTGTGCCCAGGTAGCTAAGAAGGCCAAGGGCATCCTGGCCTGTATCTGGGATAGAGTAGACAGCAGAACTAGAGAAGTGATCATCCCCCTTACTTGGCACTGGTGATGCCATACCTCAAGTGCTGTGTTTAGCTGTGGGCCACCCAGTTTAAAAAGGATTTTGAGGTGCTGGATCATGTCCAGAGAAGGGCAGCAAGACTCATGAAATGTGTAGAAAACATATCTTACAAAGAATCGCTGAAGAAACTGGGGTTGTTTAGTCTCAAGAGAAGGCTCAGGGGGAACCTCATCACTCTCTACAACTCCCTCAGAGGAGGCTGCAGTGAGATCAGTCTCTCCTGCCATGTCTGCAGTGAGAGGGCCAGAGAAAATGGCCTTAGACTGAGACAGGAGAGATTCAGATTAGGTATTAGAAAAAAATTTCACTGTTAGGGCGGTCAGGTGTTAGAATAGGTTTTCCAGGGAGGCAGTGGAGTCACAAATGCCTGGAGGTATTCAAGAGGCATCTGGGTGATGTGGTTTAGGGGTTACAGTGGTAGTGGCAGGCGGATGGTTGGACTGGATGACCTTGAATGTCTCTTCCAGCCTTTATGATTCAATGGTTCTATGATTCTAACACCCCCCCCAAGCACCTCCAGCAAAATCCTAACAAGCACACCACTAAAACCTGCCTACCCCCCTGAAACATTTTTAAGAAACCAGCTCACAGGTCAGGTATAATTTCTTTAAATAAACCCACTGCACCTCCACAGGGTACTGGGTTATTACACCAGGGCAGGACTGGAACACAGCCAGGCTGGGTGAAGCCAGCACATGGCAGCATCCACAAGCCCAGTGTCATCTTCCACACAGCTTGCAAATACATACCAAGTGCCCATCCTTCCAGCCCTTTACAACTGTGAAGGTTCAAGGGGCGATGTCTGTGGGAGTGTGTTTGTTTTGGTTCAGTCCGGGTCTCCCCTCTAAGTTCTTTAAGTTTGGTGTACCCCAGTTGGCGCCCCCCCTGTTTTATTAAAATCACCCTATATGACAGTTTTGTCTCCTCCCAGGACCCTGTCTGTCACTCTGGCACCCTTCCCAGGCTTCTGGAAAGTTCTAGCCAGGGGGCCAGGTGATTGGTCCTGGGAAAGAAGTCCCTCCCTTCCCCCGTTACAGTTGGTTCCCTTACGTGTCCCTCGTTCTGTTTGCCACACCCTTCCCTTCCCTGGTTGGTTGTTCTGTACCCCCGCCATGCCCCCCCTCCTCCTCTAAAATGCCTTGCACGAGATTTGCAGGTGCTCCGGGTTGGGCATCCCCTGGTGGTTGAAGCCCCCTCGTTCGGAGGGCCAATAAACTTTCTGGATTTAACCCAACTCTGAGCCTGCCCGCTTTCCTCCCCCGTCTGCTTTCATCGCCGCGGTCCCTTGGAAGGACCCACGAGCCAGACCTCTGATCCCTCCGATATCAGAGGCTGGCCCCCGCAGCCTCCTGTGTCCCGAGCTGACCGGGCTGGGTGGGAACTGTTCATAGAGGACACAAAGACAGATGTCGTTTCTGCATCCTTGCAGAGAGGGGAGGACACAGTCTTTGCACACCTACACCCAGCACAGGCAGGAGACGCTCAGTTACCTCAGCAATTGTGACCACAGAGGAGCAGAAGGCAGGGCAGGCACTGAAAGCGCTGCCCCCTTCCTCACCACTCACCCAGCAGGGTGTGTACATGGAATTAGGAGACAGAGGAATAAGTTACCTGCCTGGGCACCCCTGCTGCACTTTCCCACTGCCTTAGAGGAAAATATACCACACTTTAAAACAACAGTTAATAATACTTTGGGTGGGATGTTCTTTGATACCACAACATAACTGAAGGCCATGATATGTGCATTGAAAAAGAAGAGCAAGAAAAGCAGTGGAGGTGCCAGAAAAAAACAAGTGGTGTCAGGTATTCATTCACTATTTACATAATGTGTTAACTGTGTGAAATCCTGCTCCTGTGCATCAGCAAAAACTGATCACACAGGACACAAGGAAGGGGGAGAGGTCAGAGGATGCCCAAAACTGTGACACACAAATAATAAGGAGAGACAATTGTTTTCTTTTGAATATTTTATTTTTGCATTGCCTTCATAGCGCAATTAAAGCAATCTTTAAAATTCACTTATTACAAATGTTTGTCAAGTCTGCTTTTCTCCAGAAACACTTTTCTTGCTTCCTTGCACATACACCCAAACACACTATAAAAACCTCATTCATAACATCAAAGGAAGGGCAATCATCATTCACATAAACATCTTTCTTAGAGTTATCTGTTTTTTAAAAGTCATGAATAAACTTACAGATGTTCAGTAAGGCTCATAGTTTGAGTACAAATGTCATAAAACACCTATCAAGTACTGTATACAAGTTAGATACTCTGGGGTTAACTGTTAACACATGTATAAGCTTACCCCAAAGAATATTCTTTAGCACTTAGTTCTTCAGAACAGAGACACACAGTAATTATGGGCTAAAGATTATTAAAATAGTAGAAGGCCCAGCAGAAACTGTTAACTAATACACAATTTTAGTCTGGATCTTAGCTCAGAGTTAAATTTGTTACAGCTACAGTAGGAAAAGTTTTCTAGAAGGGAATCTGCAGAAAGGAGGGATGAGTCGTTTGTATGATATCATGAAGGGACAAGCTGAGATGTACGTCTTGAAGATGTGACTAGCCTTGCTATTGCAAGTATTTATGGCAACTGCAGGTAATGCTGCATAAATACTTCCCCCAATAGCAGAAATGACCATCTGTAAGGATCATTTGTTGCATCTCCCCTTAAAAAAAACAAACAAACAACTACTTACTGGTATTCAATTATACTTGCATCTTACAAAAAGACATCCCTTTAAATCTGGTTTAGATCTTACTATCTTTTTTGTTCAAATATTCATTCTACCATGAAAATATTTCATACAAACATGATTTTACATACAAATGTTAAAACTTGTGAAGCGGGTCTTCCCACACTCGTGATTTTATGGCTTGAACATTTAATTGCTTATAGTTTTTGTACAGATACTTCTCCCAGGGGAAAAAACCAGAGTTACAGTAAAATGGTAAAGAGAAAAAGGGCAGGAAGTTCCATTGCCCGAAGACAGAGGAGGGTCTATTCAAGAGAGAGTGACCTTAGTGTTCAAAACCTTTGATCTGGGGGCAAGTACACATGCACTCAATCTTGCACCTTTTTTTTTCTTTAATAAAAAATCCCTTATAAGACTGCTTAGAAATTCTTTGTCCAAAAACATAGTTCTCAAGTTTCCAGTACATGAAGCAAAAGGAACAAGTTCACTGCAGATGAAGCCCATTTCCACTTGCAGGTGAAGCTGCTCCCATGCCTGCTTTCCTTCCTCGGATGCTCTTGGCACACAGCAGTGCAGTGGAAGTGAAGAACAGGCATCTACATGCAGCACCCCAGCATGTAAGGAGACACTTCAGTAACATTGTTTCCAAAGCAATTTGGTTTTTTTAAGTGCTCGGAGGTGAATTCCTCAGGCACCCACAGCTCCAGCAAGTCTGCTGGGCCACAGGAGAACAAAGCAGTAGATACCCGGCTCTGTGTAATGTTACCTCATGCAACGGGACCGTTTTCCTGAAGACCATCAAATTGAGTGAAAGGACACAATACCACAGAGGTCTCTGGGACAGAAGCAACACCGTTGCACCCCTGGCACAACCCAAGTGGTTGAGTACTGGTTTGACTGAAGGACAAGGGCAGACAGCTGGGAAGGAAACAAAAAAGTGCAATTTCCATAATTTCCCAGTTTCTCTTGCCAGATGGGATATGTTTGCTACTCTGCTCCTCCAGTGCCTGGGGGAGGGTGAGAAATCCCTGACAGAGCTCTTGCTTCCACACCAACAACATGCTACGAGAGCCCCAGGAAAGAACCCACTGCCATGTGTGTGCAATACCGCTGCATCTGGAAAGGCTGTGCCAAGGAGAAGCCTGCCTAGTTGCTCCCAAAACACACAGCCTCACACCATGGCCTCCCGAAGTTCCCAAAACCTCCCCTAGGAGCTCCACCTGATTAAAAGCATGAGCCATCCTAACAGGTATCGTGGCAACTGTGTAAAAAATCAAAAAGCTCTCACAGATTTTACTGCTGAAAAGCCATTTCCATGTATTTCCTTTGACTTTTTCTGCAGTCAAGATTTACAGGTATTTATGTAGGGTAAGTTTTTATAATTAGTTTCAAAAAAAAAAAGGAAAAAAAGCATTTTCAGATTTTTTAAAAGAAAATCAGGATCCCCAAAAGTAAAGTTATAGCACAAGACTCAACTTCAGACACCCCCTCCACAGCCTAAGCCCTTTTCCTTTTCCTTCTTTTTCAGAGGAATGACCCCAGCAGCAGGCAGCTCCCAGCTGCAACTTTTCTGGCTCTCATGTCTCAAAGAGTACCCACTTCTTCAGGAAACAAAGTTTCTGTATTTTTGGTGACAAAACCCTGTGCTGCCACTGCAGGAAGACCCACTCCAGATTTTTTTGGTTTTTTTTAAAGAGACAATCAGCAGCCTCTAATATAGGGTGATACAGGCTTCTCATAGAGGAGCTCAAGTAAACCTCCCATCACAGAGAAGCCACGTGCAGCACTGCAGACCAAAGGCAGATGTTGGGAACTGATCTGTACCTGAAAAACACAGCAATTCCAGGTTCTTCTATGCTATTCTTTAGTCACAATGGGTATCCCAAGAGCCAGCTGCAAACCCAGGCTCAGCTGACAGGCATCAGCTCTCCTCCCGGCTTGTGTGCCAACAGGAAAGGTCTTTGGGCAAACTCTAAGTGGAGCTTCTTTACTTATTGCATATTCACCAGTAGTCAGATGTATCCCACAGACCCGAGAAGATTGCTGTGCAAGGTGATGCTTCCTCTGCCCCAAATGAAAACCGTGGTTGGGTGTGGGTCTCGTGTCTATGGATATGTCATCACACTACCATTGAGGAGCTCTGTGAAGCTGGTCTTGCCCTCTAGTGAGCCCCAGAAACTGGGCTGCAACACACTGACCAAGTTAAGGCATTATTTGGAGTTCTGTTCTGGGTTTGCACCAGTGGCTGCCAACGCACACCTCTGAAGGACAGACACACTGAGCCCTTTCACCACACAGTGGCAAAAGCCATCCCAGACATTTCCACTCTAACAGACCAGGAAGAGAGAGAAAACAAAAGAAGAGTTAACAGGCTTGGTCCTGAATCAAGCCAAAGCAGCTCCATAATAACAACTTTTATAGAAGGTTGGTCGCTGAAGAAGGGCGCTATAGAAGGACCAACAGATTTTACAGAGCTGAGAAGGACAGCAGAGCTAACAGAGACAACAGCCACAGCTGTGGCACGCTACCTGCCAGGCTACACACATGTACAAAAGAATCTGCTTGACTCTCACCAAATTTTTTGTGAAGACACAGGATACTTCAGTGCCCCTCTTTCCTAGAATTTCCCTATTTTAGGATACAGTCTTCAAGCCTGATGCACAAAGAGCACCTATAGTCTATTTATCTCAAAATCAGGCAGTATGAAGACTGACAAATCTATTAAAACATAAGCAACTCCACACAAAGAGGACATTAGCAGAGGAATCAGAGACTGATCAGGAATGAAGGCAAAGGAGCTCTAGAGATCAGAACATTTTAAGCACAATTCCCCAGCGAGCACAGATAGGCCAGCAGTCCAAAGCAGGTCATCAAGACTGTGGAAGGAGGTACCATCCATTCCCAGCAGGGTTCAGTCATATCTTCCTTCTTCTCTTCCCTGCACCTAAACTCAAGCCTCAACTTTGCAAACTTCATGATCCTGGCAGAATAATCCCCAAGATGCACATGATAGCTCCCTACCAGAGGCTTTCCTGCAAGTGGCTGATGACCTACCCATGGGCAAGTAGGGAAAGATGAAGTCATGCATATTTCTTTTTGAGAATCATTTACTGAAGCTGAGCAGCTGACTGACCTTTGCCAACTTTCTCTCACCTGTGAGGTTAGATGTGTCTCTGCACACTCAGGTTAGTCCCTGAGCTGTCACCTCTGACTTGGATGAGACGCAGAGCTGCAACCTGAGTGTCCAGCACAACGAGATGGGAGGTGTCACCGCTCACGTGCAGTGTGACTGTGCACTGCTGAAGGAGTGTCACAATACCCTGAGCCTGCTTGTTCCCTGTCCCAGCGCATGCACTTCCATGTAAACTGAAATGGTGAGGTGATGGAAAATGTTTATGAGCAGCCACAGGGATTAAACAGAGGCCCAGCTTAGAACCCTAGGTTCTTATGATTAATTCCTAACTTTCCTCAGGTACCAGAGCAGGGATTCTCAGACTGAACATAAACAGCAACCTCATCCTTCCACCCGCAGTTACCAAACATTCTCCCTGCCCAGCTCCCCAGACAGCCAGACACCTCCAACAGTTCAAGCAAGCAACCAAAATGTGCTGCAATAGAAAGGTAAGTCTTATTCCCAAATAATTTATGTTACATATATACAAACTTTTTAAAACTACAAACATTTAAAGAAATGCATCAGTTTCTCCTAAGCTGCTAAACCCAAAAGAGAACATCAGAGTCACAGAAAGGCTCCAGTATCCAGACCAAGACAATACATTATTTGTCTCTTATACAGCATTAGGCAAGACCAGTACAGTATCTGAAAAACTGCACGACAATTTTCCTACCCCTGAAAAACCCCAGAACATAGCCCTGCAGATGAATATTCACAAGCCCCCACTGTTGGCTGCAACAAAGCTATGGATTGATTGCTGTTGCTAAATATGAGCATCAAGTGATGTTTTTACATTCATTGTTTGTCCTTCAAAAACAATCCTTTAATATCTTTTCTTTTAAAAAAAATATCTTATTTTGATACCTGAAACTATATTAGTTCACTGTGTCTTAAACCAGAACTACTAAAAGATGGCTATAAGGCTATGTTGTCTTGTCAAGCGAACACACAGATAAGATACAGCTCTCCTTCACCAAGCACTACAGTCTGCCCCCAAATACATGCACCTCCTTTCAGAGAATCCATGGGAGATCCAAGCATCTTTTGCCCTGAGAACTGGCCACTTGAACAGGTGAAATACACAAACCAACTCATGGACACTGATGCAAGTAATGTGCTTGCCTTCCAGAACACATACTTCTGAAAGTCTTTCAACAGCAAGTCTGTTTTCTCCTTTTCACAAAATCTTCATGCAAAGAACAGCTTCATTTGCATGTCATACTAATAAATTAAATTAAATAAGCCAGCCGTAAAGGCTAAATAAATATTAGGTTTAGACTTGTTGCTATACTATTTAGAGAGCCACAGAGACCAACACACAGCACTCTCACATACACACATAAGCCTTTCCACTAGTTAGAAAGGATTTTCTCCTCCAAAAGAGGATTTGTAGAAAGAACAACAGACAAGAGGAGAGGGGAGTTAAAATCCAGCCTCCTATATGCTAATAAATAAACTGCTCTATTGCAAGATTCAGATCAAAGGTTTAAAAAGGCAAAATTATGCTACTATTAGAGAATATCAAAATATTACTGTTATCATCACAAGTGGCATATATGCAAAATGCAGTTGCACAATAATGCCTAGGCAGAGAGAGAGCAACACTAAGTCTGCTGACTAAAAGTGAATGATATACCCATTTTAGTTTCTTTCTAGTCTTTTGGCATCTTTGCATATGGTGCAAAAGCAGAAGCTACCAAAGAATACCACACCTTGTATAGAATATTAAATAATTTCTTCAGATAAGACTGGTGCAATGCTAGCTAATTTTTAAATCTGCTATGAGTAACACAGTCAACCTAGTTAGTATGCAAGAAACTTATCTCTTAACACAGAATGCGAAGTTATGATGCAACAGCATGAACAATCCCTGGCTGTCCAGTTTTCAGTATAAAGGTAGTGCATAGATCCAAGTTTCTGTTTCAGTTTGCTGAATGGAGAAAGCGCTCCCATGTCACTTTTGCTGAGCAGCCTGGAAAGCTTTCAGTTCCAGCTGGTACCACTCCGGTGCTTCTGGCCCATTCCGCCCCACAGGGTTGTGATCGTACCCATAAGCCACTGTCAATTCCTCATCCTTCTCCACAGCCCTGATGGTACGGATACACTTGATGGGCCCAAAACGAGGATGAACAAACCTAGGAAAAAAACACCTTTGCTAGGCCCAGCTGTCAATTCACATACTCTGCCAGTCCCTTTTACAGTTTCAGAATTCACTCACTTCAGAGCAATATTGCATAATCTGATATCAAATTAGCAGACTTCAGTCAACCTCATAAAGACTTAAGAATAAGAGTAAGAAATACTGATTTATCAAAGCACTGGTAGTTCAGCAAATATAGGACAGTTTTAGCCAAGCTAGGATTTAGAGAGCTGTGATTATGCATTTTACAATCAAGGAGCAACTCAAAATTCATGACAAAACTAACAAGTGCAGACTTCAAGATACTCCATGGTGTAAGTCCCAATAGACATCAAGCACCCATAATGCCAGCCCATTTCCAACTCAGCCTAGGTGAGCAGAAACTCCTTCAGTGCCTAAACTCTTTACTCTCAGCCCACCACTGCTCCTCAACCAGCTGCCCAGGGCCCCCATGTGAGCACAGACAGCTGGGCTGCAGCTTCTGCCCCAAAACACAGGACTGTACTTACGGGTCATAGGTGCAATTAGGAGTGAAGGAATGGTTGGCCTTATGCCCCAGTGAGGCACAGTACTTGGCAGCGTGGTTGTAGGGCTCTGGCACATCTATGACTGTTTCATCATCGAGGGATATTGTATTTCCATTGAGGGCCCAGTCTCTGCTGTCTACCTAGTTTGCAAGGCAAAAATCCAGTGTCTGTGTGGAGGGGTCAACTTTGTCAGCAGTTTGAAAGCCAACATTCAAAACACATGCAAATAAAGCTTTTCATGGGTCTATGTAATTCAAAAAAAACCAACCCACACTTTTAAAAATTTGTACATAGGTGAGCATGCACTTTCTTTCAATTAAACTCCATTGTGTTAAATCAAGGGTGGGAAGGTGGTGGGAGTAAGATCCTACTATGAAAAGAAAATTTCAGAAGGCACAATGAAAATTCAGACTGACTTTTTTCTCTTCTTTACCTCCTGGTGTGTAATTCGCACTCCATTATAGAAGGACATCACTGTACTGGCTTCTGCTGCTATTTTTGAAAACAATCCTTCTCCAGCACTGGAAATGAGAGAGACATCCACATACACCCTGCAAGAGGAACAGGGCATAGAATTAGCGAGTGGGTGCAGTTTTAATTTTCAAGAAGTACAATGCTACTGGAATAAACCCTAATACTTCAGTATAACAATAAAGCTAATAATAAACCTAATAACATTAACAACAAAACTTCTTCTCATCATCGTCATCATCATCATCATCATCATCACCATCACCATCATCTATATGGAACTCCTTCCCTTCCTCTCTTCCACATGTTCTATTTTGCCAAGACTGAGATTTGGTGGGAAGCTCGGGCTGATTTGGAAAATTTAATTTTTTTTTAAAGTGCCAATCTACTATTACTGCACAATGATGGCTTCAATTCAGGAACACCCTCAATAACATATCAGAACCCCAGAAGTCCCCACCAAGCTGGGGTTGCTGGTATGTACATGCACTGAGGAGCAAGAGTTCTCAAGGTGAAGCACCACATCTTCAAGTACTCGATAGAAATTAAAGCAAGTCTTACTAATCACTTATTTAGATATTTCAGAGTATCAGAAAGAGCCTATGGTTGAGGTACACACAGAGCAGGGCTTCCATTTTACACACCCTTCCACATCTTTTAAGTTTTGGATGAGAAAAGGTTTGCAAAATTAGGCCCTAAATATGTACCAGTAAAGAAATATGCGGAGAAGAAAAAAAAAAGCCTACCTCTCTGATTCATAAGGATCAGGAAGAAGGGCATTTGTAGAAATGCAGGATGAAGTAGATTTGTCAAAACTGTATGCTGGGCCTAAAAAAACCAAGAAATCAATGAAGGAAATAAACTAATTGGCAATACTGAGAGTATGCAATCCTTAACTTAATCCAGATATTCAAAAATTTAATTTTAATGGCTGTAAAGAATATATGTTACACTTCCAAAAAAAAGTATTAAACAGAACTGCACCTGTAAAAAGCCTTGAGATACTGCTTCTTGATTTTTTCCCCTCAACATTCTAGAGTAACAGTACTAACACAAAAAGGTGATACATTTGTCCTTCAAATTACCAACTTGTAGAGGATGACTGGACAATCTTTCAAAATAAGAGTGTCTCTAAATATAATTTAAAAGTAAAGCAAAATTTAAAAGGATATATTCAATAGCTCATTTAAAAAAAACCAAACAAAAAAATCCCAAAAATTTGATTACTGCAAATACGAAATATTTTCTAGTCCAAATCCTGACGAGATTTCAGCCAGAAGACAGCATTCAGTAATCAGAAAGCACCCTTGCTACAGTCAATTATTTCTTGCCATTAATAAGCAACTCAGTGGTTCAGCTCTAATTATATTCTTACAGAGGACTATCTTGGAGATAGATTAAGAAGAAGGTGGAAATAAGATGGGGAAAAAACCCCACAGAACAGAATGCTACGAAGTGTGATAAAAGGCCTTTGCCCCTGGTGTCCAGGATCTGCTCTGGCTGAAGGCAGCTTCCTCCAGAGTGTAACTTCATCATATTTACAAAGCACAACTGCATCATCTTAGAAAAAAAGTTTTAAGATAAATTTTGACTTGCCATCATAACTGAGCAATTTAAAAAATAAACTCACATGCATTTGCTTGTCAATACCTTTTCACTGAGCTTTATGTGCCTATTTCATAGGAAGTGAGACAATTTTTGCTGGCAGAGCAATAAATTCTTTAGCACAGTCCCTGCTTGTTACTGCAGCTTAACCCACACTCCTCCAAAACATCACATACACCTCAGAGCAACAAACCCACGCCAGAACTATAGGTTCAAGCCACTGGAGAAGGCACCACCCTGCTCCTATGCACTTCACAGCCACTTTCTGTCAGCAGGACCAGACACGCTGAGGGGTGCTGGTGAATCAGACTGTTACACAATGACTGAATTTGGTTCACTAATTCCAATCTCAGCCCAGCAATGCAGGTGCCAGAACATTCACAGTGCAAACACTGACTTGCACAAACCCAGCTGACAGAGCTACAACCAAATCAGGGCCCCCCCTCTCCTCTTGCAGTTATTTCACTAACTGTGGGTGTGCCTGTATCTGTGCCACCATTAACAGGGTGAACAGAGCAGGTTTTCCAGCTGGCACAGAGGGCAGTGGGGTGTGTGACAAGCAGGACTGTGCCCATGAGCACAGGAGTGAGAGAAATGAAATGCAGTTGGGCAGGACCATGGAGGGGGCACTTCCCATCTGTTCCCAGGGCAAAGATCATGTTCCTCTCTGCCCAACGTTGTGACTTGGAGAAAGGGCCCCTCACTAACAGCCTGTGTCATCACAGCCAGTCTGCAGTGGGGAGTATCAAAGGAACCAAGCTGTCTGCAGCAAAGGGCTGGTAGCAGGAATACAAGTTTGTGTTAGCTGAACTTACTGCCTGGTACTAATTCAAATTGAGGTTTCCCATCCTCCACAGCTGTCAGAGTTGCCAGTTTTGCTTCTATCATTTCTCCATCTATAAACCTTCCAGAATATGCAGTCTTTCCATCAGGATACACATAAGCTATTTTCTCTCCAGTCATCTCCCCTTCTTCATTCACTTCTCCCACAAGGCTGCCTCCATCCTGAGAGCACAGGCAAGAAAGAAAAGGCAAAGCATTTAGTTAATACTTTACTATCCTTGATGCCTAAGATTTTCAGCTTTTTATATTTTTCATGTATTTGTAGCTTTGTAGATTGCAAATGCATGGCTGTAGCTTCTAGTACTTTTCTTATCCTTTTCCCCTACATTTAGGAACAATAAGCTAACCTTCTAAACACATTCCTAAAATATTCTTTAGTCTTACTCCAAGAGGAGTACCAACTACAAAGACATGCTGTTTTCCAACCAGAATCTGGACCAGACATAACAAAAGTGGGGCAAAGAAGCCTCTGGACTGCTTCCAGTGGGGCAGAGCCTCAGGAATTATTACCTAATCAACTAACCTTTTAATTGGACAATATATGATAGGTATGCTAATCAAAAAACCATAGAAAAATGGTGGAATTACTGTACCACGTGCAGTTTTCACCATATTGAGTACCTGAAAGCTTCCAAGTAAAGGTTTGCTTTTATATTCACTCTAATGTTGTTGGGAAGATCTATTTTATTTTCTAGGCAACATCGTCAGTAAATGAAAAGGGTTTTCCCCATTTTTTTAAAAATGCAACTGTAAGTTCAGATGCGAAATTATGAAAGTGAGGGAGAAACAGACACACGAAGAAGCTGGATGAAGTCATTCCAGTTAGGATAAAACTGATTTTCTATGCTGTTTAAAATAGGCAAAACCCAAGGTCTTTTGTTCCAGATGACAAATATTCAGTTTCACTTGGTGAAAGTTTTATGTGTACAGTATGCAAAACAAGGACCAAAGCCACATAGATGTCCAATGATTACAATGATACTGTGCTAGAGGAAAAAAAAAATAACGTTGCCTTGCTAATTCATGGAACCTCTAAAGACTTGAGCCTTTTAAGGAAAAATGATTCCTGGAGTTTCTCTGTCCTAGAATGACCCCTAGTATCAGGTGGGGCTCAGCGAGAACAACTGTTTGTGGAAAGCATCAACAGTGAAAGGAAAGATGTGTGCTAACGTCTTTACAAACAATTTGATGGGTGTTATCGTCTTTGAAATGGGTCTTAAAGCCTCTACTGACTTTGGGCAGCAGGTTCGTTATGGGGCTGGACAGTTTGACTCCTGAAATAGACAAGGGTCTGCACAAGCTTGAGCTTCTGAACTTTCGGGTAAAACAGTAGGTTCAAGGGGGGATATGGGGTAGGCGGTTCAGGAAGGCTGTACCTTCCTAGTACCTCAGCCAGTGGGGAAAGGAAGAGGGCCAACATGCGACTGGGAGTTTAGGATAAAAGGAGGCTGCGCCCCAAAACCTTGAGAGAGAAAACCCGCGGGTGCGTGTCCAGTGGACTCTCTCCCTTTATTCGAATAAAGTTACAGGACTCCTCTGTCTCCTTTATGGACATAAACCTCTGGCGTTTGTGGATTTTCCTGACAACAGCAACGCTTTTCCTCTCCAAGGTTTACACATTTCAGCCCTGGGCTTTGCCATCCGTGATTTGCCTGCAGCTCGGGTTAGGTCTATTTCCAGAACTGCAGAATGAGATGCACACATTAGCACAGGTCTAATCACTTGTTGGGGTTTAGGATTTTTCCTTTTGTTTCTTTCTCTCATTGAATTTTGTCCCATCTGTTGCTAAGAAACAGTAACTACCGATACTTAAGAGAACAAAAGATGTGGCTGGGAGGAGGGGGAAGGGTGTAGCTGGCTACTCTCTTTTACCTTGGTGGGGGTTTCTCTTGGGAAGGGCAAAGATACCGCGAGATTCTGGCCGGGTGGGGGGGGGGGACGGGGGCTGGGCTTGTTTCCTCTGTCTCGCTCTCTCTCGCTGTCAGCATCGGAGAGAAGACAGGCTGTGGTCACTGTGGGGAGAATTCGCCACCACTGCAAGGCTTTGTCTCCTGTTGTATTCTCCTACCGTGAGTGAAGCTCTGCTCCTAAGAGCGGACATTGCACTGGGACCTTATTAACACCCTACCTCACTAGAAAGGCCCCTCACAATCTACTGGGGTGCCTCAGGGGAAACCCTGGGACCCGGAGCCCCAAGCACCTCCGAGGGAGCTTCTCCCGGCCGTGTTTGGCAGCCCGGCTGCTGCTGCCCAGCCCTGCTGCTTCTCTGCCACGGCTCCGGGTTTTTTCACTACACTGTAGCCCTGCACCCCCTGCCTGCCAGGACACCCTGCAACTCCTGCTACTTTCATTTACTACTCCGGCATCTGCTTGTCCCTGCCGTCCTGGCCACCACTCCGAGGCTTCCTGCTGCAGCCCGTTTTCACCATCCAGCCCGCCCGCCATTACCACGTGAAGGAGATGCAGCTGAACTCGCGCCACAGCGCCCCCTGCAGGCGCGGGGGAATCATCGCAGCCGCCCTGCCCGGCCGGGAGCCACCAGCGCCCCTGCCGGCTGTGAGCGGAACTGCACCGAGGGGAAAGGGCCCGCGGCCGAGAGAGGCTGGCACTGGCTTCTGGTTCTGCTTGCTGCTGCTGCTGTTTGTTTGTCTTGTTATACATGTACAAAGTAGTAAAGAACTGTTATTCCTTTTCCCATATCTGTGCCTGAAAGCCCCGTAATTTCAAAGTTACAATAATTTGGAGAGAAGAATATTGTCCATTCCAAGGGAGGTTCCTGCCTTCCTTGGCAGACACCTGTCTTTCAAACTGAGACACCACTTCAGGTATTTATTTCAAAAAAGACAAGGAAGCATCTCCAAATAACACCCTGGAGCAAGACCAGCAGGTATGATGTGGAAACAAACTGACTTATATCAAAACCACTGTGCACAGGCTCTATTTCAAAGTGACACCATTTTGTTCAACTCCAAGGATGAAAGAGTTTCAAGCATGCTGTAATAGGGAACAGTGAAGCTTAAGTCTGGGGAAAAAATTGTGCACATAGCATCCTGCACAGAGTCATGAGGAAACAATCGGTTCCATGGAAAGGAGTTTTTCTGGAACACGTTGCATCCTTTAGTCTGGCAAGATGATAATGATAAACAACCTCTAATTATCCACATTTCCAAAATGTACAGCAACACTTTGTCAGCTGGAAGATGAAGCAGGAACACATGAAGTGAAGGGTCAGCAGTGTATATTTTATACACTAGGACTGAAAAACTTTTGGCAGCATACACCAAGCATTTGTTGATCCTAATACATGCTTAATGGCAACAGTGAAAGTCTGTAAATAAAATGAACAGCCAGTAATGGTAAGCATTTAGTAATCAACCTGCAACTTAAGTTTGTGCCATATGTAGCACAGAATTAGACTGGGTTTTGACCAGCAGCCTAATTACATGCAGATGTTACCCCCTTGTTGGCACAAGGTAAGATTGAAAGGTTCAACTCCGCTGTGTAAGGCTGAATAGGAATGATATTTTTAAAAAATTTGCATCAAAAACTCCCTAAAAACTAGTACAACAGTCATTGCCTTAACTAGCATGGTTGTAAAACAACATATAAATTAAAAAAGATAAAATACTGACTTGCTTAATTAGCAAATCACTGGTCCACAACTCCACTCAGAGGCACAGCTCTCACACCAGTTACATCTGATGTGTTGGGCAAAACCAGACTTCACAACATAGCCTGCAGAAATGGAGACAGTCTCTCCTCCTACTTTAATAAGAGCAGCAGGTTGCAATAACTTGCATGGATTCCATGCTCCTCACCTGCAGCCAGCACTACAAAGTTGCAAAATCATTAGCCCAGCCTTCCCAAAGAGATAATGCAAAAATTATTATACATCCTATTTTTACATTACATGCACATTATATATAAATGCACTTCCAAAGGGCTGGGTTTCCTGGAAGATGAAAATTGTGGAGGGCGTCTTACAGCCTCGCTGAATCTCATCTACTAGGCAAACATTCAACACCAAAAACTTTTAACTTTGTATTGGATTATTCAAAATCAGAATGCACAGATCTTTATGTGCTGATTTTTGGATAGCTAGGTCATGGTGGGTATTTTTTTCAGCTGGGGAGAAAAGAAAGGTACCTAATTCTACAATAAGGAGAACAGGAGGTCAGGTTTACCAGGTAATAAATCCAACAGACTCCATGTCGGATGTTATCTTTATACTGCCCTTTGAATATCAGTCGCCCATCACTGTCGTACTCCTGGGCTGGGCCATTCAGTTCTCCATCCACGTAGGTGCCATGAAGGACCACTCCATCCTCGTAGGTGTAGATTCCCTGGCCTTGCAGGGCATCATCAACGTAGTACCCCTCTAGAGTGCTGGTGAAGAGAGAAAGAAAACAGCAGTGGAAAACTGTTGACATCTCAGGGGTGAACCCAAAGCCTCAACACACTAGAACGCCAAGGTGAAAACCAGGAGCTTCTTTCTACAGAGCTCCAAAGGGAGAAAACAACTTACAGCACTGTTTCATCAGGGTGTGCTGCATGGACACAGCATCATTCATCTCAATCACATGCTTGGAATTTTCTGTAGGCTGGAATAGTCATCAAATGGACACTCCTGGTCAAAGAACGAATTCTTGCTCAAGCAGGCTACTCTCACATTAGGATTTTCAACATGCTATGTGTGGACCTTTACTGACATGTCTCTGCTGAGATGAAATTGAGCTGCTGTACAGATGAACCACGATAGGGCATGAACTGCAACCTGCCACAGTTCAGCGTCAGCTCCCCAGCAATACACTTAGCAGCCATTTGTACAGACCATGCTAAAAACGGTCATTTTTCATGTATTTCTCTTAAAATGGAACACAGCCCGTCAAACAGAACTAGTGCTGCACTTGGATTTAAACAAAGAAAATTTTCACTTTGGTTTTGTCTTGCAAACCCTTTAGAATGACCATAAAAGAGGGTCTATTCAGATATTTCTTTCTCATGTTAGAATTAGCATAAGGGAACACAACCTGTTTAGCTTTTACTTCAGCACACTTAGCTAACAGCCAGCTGTCAGCATACACATATTTTCCCTGCAGAATTCTTTTTCAGATGCAGACATCTAAGGTATAAGCCCAAACAATGTTTGTGAGCACAAGACTCTACATGTTTTACAAAATAGATTTTCAAGAGTTGTGGAAGGAATGTTTTGTTCAGAATTCACTTGTTTCTTGCTTCATGCTCTGTTTTTACATAACTCTGGCAAGCTGGATGAGGTTTCCATGGGAAAATACATTACAGTAAAAGCCTCAGTGCACACCAGATGCACTTCTTGTTTTAAGAAGGGGCAGGAAAACTATTTTACTTTTCAGTCAAATGGATTTCTTGATCCAAGTTGCTACAGAGCTGCACAGATAGCTACAGCACTACAGCACAGGGAAGGATGAGGGAACCACCAGAAATCAGGGTCCTTACTTAACTATAAATGATGCCACTTTCCCCTCTAATTTATTACAGATCACTGGATTTGAATTCCATTGTAGTGACAACACATACAGCGTCCACATGTAAGATTACTCTTTAAAAGAAGCAGCCACCCTCAGTTTATGTAATGAAAAACACCAAAAATCCTGTCTTGTTACCTTTAATTGCACCAGTTGCAGTTAAAACATTGCTAAATTACAACAGTGCTTCAGCCCTAGAAAGAACATATTTTCTTTTACTGTAACTCAAACGTCTATGTTTTCTCTCTTTGTATTAAGCTCCAAACAGGGTCCAAAAGATCCACCTAATCTAACGAAATCAAAAGGATGATACCTTAAGAAAGAAGTCTCTGTCCTTCAAGCTCACCTAAAAAGTCATGTTCTCTGAAATTTTTATGCTGTTCACAGTTTCTGAATTACTTCCACCCTGCTCCCCCCTTTCCTCTTTTTAAGATCTCAAAGTATGGTGTCTGCAGACAGACACAATAACTGCAACTAAGACTTGACCAGCACAAAGAGGAACAAATAGCTTCTGTGTCTTCCATAAGCAAAACATTTTTAATACAAACCCTGAGCTAGCCTGTATTTCTCTGGTTTGCTTCCCAGTTGATCATACTTCTGACAACATAAATTCTACCAAAGTCAAGATTTATCAGATGTACCATCTTCCCATTATCCACTATGCCTAGAAGGGATTGAAGATACTCCTTACCTAAAAATTAAACAAGCTATATGAACTGGGGAGGAAAATACTTACTCCAGGTATTATCCTTCCAGTTAATATTGACAGAGACCGCTCCATTCATCTCTTGCTCCCTCTGTATTGGAACATTGAAAACTTTTTCCCTAAAAAGAACAGTTTTCAACTGTGTTCTGGGAGATGTCAGTTTATAGGAATTTCCAATTAAGGAGAAAGGGCAGCTGCAGCTCTGTGCCAAGCACAGCTATCATGCCTGCCTTTATAGTGCAAAGTGTTCTGCAAAGTGCACTCCAGAAGCACCAGCACCAAGGAAAGTTCAAGTCCACAATCCAAAATAGGGAGTATGCCAGAGGTGAAACTTCTCTCTCTTACAGAATATGCTGCAATTTGTTGTATTTTCTTGAATGGGGAGGAAAAAACCAACTGATATTTCATTCCAGGTTTCCATTCCCTTAAATAATCAACAGGCAGGGGGCAGCTATTCCAGCAAATGGAAAAATTTCCTTGACCAAACAAGGCAGCCAGGCAGCCAGTCCTATTCCCCAACACTCAAAAAATGAGAATGCTTACACTGCAGCCAGTCCTATATTTGACAGGACTCAGCTGCTCCCCAACAACAGAGCTACAGCAGTACAGCTGCCAGCCTTTGCCCAGCAGTCTGCAAGGGTAACACACCCAGGAGTGCTGAAACCAGCTAGCTTACTGCACAGGATTCTGCAAAGGGAGAGCTGTTTTGAGACATTTTGGATATTTATTGCTCATCTTCATGAGCACTCAGCCTTGCCCATGGCACAGTTAATGGAAATAGCACATCCTGTTTTATGCCAGGTCATGCTTATGGCACATCATGATTCCTGAACCATCCATTTCAGAAAGCAACTTAGTCTTGCTAGCTGGGCATAGCTAGATAAATGACATCTTCCGTAATTAGTTACTGCTCAGTTAAGGCTCCTTTAGCTAAATTAAAACATATAATAGTTAATGAAAATATCCCATTTTCCAAAACACATTGCAGACTATTTTTGCGTATTTTCATTCTCCTAGTTCCTGAAGTCATCCGTAGCCAACTGTTCCAGTTTCTTAAGGGTTATGAAGAAAAAAAAAGAAAAAAGAGTAGAGTTGGCAACACTTAAGCAGTACAGAAAAGACTCACCAGCAACCTGACTCTTCCCACTAAACACCACCTGTACCCTGGATTACATGGAGGAACAACCCTACAAACAAAATAGCGTCTCAGTTCCTCTGACTGTACAATCAGCAACTACTCTGCTGAGACCATCCACCAGCACAGAAACATTATGTACATGTGTCCATAAACACGCTGTCTGACAACATTAAAAAACCCAAAACTATTTTAGAGAAGTCAGCTGCTGGGCAGTACTGATTTTCAGTTACTCAGAGAACATTTAATAAGGCCATTACCAACAACAGAGAGGATTTTTCTTCATCCGAGCTTAGAAGCCTGATCACTTTCTGCATAACTGAATAAATATATTATCTTTCTCATGAAAAAAACCCACAATCCCCAGTATGAAGCAAGTGCAAAGGCAAGTACAGACAAGGAGCTGACTCACTGAGACAGCACAATTCCTCTGCTCCTGCTCAGAATTTTGCTGAGCAGGAAGAGAGTAGACCCGGCATGACTGTCAGTTTAACAGCTGCTATTCATAGTGTGACCAACAGCTGCAAAACCATGGAGAATTGTGTCATTTTATATATCTGCTGCTCCCTTGGAGGAAATTCTGAGCAACTGCAGACAGGAATGCTGCAGTGGTGGTGGGGGGAAGACTTACAAGGTGCTCATAATGAACATCAGAGAAGAAAACACATGCATAGGCACAGACTAGCCTGATTTCACTGTCACAATTCCCAGTGAAAAGAGGGGAAATAATAGGGGCTTTTCTGACAGTAAAACAGGCCACAAGAGGATTAACTAGAGTTGCTAACAAACCTGTATTTAACTTAATCCATTAACTGATAAACAATTCAACAAAGCAGAGGGCAACCCTCTCTGTCAAAGTCCTATGTCTGTGTGTGAGGGCCGGCAAGGGGAGCTCCTGGGCCAGTTGCACTCTCTGTGTAGCTCTATAAGGCAAAGAGCTCCACCTGCAGTTAAGAACTTTGATGTCCAAGTCATTGTCAGCATGGTTTTCAATAGTTTTGACCACCTCCCATTTCTTACGATTTCTGATCAGCTCATAACTTTACAGTGTTAAAAGAGCTCACACCACTGCATTATCCCTCCAGGAAACAACTGCAGGCACTTCATTACATACAAAGCTGCCACAGGAATGGCTACAGCAGCAGCAAACTTTTCAGCTACAGTTTTTAATGAAAAATCTTATCCAGAAACTCAGCAGCAAACAATCAATATAGATTAGTTTTGCATCTCTACAAGCAGAAGGAAGAATTCAGAAGAAAAATCAGACTCAGAATGTACCTTCCATCAAAAAAGAAGAATTTGCCCCGGCCATTCTTTTCTCCATGCACAAAGTTTCCTTCAAATCTGTCTGTCGATGAATAGGTTACTGTACAGAATCCATGTGGCAGCCCATCGTCATCTAGATGCCCTGAAATAAAATCCAAACAAAGAGCAACAGAACACAGAAATTATTATACAAGATTTCAAACCTGCTCTCATTATGTAGCTGCTTGAAATGTAGTAGCTCCCTAGTACAAAACAGTAATTCAGATCATTGCTGTTAGGAATGGTGATCAGAGATTCTGTACAACTGAAGTTTGTACTTGTGTAACACATAGCTTAAATAAAAATAAAAGGATAAAAGAAAAGGGATGAGAGACAGGAGAGAGAAGAGAATAATAAGCAAAACTTGTTTCTGAAAGAAACAAGGTTTATATTATTTTAGCTTGTATTCATATACATCTTCAAAAGTATAATAATCTTTATCTAAAACATGCCTTTATTGGTGAGAACAGGATAACAAAAGGTTTGATTTTTTTCTTTTGATAAACACATGCCTTCTGATAATGTGGGTGTGCCACCCTGCAGCCGTATCCACAGGAATTTAAAGAAATAAAAGTATGTAATATGCATAATGCTGTGCCCCTGCAATATGTCAGTCAACTTGGTATTTAATATTTTAAAGGCTGTTCTCCAGTGCCTTTCCCATGTGTTAACTTTATATCCTGCTCCCACCCGTAGCTGATACAGTTTTCCCTATTATAGCTGGTTGCACAGGAGAAAGCAGAGACAACACACTTGGATCCTCACCTGCATGGTTTTACTGAATATAACTGGTCAATTCTACTAAGTTAAAGCATAAGAAGGCTCCTATTGCATCTCTAACTGCCTCTTCAAAGCCAAAGGAAAATGACAGAGAAGTGTTTTAAATGATGGTTATTTCCTGGTTTAGCTGTGTGAGCTCTGGCTGCAGAGCTCAGCAGGGCTGCTCTCAGCACAGGGACACACCTGGGCAGGTGTTCCCACACTGACATTTTACCACATATAAATTTTGCATGAAAACTGTCAAATAAGAACCAGCTAACCTATATTTATGTTCTTCCATGCTTCTAACTAAAACATTACCTCTGATTCCCCCAGTTCCCTGGTGATGCATACACAGCCTATTAGAGATCAGTGACAATATATGCATCCACTTCTTCAGGCTTTGAGTCAAGCTCTTCCCTGACCAAATTTGCCCTAAACTGAAAAGGTTCATCACACATATGGAAAGGCAGAAACAAACTTCAGTGTGAGTGGGACTGAACTACAGCCCAGGCTGATGCAGGCAACAAGAGGCACTTCAGTACTACCAGATCTTGAGTCCTGTGCCCAGAGAGGGAACAAGCTGTGCCAGATTTCACTGAGTATGGAAATGCACCTAGAAAGGTGTACAGGAGAAAATAACAGTGAAGAATCTGAACTCATCCAAGAGCCAGGATTCCCTCCCTCACCCTTCCCTTGCATGCTCCACAGTTTCTCTTGCACCTGCACATGACTGTGCTCTCACTTCAAGTCCCTAGCCCAAATGAGATTGAAAACAGTTAAAAGCTTAAGAAATCAGTAAAACCCATCAAGGCACTGCTTATCAGTACAAAGTGAGAGAAAATAAGAGTAAAAAGAGAGAGCAAAAGGTGGAAGGAAAAAATCTCTATCACAAAAGGCTTTTAATCATTTTGAGGAGGAACCCTTTAAACAGAAGCTGTTTGTTCCAAAGAGAAGAAAGGCTTTTTTCCCTCCCATTCTGTCAGGACACCCATTTTTGTAGAAAGGACAAGTTTTAGCTACATTGAACCACTTATTATTAATGGTGGTTAATAATTAATGGTAATAATTAATTATTAATTATTAATTACCAATGAATTAATGACCAATTTAACGAAAAGATCAGTAACATTTCTGATGTGGACATCTCTTTTAGACCAAAAACTCTGTCAACATTTACAGTTCTAATTAAAAGTCTTTTTAATTAAAAGTTTTATCAATATAGGAAGGGTACAGTGCTGTAAGTTAACAAACCCTAAACAATACAGTACCAGGTTCCCCCTCACTACAGCGGCAAAACTTTTATAAAACACTTGGATTTTAAAAATACACTGATAATACTGGTACATCGTAACATTAAAAAAAAAATACCCAAAGCAGTAACAACAAAAAACCTTTGCAACTTTGTTCTCTGTGACTATTCAGCTTTGTCAAGATTTTGCTGGAATGCAAAGCCCAACACAAAAGCTGCCATGCTTGTACGCAGAACATGTCAGGACTTCTGCCCAGCAGGATACAGACTACCTCAGAGATTAAAATGGTCAACTTTGATCCAATGGCGTATATACAGGGTCTTAAGCTCAGCCACAATACAAAGAATCCAATTATTCTAATGTGCTAGAAGTTTCCCCTTATTAAAAAAAAAATGGAACCATCCCCCCACTACTGCAACAAAACAAGAAACACGGTCTCTCTTAGTCAACAATATGGGGAAAGAAAGCAATTTCAAGTTTCATAACATAAATACAACTTTTTTTCTGTATGGCTGAGGCATTCAGCTTTAATTCTGTTTTAGAATTGTAAATTGTAATTCTGATTAAGTCAATGGAAAAAATCCTCATCATTTCATGGGGAGTGTGTTCCACTTTCCTTTCTCACCACTCTCCTCCATTTCTGAAAAATAAAACCCAAACCATCTAACCATATTTTGTAAAACCTCACTTTTGTTGCTTCATTAAGGGTCTCCCAAGATTTCCTCTTAAGCTCAAAAAATGAACTTTCCAAGGAAAGGAATTACCCTAATAGGGGCTAGTTCACAATGGCATCACTTACTGAAACCACTGATGTACACAAATCAAAAATAAAAGCCCTTTACTGTCAGTATCACTACTACTTAACAGATGACATACATCATCAGTAAAAGATTCTGTCCACAAAGACGCCAGATGGATGTTTGTGAGATAACAACAATAAATCAAACTCCTCCCTACAAAAATAAAAAATAAAAGTGATGATTTCTATGATATTTCTAACTTCCTTTGGGTAAGTGCAAAACCCTATTCAGCCCCAAAGAGCACCTTCCTTCTGTCTTGCTCAGAAAAACACACATATTCATATACACTGCTGAATAAAAGATGTTTTAAAAAATTGTTTCCTTAGCCCATGGAAATGCCAAACAAATCCAGGATACAGCAGAACACTTTTATCTGTGATATGAGCATGAAAACTATGACTCCTTGCCCCAGACAACTGCAATCCACACATCTGAGGAGTGGGGAAGAAAGGCAGCGGAAAACCACATCTGTTAAGGCACAGGACACATCTCGTTCATAGGAGAGCCTCGCTCCCATCACACCCATGTTCTACACAACAAAGCTTCTCTTTCTGCTCCGACACTACACACCTAGACAATAAATCCAGCTCCGAGCAGCAGCTGTTCAGCTCGCATCTGTGGTCAGACTAAGCTGCCGTGCTAGACACCTTCTCCGGAGCAACTCGGTCTGAGGCCTAATCCTTCTGCCACAGCAGACTCACGGCCCACGGCGAACGTGGGCATTATCTGCATCTTAGATACCTCCTTGCTCCCTGTCCCAACTGCTGAACAGCTTAGATTGCTATTCCAGGCAGGACCACGGTCTCTCTGAGAGGAACCTTTGGGGAGCCGGTGCTTTCCCACAGAGATGCCGTGCTTTGTTTCCCTGCTCCCAGACGCCTCACGGGACGACAGCGTGCTGGGGAGCTCCATCCCTGCCTGCTAAGGCTTCCATCAGCAATTCACTTCCAGAGGGCATTTGCCTCTGGGTTTAAAACTCTACAAGGGTTAGTTATCCACACATGAGAAGTGAACTGCACACACACGGTGTATATTAGCTATAAGGTGGCCCGCCCCACTCCCATACGGATGGCTCCAGCTCTGATGCCCATAGATATGGCAACAGTATCTTTTTGGAGTTACTCTTTCTCTTCCCTTCACCATTTGCACGTATGTGACTGCATGTATGTCCCTGGGCTCTCCCCAAGGACGGGCATCCCCATGTCCCTCAGCCGCCGGGGGAAGAACCGGGCACCGGCCGCACCGCCCGGGGAGTGCGGGCTGCAGGCCACCGCCCGCACGGGGGCACAGCAGCGGCAGAAAACCACGGTCACGAGTTATTTTTGACAATAACTGCTGAGCAGCCGCCATCCCCGCGTCCGGGGTGCGGAGCCCCCCGCTGTGGCCGAAACACTCGGCGGCAGAAGGCACCCAAAGCGCCCGCCCGGTACTGGCGCCAGCGTGGCCCCGGCTCCCCCCGGCCCCGCCGCCGGACAAACTCCGCCACGTGCGCGGCCCCGGCCCGTCCGTTGCATAAGCCCGCTGATGTCATGCGCTGCCGCCCGACCCCGGGCGCCCAGCTCCGGCCGCCGCCACCGCCCCGCGTCCCCATAGCTCCTGCAGCAGCGCCCGGCGCCGGAGAGCCCCGCTCCCCAAGCCGCGGGACACGCACCTTCCACGATCTCCTCCAACGTCTCCTCGTCGCTGTCCATAGCGGCGGCGACGGGCGCGGGCGAGGCGCGGGCGAGGCGCAGCCGCGATACCCCAGGCAGGCGCGCGCGCGGTCTACGCCCCGCCTCCGCCATACTCCCAGGGGAGGGGGTCTCGTCCTCGCCCCGCCCTGAGGGCGTGTCCGAGCGCGGCCCGGTGGCCGAGGGGGGACACGGGGGGGTGGTGATCCCGCCCCTCAGGATAATGGCGCGGGGAGCTGCGGGGTGGGCTGGGGCTGGTTCCATGTCCCCACATATGGCACCGAGGGCACGAGAACGCCAGCCTACTTAGCACTAGTCCTCCAGCGCATTCCGTGCTGTCTATCCTTCGGCCCGGTGACCCCGACTGGCGTTGCTGCAGTTCACCTCACAACGCCGTCCTCGTTGAGGGTTCCTAGCAGCGCCAGGACACCCCTTCTCCCTTCCCACACCATGGACCGCTGACCTTCTGCTCTTACCACAGAATCACAGAATCACGGAATATGCGGAGTTGGAAGGGATCCATCAGGATCATCGAGTCCAAGTCCTGGCCCTGCACAGCAGCATCCCAAAGAATCCCACTCTGTGCTTAAGAGCACTGTACAAACACTTCTTGAACTCTGTCGGGCTTGATGCTGTGACACTTCCCTGGGGAGCGTGTTCAACCTGCTCAACCACTTTGGGTGAAGAACCTTGTCCTGATAGCCAGCCTAAACCTTCCCTGACACAGCTTCAGGCTGTTTCCTCGAGTCCTGTCACTGGTCAGGAGAGTGAAGAGATCAGCGCCTGCCCCTCCACTTCCCCTCGTGAGGATGTGGAAGACCACACTGAGGTCTCCCCTCAGTCTTCTCCAGGCTGGACAGACCAAGTGACCTCAGCCACTCCTCACAGACCTTTCCCTCAAGGCTCTTCACCATCTTTGTGGCCCTCCTTTGGACCCTCTCTAATGGCTTAATGTCTTTTTTATATTGTGGCACCCAAAACTGCTCCCAGCACTGGAGGTGAGGCTGCCCCAGTGCAGAGCAGAGCAGGACAGTCCCCTCTCTTGCCCAGCTGTCGATGCTGTGCCTGATGCCCCCAGCACACAGCTGGCCCTCCTGGCTGCCAGGGCACCGCTGGCTCACATTCAACTTTCCATCAGCCAGGACCCCCAGGTCCCTTTGCACAGTGCTGCTCTCCAGCCTCTCATTCCCCAGTCTGTCTGTACATGCAGGGTTGCCCCATCCCAGGTGCAGAATCTGGCCCTTCACTTGTTAAACTTCCTACAGTTGATGATTGCCCATCTCTCTAATTTGTTGAGCTCTCTGCAGGGCTTCTCTGCCCTTGAGGGAGTTGACAACTCCTCCCAATTTACTGTCATCAGCAAATTTACTTAGTATTCCTTTGAGTTCTGCATCCAGCTCATTAATGAAGATGTTGAAGAGCACAGGGCCAAGGATGGAGCCCTGCAGAACCCCACTAGTCACTGGACACCAGCCTGATGTCACCCCATTCCCTATAACCCTTTGTGCCCGACCCATAAACCAGTTGCTCACCCATTGCATAACACAGTTATCTAGCTGTGTGCTGGACATTTTGTCCCGAAGGACACTGTGAGAGACTGTATCAAAAGAATGGCGCAAGTCCAAAAAGGTTATGTCTACTGGCTTTCCTAGATCAACTAGGCAGGTTACCCTGTTGTAGAAGGAAATCGTGTTGGACAAGCAGGACTTCCCCCTCATGGCGCTGAAGGATTTAATTCACAAAACACACAGAATCACACTCTTGGATCTCCGTGTTGCAGGAAGGGTGACAGCCCCAAGCAGAGGGTGCAATTTTGGAGCTCTTACCGAGGGGATGTAAGGATGGTGCTTTGTCACCACCATGTCTCAATGTACTGCAGGGACCTTCCTCTCCACCACAGGTCGACAATATGCAGGGATCACCTTAAAGGAAAGACAGAGTGTTTCTAGGTCTTCCAGACAGCTGTCTTGGGAGCACAGGAGGTGTCTCCATCCTACTGGAGGTGACCTAGACAGTTGGGGCTCTGTGAGGAGAGACTGATGGAATGAGGCTTCCTCAGCCTAGAGAAGAGACAGCTTCAGGGGGACCCAGCAGCAGCCCACCAGCACTTACAGCAGTGCTACCTTGAAAACAGGTTCTTCACAGTGCTCCACATGGAGGACAAAAGACAATGGGCATGACTGAAAACATGACATAAGACATCACATACGGAGAAATTTGCTCCCTCTGAGAACAGCCAAGCAGTGCAGCAGATTGTCCAGAAAGGTTCTGCAGTCTCCATCCTTGGGGGCATTTTAAGCTGACCTATTAAAGCCCCAGCAGCCTGACCTGACCTCAGAGCTGCCCCTGCTGTGAGCAGCAGGTTGTATTAGGGATCTCTGGGGGTCCCTTCCCACCTGAAGTCTCAGTAAGTCTACGCTGAGTCAGCCACATGCTGCCAGGCAGTGCTGCTGAAGGCAGGGACAGCATCCCACCAGGAAAACAGGACAGCTACAATTTAACAAAACTAAATAATTAGATATGTCTGCAGAGAGAGAATTTGGAAATCTTTGAACAATAGGATAATGAGGTTAGTATTTGACCTAATTGACATGAGAACTTATTAATCTTGACAGTTTGGGGAAGGATTTGATTTTTACAGGAAGCTTGAGCAGAACAGAAGGGCTTGCCTCTGTATCATAGGTGGTTAATTTAACTAAAGGACTGTCAGTTTTGCTGTTTAGGAGAGAAGATTGCTGGTTTTAAATCAACAAGACAACAAAACAATATCCCTCATCATCTGCCTTCCTGCCCCTTCCTTACAGTTCCCCCCTCTTTACTCTTATGATCCTTTTCCCTCCCCTCAGCACTGAGCCCTGTCAGCTCTCTCCCAGGCCCCCGTGTGCCAGGCTCAACTGCCCTTTCTGCCAGAGCTCAGGTCCTGCCACCTCATAGCAAATGGCTTTTGGCATCTCCAAGTAGGACAAGCTTTATTAAGACAGAAAAGGGAATGACTCCTTCCTAAAACTACTTGAAATGCTAAAATAAGGAATAACCCTTTCTACACCCCACACTGTTGCTTATTTAACCTGCAGTGTGTTTACAAGATAGTCTGTTTCTGGAAGGACAGTACTTGAAGGCTTAAATCAAGGCAGAGTGGATTGTTCTTTGGTGATTCCTGACCTGTTCCTTCAGACATTTTAAACAAAAAAATGGCTCCTCTAACACATGAAAACTTTTTCATCTTTTTAACAAAGCAGCAATGTAATTTATTAATCCAATTTACATTTAAAACACTGTCATTTTATTCTTATTGCTGAAGTTGGTTATCACTGCTCCTTTGTCAGACAGGTTGATATTTCTGGCTAGGGCTGTAACAGCTTGGGTCTCTGCTGAGAGGCTCTAGCATTATGGATGTGCTATTATGGATTAAAGTTGCAACTTCAATGGTAGAGGCAGCCATTTATCTCCAATTTTTATAGGAGGCCCCCAAATTCAGGGCTGCTCTGGACTGTCAGGCCCTCAGGGCTGTCTGGGTATGAACACCTTGGGATGGTGGGTTTTACTGGATAGTTGGACAGAAGTTTCCTCTGCTGTGGGAGGATCAGAACTACCCCCAATAATGCCACAAAAACTGTGCTTTTAAAACCCCAGAGACTGGGTAAGTCAAGAACTATCTTATCAAACCCAGAGAGACTCAGAGCTGAAAGAGACAAACATGTCCAAGTTGTTTACCTGGAATGAACACTGAACTATTTCCTTGGGAATGTTTCACTTGATAGACTGACAAAGATTGAACTCGAATGCCCAATTTTCAAGACACTTCTTTACAGCTGGGCTAATGGAGGCTGGGCTGTTTATTCATGAAGCCTGAACCTTTCTGCAGATAATTTACAACTCCTGTCTCCTCCATGCCTTACTGGCTACTTGAGGTACTTCACCAGGTGCGGTGAATGCCTTTTGCAGGTCAGAATTGTATGAGCAGCCTTAGCTCAAAAACTTGAAGGATTTATGTGGCTATTTGCCTGTCTATAGGCTTGGAGATATCCAGAGAAAGGATGCTATGGGAAAAAATACATATATGTTCTCAAGTTCTTTCATCATAATATCATAGGATGCTGTCCTGTCCAGCTGTAAAAGGGGAGTGTCCTGGTTTGGGACAAATTTGGAGGAAACGTCTAAAATGAACGTTCTCTGATAGAAGGTAGATTTCAGCAGCCCCTCCCCCACCAGGTTCGGAAAAATATTTCCTCGGAAGAAAGTGAAAAAAACCACCTCTTTATTTAACAAGCAGGGTGCATGCAGGCACGAGAGAGGAAAGAAAAAAACCAAATTAGTAATGTTAAATAATAAAACCTCTCGCTGTAGAGAAAACCTGGTAAATTCAGAGTCCTGTCTGTAGGTGTGGCTCTGCTCCCTCCAGAGCTGGCGTGCGGCATTGGCCCCTCTGGGCTGCCGTGTAGGGACTCCCACTGATGTTGTGGCATTGCTGAACAGTTCCAGAACAAAAAAAGAAGCCAAAGTCCCAGTGTGCTGGTTTGGGCAAATTTGGAAATATATCCTCTGATAAAAGGCAGGTTACAACCAGCCCTCCCCCACCAGGTTTGGGAAAAAATGAATTTTCCTCAAAGGAAAGTGAAAGAGATAAAAACAATTTATTTAACAAACACACAGGAAAAGAATAATAATGCTAAATAGTAAAACCTCTTGCTCTGCTGAGAGAAACCTGGGAAAATTTCAGAGTCCTTCCGTAGTCTCTCTCTCTCCCTCCTTGGAGCTGGGACGGGGTGGTGGGCCCACCTCCAGGGCCAAGGCCTTGGTGGAAAGTCCTCCCAATATATTCTGATGTTGAAACTGTCCAGCAGAGAAGAAGGGAAAAAAACTGGAGTCCCAGGAAAACAAAGTCCAACTCTCCGGAGGAAAAGGAGCTGAAAAACTGGCCGAAAGCTTGCTGGAAAGAAAGCAAGCCAGGGTGCTTCCTCCCGGTCCCGCCGCTGCTGTTAGCAGCAAGAGAGGTGTCCTTGAAAACATGAAAACAAGCTGCAAACTGCTTTGAAAAAGTACACTTTTCTCTCCCCCCTCTCAGTTTAAAGGCATAGAAAGGCACAAAATTAATTTCTGGGCATAGAACAGTGATATGGGATACAACATCATAAAGTCACCCCAAGACACCCAGGAAAACTCCTTGCTTCAGCTAACGAAGAAGAAGCTAGCTAAAAAGCAAAAGAATGCACCTCTCTTCCTTGCTGCAGAGCGCCAAGAGCTAGGGAGAAGAGCAAGCGAGTTGTGCTTTTGAACACAGGCCACCGAAAGAATTCCACCGCCTCCCGCCCCCCCACCCCCCTTAAACTCATGTCTGGCATAGAGAAGGCGATAAGGGATACAGCATCATGAAGTCACCCCAAGACAGGGCAGTCAGTAAGGATTCTTTTCGATCGATTTCTTGGACGAAAATAAAATGCAAAAGCAGCAAATATTGTATCTGAGAGCTGTTTATTGATAAAGAAAGTAAGTGTTCCTACCGAAGTGGGATAGAAAAGGGAGCAAAAAGGGGGAGACAGCGAGAAGAAACAGAACACCAGGACAGATCATTACTGCTGTGCCCCGGGGCGCTCCGTCAGCGTCAGCTCAGCAGAAGCGGCTCGGTGCGATTTCCAAGCAGCAGGCTGTGTCTCTTCCACTGGCGACAAACAGGTTGCCGTGGCTATGGGTGGAGCAGCTGCAGGTTGTCAGGGTCGGGGTGCAGGCGGTGTCGGCTCCATCGGGAAACACAGGAGTACTAGGCTGCCATGGTATTGAGCTGCCTCAGGGAAGCAGTGAAGCAGGGCAGACAGACAGGTGCGGACAGGGAAAGCAGCCAGGGAACAAGCAGGACCGCAGGGAGAAAAAGGCGGGGGGGCACGTGCGCCTCCAAGGACCCCAAAGAAAAATGACGCACGTCGTGTTACAGTTCACTGCTTTTATGCGCTAAAACTCCTCCCATAGTCCAGTTTCCCGGGCATTTTTTTCCCTGGCATCCGCGGATCTGCCACACTGGCAGGGGCGTGGTCGCTTGCAGCCCGCTTGTGGAAGCTTTCTCTGCTCTGATTGGCTGTCAGGCGAAGTCTCTCTGGGACATGGCTCACAGCACGTGTACAGCCCCTATAGTAATTTTTCACCTCATGTATAACGCATGTTGAGGCATAAATAAAAATCAAATTGGTCCCTCTCAGATGCACAAACTGTGCTTAAGGCTTGTGCTATACAGATTAATATACTGCAGGGCAGAGACTGTGTGACTCTTACTTCTTATAGAATCACATACTCTTCCTAGCTACTGATTCAGTATGGACAGAAGACTTCCCTGCGCAGATGAGTGCTCTGTCAGACATGACTGTTTAAGTTAAGAGGGAAGATGTATGATGTCTTTACAGACAATTCAATGGGAAAAGGTATGGGTGTTAACGTCTTTGAAATGGGTCTTAATGTCTCTACTAAGTTTGGGCAGCAGGTTTGTTACAGAGCCCAGACAGCTTGGCTCCTGAAACAGACAAGGGTCTGCACGAGCATGAGTTTCTGAATTTTGGGGTGAAATAGTAGGTTCAAGGGGGAAATATGTTATGTGGTAGGCGGTTCGGGAAGGCTGTGCCTTCCTAGTGCCTCAGGCAGTGGGGAAAGGAAGAGGGCAACATGGGGCCGGGAGTTTAGGATAAAAGGAGGCTGCGCCCTCCAAAACCTCGAGAGAGAAAAGCCCGCGGGTGTGTGTCCCAGTGGACTGTCTCCCTTTATTCGAATAAAGTTACAGGACTCCTCTGTCTCCTTTATGGACACTAGCTTTTCATAGCGTCATTTTCCGTACAAAGTGACACTCCTGAACAGATGACATTCAGTTCCTAGTACCAACAATATGCATCTTTTCTCTATGGCTTCTTGCTGCCTGCATCAAATAATAAATACTGCTTGATGGTTGCTGAGGGTGTCCGAATTTTTCCTTTCTGTATTTCAGTTCTCTCTTTCTTCAGAGATAGTGGAGGGATAAAAGAGATGGGTCTCACATTGTTACAAAAAAACTGAGTTACTATTGAGATTCTTCTTTCCTTGAGGGATTTTTCCCAAACAAAAAATGCCTGCATCTTGCTATATTTGTTCTGGGGTGACGCGATGAAGCCGCTTTATTCCTTAACCATCTGCTCAATTCCCAAAGACGGTGTGCCTTTGAGATGGACCCAGGGGGCGGGGCCGGAGCCATGAGACCTGGGGGCGGGTTGGTTCAATGGTTCAGCCCCAACGGCTCGGGGGCTCAGCGGGGTTTAGGAGGGAGTGCGCTGGGAGCGCTGTGTTGATCTTTGGGTTCCTTTTGTGTTCCGGCTAGCTGGAGAAAGGTTCTGTTGGTTTTTCTTGTTCTTTTTTTTCCCCTTTCCTTCCCCTTGCCTCACTGCCTCCCTTCCCTCCTCGCTGGTCCGGGGAGCCTGCGGGGGCGGCCCTGGCGGGCCCGCGGGGTGGCCCTGGCTGGTCCAAGCCCGGGTGTCTGTTCCCTCTCCGGGAATTTGTTGTATTTTGAGGTTTTTTTTTTTACCCTGTTCTACTCTGTTTTGTTTGTGTGTTAATAAACAGTTTGTTTTTTCCACTTTCACTTGGCTGTGACCCACTTGTCTTCTTGGTGGAGGAAAAGGGGAGGCCCTTTTCTTTTCGGAGGAGACACTCATTCCGGAGTGTTTCCTCCTGAAGTTTTGTTTCCAAAACCGAGACAATATCCCAGTCATTTGCCTGCCTGTGGCAAAACCTCTAAACTGAATATTGGAAACACAGAGAAGTATTCACATTAAGTAATGGAGTAAATGGTGAGAAAAGTTTTTAGTGCAAAGCAGAGTTTTAACTTTTAGTCCATAAATTCTCATGGCTAATCAGTGGAGAAAGTCTTGTGTAACAGATAAGGTTTGCTTGGTGTGTGCGTTTCTTACTGTCCTCTTCCGTAACATTTGAAATTGCCTGCCATGGCTGAGATTGAAGAAGTTTATCATATTTCCCAGCCTTCTGAATATAGACATTGCCTAGAAGCTATTCTGTTTTCTAAATCAAATTCCATCCTAATCTAATGGCTAAAGAGGCTCTGCATCTGCTGGATGAACTCCACAAACCACAGAATGTTGTCAGTAATTTGAGCTACACTCTGTTCTCTTGTTTAGTCTGGGAAACTTGTAGTACTCTTTTCACAGCCACAAGACTTTACACTAGATGGGAGTAAAATAAAGAATAAGGTAGATGGAAGCATAGCAACCCTGATGGAGACTTCTCTCTCAGTGACAGGGAAAGGATGTGTCTTTTTGTCTTCACAGCATCACTTTAGTAAGTTCACTGATGGTTTTATGCATCTGATTTACAGCAAATTGTACCATGTTTAGACTTCTGAGAGAGGTAAAGCAATAGCCAATGGGGTAGCACGGGCACCTAAAATTCAGGTAACAACTAGTTTGAATCCAGTTTTCTCATCTGCCAAATAATTAGTGGCTGGCTCCACACAGTGGTTTCTCATGTAATTTCTCTGAGTAGGGGTTTGGTATTTGGTATTTTCTCTCTCAAAATGACATTGCATTAGTTTTCCACTGATGTGCCATTTGCAAGCCTGAACACTCTTGCAGCCTGTGCCTTTGCAAGCCTCTGGACAGTAGAGCAGTGAAAGCTGGTTGGAGTCCTTCAGGTCACTCCCAGTCCCACTTGTGGCTGGACAGATTAGGGATTAGAAAAATGGTCGTGTTACTGTGCATGTCACTGAGTTCAATACCAAGTGTCTGCAGAGACATTGGATTGCATATCAGTGAGTGAGTTTGCCCTCTATTACCTTAAGGGTCCCCTGAGATTTCTTATAAAAAAAATAGCAGAGGGATAAATGTATGGAAGTATTATACCAACCCAAGTCAGTGTCTGGCACTTAAGAAATAACCGTGCACATCCCACAGCCTTGGCTTAGAGCTCATATGGCAGACAAGCTTTTGACACGTGGTTATGGAAAAGTACTTGACTCAGTAAGTCAGAACTCTTATTTCATTTCCCTCTCTGGGGCCTTCTTCCTGGTAGGAAAAATCACACTAAAACCGCCTTTCTACTGCAGCTTTCTTATTTTCCTCAACTCTCAGCTATTTAGTGGTGACTGGAGACACATAAATTTATCCTTCAAGCTCCTTCAGTCCCACAACTATGACTGAGGATCTTGAGAGTGTGTGTGTCAGAGAACATACCTGCTGATGGGATGGAGCCACTGACCTGCACTTCTAGGGTGCTACAATGCCAAAGGTACTCCTGTGAAACATCTTTCAGAGGCAAACCTACCTATCCCTCATTCAAGTCATCATGAGCCATTTTTAAAGTAGAGGGCTAAAACAAGACGAATAAGGCATATGGCCGTTTTTATTCCCAGCTTCCAGCTTTGTGGGTGACCCTCTTTCTGCACTGCACCTGCCTGTTGCTCAGCCAAAGCCTGAGTTGCTTACAGGACTACAGCACAGCACCAGATACAGTGTGCTAGAGTTTAATCCCAGCACTTCAGAAGAATCCCCTGGTAAGGGAAAAAGGCCAAGGAGAGTCTCAGACCTTGCTGTTTGTTTGTTTCTACAACACCCCTGCCAATATTTATTTGCCCATATGAAAGTGAAGATTAGTTTTGAGCACTGACTGAGGACTTTTATTGGAAGCCGTGCAGGACGAGGAGCCCGGATCCCCGGCGGGGGGAGCGAGAAAAAGAATCCCAACCAATATGGTTGATAAATGAACTCCGTTTTATTAGCAGTCTAAAGGCACTTATATAGTATACCAGCTTGTTAGCTCCTCAGTGGCTTAAAGCTTATCAAGACACATTTCTATTCCTACATAATTGGACTACATTGGCAGTTTTCCACAGTCTTGTTATGATCAAAAGAATTTTGTGCTTGCCTCCCTTGTATCACACCCGGATAGCACAGCTGCAAGTTCTTTACTCCCTGTATGTTTTCTCAGGCTGTTTGTTTCCTTCACACAGGGACTTTCCCATGGAAAATGTCTCTCATACACACAGGCCCAAAACCCTCCAGCCCAATTGCTTGCACAGTTCTTTTATTGATCCCAGTAATTCTATTCTCCAACAGACTTTTAAATCTAAAAGTCTGCTAGATCCATCTGCTAGAAAGATCTCATTTCAGAAGTTGTGATAAATGAGTTTTACTGTAAAACCTTTGTTAGCATGTGTGTGCTGCACAGAGCTGTGTGATGTTTTTATCACCTCGTTTATTTATGACCCCCCCTTTACTATTCAGAGGCTTTGATTTCATTTGTGTAAGTATCCATGTCAGCTTGAGAGGAAGCCAAGCTGATCCACACAAATAATGCTGGACTTACATACTGTAAAAAGCATTACTAAACTCAAATTAGAAACTCTGACACTTGTTAACAACAAGACGAGTTCCTGTCTGCTTGCAGTTTTGCAATCTAGTCTCTTGGAGGGATGTGCAGAGTTAACTGTAGCTTTCAATTAAAACATGATTCAGTAACTGGTACCAATTATCATTTCTGGGAACCAGTTGTACTTCTGGAACCAGTCAGTGAGAATGGAGACTCTGATGCTCCTTTGAAGGTGCCAGCACATGTGACTGGCTGCTGAGTCTTCAGCTTACAGCACCAACAAACTCTGTCCTTTGCACTTAATGTCCTGCTGTTTCTGGGAAGATGTGTCACGATGCAGAGACCATGAGGCTGTACGTGCAGGGACTTGCCTCATCCTTGGCCTGTCTCTCCATGAAGCAGTTGTAAAAATAAACAAGGCAATGCACAGGTGTTTGAGAGGGCAGTGGAGAAAAAGAGAGAGGAGGGAGAAATAAGATCCTTCCTGAGGATGTACGTGTAATGTAAAAAGGCAAACTCAGTCAAGATCTGATGAGGTGGGACAAAATCTTGTCTGACTAGATTGTGTTAACACCTTCACTAAACAGTGCTTGCCCTATGGAGACCCAGCTGAAAAGTTTGCAGTGACACAGCGAGATCATGGTGTAGAAACAGTGGCTGTGTATGTGCATGGCCATGGAGTGGGACTCGGGTGCTGGGATGTAAGCGATCACATCTGTCACAGATACTGCAGCTAGCAACAGAATGGCAACCTGATGTCACTCAGGGTGAATAACTGACATGGTTAATGTGTACATGTGTACAAGCATCTGGATACTACTCTTTTAAGTTCTTATCTATACCACAGGGATTTTTAATAATCTGTCTCAGTTGAGAAGCAGATGGGGATGCTTAGTAGTTGCATCTTCTATTGCTATAAGTAATATGCCATGAGTGTGTGCATGAAACATCCCAGACATCTATTCCTACAGAAAACCAAATTTTCATAACCCTATCTTTTTAAAGATAGCTAATGATAGATAAAAGTTGTATACTCAGTTGTGCCACTACTTAATTTTTAAGTTTCACAGCATCCAAGTGGGCAGTCTTAAGCTATTTATCTCTACATATTTCCCTCCCTTTTCACTGATCTTCAAAAGGATCACTCTTTACAGAAGCTAGTCTGGGTTGCTAACAAAAGAGAAAGAAGGGCAAGGTTCAGTATAGTGCAAAAGTAATTCTGTAATCACATCCTTTCAATTAGTTGATGTACAGGCTATTCAGACCTCAACAGAGAGAAAATAATTTATTCCAGATATTGGTAGAGGCATGGCTGGCATTTAAAATGGTGCTGCAAGAAGAAACTAAGAACCTCTATGTTTCCATTTAATCTTTGGTCACACACCTGTGTTAAAATGAACAAGGAAGTCTGATGCATACATAGGCACTGCCATATGGGGGTTTTAATTGCAGCTGTGAATCCTCACAGTGCTTGGCTGCAGCTGTCTTCACAGAGCCCATGTGAAAAGCTAGATTTGTTCTAGTCACCAGCACACCAGTCATGTGGAATTGTCATAGCTTAAACTCTCCATGCTGCTGTTGAAAACACGCCTCAACAACACACAATTTATTTGGCATCATACGGAGTGGGAACTGCTTTTGCCCTCCCATTGCTCCCACTTTGAGGTACCCAAGGTTTCAGAGTCAGCTACTTCACACCAATCCATCTTGGACAGAATTTTACCTGCCAGTTTTTCCTTCAATATCCCTGCCTTGTTTTGACATTGTCAGGGCTGTCCTGACACTATGCAAACCCACAGTTAATGTTAGGTCAGCGATGCCCTGCAACAGCAGAAAATGAAAGCCACTGCTGTGAAGCAGCTGTGCACACTACCTGCTGAGAACTCTCACTACTTTGTTCCTAATAGTGATGCTTCCAGATGCTGCTGCCAATGTAGTAGTAAATGTTTTATATGCACACATCTAGTGCTGACAGAAGGGCTGCATTCTCTGAGCAGTTTGCACAGAGAGGCATGCAAAGAAAAGACATTAAAATAAGCCCTCTGCTTAGAGTACCCCTATCTTGTTAGCAAGGACATCCACACATCCACCTGCACAGAGACAGTGCTCAAAATAACTCAAAATTTGGGTTAACTCTCAGTTAAAAATGTAGATAGCAAACCCTTTCTTCCTCTGAAATGCCAGGTTGGTGGTATCACTGGACCTGAGGGCAGAAAAAATGCTCCTTTGATGAAGGATATATTCTGGGCTGTATGACAGACCCCCTAGAGACCCAGCTACAAGGCATTTCAGGCAATGCTTTCCATAACATTTTGCCCTGATTCATGTCTACTTACTGCCATTGCTGTCTGCTTGTGCAGGAATAAATTGCTTCTGCAAGCCTGAACAAAGTCTTGAGCTTGACTTGATTCTCACTGACTGGAAAACTATTCTCCTTCTCTCTCTCTCCATACCTCACACCTGCTGTAGATGTGAAGATGTGGGATCCCATTCACATACCTGCTTTGAAGCTAAATTAATATTTGTAAAGCATTGAGATCCTCAGCCATGTAATTTGAAGTATTGCTAGAATATTAGAAGCTCACAGCTTCTTTTACTGTAGACCTACCAAAAGAGCACAGAAAGATGGTGTGGGCAGATGCCCACTGAGGGAGACTCAAACCTCTGCTGAGCTTTCACATGCTGCCACTTTTACCTTAGTCTGCCCCAAACCATTAGTTGCCTGCTACAATGAGCTCACCCAAATGCTGCGCTAACACCCTCCCATTCCAAAAGCTTAGGGCCAGCCTTAGTAATTCTGCTGGGCCAGTGCTTCAGGGAAAATTGGCAGTAAAACTCATCAAATTAACAGAGTAATTTTTCATGTATATCCTAAAACATTATGACCAATGGTAATTGCTTGTAATAAACAGGTACCCATCTTTTCCAAAAGATTGTCTTCCATTGCACAGGGGTGAGGTAATCTGCACAGGTTTCTATCATGCTCCTTGCTTATGCCCAGCTCAATTTTAAGATGGATCTCCTTCCTCCAAAAAGCTCATAAAATACCTAGTTCTTGTCTTTTTTTCTGAAGCTCCAGTGGATTTGTTAGGCAGATATTTGTAGCCATCTACAGCAAAAGGCTATTTCATGTATAAAATGCAAGGCAACTGGCTTGATGACCCCTGGAGCAGGGAGAGGGTCTGTTGGCATGGAAGGAGCTGTTCTGGGGGGTGGAGGTAAGAGTTCTGTTAGAAAGGTCACTGCACAAATATGGGAGATTGCAGACCCTGACCATGCAGGAGGGGTAAATCTATGCACATCCTGATGGCCAGCTTGTTCTGGCCATTCTTTCCTCTGAGCACTGCTCTGATACAAGTAAGGAAAACGTTCTTTGATGCATCTGTCTTGGGCAGAACCTTCTGATGACATAAACAAGGAAGGTTGGTGTCACTTCTGGAGCTCCTGATCTCCTTATTAGGATGCAAAAAACCAGCAGCTACCATACATTCACATACTCACTGCCAGTGTCCCACAGGGTAGAAGCTGGAGCACAACCCTGGGCATGATTTTGAAATCCCACATGGCATTCACAGCTGGTTTGCTGCTGGGGAAAGGCAGGAGTGAACAGCAACTGGTGCTGGCTACAGGCATAGAGAGGCTGTAGAGGTACAACACAGATGTTCCGTGCTGCTGTAGGGAGTAAGTAAGGGCTGCAGATCTGCATGCCCAAGGACCTTATCAAATTATACTAGGACTTACGTCCCCCATCAGTAATCAAGGCTCTGCTGGTAGTTTTAATTACAAACTCTCTTTATCATGGGTCAGTAACTGAGCTGTAGGCTCTCAGTCTATGGCAGCACACTGCTGCAGCAAAGTCTTGGAAGGTTTTGTTCTTAAAGCATGTGCTATTTCTATGGGGGTTGTTTTTGAAGAAAAACAGAGATTGCAAACAGTAGAAGAAACAATTAAAAAAATACACTCAGAAGGTCACTAAGCTCATAAAATGAAAATCTGACCTGCTTATTTTCAATATTTTTTCACCAACCAGTTACTGTGCATTTCAGTGTTTTTACCTACTTCTCTATTATCACAAATGGTGCAGCAGTAAAGTCAGGCTAAGGAAAAAAAAAGGCTAGTGGATAAGCTGTCACATGTTGCCATTCCTATTACGCCTGGTTTTGAAAAGTGTCCACACATTTATGAGGCAGACAGACTTTCAAATACCAAATTAAGGTTACTTGCCTTGCCTCCTGGCCTCCCTCTTGCTTCCTGGCTGCATTGTGCCTTCACCTCGTACAAGCCCTGACAGGTAGAGGACAGAAGTTGCACACCAGCACAAACAAGTTGTCATCATTTAAGCAACCTGTTTTCCTAAAGTCTTTTGGGGCCACCGCTTTTCCATCCTGGGAGATTAAGTGTGGAAGGTGACACAAGGCATTTCTGCAGCCATGCAGCCACACATGCACACACACAAGTGTAACTTCTCTGCAGTAAGGATCAGGGCTAAGCTAGTTAAGGGTTCAACCTAATAATCTTTGGAGATTCCGTAAGTTATGGTGTGTCTAGACAGTGCTTATTTTTCAACTCCTAGGAAGTGCTGTAGCAATTACAGGGGGAGGGTTTTATTCAAACTAGTGGATTTGGTTTGTGCTGAATCTCAGTATTTGCCTAAAATATTTAATAGGAATAAAATAACATAAGTGTTTTGCAACTGGATTCTGTAAAAGCAGTGGCATCTAATTAGTTCCTGTCGCCAGAGGGCATTGGAGGACAAGCTGATTTTTAGACAGCATGAGCCCCATCCCTTCAGTTAAACCGGTAAATATTAATGATGCCAGTGAACCTGAGACCTCCCTCTTGATGGCACAAAAGGAGCAACTCTGGTAGAAGCATACAGGGAATGGGGCTCTGCATTGGCCCCACGCAGAGCTGCAGGCTGAGGAGCATCTCCTCACTTTTTCCTCTGCAGCTATGCATCCATCTGAGGACAAGCTTGAGCACAAATCGGGAATGTGACTAAATGGTGCTTCAGAGATTGCTGTGCAGCAATGCCAACACTTGGCAATCAGCCTCTTGGGCCCCACGTGGGTTATTTGGAAGACAGTGTGCAAGAGAGGCAAACAAAGTGTCAGGTGACCTTCCTCCTGGAAACAAGGAGCTGGGGAGCAGATTAGAACTATCATTCCACGGCTCCCCAGCCCAGACCAGCAGTCTTGTAACATACCTACAGCATACATGGAGCCTATGAGGCTCTCCTAGGCTCCAGCAGGTTCCTTCTAGTTTCTTGTCTGATTCATTCAATAAATATCTATGTTAAATATAGACTCACAGGTTTACAACAGGAGAGGATTTGTGTAGACTGCCTCACCTGACTCAAGAGTAGTTCTTCAGATTAGCAAGGAAATAAAACCTGAGCCTGGAAAGAGCAATGGCAAGTACTTCTGTGCCAAAATGGCCCTGGTCTCTTATCACTGTATAATAATGATGCTAATTTATAAACTACAAATGTGGCAAATTTATGCCCCATGTCAGATCCCTGATGGTATGAGAGCGTTGGTTTCAATTAGAGAGTGGATACTGCTGTGTAGCAATCAAAGGCCTTTCAGCCAAAGACAGGGCTTCTTGTGCTTTTCAAGCAGGGTCAGCTCAACACCCTAATAATAATATTCCAGGTTGTATCAGGAAGTGGTTTCATTTGGATTACAGCTGACTATCTTGTTTTTCTTTTAGACATGTATTTTTTTTTTTTAATCCAATTTTTGCCTCACTTTATTCTTGCAATTTGCAACCACACACAAGGGAAAGAGGGAAAGCAATGGAGTGTATTAATTTATTTGCTGTTTTAAATTCATTGTCTTACCAACTATACAAAATACAATAATCAATGTATGGATTTTTCCAGTACATCACATATTCAACAGCATGTCTGGAGTCCAAAAATGCTAATTTGTTCATTTCTCTTTAAAAAGCTGGTGGTCTCAAAAAAAATGAGTACTGAATATTGTCACATTGCCATTGTTTTGGATCATGGGAAAGAAACAAAACTGTCTTAAACCTTTACAGAGAATGCTTCCAAGTTGTCCATGAAGTTTAAAAGAAAGTGGATCTGACATGAATTCATGACTTGTGTTGATACCAGGACATGCCTCAAACCAAAATTTTTCCCATTCTCTTTTCTATATAAATTACCTTATTCAAAGTTTATAATCTAGAAAGACACAATTTTTCATGAATACTACATCCTTAATATTTTTATATAATCAATAAAACAGAGTAAAAAATTTTAAAAGCATATATTTAACAAAGAAGTATGCTTATTTGGATACCTGTTTTTTTTAGCAGTGATGTTAATACTTTCACTAGTATGCTTTTAGCGGTAAAACTATTTCAAGAAAGGCCAAATTTTAATTTATTTTTAAACTAAATTTTTGCATTTAAAGCACATTTAAATATTTTTCTCCATGTACGATTATTGGTTTAATTTCAAAGTAGACAAATGTTTGCAATATTAACCTGTTTTGCCTATTAAAGATCTGGGCCCTTTCTGGTCTCCTTCAGGGAAATGTGGATTTAAAGTGGCAGGTAAAATCTGATCCAAAATTTTCAACTAATGCTAAGCTAGCTGTTTTCAAAAGACAAGTGTCTACCAAGTGTCCTAGGTTACAATGTAACATGTGCCCACAAGCATGTATTCTATCACCATCGTCATGAGCTGTTAAAACCAGGTGGGGCAGTGCTCCCTGCCTCCTCCCTCAAGACTATGTCCTGTTAATGGCCCATCAGTGCCTTAGCTCATGACTCATCATTCCATTGTGGGATGCTCCGCCCAGAGGGAGAAACCAAGCATTCCATCCTGGATATAAACTTCGATTTTTGAAGACCACAGGCAGCCTTTTCCCACCGGATTTTCCAGAGGACAAGAGGTACATACCTACCACTGGACCTTCTGAGGAAGACCAGATCTTTCTACACAGGATCACCACTTCAACAGAACCACATCTGTTCACTTCAGAAGGACTGCAGCCACCATTTAATCGGACTGCTACTGCTACCCTGACTAACAGGATCAGGTTGTATCTGACTCTTGTCTCTTGTCAGTTAAATCAGTTTTGTTCTTTTTTTTTTCCTATCTTGTTTTATATATATATATATATTAGTAAAGAACTGTTATTCCTATTTCCCATATCTTTGCCTGAAAGCCCCTTGATTGCTTATTACTATTATTCTTATTCTTATTCTTATTCTTATTCTTATTCTTATTTGGGGGGAAGGGGAGTTGCATCTGCCATTCCAAGGGAGGCTCCTGCCTTCCTTAGCAGACACCTGTCTTTTAAACCAAGACACCAAGGAAGGTGGAAACCTTTCTGTAATGGAAAAGATGACCCCCCTCCCTCTAAATTATTATAACTTTGAAGTTAGGGGCTTTCAGGCAAAGATATGGGGAAGGAAATAGCAGTTCTTTACTAGAATATATATATAGAGAGAGAGAGAGATGGAGAGAGACAAACAACAACAGCAGCAACAACAAAAAAACCAGAAAACCCAATAATAGACTTTTTCCCTCCTGTTAAGCACTTTCCCCTTTGGTGTAGTTGTCACCATAACTGGCAGGGGGTGCTGATGGCTCCTGGCAAGGCAGAGGGACTTCAGTGACACCCTGTGACTCCAGGGGACGCTCCAATTCAAGCCCTGAGCCTCGCCAGGGGTTTATGGTGGCCCTGGAAGAGAGAGAAGGTGGAGATGGGGGGAAGGGTGTTCAGTTTCCCCATGCTCTCATGTGTTTGGTGTGGTACCCAGGTGAGGTTCCAGTCCACCAGCAGGAGGAGGTGGTCTCTTCAGAAAGAGAGAGAGGAGGTGGGGCCCCAGTCTTTTCTGTTGGAAACACCCACACAGATGTATCTCTCCCTGTTGGGGTTCCTCCCCGCTGGTGTGGGGTCCGGGGGGAGGGGGACCTTGGAGTAGAGGCAAGGTCTACGGGGTTTCCCTACTCCCTGGCCAGTCTTGTTCCCCATTGGTTGTTTTATGTTCCCCTGCGTGGGGAGGACCCTGGTGGTCCCATGATTGGGACAGTCCTTGGCAGGATGCTGGCCATGTGGCTAGAGAATAAAGATCTCTAAAACATCTATCAAGAATCAGTCCCTATATTTTTCCACGAGCCTCGCTGTCTTATGCATGTTGCAGTAATCCCTGCTGTAACAATGGTGGAGAATGCAGGAAGAACGATTCCCTGGAGTCAGCGACTGTGAAACAATCAAGATTTTGAAGATCCCCAAAGATTTGTGAGTAAGGAAACTTTCTGGATCTCTCTTCTTGCTTTTGTTTTGCTGTTCCATAAACTATGGAGGAACCATGGAAAGACTCTTGGCTTTCCGAGCCGCATACAGACATTTATCTTAAACTTGAAAAGATTCTTGAACGACGATATGTAAATTTTAGCTTAATTCAAGCTCAAAAAGAACTGAAACATTTCCTGCCATGGTTGTTTAAAAACTTTTTCTACGTTTCTTGGGACTTGATTCTTACCAAAGACTTTTGGAAGAATGTTTGGACACAGTTAATTTCTGAGTCAAAATATATGCCGACGGAAGAATATTTTCGTGAATATTATCTAATTATGGAGACTGTTGAACAGTATCAGCTATGTCGTTGCAAAGGGAAACGTGCCTCAGGGACCGTCGGACCACAGCCACGTGCGCCGAATGCTCTGCAAGCAGCAGTGAGGCAGTTTCCGCTCGCAGGTGGATCGGCATGAGCCGTGGTGTCGGCAGTGGAACCAGGCACGACGGGAGCGGTGTGACCCAGCGGTGCCTGCCTAGCCCTGCGCAGCACGTGGTGGAGCGAGTCCCATGAACGCCTGGCCAAGAGGGGTAGCGGGTGGTGGCTGGCAGAAATAGCGGGGGAGCGGAGCTGCGTGAAGCCCAGGAACGTGCCAGGACGGAGCTGTTTGCAGTGCGCGGCGGGACTGCCGCTTGGAGGCCTGGCCGAGACGTGGGCGTGACACCAGGCAGCAGCAAGGCAACTGTGACCAGATGCGGATACAAAAATGCTGTTAGCAAGAAATTTTCCTGCTGCTTTCTAAGCCGTGGGATACTTTTCTCTCTCAAGAAGATACTTGCAGAGTTTATAAACCATGAACACCTGCGACGTTGCCGAGCTTTGTTTATAGTACAGTAGGAAAATATTTTGACAATGGATGTTTAGGATTTTGGTCAACCACCTCAGGGGGTGGTTGATCCTTTGTCCAATTAGACTATGAAGAAAAAAGTCTATAAAAGAGTTTGTGAAATAATTAAATAAATCAATCTTGCTGCACAATTCCTACCATCTGGATCTTCTCTCCTCCTCCCTATGGCTGCAGGATATAGTAATATTTACTGCGTTAATATTTGGTGACCCCAACATGATCTGCACGCTGTGATCTGTCCTGCACACTGCGAGCCAAGCTGAATTTCTCTGAGGCATGTTCCTTTCTTCTCCCCCCATAAGACTGGGATGTCCGACGGGACCGAGAAAATGGCGAACAGTGGCTTACAAACCAATGCTGTGGTGATGGTCTGGAAAGGTATTTTCAGTATAATGCACACCTCCATTCCTGAAAACTCACTTTGTGAGTTATTAGACTAGACTGCCTTGCATGGCATGTCCCCGGACAGAAACACTGCCCTGGACTTTGGATTGTGGCAGGAACTTGGCTGTGCCATATGGCACAAGCTCCCGCCTGGGGACCCAGTAGCGTTAGAATTATTCCGAACTTGGCGTTCATTATTTATTCTGCTGACAGACCTTGACTGTGGCATCAGAGCTGGCTCACCTGTCTCGGTGGCGAGTGAAGGAGAGATATCTGAAGGGGACTCCATTGACCGAGCTCCTGGGGCGTGTGGTGGTGGATCTAAAAAAATGCCCCTGGTTCCACAGGTGGAGCCTGCCCCAGAGCCTGCACCGGGTCACCCTGCATAGTCGCAGGGCTCCGTGGCCCCCAAGGACCCCGCGCTGGCAGAGGTGGGGGTGTTGGGGCAGCAGGAGGGCGTGCAGCCTGCCCTGCTGCTCGGCTTGGCAGCAGCCACAGCTTTTCTGGCACCACGGTCCAGTGGTCCTGCGTTCTGGACCTCCATGGCAGCTCCCAGCCAGGCTGTGCAGGTGCCTGCCGCGCTGAGAATGCCCGGATGGACGCTGTTGGCTGGCGCAGTGCCGGACACTGCTGTGGAAAAGCAGAAGCAAGCAATTGACCTTCTAATACAGCATCTGCCTTTGTTGACGGAATTGCCAAATATCTCACAGCAGCTATCGGAACTGCCAAATATATCACAGCAGATGTCAGAACTGCTCAGCTTGCAAAAGCAGCTGCTGCAGCTGCCAGCGACACCCCGCTGTGCGGGGTGCACCGGGCCCGCATCGCCTGTGCCGCCCGTGAGAGAAGCGGCTCCCAATCCAGAACCCAACGTGGCAGTGCTGGTGATCCCTGCGTTGCCCGCTGGCACAGCACCAGCTATAGGAGAAAGTTTCACGAAGGATGTCTGGACTTCAGGCGGCTCTCTTGAAAGCTGTTTCTTGCATAGGCGAAGTTACAGCATTTCAGGGAGTGGGTATCCAGAGCCAGCCCTACAGCTGCCAGCTCCAGCTTTCTGTTCAAGTTACAAAGCATTATATACTTTTCTTTGCAGAGTATCTTAATACATAACAACCAATAAGCACCATACACAATACCTTTACATTTGCCTATAGCCTATCATAATAACTACCATTACCATATTATAATCATTATTATCCAATCACAAGAGTAAGTAAGTTACAATTTAAGCTTACAATGGAAAATTCTCAGACTTCTCTTCTTCTTCCTACACCAACATTTCTTGTTTGCCTGCCATATCTCTCTTTTTGGTGAAGACATATTTTCTATTTACTTATGCTCTTCTTGAGACTCATTTACTTGGTGAAAAACATGTCTTGTTTGTAGTCACATACCTTTGTGCTATTCCTAAAAATCTCCTTCCAACTCATCTCCAACCTTTGCCTTCTCAGTTACTCATCGATCACTGTTTCAGCAAAACATCTTTTATTCTATATCAAAACTTGCTTGCATTTCTATCCCATCCCCAGTTTCTACATTCAGAGATCTTTCTGCCAAGCCTACATACCTGTGAAACTTTCTTACCAAAGTTTCATCCTCTCCAAGAACTGGCACTCCAGCTGCCAGTGAAGCCGAGACCAGTGACAGAAGTGGTGGCCACAGTGGCTGCGCCCCTGCCAGCGGCGGCTCAGGGCGCGACCGCAGTGCGGGAGGAGGCAGCGCCTCTAGGCGCTGCTGCAGCCCTGGAGACGGCTGCAGCAGTTCCATCACCAGTTCGGTTGAAACCGGCTGAGATTGCATCTTGAAAAGAGGCTGCGGTTCAAACTACAGCGCAGCCGACTGTAGTCTGTGCTGCCTGTTCTGCCTCTGGTCAACCGGTTCCTCCCCGCCCACCTCTGTTTGTTCATGGCACCTCAGAGTTGCCTTTACTCGATGACTCATCATTGGGCATTGAGGCAGAGGAGGTTTTGGCCCTCCTAAAGCGGCTATAGCCGGGCGGCGAAGGAAAAGGCTGCTCCAGTCTCACCCTTGGACCTTTCTGGACTGCACTATGACAGTGCGTCCGACCTACTATAATCGTTTCTTAGAGTCAGTTAAGATGTGGGCTTTAGAGGAGAGTGACTGGAGGCTATTGGAAACACTTGGGATGCCAAATAGATTTGAGGATTCTGGGAGTAATCCGGAAGCTGTTACACTGCATCCTGAGGCTGTGCCAGTAGTTCAGGATGGCAGTGACTCCCTGAAAGGGGAGATCCAAGCTTTCCCAGTGTATAAGGCTCTCCCAAATTCAGGTCAGCTTGATAAGCATGAAGTGATTGCTTGGAAGGTTGCACAGGATCTGCAATCCAAGGTGGCACAACATGGGCTTGGTTCTGCTGAGGTTATCCAGATAATAAGGGTGATAAATACAGATTTGCTTGCTCCATTCGATATCAGACACTTAGGTCAAATCCTATTTCAACCTGTACAGTTTGGAGCTTTTGAGAAAACCTGGAGAAAGCTGGCTGACAAGGCTGCATTAGGGAATATGCAGTTCCCTGCTGCCGATCCTAGACGTGCAGTGGGAATGGATGCTTTGATGGGGACTGGTCCCTTCTCTGATCCCAATCTACAGGGTACCTTTCCCTCTAGCATCCTGCAGCAGGTTGGCATGATGGCCCTGTTGAAAACCATAGAGTTGTCTGCTCCTAGAAAGCAATATACTGAAATAGTTCAAGGGACATCAGAGTCATACCTCTCTTTTGTAGAAAAAGTTGCTGCTTCTCTTGAGAAGCAGGTTGACGATGACGGGTTAAGGCTCTTGTTGTTAAAGCAGTTAGTGAGAGCTAACGCAAATGTAGAGTGCAGAAAAATCATGCATTACAAGGAGAACCTGATGTTGCCAAAATGGTCGAGGCCTGTGCTAAGGTGGGATCTGGGAACAAGAAAAGGTCTGCTTTGGCTGCGTTTCTGCAGCCTGTTCACACATCTTCTGGTCGTGAACCAAAGCAACCCAAACACACAAAAAACCAGAAGCGGCCTAAGCCGAGCCAAAAAGAGAACACATTGATCCCCCAGTGTAAGAGGTGTGGCAGACAATAGCCAGAGATCTGCCGGGATGAACCACGCTTCTCATAGAGATATGATGGAACTCCGTTTATTCTGTTGTCAGACCCATAATTATACTCTAATTCCTCAGCACGCATAAACAAGCTCCATACTATTGGGTTACAGCTGCTGTTCACATGGCCTTTAATAGCAAGCGATTGGTTACAGATTAATATGCACATGACTAACAAAAGTTTTTTTCTTTCTATGGTCAGCATCCCCCTCCCCAACATCCTGTCGGCTTGCCACATCAGCATTGCTCCTCTCTTTTTTCCCTAGTCAAGGACACTTCACTAATATAGCTCAGATTGTGCATGTATACATGTCCCTGTTCACTCAGCCATTTCTCTACAATTCCCCCTTTTTCTTCTTGCACAAGCCAAGCCCGATTAACAACTTTCTCTAAAGCTTTCCGTGTGCACCCAAAACCACAACAAATTATTATTGCTACAATTACTAGTGTAGCTATCAGACTTAATCCTTCTTGATACAGGTTTCCTAACCACCCTGTCAGACCAAGCGAGGACAGCCACTCAGAGAAGCTGTCTGTATGGATCTGTATCTTTTGAAAAGCATCTTGCAGTTCTGAGAACTGTCGATGGATACTCTGGGAATGGTCTGACAGGTTCATACAACACATACCTTCAAACTCTTTGCAACCATGGCCGTGAGCTAGCAATAAAAAATCAATTGCAGCTCGATTTTGTAGTACAGCATGCCTAATGCTATCTATATCAGTTAAAAGCTCATTTAATATATGGGAAGTCCTATTAAATTCCTTTTCTGACCAACAGGCCAACTTTTTCAGATTGTTATAGCCATGAGCTGCAGCACCCCCTGGGTTAAAAATAGCCAATAGTATAGATTCACTCAAACTCATAATGTTTACCTTATCATTACAATCTTTATCAAACGTGGAAATACTACGCTGGTATCTATTTCGCATCCTACTTTTCCAACTTTCTGATGCCGTAATGTTTTCCCATGCTCGTATAGAAGGGGCAAACATAGTTAGCTTTCCCAGGTAGCAAGGATCCCCAATTGGACTATGCTGAATCCCATTCCATGCTCTATCTCCGCATATCAGAAACACTCCAGGAGGTAAAATCTTTCCTCTGATTGTGTCAATAGACTCAGCTCCTCCCAACGTGGCCGGCATGTTCCAGCCTCCGATGGAGTGTCCCGATACATTCTGTTTCCATGGAAAGGAGGCCAATAACTAGACCAACAACCTAAGCACTCACCCCGGTTTCTTTTGCTTTGCATTCGTTGCTCCACTTCCTCATTGGTTTTCCCTATATCTGTCACCCATTTTTAAAATGTGTCCTCGAGTGAGATCCATGGCACACCAATTAGACATGTGCGAAATGGATCTGCTGCCGACCCCATGGCCAGACAGAAATCTGTCTGGTTCGCCTGGTGAGCCCATGTTACCCACGTTTTCTCTTTCTGACACTGAAGTTATCACAGCTTTACTCAGGGTGAAAGTGCTTGAGAGGAGGAGCCACATGTAGGGCACCATGCCTGGGTTACAGTGGTCTTTTTACTCACTTGCAGACGTCTGATGGCTTCCTTCCCTGCCCACACTTCCAAGCTTAGTAAAAACTTGTGTGGATCCCTGAATGAGCTAACTCTAATCTGTTGTGGTGGAATTCCGAGCACGATAGACACACACTGCCTGAAATTTCTTGTCTCAGGCACTTGATAACATTCTCGACATAAACTACCTTGCTCATCTAAGTTCCAAGTTCCCCTAGTAAGCTCTTCCCCACAGCCCCCACAGCACAAGCACAAGCACAAGCTATTATAACAGCATAAACAATTTCTGCGGCGATTAGCACGCACACTCGATGACTGTTCCCAGACTCTGAGTGGTTGTCTAAATGTGAGGTTGTCAGCCACCAAGCAAAGATTCACTTCCCAAAGGTTGGGAACATCTGCTGTACATGCCACGTCCTGGCTCAAAGTTGGGAGACGGAGCAGAGGGCTCGACTTGAGCCCATTCCTGTAGTTGCAGGGTTGCCTGGGCCACACCCTTTCGGGACTCAATGGGACCCTGTTGTGGCTCCTGCTTTCGATTGAGCTTTTCTTCCATAGAAGACAGAGCACAATCAAAGTGTTGTTTCATTTGATGCATTGCCTCTACTACTTGATGAGCCCATCTTTCCAATGCTTGTGGGTTCACACAAGATCCTGGGGGATGAGCACGTAGCTCATTTGTCACTTCTGTCATTGGTATGTCATCATCTGGCAGAGGAACAGTCTGTGGCTCCAGCCGAAAAGCAGTCTGTGGCTCCGGCAGGGAAACAGTCTGTGGCAGAGAAACAGCCTGTGGTCCAAGATGAATCTCTGCTGGCAGCGGAGGCGGAGGGGGCGGGCAAGCAGGGTAGAGGCATGGCTGACAAGAAGGACCGCCCATCGCTCCGCCCATTGACTGGCCGACTGTAACTTCCGTGTTTGCCTTCAGTTTGCTCTGAGGCGTGGTGGTAGTAACTTCCTCTTTTGGCTCTGATTGCAAGAGCTCTTTCTCCTGCTCCTGCAGGAGCACACTGACAGTCTCAAAGTGCTTCTCTGCCTTCTGCCCTTTTATCGTGCTTGGGCTTTTAAACAGTCCACTCAGCCCTCCCCGCTGCATAGTTTGGGCAGGAGCGACAACCCCAGCCGGTGTTGCAATTGCCTCCACCGCAGCCGCAGCTACTTTCGACTTGGCTTGCATATTTTTCAAGGCATTTATAACAGTTCTCCAGGTGGGCCCTAAGTTTGTCATTTCTTTCCCTTTTCCCTGGATAGTACAGTCCCAGACATCATCCCCTACTTCCCTGCACTCAGCTGCATCAAAGAGGAGGGGGGGGACTCGCAAATGTCCATGCTCCTGCGCCAATAAAACGAGCTTATTTATATCCTTTTCCTTGACCTCCTCCCCTCGCTTAGCGAGGATACTGAGGAGTAATTTCTGTCCTGCCGCAAACTCTAAATCCATGCTAGCAGGGTATCACAGAAGGAAGGTAGCGACCCTTCTTACCGGCCTGACCAAAGTCCTTTGACTCACGGTCGACACTCTCCGCCCGCAGTATCTCTGTTGCTCATTGTCATCACCCTCCTTTTGGTGATCAGCGAGCGTATCTTCCTCTGAGGAATGGTCCCTGGTCAGGTGCCAGAAATAGCCAGAGATCTGCCGGGATGAACCACGCTTCTCATAGAGATATGATGGAACTCCGTTTATTCTATTGTCAGACCTATAGTTATACTCTAATTCCTCAAGCACGCATAAGCAAGCTCCATACTATTGGGTTACAGCTACTGTTCACATGGCCTTTAATAGCAAGCGGTTGGTTACAGATTAATATGCACGCGACTAACTAACAAAAGTTTTTTTCTTTCTATGGTCAGCATCCCCCTCCCCAACATCCTGTCGGCTTGCCACATCAGCGTTGCTCCTCTCTTTTTTCCCTAGTCAAGGACACTTCACTAATATAGCTCAGATTGTGCATGTATACATGTCCCTGTTCACTCAGCCATTTCTCTACAGCAGATTAGGGCATTGCTCGGACTATTGTAGATATCTGACTCATGCCAACAGTTGGCCTTTGTCGGGAAACTTCCGCCAGGGTGCAAGGAGGAGGAATTGCTCTCCGATGCAGTGGCTCCCCCAGAGAGTGGCACAGGTACAGGCACAGGCCTACTCAGCCACCCTAGAGACAGCACCCAGGGATCAGACGTTCTGATGTCCACACCTCAGCAGCAGTCATCTTAGACTCTAGTGGTATTTATAAGGTTCCCTTGAATGCATATAGACCCTTAGCCCAGGGATCCAGTGCGATGCTGGTGGGAAAACCTGATGTTACCCATCAGGGAATCTTAGTGCACTCAGGAGTTATTGATGCTGACTTTAAAGGTCAGATTTGCGCTATGGTCTCCATTCAAAAACCTCTTGCCACTATTCCTGAAAAGACCTGCCTTGCTAAATTAGTGCCTTTTAAGTCTTGTGTCCCCAAGATAGAACAACAAACTCACGAAGATAGCGGCAGTAGATCTACAGGACTTCCGCAGGCCTTCTGGACTGCAGACATCTCTGATCAAAGGCCACAGATGACATGTACCCTGATCCTGCCAAACGCCTGTCCACCCCTGTACTAGTTTGAAAACAAACCAGTGGGAGGCACCAAGTCAGAATAACAATTTAATGGGGAAAATTAAAGAAAAGGGAAAAAAAGAAACACTAAAAGAAAACACTGGTTCAAACTGACAGAGTCAAGATACAATCTGAGTCCCGGTTAGGCAGGGTGGTGGTTGCAGTCCTCTGAAGCGGTGATCCTGTAGAACAGAAAAAGGTCTGCTCTTCCTCAGAAGGTCCGGTGGTGGTTCTGTAGCTCCTGTCCTCTGGAGATCCAGTGGAAAGAGTTGTCTCTGGTGTTCAGAGTCTCAGATTATATCCACAATGGGATGCTTGGTTCCTCCCTCTGGGTGGAGCATCTCACAATGGGGTAATGAGTCACGAGGCCAAGTGTTGATTAGGCTCATTAACAGAAGATAGTCCGGAGGGAGTTATCTGTGAGTCATGTGGCAGGACAATGATGGGCCATTAACAGAAAGATAGTCTGGGGGGAGGAGGCAAGGACACACTGCCCCCACCTGATTTCAACGGCTCACGAGGATGGTAATAGAATACACTGCAACCCAGGACAACCCCGAACTCAGCTTCAAGGTTTGATTGATATGGGCGCTGATGGAACCATCATCTCCTTCTCTGTGTGGCCTCCGTCATGGCCTTTAGCCCCTGTGGGATCGGCCATCGCACGATTAGGAGGAAGCACACAGAGCTATTGAAGCGAACGGCCTGTGATGGTGGGGGACCCAGAGGGACACACAGCTACAATTAGGCCTTATGTTACTACCACTTCCCTTAACCCTTGGGGGCAGGATGTGTTGGCAGCTTGGGGGGTATAGATTGGGACAAATTTTTGACAAGGGTCACTGTGCGTAAGGGCGCACAGCATCCTACACTGCCTTGGCAGTAGCTGACTAACACACCAATCCAAGTCAGGCTGTGCTTGGTTAGTTGAATTAAGGGCTGTTACCATGGCTTTTCAATGATTCTCACAGGAACCTTTGAATTTGGTTACTGAAGCTGACTAGAAAAAGCTTTGTATACAATTAATCACCTTACAGTACCACAAAATTCAAATAATCCTGTTATTCTGAATCACTTTCTCTCATTGCAGTCTTCTGGTGAGACACAACTGCCCCAGGCAAAAGTCTGGGTACGGAATTTACTTACTAACCAGTGGGAAGGCCCGCATGAGCTTATCATTTGGGGTCGTGGGTATGCTTGCATTTCCACAGATACTGGGATACGGTGGCTACCTTCGAAATGTGTTCACCCTGCCCTACGGCACCAGAGGCAGAACAGGCAACCTCCAAATGATGACCGGAATGCCAACCATCTAAATGGTGACCAGAATGTAGATCATCAGCCTAATGACTCTTCTGATGATGACCAAGATGTCGACCATCAGGCAGATGGTCCTTCCAGAAGCAGAAACTGGGATGGTCCTTCCACAAGCAGGGACTGAACTTTAAATTTCTCATTATGGAGTCAGATAGTTAAAGCCTTAAGGAGACATTTAGAATTAATAACTGATGTAAATTTCTATTTAGGATTAATAGTAGAATTGTTATCTTATAAAACAAAAAGGGGCAATTGTGGATACAAAAATGCTGTTAGCAAGAAATTTTCTTGATGCTTTCTAAGCCATGGGATATTTTTCTCTCTCAAGAAGATATTCGCAGAGCTTATAAACCATGAACACCTGCGACCTTGCCGAGCTTTGTTAATAGTACAGTAGGAAAATATTTTGACAATGGATGTTTTAGGATTTTAGCCAATCACCCCCAAGGGGTGGCTGATCCTTCATTAGACTATGAAGAAAAAAAGTCTATAAAAGAGTTTGTAAAATAATTAAATAAATCAATCTTGCTGCACAATTCCTGCCTGCTGGATCTTCTCTCCTCCTCCTCCCTATGGCTGCAGGATACGGTAATATTTACTGTGTTAATAACCAGAGGTGGTGGCATGTGGGGAGCTCAGCAGTGTGGCTTGGCCCGGCCCGCACGGCCCCGAATGCGACCCCAAGAAGTCGAGACCCCACAGCGAGAGTGCACAGGAAGGAGTGAAAGCGAAAGGAAAGCAGGAACACAGCAAGACAAAAACCAGCACCAACATGGAAAAAATAAAAAATTGTTGTAGCTAAGGTTTTAGGAATAGTAAAATGGTATAATGTCAAAAAAATTATGGTTTTATAATGAGATGTGACAACAAAGAAGACATATTTGTTCATCCCACTGCCATTAAAAAGAATAACCCTGAAAAATATATCCCAAGCTTAGGAGATGGAGTAGTGGTAGAGTTCAGGATTATTCAAGGAAGGAATGGCCTGCAAGCAGCAAATGTTACCAGGCCTAGTGGTGTTTCTGTGAAAGGCAGTATATATGATGCAAATTGTACTCATGTTAGACAATATCCGCATTATAAGCAACCCATACAGTCTCCCTTTCCCAAACCTACTTTTCCCTTTTATCCTATAACCTATTATCCCCAGTGTATTCCTAATCCGTTTTTCCACCCATGGTTTCCCTCACAAAACCATGCCTTTACCAATTGTTTCCCCAAAAATCCCTTTCCAATGCCGACTGGGGGACAACCAAGGGGGGGGGGGGGGGATTAATTATTGTTGTTTAGAGTTCCAACAGGTACAAATGTAAGAAACCCTCTCCTGCCTCAGTTTCCCCACAAAGAATGCTCAGAGAGTCCTGTCTCCCTTCTGCCAGCCCTAAGATGTTCCAGAGAAAAAATCTGTTTGGACATTTAGAGACTCAGGGGGGTGGCTTTTTATCTCTTGAAATTATCTTATGTTTGTCCAGTTGTTTCCAATGTTAAGTTTTAAATCTTTTAGTTATAACAAAAGGGTGAAGTGTTGGGGTTCCTCCCCCCTGGCGTGGGGTCTGGGGGGAGGGGGACCTTGGAGTAGAGGCACAGCCTACGGGGTTTCCCTACTCCCTGGCCAATCTTTTTCCCCATTGGTTGTTTTTCCCCATTGGTCCCCCCCTGCGTGGGGAGGACCCTGGTGGTCCTGTGATTGGGACAGTTCTTCAGCAGGACGCTGGCCATGCGGCTAGAGAATAAAGATCTCTGAAACATCTATCAAGAATCAGTCCCTATATTTTTCCATGAGCCTCGCTGTCTTATGCATGTTGCAGTAATCCCTGCTGCAACATCTCCTGGTGAATGTGGGTTGCGGAGGGAGTCCCAGTCCATCGACAGTTCACTGTAACCAGTGGCCTCACCAATAGGCAGTCAAGGGAAATTTCACAGCACCACTGAACCCCTGGGCAGGAGAAGTCCAGCACCAAACACCACAAGCATCTCCTCTCCAAGCCAGGCAAAGACTGAACCACCCCCAGCTAAGAAACAGCCAAAACCACACTGCTTCCCCCCCGCCCCCCTCCGCCAGAACCATTTGAAGGGTATGCCAAGGTATTGTCTCTTAATGTTTCCATGACAACAAATGGGAAGAAAATTCCTTGAAGAAACCTAACCCCCAACACTAGCAAATGCCAAAAAATTAGATTTTAATTAAGAAATAACATCATAATAATGACCATAAGAAATTAAAAATGGACACATTTCCAAAATGACCTAAAATGCTTTTATTTCCTTTTGAACATTCCCAAATCATGAATGATGCTGAAACTGTACAACTTGAAGTACATTCTGATGTTCTCTGCTCATGGTCACACTGTGCTTATGTCAGGTTACGAGTGTTTTATAACACTGCTTATCCAATCATGCCCATGGATTGTAATGCATCCACAGTTCTATCCACCAGGGAAACTAAGCACAAAATATATGCTGATGCACTTGAAAGTTCAGATAGTTAATAGGAAATGCTACTTCCCTACCTGCATCTCCAGATTTTGTCAGGTAGGCATTCCCCCACCTATTTATTTGTTTATTTATTACTCTATTTATTTTCTCCAGTCATTTTTCTTTTAGATTACCTCAGCGAGGCTTCCTAAAGGAGCAGTACCTATCAGAGAACATCAACCAAAAGGCAAGCCTCGGTCCTTCTCTAGGGCAAAAATGGGTTACAAATCTGTACGGGGTCTGTCACATATTTTGAGAGCAGCAAGTAAATTTGCCATTGACAGACTTTCAATTCTTTCTTGCTTGGTCCTTTCTGTAACACACATTGACAAATAAAGTGTTGTCATGTCTGAAGTTCATGAGCAAGAACTGCAATGTGAAAGCATCAATAAGCAGAGGAGAGCAAGGACAGGAGTGCTTTGCACATGTTACTGCTTGCACAAAGAAGAACCAGGCCACTGAGATCCAGGGCTGTGAAGTGTGTAAGATTGGTTAGGAATAGGCAGAAATGGGACATATTATATTTCATATGGATACAACACATAATGTGCAGTTTCCACAAGCATCCTCTTCCTCCTCTGGAAAATAACTAATGCATTTTACATGATGAGGGTTTTTTTTCTGTCAGAGGGGTGAAAGAGTGTTGTAAAATGGAAGGAAATATGATTGCTATGGACAGCAAGGAGAAGTGCTACACACTCATCTCAGAGGCCCCAGATTTCAGTGGAGGATATTTATAACTCTGTCTCTGAAGAAGATTAAAGTAGTTCTTATGCTGAGAAAGGGAACCAAAAGCATTACCTAAAAATAAATGTCCCAAGTCAATGCCACCTATTTCTACATTCCCTGTCTCAGAGCTGGCTAAATGAACTATATCAAGAAACATTTGTCTTGTTCAAAGAGTAATAAGGCCTTTCTGGAACTGGACTGGGGTTTACTCTAAAATCTGCTAATTTATCAGCAGTTTTTTGTACTCTGCAATATCATCTCTCTCTGAGTTGAGAAAGACAAGTCAGTCAGCACAAGTATGTTATCTGATTCAGACAGGGACCGGGGTAAGGACATGGAAATTGCATTCCCTTGTTACTTAGTTTAACTCTTGTGAGCCACCACATGAGACTTATCAGGCTGTGTGTTGAACTCATATTGCTCCAATTCTGTTTCCACCAGAAAACACAGAAGGATTTTCAAGATGAATAAGGCTGAGAACTACCCTTGGCCAGGCTATACTCATTCAAGGATTTCAAAGCACTCTCCAAATTTCTTTTCAGAGTTTCACAAAACTCCTGATTTGCAACCTATGGAACCCAACCATCATCCAGCATGTCCAGAGCCACTGCTGAGTAGGTGGAACTGGGAAACTCACTCAGATCTCTGTTTGGCTCTGGAGCAGTCTGTGCTTAGAAAGGTTGCAGAGTAAAAGAAACAAAAACCCATAAAGAATATACTTTTCTTCTGGTCGGTGTAGATTCAGGAGAGAAATGGCTGACAGTGGGTCATTACTGCAGATCACTTCTGTTCTGGTTTGATTTCAGAGAACTCCCTCTTAAACAACCAGCCTGCCTAGGGTAAAGGTCTGATTTGGAGCTTGTTTTCTTCCTCTGGGGAACAGCTGGTCCACAGTCTTTTCCTTCTCTACTGGTGAAGTCCTCCTTTTTCTTCTCTACTGGCAAAATCCCACAGAAATGCAAGATGCCCCCTCTGTGCAGAGATGTAGTGCCTCAGAACTGAGCCTTTGTTTCTATAAATGACTTAATTTCAAGGCCTTTTAAAGGTCTTAATTCCAAAAAGCCATTTCAAAAAGGCTGTCCTTAATAAGGCCTGTTGTGGGAAGACCAGATTTTAAAGTAGATTCAGGATCACCACCTAACTGCTTTTAGGCTGAGATTTGCAGTTGTCTCTACTCAGCATGAAGATAAGTGGGTGGATGTTGTGCAGGCAATATGCCGCAGAGCTGTGGTCAGAAGCCATCTCTGCATCCAATTCCAACTGTTCATAAATATACAAACAATAACTACATATACTGTCTAAGTAGTATAGTAACAAACTGATTCTGTGTGACAGTCATCTGCTGAACAAAATCACAAATCTCGCTTGCCAGCCAGGCAGGCTGAGCTCCCAAAGCAGTAATTTCGTAGAATAAAGGAGAGGCTTCTCCTCAGGAAATTCCAAGGGTTCCTGCAGCAGAAGGCACACACCAGTAGTTCTGGCATACCCCAGCAGAGGGCAATGGCAGATGTACTGCTGAGTCTGGTCCTGCAAAGCACCCCTACAACAGAAAACTAAGTTTTCCCTTGCCTACCAGATCTTGTCACAAGCTCAGGAGTCACTTGGTGCTAATAAACGGAATAAATCCTATCTAGAGCTGAATCAAGGCCCAGGAGAAGATCTGGCAGCATGTAACTCACCAGCAGCACACATGAAACTCTCCGGATCTGTCCTGAGTGACTACAGTTTGCTAAGTAAAGAAAGGCCTCAGCAGCATTTTCACTGTAAGATCAGAAAACGTATGTGGTCTGGCTTTCTTGCTGTGCTTATTTGGAGAAAACAGATAAGTGAAGCTGTGTATCTTCTTTGGCACATCCACAAATGCAAACCAGAAAGACTAAGCTGGAAATGGTTAGTGTGGAGGAGGAAATGGCAAACAGGAAAACCCCAGGCTGCTTTATCTCTGTTCATGGAAGCATTTTGTTTTGAAATATCAGTGTTAGACTTAAGGTCCTCCTGAAGGTGACAGAAAGTGATTCAGAGCAGACTTTTTTAGGTAAACGTGCACTTAAACACAAGAACCACAATCTGAGGTAGTTAAGCCAGACTCTCTTACACTGGATTTTCACACTTCTGAATATAAAACCTTGTATGTTTCAATTTGGGGCTGAAAAGTAGAAGCACGCAGAACCAGGAACCACTTTAAAAAAACCACCAATAAAATTGTATGTCACATATACTGAAATGCAGTGACCATCCATTAATTATGCTGGCATGCTACAAAAGCATAAAATGATACCTGTTTTGACTGAGGAAGGAAGTGAGGAAATGTTTACAAATCCTTTCATGACAATAACCATAAATAACAAGTAAACAGTGTCAGGAGCAACTGCTTCTGCAATATTGCTCAGTTGTTGTGCCTACATCTGCAGGCACTGTGAGGGAAAATTACTATTGGAGGAGAGAGAAATAGGTTGCTGAGCAACGAGACCCCATCCAGGGCACCCCCTCCCCTGCTCAGGAGCAGACAAGGCTTCCCAGTACAAGTGCTCTGAAAGCTGAGCTGGAATCCATCAGGGGAGAGTGGACATACTGTAGAGTGAGGGAGCAGGAAAGGGGAAGAGGGCAGAGCCTTCAACTGGCAAGGAGAGTCTGTGGAGACCAAGGGACGAAATGGCAATTGTGCCAAGAGGGGGGGTGGGGTGAAGAAAAGAGCCGAAGGTAGACAGGATAGACAGAAGCAATTTCAGGATAGAGTGGTCAACCTTGGAGTGTGGCTGCTTCAATAGCACTTGGATCAAACCCTGCTCCAGTGTGGAAGGGTTGGATGTGAGTGGGGCTTCCCTGGCTGAAGAGAGATATGGAGGAGCATGGTAGAAGGACTCTGGAGAGGTTTTTTTCCTTTTAAAACATGCTCATGTAAATATGGCATTCACAACATCAGCTACTTGGGTTATTTTTCTCGAGGGAGCTGACATCTAGGCCCTGCATGTTCTGCAGCCTGCCTGATGGGAGGAGGTTGCACTCTGGAATTCAAAGCTCAAGTGCAGCAGCCAGATACCTGGTCTCTACCATTAACCTCCTCTGTCAGCACAGCCAAGTCACATCAGACTTTCAAATGAATCTCAGGAATTCAGGCAACACACCTGATAGAAATCTGGGAGCAGCTGAATGTGTAACTGCAGCAGGCACCTTGGAAAAGTGTCAGTTTTTCAGTTGTGACAATGATTGGAGCTGCCAAATTCCCCCAGTAGCTGGGGCGTCTTAGGTTACAATGTAAGACGTAACCAAAAGTATGTATTCTATCACTGTCTGTTAAAACCAGGTGGGGCAGCGTTCTTTGTTTTTTCCATGACATATCCCTGATAACTCCCTCTGGAGAGATATTTTTCTGTTAATGAGCTATCAAGCCTCACTGCATGACCCATAAAATTACATCATCCCATTGTGAGATGCTCAGCCCAGGGGGAGGAACCAAACATTCCTACCTCGATATCATCTGAGGTTTGGAACACCACAGGCAGCCCTTACCTACTGGGTTCCCAGAGGACAAGAGCTACATAACCACCACTGGACCCTCAGAGGAAGACCAGACCCTTCTACAAGATCACCGCTTCAACAGAACCACATCCACCACTTCAGGAGGACTGCAGCCGCCACCATTTAATCAGACTGCTACCACCACCCTGACCAACAGGGTGTCAGGTTGTATCCTGACCCTGTCAGTTTAAGCCAGTGTTTCTGTATTATTGCCTTTATCTTAATTTTCCGATTAAATTGTAATTCTGATTTTGAGTCTCTCACTGGTTTGCTTTCAAATTAGTATATGGGGTTAAGCAAGCATCACTCTGACACCAAAACCCAACATTTACCAATAGTGTCTCTGAAAAGTTGAAGATTGTAGTGGTTTGGTTCAAAATATAGATGCAAGCCATAAATCATGGCACACAGCTGTGACTGTCTCTAACAGAAGGCACACTCAAGAGCGGACCCGTCTTCAGGGCCTGGCTTACCAGACTTGAGCAAATGCTGAGATCTGCCTCATTGTCTAAAGGCATCAGGTAAGGCTGAACATGAGCATGTGCTTCCTAAGCACAGCTGATTTACACAAAGATGAAATTAAACTTTTGTTTGGATGAAAAGCCTACCTCGAGCTGAAGTGGTTCACCTGTTTGTCCAAGGTTAGGAAGGCAAAAACCAGAAAGTATTATGTTATCACAAATCTACTAGGTGTTGTGAAGAGAGACAAGAGGTGTACAGCCAATATGTCTTCAAATCTCTTGCTGAATCTTCATTAATTTCCTGCATTTTAAATATCAGAGCAGTTACGTTGGCCTGGGGGATCTGCTTCCACTTGGTCAATACCAGCAGGAAAATCTTTAAACCTCCTTTTGATCCAGACGTAAGTTGTGCAGGATATGCAACTGGCAGCCCAGCCTTTGCTTCTCCCAAGACTCTCTGCTGCAAATGGGAGACACTACATGCAGGGCCAGTGGAACTGTGCGAGGCAGGAAGTATTTTGACATCTGGCAGCACCACTCTTTCCCAGCTCCCATCACTTATTGATGAGTTGTTTCTCATTGCTGAAATGCTGCCAATTTGTGATATACAGGCAAGATGATCATGTTGGTCCTCAGCAGCTTTAGCCTGCAAGCTGTGGAGTGTAAGCCACAGTGATTTCCATGGGGTAGAGAGTGGCTTCTAGTCTTCAGGCATCATCACAGGCATTGACTAAAGAAATATGACTTTGCCTAACTCCCTCCTCAGACATGTGACTTCAAGGCCCATCACATCCAGGTTTGTAGGTTTTGCAGCACACATTAAATCCCTCACGAGGAAAGTCAAAGGAAAGAGCAGCTTTGTTTACTGCATTTCCTCCTCCTCTGCTGCTAAACAAGAGAGGCAGAGTTTGCAGAATTCACTTCTTGGTTTAGGCTGGACCTCTTCTCTGTTGATTTACTGCTTGTTCCAGAAACATTCAAATTAGGAGGAGGGGAAGGTCTGAGGCATGGGAAATGAGGAATATTCAGCCTCTGCCCAGTTTTCTGCCCCAGCTGCTCCCTGATTACCACATGCACACAGCTTTTGTACATCAGTGCAGGTTTTCTTGTATGTGCACCATTTTCCTGAAGGAATTCTTCCAAGCCTTTGCACTTTTGAGTTCCTCAGAGCTAAGAACAGGTGGAGAATTTTTTTTTAAAGAACCATTTTTTTAGTAGAATAGCAGTGTTTTAACAAAAGACAACCCCACATTGTAATTACATAAGGAACTTCTTATAATAACCTAAACTCCTCTTTTTGCTGCTACTTTGAAAGCCTGTTGTGATTACAATGGGATATCATGCAAGATTGTCACAGTTTATGTTTTATACACATCTGTTAAAATATATTATTCTCTATTGCAGTCCAGAATTGCATCCCAGATATGTTCTTGCAATGACCAAAGTAAAAAAAATGTAATGATCCTCAAGGGCCATAAGAAAATCCAAGAGGCCTGTGGGCATGTGAGAATTTTTGTGCTTAAAGCACATCAATGTTTTGTACACCCGGATGAGAACATCATGAACCAATTCTTTCTTGATTTATATCCAATATTGATGGAGCTGACACAAGGCTGCAGAAGGTGCAGTTCAGGGAAGAATCCAAACCTCTGTTTACTGCTCTATTTAATCCTTCTAAATATGTCTGCTGCTGCCATCATGCATGAGCTCATGCCACAAGTGTCCAGAGGATGGGGATGGCAAATGAGGATCAGTTGTGGTAACACTGCCACAAAGCAGGGACTCTGAACAGCCAGACCTTAAACTGAACTGGATAAAATGGACTATTCATCCTTCTTCTGAAACCCCACACAAAGTATATATGAAATGACACCAGACATGGGTTACAACTGGTATTTAGGAGGCAGAAAGAGGAACAATTAAAGGAATAAGCATATTTTCTTCCTCTTTCACTTGTCTCATAGTTCTGATAAATTTAAAGCCTGAGTATGACCCAGTGCCACACAGGCCCATGTTCTTTGTAATATATTGTTGAAAAGCAGAGTAAATTAATAAGCAGAAGAGCCCACTACTGTTACTACTGTAGCTAAACTGCTTTTGATACACCTGTCAGAGACTAAAATATTACAGTCTATGACTTAAATATTTTCTTAAAGGACTTTTAAAACTGTATTACAAAAGTTGCAGAGAAGACTACTGCATCCTGAATGGGGCCCTGACTGAGGCCTTACACTGCTCGCTGATGAAGATAAGATAAAGTAACAACTCAGGGCTGGGGACATTCACGGAGAACAAGCTTAACACCTCCGAGGTGGGGACCACAGCTATCAGCTACCAGGCTCGAACAGACCCTCACACCAGCTGGTGGAGGGAGGAGAGGCTTTGGCTATCTTGGAAAAGCCTCTAGTCAAAGGCGCAGTGACTGCCCATCCTCTGCTGTGCAGAGGAGCCCAGCTGAGGGGTCCTCACTGTGGGGAGGGGGAAGCTTATCCACAGCAGATGGGGGTGACATGGTCCATCAAAGGGGCCCCCCTCAAAGGGGTCCCCAGACCCTGCACCAGAGCACCAGAGATGATGCAACAGACGCTCAGTGTTGCAAGGGACAGTGTGTCAAGGGAGCCCCTGCAAGGGGAGATGCATGGGTGTTCCCATCTGGCCCAAAGCGTATATTAATCCATGGGATTCTGTACTTCGGCGTGTGGTGTAGTGTGGCAGTGTGTGGTAGCATGTGATAGCATCCTCCCTTCCTCCCTTCCTCCCTTCCTCCCTTCCTCCCTTCCTCCCTTTCTCTCTCTTTCTTTCTTCTCTTTCTTCTCTTTCTCTCTCTTTCTCTTTCTCTTTCTCTCTCTCTTTCTCTTTCTTTCTTTCTTTCTTTCTTTCTTTCTTTCTTTCTTTCTTTCTTTCTTTCTTTCTTTCTTTCTTTCTTTCTTTCTTTCTTTCTTTCTTTCTTTCTTTCTTTCTTTCTTTCTTTCTTTCTTTCTTTCTTTCTTTCTTTCTTTCTTTCTTTCTTTCTTTTTCTTTCTTTCTTGTTTCTGCCCCTTCCCCTTCCCGCTTCCCCTTCCCGCTTCCGCTTCCCCCTCCGCTTCCGCTTCCCCCTTCTGCTTCCCCTTCCGCTTCCCCTTCTGCTTCCCCTTCCCCCTGCCCTCCCCTGCCCTGCCCTCCCCTCCTCTGCCCTCCCCTCCCCTCTCCTCCTCTGCCCTTTCCTCCTCTCCCCTCCCCTCCCCCTCCCCCTTCTCTTTGTTTCTCTACTATTAAACAAAATACATCAATTTTTTTGGCATGAACATTTAATCTCATTTGGTTTTTATCTTATTTCTGGGAATATTTTGAACCTTCTAAGTTCTTTCCGGTTTATGCACAGAGACTTAGCTTTCTTTGCTTTTCTGGGTTTAAACTGGATCATAACAATGAGCCAGCCTCATACATTGTAATACCATTGATTTACCCTATAAACATTTCCAGTGAAATATATGAGAGTTCAGGTATGTTTTCCCTTCCACTCAGGGGAGCCTCTCTGTTCTTCAGAGCCTGTCTTCTAGGAGGTGTTCAAGAATAAAAGATGCTGCACTGCCACTTGTGACTGGTCTTCAAGAAGTTGCACCCCAGCACAGGCTGAGCGTTGCCCTTGGCAAAGCTCTTTTCAGCTCTTCCAGAGTCAAAACCTGAGCAGCTCTGGTAGTGTAATTCCATTAAAAGTGCTTATTTGATCAGTCCGGTTTCATGCTTAAAATGCTTTTGGTCTCACTAACCCAAGCCATCTGCTCTCTTGTGACAGCAGTTCTGGTCAACAGCAGCTTCTCCTGAGAGAGGAGCCAGCCTCTTTGGTAACATCACTAAGAGGCAATAAAATACCACTCTTTCCAAACAGGAGACACCTATGTCTAGTAAGACACCACCAGCGTCTCTGAATTACATGACATTTCACTGCTCAGAACCTCTGTTCCTGCCTCCTTTTATGTCAATCTTTGCTGGATTTTGCATGTCAATCACCATTTTGAAATTCGCATCTTCTGAAAAAAGTCAGAAAAAACATATAACTTCAATGACATCTGGCCTTAAAATATTTAGCCCTTGTGGTTTTAACTTTTCAAATGACCAGCTCTGTCAGAGTTTTCCTTCACATTCATCTGTCAGCAAGGTGACAATGCTTTGAACACTTCTGAGCCAGCTCCTAAAAAACACAGAGACTGTGTGGTCAGAATGTCAACCCATACTGTAACAAGAACTGCAATTAAAGGGCCTAAATCAGCAATTAAAGAGTTACTAAGCACAAACGTCAAACTACTGTTATTACAGTATATCTACTCTTCCAATCTTTAGAAAGAATAACATTAACACTCAAGAAAGTAAAATTTGGCAAGGTAAAATAACCTCTTTAAAGTCTTTTTTTAATGTTAGCCCTTAAAATTAGCAAGTCTGATGAAAGGTAATGAAATATCCCACTTTAACATCAGCTGTAGGCAAAGTGGATAGATAAACCTGGAGTCAAAACAAACATTACATTGGTTTTGTTCCAGTTCTCTTATGGGATTGTAAAGGCTAATGACATTAAGCTTCCTGTTAGTTAGGTGATGAAAAAATGTCCCTTGAGAGACTCTTTCCCAGTTTTAAGACTAGGCATAAGCTACAGGAAGTGTGTTCCAGGCAGTATGATGAGGAGAGATACTCTTCTCTCTCTTTGTCAGTTGTTTTACCCTTTGAACTATCCTGAACAATTCCTTTCTACAGGCTGACTGCTCGTGTCTGCCATGTCAGAGCCTATGTCATGCATGTTCAGCAAAACCTGTAAATCAAGAGCAGGGACAACACAAAGCTCTGCTTCTCCCTCGCATTTCTCATACCTGCTGCTTCTGAGGGGCACTGCTGGTGATGGACATAGACCCTTTACAAAAACAGAAAAAGACTTTGCCCCCAAAGAGGCTGCAACTGAAATCTAAGGATAAAGGAACAGCTGAATCCACAGAGGCAAGAAAGGCTGGTTTTGTTCTTTCTGTGCTTTCACACAGGCAAGAAAAAGTTCAGGGCTGAACTTTTTCAGGAACAAAACCTGGCCATAATTTTGCACTCTTGTTTTAAAAAGCTAGTCTGTTTTATTTCCGGGGCTGGCCTTTGTTGCAATGCTGAAAAGCACTGTAAGTCTCCCACCTGTTGTTTTTCATTATCAGTCACTGAAGAGCTCTCTCCCATATACACATCCTGTTGGCACACAGAAGCTGCGGGGAACATGGCTGGTGATTTAATTTTGCTTGTGGCTGGCGGCTGTTTCTCTTCTTTCTGCTTTCCAGCAGTGTAAGCAAGAGCTGTGGGCTGCATGGTTGGGGTTTGGGGAGGTTTCCACTGGTTCTGAACCACTGGGAATTATTTTATGATAAATTGGTTGCTCTACAACTTTAATTTCTGAGAAGTCCTAAAATTTTTCTCACCAGAGCATTGTTTACCCTCTCTGCAGCCAGAGAGAGTTGGCTCAGTGGGACAGATTACTTTTCCCTGTGGGAGAAACTAATTTGATCTCAATTCTCTTTTGTTTGGTGATTTCTTGAAATCATAACATTATCAGAGCTTCTAACTAGCTGTAAAGTTACCCTAAAGCTATGTTGTGTCTTGATTTGAATCTTATTTAAGGCACCTACACAAGTGAAAACCTCAAAAATGAAAGTAAATTTGTGAAATCAAATACACCAATACTGGACTGAAAGTGCTGTAAAAAAATGTTTCCAGTACCAGAGACACATACTCGGTATCTGAAATGAAATGAGAAAGCAAATCTTTACATCAGACAACAAAATTATGAGATATTACATCTTATGTTCTCATCATTAAATTTCTTTAAGAGGCAAATGGATTTATTTTATGCCCTGCCGATAAGCCTCAGAGAATCAAGGAGTAGGGTGCCCAGTGAAGTAGTGGGATCACCATCCCTGGAAGTGTTCAAAAAGCATGTGGATGTGGCTCTTGGGGACATGGCTTAGTGGTGACCATGACAGTGCTGGGTTAAGGGTTGGACTCAAGGATATTGGAGGTCTTTTCCTACTTTAATGATTCTATTCTAGGATTCGAAGGGGGCAAGGCTGAGAAGCTCTTTTTGCTGTGCATCAGTCTAAAACTGCAGTATAATTTTTAATGCTTGTCATTATTTTCTTTGAAATATGTTGATTCATATAGTTGTGTTTACACCAGGGAACAAGACGCATTTTGAAGGCATTTGTGCTATACTAGCATGAGCTTTAGAGCAGGTAAAAAATAATTACTCTGCCTTTTTTTCCAAATATGTATAGAACCGCCAACTTACCTAGTAACGCATTGATGAGGCTTGATTATTTATTTGTTCTCAGAGCCTCAGCTACTGAAACATTTGTACCCAGCAGAAAGAAAAAGCTTGAGAATGTGACCCTTCCAGTTAAAAAAACCCCAACACAACAGAAGGCAAATAAAAAGGACTGAAAATTTACATCCTCTTTTTCTGTCATCAGATCAGCTCCAATATACCTTGTAATTTTAATGTTTCTATCTGATGGCAGTGCTTATCATCAACTTCTGAGAAAGTTCAGCTTGCCTGCCTTGATTTTTAACCTAGAAGTGTGAAGGATTAAAAACAACCAATCAAAAAACCCAGATATTATTTGGAAAAGTATCTTGAAAACTCAAGGAATTCTACAGATACAGAGACTGTGAAGGGAGGTGAAAAATACTTATGTTCCTCCTTATGATAACCTATATTAGTTAATCTTAGTTAAAATCACAGAAAAGATTATATAAGCTGGAGTTTCATTTATATTGGCAATCTGACTTCAAGCCCAAAGAGAAACTTGTGCAAGAATCTGACCAGCTGACCTGATTTAAACTATCGCAGCTTTCTAGCATGGGCAACCCAACACAGACTAATTCATGGGAGTTCAGATGAATGTTGTGAAACCAGAACTGCAAGCGTATGTGATAACCAGTTCATGTAAAAGGACAAGCCCAGCCTGTGACCTTTTCCTGTGAACTAAATACAACACCAGAGCACTCAGTGCTCTGTTTGCTCTTCTCTTTATTCTGCTGAGCCTCCAGTCCTGACTTAGAAAGGTGCTAATGGGCAATACAACTTCCCTGGAGCAGTGATGGAAGTCCAGCTTCACTTAGCAGCCATCAGAGGTACAAGATTTAGTGTCTCAGAATCAGGTCAGTTGAAGATTAAGTTGTGCAAGAAATGCTCGAGGGTAGAAAGAAGAAGCAGAAACAATGCAGGAACTGGTTTCCAGTTATGAATCTAGTTTTAAGCATTTGAGATTTGATGAGAGATTAGTGTTTTACAGACTGATGGGAAAACAAGAGAATCCAACAAAAGAGCAGAGTCAATCCCACTCATTGATACAGAAAAGAGCAGGGACACAGGAGTCCCGCTACTCCTCTAATTTGAAGGATGTCTCTGAACTAGCCACTTTAAAATTAATTTTTACTAATTCCAGGACCTAGGAAGACATTATTAAAAAGTAATTGGTTTGGTTGGATTGATTGTTTTTTTACAGGTTGTTAGGCCAGGCCATGCAAATTAATATGCACTATTGAAAGGAATGAGGGACTTGTCTTTACAAACAAACTGTGGGCCTGCTGGAAGATGAAACTAGTACTGAGAGATAAAAGAAACAATGGGAAAGATTCCATTGACTGATGAATGGAAAGAAGGAGATTTGTCTTTACAAATAAACTATAGGTCTGCTGATAAATGAAATTGGATATTGAGAGATGAAAGAAACCATGAGAAGAACCATAAATTCCATAAGAATTAAAATAAAGAGGGGGTTATACATTAGAAGGGAGTCTTAGGTATTAGGCGTTTCAGGGAGTCTGTACCTCTCAAGTACCTCAGCCAATGTGGAAAGAGAGAGGGAAATGCGGTTGGGAAATTAGGATAGAAAGGAGGCTGCGTCCTCCAAAAATTTGAGGGACCCCAGGGGAAATGCCCCATGGCCTCTCCCTTTCTTCGAATAAAGTTACAGGACTCCTTTGTCTCCTTTTTGGACATAAACCTCTGGTGTTTGTGGATTAATTTTCCTGACAATTTGGGGGTTCTCGTCAGGGATATTTCCACTGTCCGGGGCTGGTGGGCAGCGAGCGGAGCTGAAGGCGCGCCTCACCCTGTTTTGGTGATCAGCTTCCCTTGGTGCGCAGCTGACATTGGGTGATTGATTAGGTTCCTGAGACTGTCCAGGAGACAGACGAGTGGCAGACCGGGGGGTCCGTGAACAGTCCACAGGGAAGGACCACTGAAAATCTCACCGGTGAGTACAATGGGATCTTCAGTGAGCAAACCTGGGAGGGCACCCATGGAGGGTAGCACAGGTAAAGCTGGGAAGGAGCCCCAGCAAAAGAGATGAAGATCTCAAAATATCTCTGAAGAATCCCTTGGAAGAATATGGAGTTAGTTTACACATTCTTCCAGAGGTAATTAAAGACATAGATGCCCTGAAGGGGCAATAAGGGGAGCCAAGAAGGGGTCTTGACAATCCATGCCCAGGGAGGGCAATAAGGGGAGTCGAGAAGGGGTCTAGACAATCCATGCCCAGAGGGGGAAATAAGGGGAGTTGAGAAGGGATCTTGACAACAGGAGATGAACAAAAGGGTTATATGATTGAGGCAAGGAGCAGCAGGACCAGGCGTGGAGCTGCAGGACCTGGAGCATGGGCTGGGGGGCTGTGGGAGCTGTGGGGAAGCTCAGGCTTAGCACCGGGCAGTGCCTGGCCCTGCCACCCCCGGGCAGGGGTGGCAGTGGCTGCTGGCCTCTAGGAGGTTGTGGGACGCACCTGGCCGCCTGTGGTGCTGCCGGCTCTGCCTGCTGAGGGCACCGGCAGGCTGAGGAGCCGTTTGGACACTGTGGCAGGACAGAGACTGTCTCTGGAACGTGTGTGGTGAGGAGAATGAGCACAAAGAGGAGGAAGAAGGAATATCCAAGAAATGCAGATTGTATGTGGAAGGATTAGAATTTTCTTTTAAGGATTTTGGTTGGTTCACTGGAGAAATGAAAGATTTTGAGCTGTGGGAGAATGAGTACCCACAGGCAGTAGTGGGGAGGACTACAGAAACGGCAGAGTAAGTCCCTGGATGAACTAGTTAGAAAGATACAGCAAGTGTATGTAAGAAGTGATGAAGAAAAGGCAAAAGCAAAGGCAAAGGTGATGGCAGAGTTTTACAGCCCCAGAGGGATAAATTGCAGGGCCCACGGGTCCCTGGAGATAGAAGGGACGGAGTCGGCCACAAGGAAGTGGCAGAGGCATTCCCTCCTCAGCAGGGGAGAGCCAACCCAAACAGCGGTTGAGAAGGAATTAGTGTGTGTCTGCAGGGCAGAGAGACACTGAAAGTGAGAATGTCCGCAGAAACAACTGGATCCTCAGGAGGAGGAAGTCCAGAGGATAATGGAGATGAGTTATTAGGGCTGTCAGGGGCTCCCATTATACCAGGGACCCACCACACTAGAGCCCTTGCTAACTTTTAAGGTGGGTCCGAACCAAGAGGAGGTGTGTTTCTTGGTAGACACAGGAGCCTCTTGATCCACTTTAAATTTTATCCCTAAGGGGGGAAAATTGTCAAAAAGATCTTTGATTTTTCCAGGGGTGAGTGGAAAGGATGAGCAAGTGCATTTTATTCAACTCTGTTAGCAGATGTGGAGGATAGATTTGAAATCCATGAATTCCTGTTTGTTCCTAATTGTGATTGTAATATACTGGGAAAAGATTTGATAGCTAAAGTTAGAATGCAAATTAGTATTGTGAAAATGATACAGAGGCTAACAGTGTAGCAAATTTGTGTAAAACGTCTGAGAAGGCCTATGCTGAAATCAACCCAGAAGTGTGGACAGCCCCAAGGAAATATGAAAAATTAGATCTAGAGCCTCTCCAAGTTACTTTGAAGCAACCTGGACAAGTGGTGTCTAAAAAGCAATGCCCTCTTTCAATGGAGGGAAATAAGGGGTTACAGCCTGTCATTGAGTCCCTGCTAAAGGCAGGTCTTTTGGAGCCAGGGATGTGTCCCTATAACACTCTATCCCGCTGGTTAAGAAACCAGATGGAACCTACAGGATGGTGCAAGATTTAAGAATAATAAATGAAATTGTCAGATCAAGTCTCTTGGTTTGAAAGACAGGTGTCTGCCAATGAAGGCAGGAGTCTCCCTTGAAGTGAAAAAAATGCAATCCCCTTCCCTCCTAATTATTATAATTTTGAAATTAAGGGGCTTTCAGTCAAAGATATGAGGAACAGGAATAACAGTTCTTTCCTATTTTTTATATATATATATATATACATATATATATATATACAAAACAAGACAAACAAACAACAATAACTATGGCAGTAACAGCAAACAATCACAAACCCAGTCCCAGCCTTCTCGGCTGTCGGGCCCTTTCCCCTTGGGTGCAGTTCCGGTCACAGCTGGCAGGGGCGCTGGCGGCTCCCAGTGAGCAGGGCAGGTGCGATGGTTCCCCACGGCTGCAGGGGGTGCTCCGGAGCGAGCTTGGGGAGCATGTGGCAATGGTGGCCTGGGATCCTGGGAAGAGATGGAACAAAGTCTTCACAAACCCCCTGGGCAGCTGATCCCAGTGTCTGGCCAGACCCTCGGGAACAGCAGGCTGGAACAGCGGGGACGAGCACAAATCCCGGGTGGCAGACGAGATGTATCAAGCTCCGGAGCTGCGGTGGGAACCCCCAGAGGTCTGGGCAGGCAGGATGTGTGGGGCTACAGAGTAGCGAAGGCTTGAAGCAACAGCGGGGGCAGGGCGGCTGCAGCCCGGCTCCCAGTGAGCCAGGGAAGGCGGGCTTGGGAATCCTGGGGTTTCTCCGGTAGAAGAAAGGCAGCCGCAAAAAAAGCAGAAGCCTGCCTTGCTGACAAATTCCTTCCAGCCTCTCTCTCCTCTGAGCTCTGAGAACTAACAGCCCACAAGCCCAGGTGACAAAGAGTAGCTTGTTGGACCCCTCCCTTAATGGCCAGGTCTTTTGTTTTTCTTAACCACCCAGTAATTTGTCCCCCTGGCAACATGTATGGGGAAAATTCTTTAAGAGAAAAAGAAAACAGAAGGAGAACTCCTAAAACCCCAACAAAAAGGCATCTCACAGTTCCAGACCCCTATACCATCCCGACTCAAATCCCTTCTTCACATCAGTATTATTCAGTACTGGATTTGAAGGATGATTTCTGGGGGTGTCTAATTACAGAGGACAGTAAACAGTATTTTGCCTTTGAGTGGGAACAAGAGGAAAAAGAGAAAATGGTAAAGCAGCAATTGACATGGACAATCCTCCCACAGGGATATACAGAGTCACTGGTTTTCTTTGGGCAAGACATGAAGAAAATATTAAGAGAGTTTACTCCGCCCTCTGGATTTAGGTTGTTGCAGTATGTGGATGATTTGCTTTTATCAGGGGAACAGGAAAAGGTGGTTGAAGAGGCTACTATGAAGCTGCTTAGTTTTCTTGCTAAAAAGGGACTTAGAGTGTCTGAAAAGAAGGTGCAGTTAATAGAGAAAAAAGTTAAATATTTGGGACACATTCTGACTAGAGGGTTACAGTGTATTGATCCAGGAGGAATACAAGGAATTTTACAAGTACCATTACCTCAAACAAACAAAAAAAAAAAAAAAAAAAAAAAAAAAAAAAAAGAGCTACAGCAGTTTTCAAGGTTGGTGGGGTACTGCAGAGCATGGATTGAGGATTTTTCTGTTTTGGCCTTTATATGACCTTTTAACCCAAGATAGTCCTAATGTCGTGGTATGAAGACCAGAAAGAGAACAAAGCTTTAGGAAATTAAAAGACAAATTGGTTAATGCCCCAGTCTTAGCTCTTCCAGACTCAGAAAAGGAATTGGAGCTATATGTGAATGTTAAACAGGGCCATGCTAAAGGAATTTTGGTACAAGAGCATGGGGGAACACGGTGACTGTTGTTTATTTTTCTAAGCTGTTAGACCCAGTGGCCAGAGGCTGGCCTCATTATCTGCAGAACTGTGCAGCCATGGCCTTGATGGTAACTGAGGCCCGAAAGCTGACAAGGGGAGGTTATCTGATTGTTAAAGTTTCACATCAGGTTAAAGCTTTGTTAACTGAGAGAGCCTCTAAGTGGATGACCAGGGCTCGTTTATTACAGTATGAATCTTGTTTAATGGAACAAGAAGATTTAGAATTGAAAAATGGGGAAGGGTTTAACCCAGCCTCTTGTCTGAATGGCCCTGAAGAGGGGGCTGGGAAGAAATCCATGACTGCATTCAAGTGATAGATCTCCAGACCCAGGCTAGGGAAGTTTCATGAGACACTCCCTGGCCTGAGGAAGAAAATGTTTATTGATAGGTCTTCAAGAGTGGTAGAAGGAAAACGATTTACAGGATACATTATCGCTATCATTAATGGAAGGGAATGAAAGGAAAGAAGGAGGTTACCGCCCCCATGGTCAGCTCAGACAGTAGAGCTGTGTGTGCTTGTGAGAGCCTGTGAATTATACCAGGACAAGATACTGAATGTTTTTACTGATTCTAAATATGCATATGGGGTGATACTTGCATTTGGGAAACTATGAGAAGAAAGAGGTTTATTAACCTGCAGGGGAAAAACATTAGCTCATGAGAACTTAATCTCTCACCTATTGGAGGTGGTGAATTTACCAAAAAGGGTGGCAATTATATATGTCAGGGGACACCAGGCAGGGTGCTCAGAGGAGGCAATAGGTAACTGACTGGCTGATAAAGAGGCTTGGAAAAGTGCACTGTTGCCAGAAATCTCTAAGATCTTCCCCTTGCTCCCAGTAACTGCACCGCTGCCAGAGAAACTGTCTTTTCCACCAGAGGAGCTTGAGATAATTAAAAAGAGTGGGGCAGAGGAAAGAGGGCATAATTGGTTTGGAAGGGATGGTAAGCAGTGGATACCAAAAGCTCTGGCCTGACAAATATTAAAACAATTCAATGAAGGGAGGCATTGGGGCTCCTGAGGACTGGCAGAAGCCTTCCTCAAAATGTATGCTGCTGTGGGTTTTTTTACTCTGGCAAAGTGAGCTATTGAACTTTACTTGATTTGTGCTAAAACCAGTAACAGGGTTATAAAGAAAATTGTCAGGGGAGGAAGGCCTTGGGCTGTACATCCCTTCCAGAGATGCCAGGTGGATTTTACCGAAATGGCCTGAGTGGGAAGGTTTAAATATCTTCTAGTAATAGTATGTCAGTTAACAAATTGGCCAGGAGGATTTCCAGCTGTTTCAGCAACTACAAGATCAGTTATTATAGTATTTTTGGAACAAATATTTCCAAGATATGGGATTGTGAAAGCAATAAATTCAGATAAGAGAACTCATTTTACAAGAAAGATTCTTCAAAGGGTTATGACTGCTTTAGGAATACAATGGAACCTCCATACCCCCTGGCACCCCCAGAGCTTGGGCTGGGTAGAAAAGGTGAATGGAGAAATAAAGAAACACCTCTTGAAGCTGGTGATAGAAATTAAGATGCCATGGGTGTGGCTCTTGCCACTGTCTTTAGCAAGAATAAGGGCCAGACCCAGGGGAGACATTCAATTATCTCCCTTTGAATTGATGTTTGGAATTCCTTACCCTTGTAATTCTCAGCCTAGTGAGCGGGTAGAAATAAGTTATGTATATTTAAAACAATATGTGGCCCAGATACTGTTTCTTGTGAAATCACTTTGACAAGAAGCTCAACTGGCACAGGCCCTGCCTTTGGACTTTGCTGTTCACAACATCCAGCCAGGAGATTGGGTCCTAGTTAAGGAGTGGAAAGAAGCACCACTGGTGGTGAAGTGGCATAGACCTTTCCAAGTATTACTGACCACAGAAACAGCTGTCAAGACAGCTGAACACAGCTGGACCCAATACACACAGGTCAAGGCCTCTGAGGCCCCAGAGATTTGGACATCTCAGCTGGAGGAGAAGGACGGGAAGCCACAACTGACACTCTGCAGGAGTGGTCCAGAGCAGTAGCCAATGCGTCGACATCAGGGGAAGCCTCATGTGCCTACCCACAGACCGTCTGCTGAAATGGTCTGTATGGGCATCCCTCCTTTAGAATCTCCAGTCACTGGGGGGGCCAATCCTCTCTGTCATTGTTTTCTTTATGTTAAGCTGTTTCTGTGCCTTCACTCGCCACAGGTGGCGCGGGAGACAACTTGAAAGTGAAAATTAGGTTAGGAGATGAGATTACACCATTAGGATGTTTCTCTTAATAATCTTACCTTTATATTGTCAGTTAGGCTTGGGCCAAAAGTGAGAGAATAATTTTTTTAGCCTTAAGAGAATAAGTAGCAAAAACCTTTAACCATAGCAATTGTTGGGTCTGTGGAGGGCCAGGAGGATCTGAAAACTGGCCATGGGTGGCCAGCCCAGTCGAACCTAAATGGTGAGTCAGCAACCTGAGTGAAGTCCATAATAGAACGAGATTTTAGAGTGAAGAAGGAAGTCCATGGCTACTTCGTTCTTCTGAAAGAGCCATTTATTGTCTAAATAGAATCAGAGGTGTAGACGTAGGAAAAAGTGTTTGCGACTGGACTTCATCTTTGAATTTATCTATTAGCAGAAGATGGGAGAGTGTGTAGAAAAATAAATGACTCGAACTGCTGTTTGCAAATAGATGACAATGGAACAGTGGTTAAGCAAATAACAAAAGGAATAAGAAAGTTAACACATGTACTCGTCCAAAAGTGGAAAAGATGGGAATGGGACATGTTTTCATAGTTACCTGGTATTACCGCAGGCCTGGGCCCTAGGGTGTGGGAGTGTTTATGTTGGTTCAGTCCGGGCATTCCCCCTAAGTTCTGTGTATTTGGTTTATCCCAGTTGGCGCCCTCCCTGTTTTATGTAAATCTCCCTATCTATCAGTTTTGTCTCCTCCCAGGGCCCTGTCCATCACTCTGGCACCCCTCCCAGGCATCTAGAAAGTTCTAGCCAGGGGGCCAAGTGATTGGTCCTGGGATAGGAGCCCCTCCTTTACTTTGTTACCATTTGTTTCTGTAAGTGTTCGTCACCCTGTTTGCCCTACCCTTCTCTTTCCCTATTGGTTCCTTTGTAACCCCTCCCTTGACCGCCACCCACCCTTAAAATCCCTTGCATGCCTTGGCTCAGTGCCATAGAGCTGGGCTCCCCTGGTTGGTGACGGTCTGAGTCTGGGGGTACAATAAACCTTCTGGATTTCACCCTGCTCTGGGCCTGCCTCCTTTCCTCCGCCACCTGCCTTGGTCCTTGAGGTCCCGTGGAAGGATCCACGAGCCAGACCTCCGGTCACTTCGATACCGGAGGCTGGTCCCCGCAGCCTGCTGTGTCCAGAGCTGACCGGGCGTGGTAGGACCTGCTCTTAGTGGACACGGAGGCACTAGGGTATATCACCGTGTCCTGCAGCCATAGGGGGGAGGAGGAGGAGGAGAAGATCCAGCAGGCAGGAATTGTGCAGCAAGATTGATTTATTTAATTATTTTACAAACTCTTTTATAGATTTTTTCTTCATAGTCTGATTGGACAAAGGACCAGCCACCCCTTGGGGGTGATTGGCTAAAATCCTAAAACATCCATTGTCAAAATATTTTTCTACTATACCATAAACAAGACTTTTCAAGGTTGCAGGTGGCTTGGTTGTTTACATTCCCTGCTACCTCTTCTGCGTGAGAGAAAAGTCTCTCACGGACTTAGAAAATAGCAAGAAAATCCTTGCTAGCGGTATTTTTGTATCTACAGCCTGGTAGACTATGGGTTATACAAACGCTTTTTTCTCTTATGTGCTCTAGCAACTCTGTCTTTTTACCATGCATAATCCCCTGCTTAGTGCAACTTATTCAACATGTGATCAAAGGGATGCAGGCAGTAGCCATGCCTACAGATCCAGAGATGGCTACAAAAGGACAGAAAATGATGTCACTGCAAATAATTGCAAAACCAAAAAAAAGACCCAAGAACTGAAAATTAAGTCACTAATAACTAAAGTTTGTAAAGACAATTATTAAGAAAATAAAAGAGAAGGGATTGAAAGGAATGAGGGACTTGTCTTTACAAACAAACTGTGGGCCTGCTGGAAGATGAAACTAGTACTGAGAGATAAAAGAAACAATGGGAAAGATTCCATTGACTGATGAATGGAAAGAAAGAGATTTGTCTTTACAAATAAACTATAGGTCTGCTGATAAATGAAATTGGATATTGAGAGATGAAAGAAACCATGAGAAGAACCATAAATTCCATAAGAATTAAAATAAAGAGGGGGTTATACATTAGAAGGGAGTCTTAGGTATTAGGCGTTTCAGGGAGTCTGTACCTCTCAAGTACCTCAGCCAATGTGGAAAGAGAGAGGGAAATGCGGTTGGGAAATTAGGATAGAAAGGAGGCTGCATCCTCCAAAAATTTGAGGGACCCCAGGGGAAATGCCCCATGGCCTCTCCCTTTCTTCGAATAAAGTTACAGGACTCCTTTGTCTCCTTTTTGGACATAAACCTCTGGTGTTTGTGGATTAATTTTCCTGACACTATCATACACTGTGATACAGGTAGCAGCTTCTCTACAGGCTTTTTAAACATATAAAATATTTGAGAGTAATATTCCTTGAAAGCCTGCTTTGTCCCATGTTTTCAGAGTAAAGCCATTGGCTCAGTAACCATAAATGCCACCTGAAGATGAAAGCAAAAAAAAGGCATGCAAAGACAAGTCAAGCATACTTTGTAACTACCTCAGTCATATTTAATTTAGCCTCTTAGAATTGAACAACTTGATACAGGGGTAAGAAAAGCTATGAAAATCTTTACTTACTCCTGCTTCACTGTTTTATTTACTCTAGCTCTTGTTAAACCATCAGCACAAAATATAAATTTGGAGTTACACTGCTACTTCCCATTCTCCAGGGGGGAACTAAAAGGCAAGTCCTATGCAGTTAACAAAACCCACAGTGATTATTCCTCTCCTGAGTGGTTTTCACATCCCTGGTTGGCATCTGGCTTGTTCTGCACACCAGGCTCACCTGTGGATGACCATGTGGATAATCAGAGTCTCCTGTGTCCCTCAAACCAGAGCCTTGCTGCCTGACCATTAGCGAGGGCAAATGGCGCTACAGCTGATAAACCATAGCCTTGATGATTTGCTTTGGTTAATTGTAGTGAACAAACAAAGATTATTTGGCCCTACAGTGCCTTAATCTTCTCATCTCCCTCAGTAAGTTTATTTTGTCCAGCATCCATTGAAGGTTTTTTTTATAAAAACTGCTTTGGATGCAGTGAGCTGCCTTGGCTTGCCTTAGTTCCTCAGTAGAAAAACCTGCTCCCAGACTGATTGTATGCCTTGAATGGCTCTGTGCAGTCAGAAAATGAGGAACACATTGCTGGCTAAAAATGCCATTGCACAGAACTCTACAGATCACCTACCACTTTGACCAATCAGGTCAGACCTGTGGGAGCGGAGGGGGTCTTGCTGGATACAAATACAAAGAAGGGTCCTGTAAACGGGCCTTATAGAGAGATAGCTGAGCTGCCCTGACTGCTCTCTGGAGAGAAAGGTTAAGAGGTCACTTGAGCATGGCTTGTGATTACTTATGTGGGAAGAAGACAGCCTGGAAAATGCTTTTTTGGGGTAAAGGCAAACAAGGTCACAAGCCACAAGGCTAAGACATCAGAGAGGCACAGGGCAGCATCACAAATATCTCTAGCTGTATTTTAGTGCCACTGATCCCACAAGGCAATATGGAAGGTATCTCCTAGGCTCCCCCCTTAGACAAGTGTTTTTAGTGGGCTCAGGTGGGTGCCTGGTTTCTGGATCCAGGTAGATTAGGTACAAGGTAGACAGTGAGCTTCTCATACAGGGTGACTACGACATGGCCGGGAAAATATCTTGGCGATAATAATAATACTAACTCCAGGTACCCAGGGAATTTAAAAGATGAACAGGATGTTTCCCAATAGCTCTGCTGCATATAGCAAATTGCTGTGTATTTCCTTTTGTTCCTGTGACAGCCTCTGTTCAGCTTTCAGGGGGAGACTTCTGCAATGAGGGCATCAGTAAAATGAGGTGTGCATATATATGTGAAATGTAATCTTAAAATGCTGGTCAGAATTGTAGGGGGAGTGTGTGATTGGTTTGGCGGTTTTTGTTAAGTGACTGGAATTTAGTCACTGTACAGTGAATAATCTCTTCTTTTCATGGCACTACCTCTGTTCTAAAAAGTGCTTTTTACAAGACAGGAAAGTACTATCAGCTCCAGTCAGTAGAGGAAAAACAGCATAGGTTTTCCAACAGATAACTCTCAGAGCTCTCCAGCAGATCAGTTGGAGAGCAAGGAACAGGCTACAGCCTCCCTGGTTGCAACTCTCTTTGCTCTTTCCAACAGACTGAATTTTGAGAGTCCAAGACAGATGAAAAATCATGCACTATAAGTTATGGTTAAAAAACTTTAAAAAGGCAGCTACCAGATTTTTGTTTCCAAAGACTGTAATGCTGCCCCATACTTCAAAGCCTCATAGCTCTTAGTGTCACTAAACAAAAATGACCATATGTCATTCAAACCAGTGGGGCAGTGACCTCCACCAGTGCAGTTTGGTTACCGCTGGGGCCACTGTAGTATGACTAAGCTGCACCCCTTGGTCGTGTGGTTCTAGGATCCAGATGAAGCACAAGGATATTTAAGCCATAGCTAGTGCAGCAAATGCAAAAAAAAAAGAATGAATATATTTCTGAAGTAACAATTTTCCCCCTTCACCATGCATCACAGAAAGTGCTGAGTTGGAAGGGATCCACAAGGATCAATCATCAAGTCCAACTCGAATGTCACTCTTGAAGGTAAAATCTAAACTTCTGTAAGGAAAAACTAGTTTGTGTAATATTGGTCTTTCTCTGGAAAAAGCTGAAGAACAATGACCTCCATGAAAAAAAAAATTATGTGTCAGAGATGCAACTGAACCAAAGAACTCTGTGCAGGACTCATGTGTGAGCCCTAATTTTGGCTTGCAGGTCATTTTGCTTGGCTGGTGGGGAAATTAGGAATGAAGCACAAGGTCATGCCCCTGGCTGTCACTGAGGCTCCAGAATTTCACAGAACAATTCATGCACACTAAATCTAGAGATCATTAAGGTGGTGGCAGTGAATAACAATTCAGTCCAGAAAAGAAGCAAAAACTTTCTCTTAAAAAGTCACCTTTTCTTTGCATCTTTTGCTTAAAAAAAAAAAAAAAAAAGAACTGATAGAACAGATGGTTTTTCAAATGGTTCAGCTATTATTTTAATAATAATAGGGTAAGTCCAGCTCATTTCAAAGTCACTGCTCAAATTCTGATGAAACTAGGCAATCAGATTACCCAAACTTAACTGGGGTCTCAGATCCAACTGATTGTAACCTAGGGAATTCAGATGTTCTGGATCTAGCAAGCTATGCTGTCAGTTCTTGGGCTGTGGCTAACACCACAGATGAAGATGAGCAAAGAAAACCTGCGTCTGCAGTGGATAATGGTAGAATATCCTATCTAAGAAGATTGTTTTCCTAAAGGGCTTCAGTTTGTGATTAACTAATGACCCTGTCCAAAATGATTTATATTTATTTCAAACAATCTCATCTGCTGTAACTGTAGTTGTAGTGGATAACAATAATGAGACATAATATACATTAGACAACTTGTTAGATAACATGATTCATTAGACACAGAATTTTGCCTAATTCCTTAAAAAAAAATTAATTCAGAGCAACTGAGAAAAGATACCCCAACAATATATTGGTGGAAAAACTGATGTCCACAAATAAAGGTGTTACGGTGTCTTGGTTTTGAAAGACAGGTGTCTGCTAAGGAAGGCAAAAGCCTCCCTTGAAGTGGCAGATATAACCCCTTTCCCTCTGAGTTATTATAATTTTGAAATCAAGGGCCTTTAGGCAAAGATGTGGGAAATAGGAATAACAGTTCTTTACTATATATAGATATATATAACCAGTCAAACAAAACAACAACAACTATGACAGTAACAGCAAACATAAACCCAGTCCCAGCCTTCTTGGCTGTCAGGCTATTTCCCCTTGGGTGCAGTTCTGCTCGCAGCCGGCAGGGATCGCTGGCGGCTCCCGGTGAGCAGGGCAGGTGCAATGGTTCCCCCGCGGCTGCAGGGGGAGCTCCGGAGCGAGCTCGGGGAGCACACAGCACTGGTGGCCTGGGATCCCGGGGAAAGATGGAACAAAGGCTTCACAAACCGCTGGGCAGCTGGTCCCGGACTCTCGGAAAACAGCAGGCTGGAACGGCAGGCTGGAGTGGCAGGCAAAAGCACAAATCCCGGGTGGCAGACGAGATGTATCCAAAAGAGGAACCCCCCGGAGGTCCAGGCAGGCAGGGCGAGCACGGCTACAATGCAGCGAAGGCTCGAAGCAGCAGCGGGGCAGGGCAGCCACAGCCCAGCCTCCAGCAGGGCAGGGAAAGCGTCTTTGGGATCCCGGCGTTGTTTCCAGCAGAAAGAAAAACGGCCGAAAACAGGAACCAGCAGCTCCTTTCTCTGCAGCTTCTCTCTCTGGACACTGAGAGCGAACTGAACCCACATCCAGGTCAAACAAAAGACTAGCCAGGCCCTTTTGTCTTCTCTTAAGTATGGCCATTTGTCCCCTAGCAGCATGCATATGGGAAAAAATTCCTTTAACAGGAAAAAAACTAGGACTAAACTAAAACCCCAACATATGGTCTTTGCCATAAGAAAATCTATGATGTGCTGTCTGTGCCTTCATAGAGGCAGCTGGCCTCAGCAGAGTAATCCAAATTCCTCTGGCAGTCCCAGTAATGCTGACCCACAAAACTTGCATACCAAGTGTGAAGATAAGTGATTAACATCGCATCAATGTACTGGAATTTCAGCCTATCTCTGCTGCACAGGCACTTGATTGAGGATTGTTTGTCCTATTTATTTCCATGTAGCTGGGATCCAGATCTTTGCCTAAGTTTAAATGCCAGGAAAATATTTTAAACAGTTTATATCAGAGATTTCAAAAATGAGACATTTTAAGAGTACCTAATGCTGGCTTGACTGTACTCCCAGTGGATATGACAGCATTAACTTCAGCGGCAACAAAACAAGGCCAAAGCTGACTCTCCTTGAAAATCTCACCCATATAGTTCTTTTCCTTTCCGGACCAATGTTCTTTCAAATTTATTCTGCAGACAAAACTGTGTGGAGTTTTACCCAATATTCCTGACTGACCTCTGGACTGCAGGATGTTTTTCAGTCAAGGTAAACACTTTCTGCTTTTATCTTGGACTGAGAAGTTTTACATAACTTTTTAAAATGTTAGCATTATCAGGAACTAATTGACTGTAGACATCTTTTTCCCTTCTTTTAATTGTATTACCTTAACACAGCCTTCCTAGAAGAATACTCAGTGACACTGAAGTCCCCATGGCATTTCATAGAGCCCCAACAGCTTTCCCTTCTCTCTGCAAACCAAGGAGTTCTCATAGAGCTAGAACTTGTGACAGTCTAACCTTTGCATTCTCCTTTATTAACCATTTCCCAGGTAATGTTTTAGAAGCATGAAGTGTGTGTGCTGGGGAAAGGATAAGTAGCTCATGTCCATCACTCCTTCCTAAACAACTTCTCCATTTTCTCTTTGCTCCAAATCAGTAATTTTTTGTTTGGGGCTCTCTTACAGTCCCATCTCCACTATAAATCCACTGTAAATCCAAAGAAGCACCACTTAAATCAGCAAATTTGATAGGAAATAATACATGTGCTCATAGACAGACACTTGAATCAGGGAAGATCACAGCTGCTAGCCAGCAACACAGGTGCTGTCACATGAAAGAAATGAAAGATTATTATAACCTCCCCTTGAAGTAATGTTTCAGCTATGTCCTACAGGTATGTTTACAGGAGTTAATCCAGCACACAGTGAAAGCTGTCCTCTATAATATACGCACAGAGTTTAAAACCACAAAATTAACAAGTGCTGCTTAGTCCTGGGTAATACAACTGATCTCCCTACCCTACTCCATCTATCAAGTGGAGCTGACTTTTTACTCTTCCCTCAGGGAGGTCAAAAAGCTAACTTCACTACAGCTTCCCTCCTTGTCCTTGAATAAAAGCTGCTATAGAAATGCAAAGCAGGTTATTAACAACATCTCTTCCCAAAACAAACACTCCCCCTTAGCACAAACTGCCATAACAATACAAAATGACAGAGCTGGGTCAAGCCACAGTGCTCCAACCCACTATCCTGTTTGTGGGATAATCACCAGACTGGGGGGGATTAGGATTCCTGTCAGTTCCTGAGATGTCCTTTTGAAAGAATGCTTTTGGATATTTTTCGACAGTCCTATATCTACCCCTATCTGTAAACCCATATGAAGAGCCTCCTTCAGTGACTGTGTAAGAATACATACATCTCTTTTGAATGATTCTTTTCCAAGATAACTTCCCAAGTTATGGGTAGCTGTAAAAATTCCCGAAGCAATATAACTAGAAAACATAACTAGTTAACTATGTGCAATCCTCATTTTTTAGTTTTCTGTTTTTCCCTCCAAATTAATATTTTCTTTCATAGAATTAGCTTCCTTTCTGGGTGTGTTGTATGTTTTTGCCTGCTACAAGTACTTCCATTGTTACATCAGTCTGTGAAAGGAAGGTAAGAAGTTACCAACCAGATACAGATTAACAGCTCCAGGCTGTGCTCTGAAGCTGGGCTGAGAGCCAAGGACTGGCAGTGAAAAGTGATTATAAGTGAATGCAACATGTGTAAAGTGTCAGCAATGGGTCTGAAAACCCTCAGGGAAGAGGGCTGGGTGTTACAGCAGAAGCCTAGGTTAGGCTGTGCATGTGCTGCAGGCCAGGAGAAAGAAGAGTTTTGATGCTCACGTTATGGGCACCTGCTTTGTACTGGGTGTAATTTACAGCTACACTCAGAGAGATCTGGAAACAGAAGCAGTTTTGCATCTCAGGACTGCTGTAGGATGGGAGGCTGTCGGCGATTGAATCACTGACTCAGACCAGCAGGGAATCTGAATCGTTTATTCAAAGGAAGGAGCTGGTTTTATACACTTTTCTAAGGCACAGTATTTCCTTATATGGCGTGACCTATCCCATGTTGCCACATCAGCAACACATTTTCTCAATGTCCTTCTGTGGGGTGATCACTCGCTGTTCATCTGCCTATCAGCTCCCAGCGGGCTCCTCTCTGTAGGGCTCTGCCGTGTGACACCTCCTCCCCCCAGGGTCCAGTGGAGACAAGCCTCTCTGTGCCACCATGTGCTCCTTTGTGCTGCCATGTGCCTCTGCAGGCAGGTTTTACAGCTCACAACCAATTCTACCTTATAATTCCTCATAGGAGGCTGCTCATGCAAGGCTTGCACCATGTCTGCCTGTCTGCTATCTGTATTTTCCCTCTGTCAAATTAAGACCTTATCTCTAACCACACAAGTTTCACTAAAGGAAGCAAGCAAATCTGGCTTTGTAGGCTGATGAACCTTTACCAAGCAGGTAAGAGAACAGATCACCAGATAAGTATACTTTAATGAATGTTGAGTGCACAGCGTCTCCTGATATGAATTCTGCTTCGACAAACATTGGCGGTTGTCCTGGGTTGCAGTGTATTCTATTACCATCCTCATGAGCTGTTGAAATCAGGTGGGGCAGTGTTTCCTTGCCTCCTCCCCCCAGACTATCTTTCTGTTAATGGCTCATCATTATCCTGCCGCATGACTCACAGATAACTCCCTCCAGACTATCTTCTGTTAATGAGCCTAATCAACACTTGGCCTCGTGACTCATTACCCCATTGTGAGATGCTCCACCCAGAGGGAGGAACCAAGCATCCCATTGTGGATATAATCTGAGACTCTGAACACCAGAGACAACTCTTTCCACTGGATTTCCAGAGGACAGGAGCTACACAGCCACCACTGGACCTTCTGAGGAAGAGCAGACCCTTTTTCTACAGGATCAACACTTCAGAGGACTGCAGCCACCATTCTACCAGACTGCTACCACCACCCTGCCTAATAGGGACTCAGATTGTATCTTGACTCTGTCAGTTTGAACCAGTGTTTTCTTTTAGTTTTTTTCCCTTTCTTTAACTTCCCCATTAAATTGTTATTCTGACTTGGTGCCTCCTACTGGTTTGTTTTCAAACTAGTACAGCAGTATACACTCTGTTGGAGAGGATGAAAGTTTGGTAAGAAAGTTTCACAGATACGTAAGCTTGGCAGAAAGATCTCTGAAGGTAGAAACTTAGGAGAAGATAGAAATGAAAGCAAGTTTTGATATAGAGTAAAAGATGTTTTGCTGAAACACTGACCACTGAATAACTGAGAAGTCAAAGGTTGGAGATGAGTTGGAAGGAGATTTTTATGATTAGGACAAAGGTATGTGACTACAAACAAGGACACTTTTCACCAAGTAAACAAGTCTCAAGAAGAGCATAAGTAAATAGAAAACATGTTTTTACCAAAAAGAGCTATCGGAGGCAAACAAGAAATGTCGATGTGCTTAAATTGTAACCTACTCTTGTGATTGGATAATAATGACTATAAGATGGTAATGGTAGTAGTTATGATAGGCTATAGGCAAATGTAAAGGTATTGTGTATAGTGCTTATTGCTTGTACTGTATTAAGATACTCTGCAAAGAAAAGTATATAATGCTTTGTAAGTTGAACAGAAAGCGGCTCCAGGCATGCCTACAAGCTGTAGCTGACAGCTGTAGGGCTGGCTCTGGATACCCACTCCCTGAAATGCTGTAACTTCGCCTATGCAAGAAACAGCTTTCAAGAGAGCCGCCTGAAGTCCAGACATCCTTCGTGAAACTTTCTCCTATAACCCTCCACTATAAACACTGAAATACATGGTTTGTTTCGTTTCACTGAAGGCACTGCCCTGTCTTCTGTGTCCAGATCTAAGGCTCTCTTCCACCACCCATTATCAGCCATAAGAAAAAAATAGCACAATATATGCTTGTCATAAAATTAAAAACTTGCAATGTCTTCTAGAGAAAGATACGAAACAATCAGACTATTCTGTAGTGCAGCAGCAGGAAGACTGTCCTACAGGGCTATTTTCCATGGCTTGTGTACTGATGTTCCCGTTCTCCTTCACTACAGCTCCACCAATCCTTTACCCTCTTTGGAATAGCTGCTGCTGGAGAGAAGGGAAAGGCTGTTTTCCAGAGCAAATATATGGAGATACTTTTATATCTCCCAGTAAGAGATGCAGTAATTCAAATAGTGCTATCAACACCAGCTAGAAGACTTGCAACTGCTAAGGAAGTTTAGGGAGCAGAAACGTAAATAAACAAACAAGCAGAGCATAATGGACTTTTCTTTAATCAACATATGAAAAAGTCCTTTGTTCAAGAAATCTTTCCCATGCTTTACTTAAACCAATAGATTCAGCCTCTCAAGGAAATTGTAGAAGAGTGGCTGGCTTCATTATTAGACAGAGCATCACACTTTGGTGAGACTGATTTTAAACCAAACAGAAGGTGTTGAAAGCCAGCCTGGCAGCCCTGCGAAATGGTTTTCCTCCACGGCCTGCTAGTTATAAAGACAAACCTGATCTGCATTCTCAAAGAAGGGCTAAGCTAAAGACTCTTTTCATGCTCTCTTGAAACTGAGAAAATACTTCACTATTTTCATCTAGACATGGCATGCCCTGAAAGGCTACTTATATCAAATCTTTAGGCACCAGTGAGATTCTCAGGCTCCTCCTTTCTGGCCCAGAAATCCTTCTCCAAGTCAAAGTGATGACTGGTAGCAGATCTCCCAGCTCAGCAGAGGATACCTGCCCAATAGATGTAGATGTAAGAGACATGCACACCTTTCCATCAGTTCCTTAAGGCTTCTTTCCCACACTCCTACACCTGGAGTTGCAATCAGGTGCTCGAGATTTTCTGTGGCTTTACCTACAGGTCTTCATGTCACAGGATGAGGTAGCCTCATCCTGGAGCGAGTTCTTAACTTCCACATGAAAATTTAGAAACACTGGGGGAAAGGTTTCCCTTAGAGAGGGTACTTGGAATCTCTTGTCTCTAGCAAAAGTCATGCATGTGAATGGTTTATTACTAAAACACTCCAAGGCAGTGTTCCAGCCATGTCCTTTCTGATTCCATAGACTTCAGCTGTTTTGGACCAGCAGTTTCACTGTAACATACTGTTGGGGCCTTCCCCCCTGCCATGTAGTCCTGGGAGAGGGGCCCTGGGGGAAGACATGGGGTTTCCCTAGCCCCTACTCAGCCTCGTTCCCCATTTGTTGTTTTGTGTTCCACTGCGCAGGGAAGGACTCTCGGGTCCCATGATTGCAGCAGTTCCTCAGCAGAGCTCCGGCCATGCGGCTGGAGAAATAAACATCTCTCTGAAACATCTATCAAGAATCTGTCCATATATATTTCTTTTCCACGGGCCTTGTTGTTTGATAGGTGTGTTACAGTATCTGCACTGTAACAACATACCATGGACAGCTCATAACAGCTCATAACTTCCTGCATTCCACTTCGAGGTTAACAGGGTTTTATTTGAGTGTGATAATTCTGATTTGCTTGATAACCCTGGGTGAAGCTGGGATTGTCAACAGCTTTCTGGATGAATACTTGGACTTCAGCATAATGGAGAAAGTCCATAAATTGTTCTGAAGACAGTTTTTTTTTTAAATAAATAAATGACATGGATGCTTTGCCTGAACCCCAAAAAGATGATAAGCTATATGTGAATAAAACATCAGGGCTCTTTCCTAACAGCTCATTGCAATGTAAAATGCATGTTTTTCCTGAGCTGTTTACACTTGCTCCTTTCCCTACACTCTAGGAAAAGTCAGTGAGACAGAATGTCATGTCACATCTACATTTGCTCTCTCAAATGTTCTCTTTCCCTCTATGGTATTGCAACCCCACAAACAAGTCACATAAAAACAAACCCATTAATTCACTAAGTAATTTAGTTGCAACTGGCACTGCAAGCATCAGCCCATCTTACCCATTGCCCTTCAGTTTTGCCAATGCTTCTATATCTTCCTGCACTGCTGTTCATTTCCCCCAGCTGTGCCTTCTGTTTTGTGCAAATGTAAAAACACTTCCATGCGATATGCTGCCGCAAGATCCCCATATTACAGGTATATTCAATGCCACTGCTGTATAAGCATATATGGAAACACTTCTTACTTCAGAAAAATGCTTAAAGCTTCACTTGGCCCCAAGTTTCTGCAAAGGACTTTTGGATTTTATGTTTTGGAATGTGCTTATAGTTCAACACATGCTCAAACACTCTTCCTTGTAGAAGTGAGGCCATCCTGTGGGCATATCCCAGTCCTCACAGGAAGCCTCCTGAAGACAGGCTGTGCCCAAAACACACCACTTGTGAAGGGGAGACCAGCCCAGACAAAAAGAAGGTACAGATGCTTGTGTAGCAATTTGACCCACTGCACTACCTCCCACTAAGGCACAAGATGGCTGGAGTGTGAGAAAAACTACACAAACATTCCCAGATTCCCAGAGCATGACCACAGCTCTGGCGATCATAAAGTCACAGTGAAAAGTAAACTGACTTTAAAAACAGTTTTATGCCAGAAGAAGGGAAAAGTCATGGCTTACCACTGTGAGCTCAAAGTATGCCAATGACCAATTTAAACTATGTAGAAGAACAGAGATGCAAGGCCATGCCTGTTTTGGCAGCTCCTGATAATTCAAATTATTTAGGCAATGCTGAATATACTCATGCGAGAGCCAGCAAGAAGAAACTTTCCTTGTCATGCCTCTGAAGACATGATTTGGCCCAAAACACTGCACATTCATAGTGGCATTCAGTCAAATCCATATAGTGAACATGCTTATTGTTGTTCCATCGTGCACTGAGGTTGATAACCAGACCACAAGATAACTGAGAGGTGGATCAGGTTCATAATAACCTTTCATATTAAAAAGGTGGACATGTATGGACACATGGTAGTGGGGCTGGACAAGATAATCTTTAAGGTTCCTTCCAACCCAAGCCATCCTGTGATTTTATTAAGTTAGCTCATGATAAAAAGACGCAACTTAGTGCCTGCAGGTAGGAAAGGTTGAAATGGCATTGGAAACCATAAGATGAAACAAGTAGAAAGATGCAAGATCTGAGTCCAACAGTGTTTGCTGAGGGGAAAAGGATTGATCGTGATGGTGAACAGGCTGGAGTTGACACAGCTGCAGAAAGGGCAGCTCTCCATCACTTACCTTCACGGAGAAAGTATATCAGGGCCAGATTTAACAACCACAGAAATCCTTAGGAATTCTTCCACTAATTTTCCTTCCATGGGCTAAAATATGAAAAATCCACATATGAACCTGCCCGTGATGCCTTCAGTCAGTCACAGTGTTGGAGGTTAGGATTTTTCCTATTTTTTCCTTTGTCTCAGGGAATTTTCTCCCATTTGTTGCCTAAGAGATGATAATGACAATAATTAAGAGACAAAAGATGTGTCTGGGAGGAGGAGGAGGGGGAAGGGTGCAGTTTGCTACCATCTCTTAGCATGGGCACTTTCTCTTGGGAAGTGCAGAGATACCTTGAGATTTTGGCTGGGGGTGAGGGGCTGGGCTCAGCTGTTGTGTTGCTTGGTTTGGTTTAGCAAGCCAAGCAGACTTCCCAGAGAGTGCAGCAGGACTGCTTTGGGGAGGACAGCTGTTCCTCTCTCCCGTAGCCCTTTCAGGAGGCCCCGCACTCCTGCTCTGGTTAGCTGTCGGCTCTGCAACACGGTGATGGTAAAGGAGGCAGAAGGGTCCCTGCATAGCAACCTCAGAGGAACTTTTATTTTACATGATGACAAGCCAGTTCCCAGAGGCAGAAAGACCATGTGGTCAGAGAGCTTGGGGTCTTATCTGGGGAGGAGGGGGGTGGAGAGAGCACCTGAATGAATGATCTCAGGGCGCAGGGGTGGTACATGGGTGGAGTTGGGGTACTGGAACCAATAGGGAGAATCCAAGGATGTGGCCAGGACTAGGGGCAGGGGAAGGGGGAATGATGTGGAAGGCAGACAATTTAATAAAAAAAGCAGTGGGGAAATACAACACTGCACTTGGCCCTCGCTTGGTCTCTTGCTCTCAGGACTGGAGAGAGGACAGTCGTGGTCTTGGTGCTGGGCTGCTGCTGCAGGAAGAATTCGCTGCCATGGCAGAGTTCTGTCCTTCACTGCTTCTCCTACCTTGGGTGAGCCTTTGCTCGTAAGAGAAGCCATTGTACTGGGACCTTTTCAACACCTGACCTCACTGGGAAGGACCCTCACCATCTGCTTGGCCTCAGGGGAAAATCCAGGACCCTGACCCCCTGCAGAGGGAGTGTCTCCTGGTCACTTGCGGGAGTCCGGCTGCTGCTGCCCAGCCCCATTGTTTCTGCTGCTGCTTCGGGCTTTTTGCTACACTTTAACCTGACATCCCTTGTCCCCCCGATCCCCGTGGCTCCTGACATGGCTTTGGTGTTTTTCCTACACTGTGTCTGCCACCCTGGCTGTTCTTGCCTCTGCCGTTCCAGCCTGCTGCTCCGAAGTTCCTGCTACAGTCCACTGTAGGAGGACACTGAGTGGCACTGAGACTGGCTGCTTCCTGTGGGTTTGCAAAGGAAAGCCCCTTCTCTCTCTCTCTGTCTCTCCCCTCCCACCGGTGGAGCCGCCATTGCCATGTGGAGAGAGATGGCTGAAACTCGCGCCACAGCGCCCCCTGCAGGCGCGGGGAATCATCGCAGCCACCCTGCCCGGCCGGGAGCCACCAGCGCCCCTGCCGGCTGTGAGCGGAACTGCACCGAGGGGAAAGTGCTTAAAGAATGGAAAGAGACAGCTTACTTGGTTTTCTGGTATTGTTTGTTGTTGTTACCATTGTTGTTGATTGTTTGCCTTGTTATGCATATACATACTAGTAAAGAACTGTTATTCTTTTTCCCATATCTGTGCCTGAAAGCCCCATAATTTAAAAGTTATAATAATTTGGAGGGTAGGGGGTTATATTTTCCATTCCAAGGGAGGTTCCTACCTTCCTTGGCAGGCACCTGTCTTTCAAACCAAGACACACAGGCAGCAGGAAGCACTGCTGCCAGAACCAAAATCAAGACAAAGCTCCAAACTATGTAACAGACTTGAAATACAGATTAGAGGAGGTCCACAGGACATCTACTGGTTCAAATCGGTCTTTCTTTGCCTCTGAAATGATTCCATTCCAAGCTTACCTGTTGTAGTGCTTTGGTGTGTCCCTTCCCTTCCCTTCCCTTCCCTTCCCTTCCCTTCCCTTCCCTTCCCTTCCCTTCCCTTCCCTTCCCTTCCCTTCCCTTCCCTTCCCTTCCCTTCCCTTCCCTTCCCTTCCCTTCCCTTCCCTTCCCTTCCCTTCCCTTCCCTTCCCTTCCCTTCCCTTCCCTTCCCTTCCCTTCCCTTCCCTTCCCTTCCCTTCCCTTCCCTTCCCTTCCCTTCCCTTCCCTTCCCTTCCCTTCCCTTCCCTTCCCTTCCCTTCCCTTCCCTTCCCTTCCCTTCCCTTCCCTTCCCTTCCCTTCCCTTCCCTTCCCTTCCCTTCCCTTCCCTTCCTTCTTCTCTTCTCCACAGAAAGAAATTAACAGAGACAATTTCACATGCCAGAAAAGGCAGGTGTGAGGATGCAAAGCGTCATCCAGCAACACAAAGCAAAGGGATAAACATAAACAGAACATTTTAGAAGCTCCACCAGCTAATGAGAGGGCAAAAGTCGGCCTGGAGTTAAGGATGCCACCTGTTTACTGCATCAGTGCTTTGTCCCCAGTAAGCCAGAGCAGAATGTCTGGGATGGAAAAGTGTTAAAGACTGACTCAACTATAATTAAAAACAAAATACACCTATAACAGATGGATGCTGGCAGTGTCAGTATTTAATTTGGCTATGGTGAGAAGCACATCACTTCCTGGCACATCACTTCCTGCCTGCTGATGGAGGAGTCAGTACCAGGCTACCAGGCTGCACATTCAACACGCAAATGTTCATCTGTTGCAAACGTTCATCTGTCAGTCACGACCAGAAATGATGATGGTCCAGAAATGAGGGTGCGGCCTCAAAGCCAGTTGATATCCAGGGGTCTCTTGCTGAAAGCATCTTTTCTCAGTAAGGACTCTTCTGTGCCAGCACATGCTGAGGGGCAACTCCAGCAAGCTGCTCTGATCTGGGTCAGTCTTCTTCTTTGTGCCTCCTTACCCACATCTAGAACCGTAAGGAACTGGCTGTTACGATCCAATTTAAACACAGAAGAGCAGAGGAAACTAAGTCTCTGCGAATAAAGTGGATCAAACCTAGAAAGGTTCAAAATATACCCAAAACCATTCTTAAAACCAAATGATGTTAGATGTTGCCAAAAAATTGATATATTTTATTTAATAGCAAAAGAGGCAAAGAGAAAGAAAGAGAAAAGAAAGAAAGAAATAGAAAAATAAGTGTGTGTGGGGGGTGGGGAGACAGGGAGAGAATGACAGGGGTTAGGTGGAAGCATATCACCCATCCGAGGGTCCCAATGACATCTCGTTGTGCCCCTCCATCTGGTCTTCTTGGTGGTGAGGGTCCCCCGCTGCTGCACCATGCCACCCCACGCCGTGCCACACCAAAAACATATATTAATCCACCAAAAGTGGATTAATATATGTTTTGGGCAGGTGGGAATGCCCACATTGCCTCCCTTGCAGGTGGCCAGTTTGGCACTGTCCCTTGCAACATTGTGGATCTGTTGCATCATGTTGCAGTGCTCTGGTGCAGGGTCTGGGGACTCCTTGGGCCCCCATGGTCTTTGATGGGCGATGACACCCCCTTCTGCTGTGGATGCACCTTCTCCCAGGGTGAAGGACCCCACAGCTGAGCTGATCTGCACATTGGAGGATGGGCACTCACTGTCTCTCACCAGAGGCTTCTTCACCACATGTCCAAAGCCTCTTTCCCCCACCCTTTGGTGCGAGAGCCTGTTTCGAACATGGCTGGCTGAAGGTGTTAAGCTTGTGCTATTCTTCTCCCCCAGCCTTGAGTTGTTACTTTATCTTATCTTCATCAGCGAGCAGTGTAGGGCCTCAGTCAAGACCCCATTCAGGGTGTGGTGGTCTTCTCTGCAGACTTTGTAATACAGTTTTTGCTACAATAGGCAAAAGTCCTTCATGAAGATGTTTAAGTCATAAACTATAGTATTTCAGTCTGGCATTGAGAAGGGGAATCTCACCTTAGAGGCTGTGTGTGGAGCCAAACCACACCTGACATCCCAAACAGCCAGCTGAGTGAACAGAGATCCAGTGTCTGATCCTCCATGACTCCCTGGTAGGCTGGGAACGGAACAGGAAGTAGTGTCAAGCCTTGAAGGCTGCATGGCATTTTTACCTTGGAAAGGCCATACATGTCCAATATGTCCATGTGCATGTTCCAAAAGGCTTCTGACAACACAGTCCTCACCCTGTGGTAGCAGTAGGTGATAGGGAATAACTCTAAGTGTGTGTCTTTATCCTTTCCCAGTTTTCCCATTTTCTCCAACTTCTATGTCCAGCTATGCATTTCCCTTCTTCCACCCCACCTCATCTCCATCTTGTCTCCACCCCTGAAAGGACCTCCTTACTCCCTACTTTCTCTCCCAGCACAGAATAAACACAAAAGGTTGGAGCTGCCACCTCTAACAGGCCAAATTAAGGACCAACTTCCCTGTAGCATCTGCCTGAGCACAAGCCTCTCCTCAGAGCACAGGAAGCCCACCTTGCTGGAGAAAGCAGCACCATGGCAGAAGGTGGTGAAGCATGTCCCATCCAGCAGCTCATTACAGCAGTCTGGGCTCTGCTGCACCGGAACAGCTGGGGCTGCCTGGAATGCAGGGATTCACTTGTTGGGGTGACCCAGCCCACTGCAGGGCTGGGGCAGCGTGCCAGTCAATCCCAGCCCATCCCCTGGATCGAGTTCCCCGAAGAGTCAGACTCAGGGGGAGGCTCAGAAGCCTAAGCTGCACCCCCTAGGTCTAAGCTGCATCCCCTAGGACCCCTAGGTCCAAGCCGCCTCCCCCGGTTCAGGAAAATTCTCGGTTACTCGGCTGTTCATTGGTTCTGTTATAACTCCTGCCTCTCGGTTTACCCCCCAGTGGCTCTTGTTACATTGTATCCTCCCTCTGACTTATAACTCATTGGTTGTTTTCCCCTTTCACCGGGGTTTTCAAATTCCCTATAAAACTGAGGACAAGGCTCCAAGGAGCCATCCTATCCCATCCCAGCAATCCAACCTCATCATGATCCCATCGCATTCAACCTGTTGGAAGCCAGACCTGAACAGCCTCTCTCTTCCTTTTTCTCCGAGCTAACGTGAGCCGATTCCATCGGCTCCTGCTGTGTTTCCTCTGCCGAGAAGCCAGCTAGCTAGCCCAGCAAGCAGCTCTTTTCCTGATCCCGAAGTCGCTTCTGCAACGGGCAGAAGTAATGCAGCTGGACTGTCTCTGACCTGGGGCATGCCAGTGCTCGTGCCTCGAGCACCAAACCCTGTGTTATTCACTGGCTGCTGAACCTGCTGGAGCAAGAAGGGCATCCTGGGAGGTGCCATACCCAGCCTGTAACTGCTGAGGTGTAACACCTGTAACTCCACCAGGTGCTGTGATGCAGCCATACAGAAACCCCAGGGCTGATTCAGACCTGTCTCCATACAGCTTCCCTCTCCTCCATGGAAGATTGCTCACTGAGGTGCAGGAGTGGGGTAAGACATGATCCATGTACACCAGGTATATGACTCAGATAACCATCTTTTATTTAGGTTTCTTTTTTTTGTTTGTTCTTGTTTTGGTTTTTTTTCTTTAAAAGAGGTGTGTTAACATCAGGTATTTTTCTACATTTTTAGACTCTGTACAGGTCTTAGGAAATACAGGAAATAAGCAATACTTAATGTACAAAGTAAAACCAGAAAACTAGAAAAATCTGAATAAAATGAAGCAAGTTGCTGTCAGGGATACAGTACAAATTAGTAATTAGACATCATCTGAAGTGCAATACCACTGCAGTAAGGATGAGTCAAGGAATGAAATAAAAATACTCTATTTTAAACAAACAGTATATATATATATATATATATATATATATTTATATGTATATATTTTACAGATAGTAGACCCAGTGATATCTGTAGAATTGTAAAAACATATTTACAAATGACTTTTTTTTTACCATTACATATACATCAGCACCATAGTAAGAAAGAAAAAAACCCCAAACAACCCCAAATCTAGTAAAATCTATTCTCTAGTACTTGATCCCAGTATGGAGTATTTGGAGGAAGCTTTACAAAGACAGCAGAGACTCGTCTTCACCATTTATTACCAAGGCCTGTATCTCCCTGATGCACACTGACTTGCATTGACTGCTGTGTGGTGGATGTGTGTTTCTAAGTCCTCCTTTCCCAGCTCTGTGTTGAGAGGTGAGCCCTGATTGCTCTCACCCGAGGCACAGGTGCTGTGTTGTCCCCAGCACTGTCCTCTGCCCAGAAGGGTGGCTGCCTCTTCACCCTGTCACAGCTCTATCACACAGGTTTGTGTCCCATGCTCACGCTGACACACACAGAGCCACAGCACCCTGGTCCCTTCAGGGTGCTGCTTCTCCCAATGTTTGCCTATCCGTTCCATTCTGACCAAGAGATGCTGATCCACAGGATGAACCAAAAACTTTGGCTGGTGCTCCCTTTCACTGAATTAGGGCCCAACCTGGCTCCTGCTGAAGCAGCAGGCAGGCAAACCATGCTCATCCTCAGGAGGAACTGCAATTGGCCCTTGTGCTGTATTTTAAAAAGGGGTCAGCTAAAAGAGATGTAATTAAAGCCATTTTTTAAAATGTAGCAGTCAGAGCAGGCTGGATTGATGGCTCACCTTGAGTCCATTAAAAATGCAGCTTGTACTGCTGCATCGCAGCATTTAGAACAGGTAATTCCCCCCACAAGGCAAGCACAGCAAGGGAAACTGTTTAAAAGAGAGTCTCAGTGGGGCAGTGAGATGGTTCCAGGCTCATTTGCTCCTGGTCTTTAATGTGATGCATATCTGTGCTCCACAGGAAAAGGCAGGACGTGAAAGTGTCAAGTGCCAAGGCCCTCAGCCTCCATGGAATTCAGGGGCTCAGCACTTGGCATAGCTGGGCCCAGGGAGAGCAGCGCAAAAGGAGGTGGTCAGGAGCTGGGGAACTGGGACTGGCACTTGTGCACTTCTGCTGCAGAGCAAGACTCATGGCTCACAGAGGCCAGCACTAGGCCAGAGGGTGCTAAAGCTCTGGACTGTGGGTCATGTTAACATTTTTTATGCACAACTATGTAACCTGATAAGCAGCTCTCAGCTGAAAACACTAAAGAGGTGATAGGTTACAGAAAACGGCCTCCAACTGCAGCTTGGGTACACACTCAGAATGGATGGTGACTCAATATTGTGTGAGATCTATTACAACTTCATCACAGGGCTGCTCAGCACTGGTCCAAACAGTGGAGATAGTGATACATCCCTATTAACTACAACCTTATTTGGGCAGACCCCATGTTTGGAATATCAATTATTTTACCCACTCATGAATGTCCTTTACAGTCGTCCTTCACTGACTCCTGTTCTTCAAATATTGCAGTGAATTTTATTCCAGCAAACCAGAGGGATTAGACCAAAACCATCTATTTAAAACTGAACATATCACATAGAGAGCCCAGACACTTTGGGGTAATACTACCTGCCAAACCTGCACTTTTCAAGAGGAGAGGAGAAAGTCTTCCTGTCTGCCAAACCCTCACTATACTCATGCCTATTTTCTCCTCCCCTGCCTGCCCCTTTGTGGCTTGCCTGAAAAAAAAGTGCAGCCAGCTCAGCTTGCTTTACACTGAAGGAACAGGAGGGGAAGGGAGTTAACTGAGAACAACCTGGGGAGGAAGGAGAGGGAGGGTCCCACTGAGGACCTCTGCTAATGTCTCTTGGTACGTCTCAGCCCATCAACACCCCAGGCAGCAGGGCCATGCCAAGTGCTCTGACTTGGGAAGCACTACTGCAAGTCCCAAGGGGACTGAGCAGTTCATTAAGTTTACCCACCACTAGGCTGTCTCCAGCAGCAGTCACATAATCAATCTGCCCCCACAACACTGCCAAATTTATGTTCTCCTGCACTTGTAGCAGGGTTTATCACTCTACAGTGAAAACGGTCACCTCCCTGTGATTGTTTAGGTTTGTCATGTGAGTGTTGCATGTTCCCTTAGGACAGCTCAGAGCCAGCCCCATGGGCCTGGCCATGGCTCTCTGAGACCTGCTTGCCCCCGGGGTTAAGCCCCTTTCTGACCAGGGCCTGTGCAATTGCCCCTGGATATCTCTAGGCTTTGCTCCCAGCTCTTCCATCTGCTTCCCTGGAAGCTGCAATGTGCACAGTCATATAAGGTGGGAGATATGGGACCACCCCACACTACTGTGCAATGAAGCTTTGTTTTAAGTGGGGAGAGAACAAATTTTCCCAGCCAGAGGCATCAGCTGGCTTTTCCAGTTTCCCCATTCTGCCTCACACACACACAGAGTGGGTGCTGCCACACAACAAAGATTGCTTGGTGGAAGTTTTGGGATGCTGATGTTTTCATCATCCCCTCAATCTTCCAAAGTTGGCTACAAGATCAGCTCAGTTTACATAATTAAAAACAAAAGAAAACAAAATAACCCCAAACCAAACCAATACAAACAAAACCCAACAATCCAGGAATGGGGAGAACATCTGACTCCCTCTTTGCTTGTTTAAACATAACAACCAAAGCTCCAGACTATACAAGCACATTCACTGAGGGTTTCCAAACAACTCATCAAGTTCTTGAATCCACTCATCCCCTGGTCCGCTCTTAATAATGGAGTCCACAAGGTCTGTGCCCTCTGCTAAACTGGAGAATGATGCCCCTGCTCCTTCGTTACTGTAGTTATAAGATATGTCCTGAGTGGGATTCCTCTCGTAGGCCTGGCCTTGGACACTCTGAGCAAAGGTACCGCCTGGCATTTGCTGCGTTGGGGGTTGACTGAAGCCTGACATGGCAGGGACCCCTTGGGTTATTGTTGGCATCACCATTGTCCTGGCCTGGCTGGCTGCCTGTTGCCCAGGTAGTGGTTGCAGCAACTGTCTCCCCAGCGTTGGGTTCAGGGCTCTCACTGTCCCACTTGTGTCCACAACTGTCTGATTGAGCCCCTGTGGGAAATGCTGCTTGGATAGCCGTGGCTGCCCGGATGGCATCACGTATGTGGTGGTGCCATTGTTGAAGGGCCCCATTTCACCACTAGTCCTTCCAGGTATGCCTTGCAAGCCTCGCTGCAGCCAGTTTTGTGTTCCTTGAGGGACAGTCCCCATCAGGTTTTGAAGTCGTGGTGCTTGTGGCCTTGGCAAGACCTGGCCCACAAGTCCTTTCATCTGCTGCTGATGCTGGGGAAGAGCAGAGTTTACCAGCATGGTCTGACCAAAACTGCCAACCATTCCCACTGCTTGTCCAGAGGCAGGCTGCCTTGTTCCCTGGCCTGCGCTGTGTGCCACGTTCATGCCACTTTGGTTTGGGTGCTGCAACATTTGGCTCATCCCTGTGCTCATACTGTACATTCCTGGCTGGCTGGAAGAGCTATAAGGAGCCATGCCCATATCCGACTGGCCTGCAGTGGTGGGCAGTGTGCTCGGGGTCTGGGAGGGACCCATGGCCATCATGTTCGCATTCTGGGCAATCATTCGGGATGTTCTCATGCTCTGGAGCGCTACTTGGTTTCTCACAGCCACTATATCCTGGGATGAACCTGCACCAAAAAGGGAGGAAGGTAAGAAAGAGCCCACAACCCTGTAAAGCTTAATTAACACATCTTTGCATAAGAGGGAATCTGTAGGAGCCTCCTCAGCAGCACTTATCTACTTCAGCTACACCTAATTCAGCTTCGAGCAAGCAAATGGGAAAACTTCCACCAGTTTTCTTCATTGGCTGCAAGGCAGCTGAACTTCAGTTTACCATTTGAAGTTCTCTTTTAAATATCTCCATTGTCTTTGGAAAGTAAGCCTTTAAAATGGAAATGTCAGGCCCAGAAGGCCAATCAATGTTTTTAATAGCTCAGGAGGCATAAATGAATGGATTTTCTATAGCATTGCTACTGATTAATTCTAGGAAAGAAGAAAAATTGGGTTTTTGTGAACATTTAAAGCAGGGAGAGTATATTAGTGAATCAATACTATAAGCACATTTTACTTCACCTTAGGCCAGTGATGGGAAACCAGAAAATCCTAGCCTTGTTAAATTCCACACTGTGGCAGATAACTTAACCATGCTTGCGTCTTACTTTCAGGGGTAGGGGGGAGCTATTGATTTCTGGGAAGCCAATATGCTTCTGTATTTACTATCTTTATTTAAAGACAATTACCTGGAGCCCAGATTATGCCATGGGTTCATTGTGGATTTGAGTCACTACAAATACAACAGTCATATTTGAGTCACTAACTAAATAGTCACATTCTTCAGATTTGAGTGACTAACTAAATACAACACAAGGCAGGTGAAGCTCAGAGTGTATGAGGCGCACAATTGCTCCAGGCTCAAATGTTATTAAATGCCAGGTGTAAATATAAAATCATTGCTTAAGAATTCAGAACTGTACAACAGAATCTGAATGTTTTTAAATCAGCCCCTATTTGTTGTCTCTCAGTGGCAGACAACACCCCTGAACACTGGTCCCTGTTATTGATGTTGGCTTGGTTTCCATGAGAAATGGGTCTGGATAAAGGAAGCATCATTTCTATACATGTCATTCTATTACATAATGCAGAGGATGGCTACAACTCCATTTTCTGCAGCACCACAAGCTTCTGGTGGGTGCTTTTAGCTCCAGCACACAGCTAAATGAAACATTTTGTAGCATGAAGAGAGACCATCTGGATCTCACTGGAACAGGCCACATGTAGTGGCAGCTTTTATTTTATTCATGCTATCAAACTGCTTTCTTAATGACTGGTACTGGGGTTCCCTTGATTTCTCTTAATTTAGATCAGCTCCTTCCATGATTAGAAACAGTCTTTTTACGATGACTCCAGCAAGTGTGTAAGATACAGAGAATGTTAAAATCTTAATGCATCTTCAGCTACTTTTTAATTGAAAATGGCAGCTGAAAAGCTCCAAAGGAGTCAATAACAGCAAGTGGTTCACATACTACTTTTGTTAACCACTGTCCTTGGCATAAGTGACAGGAGATTAGACAAGGAATAGCTATATGAGAGATGCAACAGATTTTAAGATTTTAGGCCACCTTCTGGTCTCATTTACACATAACCTACTGCACTGGATTACATTCACGTGACTAAAAAGGAAAAAATGGTGAACTATTTAAATTAGTTAATTTATGAAAATGAATTCCTTGCTCTGTCAGATTAGCCTGAACTCTCTTCTCTGTTTCTTTTAAATAACACATACAAAGGCAATGTTTCAAAGAAGCATGAATGCAGAGAGATTGTATGTGGGCATCTCAGTGGATGACCGTGCACACACACTTCTTAATTTTGGAAAATCAGTTATTGGGGAAAAAAAGTAATTTCATACAGAACTTAAGGAGCCAAAGATAAAAATGAAGAGGTGATTAGAAGAAGCCATCCTGACATATGCAAGTAGAAGACATGGCTGCCTGTTCATATCCTGGGAACCAGAATGGCAATGTGAACTGTCCAGAATTGCCTCCCTTGTTTTCTGTTGCAGCTACATGACATTACCATGAAAATACAGCACAGGTGTGTGTTCATTTCATGTCTACATAGAAATAATGGTTAGTGAAGACATTCAGCTGATGCTTTGCACCTAAAATCTCAGAATTAACTTATTTTCCTAATTTAAAATGAGTACACTTACATTCTTCAGTTACCTGGGAGCACATCAAAATAATACTTGTGCTTTTTTTGAGATCATTAAAAAAATCTCTATTTACATCTCAGATATTTCACTGTGTTTCCCACACCTGAGATTTATCAGTTCTTCTCCAGGTACGCATGACCTCTCTGAAATTCTCTGCTCATCAAATTAGATACAGTGGGGAATGAAGGAGGGGGAAACCCAAGATACAGTCAGAAATGCTATCAGGAAAAAAAACTCATAAGAGTAGAGGCAAACAAGATAAATCCGTGAATGAATCCATGATGTCTGGATGTCAAAGAGGCAAAACAAATGTCAAAAAAAAAAAAAAAAAAAAAAAAAGCAGCTTTCACTGAAGGAAGCAGAAAGGAAAACATAAACTTAACTGAATATGCAAACTTGGGAATTCCCCTTTGGTAAAATATGTGGTGTGTGCAACAGCCTGTGTTCCTCTTCTTGTACACTGCTCAAACCCTGGTATTCAGAAACCGCACAAGCTTTCACTTGCTACCTTGAGGGGCACTGACTCCAAAACAGGAAAAATAATTCGACTTTTACCTTGGAATTGATTGGCCTGTTGCACTGAATATGGGCTTCGCTGTTGATGCAGATGCTGCCGAGGCAAATGTGACTGCTGCTGCAACTGCTGCAAATGAAGGAGGGAAAGAAAAGCAGAAGAGACAGAAGACAGAGGTGATTACTTAATTAATGGACTGATTGCAAAACTGCAGAACTGCACTGGTTCTTATCTGGCGAGGTGTTCTGGAGAGACAGGTAGAGTCATCTGGAGAGTCCTCCTCAGAGCATTTGGGCTACTCAGCACTCAGACTCTTTTTGGCTCAAAAAGGAACAAGCACTGAGGCCAACATCATCGCATCTTACCTACAGCCATTTCATCCTGACCTCTACAGCATGAGCTTAACTGTCTTCATGCAGAAAGGAGAAGGAGGGATGTGAACTAACGTTGCTCACCTAGGTCTAAGGGCAACTGTATCCACACACACACACTTTCCTTCCCTTAGTCCCGCCAAGGTCCAGAGGTTTGTGTTCCTGGTGCAAGACTTTGCTCCATGTCTGCACTCATAACACTCAGCTGCAAGGATTACTTAATCCTGACCCAAGCACTGCAGCCTAGGAACATTCCTGAGCCAAAACAGAAACGGATACTAAGGCACATTTCCTCTTGTGCTTCAGTGAATGATATTGGAGGAGTGGTGACTGCAAAATGCATTGCTCCCTTGATCCAGACCACATTGCTCCTCTGTGGTTGTTTTCTATGAATACTTGTGAATATTTTAAAACAGAATCAAGGGCTGATTATAAAAACAGAGCTTTCAGATGCTAAGGTGTACTCAACTAAGCACTTACTGAAAGGACGTCTTGTAGCATCATCTGCAGCCGTACAAATACTGTGTCCAAAACCAAGGATGTGTAACAAAGGTACAAGAATGGCAGAGATGGGAAAGAAGGAAGTATTAATCCCTGCATTCATAAGTATGCGTTACAAATTATCAAAAAGAAAGAGGGACTCTTGTTAGGCACAAACTACCCCAAAGCTAGGAACCTGAGGACTGTGACTTTGCCACTTTTCATCTCTGCCAGCACAATTGACAGCCTCAGTCTGGTGGCTTTTAAATTCTTTTAGGCTTGCCCTCAGCAGCCAAGTCACTGACTGGCTCTTGGCTTTATGCATGTGAATTGGCCCAATCCATGGGATGCATTACTGCATCCTCACTCTCATGCACTTGTTCACATTTGAATCAGTTCAGGCATCTTTATCCTAAATATTTCTAGGAGCATCCTTCCTGTTCACTGAGAGTAAATTTTTCTGTTTCTCAGAAGCAACAAGAGAAAGGGGGGGAGGCAATCTGTATTTCTGTGGTTACACAGCATGCATGTTTTCTAACACAAATTTAAGCAGACAGTCTTAAACTGTTTTTCCTTAGCAAGAGAGAAACCAAGCTTAAAGCAACTGCTGACCTACCAGAGCATTATCTAAGTAACATTAGGGGGCTGGAACTTTAAACTTGGGTATGATCAATCAACAGTGTGACTTTCCAGTGGTTTTCTCTTGGACTGCTTTGAAACTACAGCTGAATTAAGCACACACCGCCATTCAGACTGCGTAGTTTAACATCCATATTGCAAAGCCCGGGCTGCCTTAAAAGTGGGCCGCTGAGGCTGCAGGGGCAGGAGGGATCCTGGGAAGCTGAACCAGGGCCAGCCTGCGTTTGAACTCTGTGGCACAGCTGAGGAAGCCAGGTGATAGCTCCAATGCAGCTCTTCCACATTGCCACTGCCAGAGGTAGTTTCACTGTTGTCCCACTTCAGTTTCTGGTTCTCCCCTTGCTGCTGTCTCTCCCTTGTATGACCTAATTGCTCCTACTGGCACTCAATAAACCAGATTAAGGAATTGGTCTGGGTAAATAGTAACATTTTTCTTTGCTAAGGCTTCTTTTAACCCATATCCATTCTTTGACCCAGATTCCTGTGCAGCTGTGCACAGATTTTGCCAGTGCAAGACCATAATCAGAGCTAGGGGAGAGGACCTATGATGGTAACTGCAGCTGAGTCTGCTTCTGCTGGAGTAAATGCACCATTAGATGCCAGGTTAAGAGCTAACTTTTCCAGTGCCTAAAATCCAAGGTAACTGTCAAGCCCACTACTGGAAACATGGGTAATAGTTGCCAAGATAATGGTAGGACTGATACAGTTGCCTCTTCTTTGACAACTATTGCTGAAACACCCAGACAGGAACCACAAAGAGGGAATTCCCAAATCTAGAAGGAAGAGCTGGTGCTGCATTGTCTGTAGCACTCATGCTCATCCCAGCATGCGTTGGAGACAGATGGATACTGTACCTGCTCCGCTAAGATCTGCTGCTGCTGCTGCCTCTGCTCTCGGAGAAACTGCTGTTTCTGCTGCTCCATCACATGCAGCTGCGCTCTCTGCTCGATCAGCATCTGCTTCATGATGGCCACCTGGGGCTGGCTCCCAAGGAAGGGCCCCCCAGAGCTGGTGCCTGTGACTACACTGCTGGAGCCTGCCGGGACAGAAGGCTGCATGGGCCCTGTGGGTCGTGACAATCCCACCTGGTGCTCCTGTGCAAAGAGAGAGGGAAGACCTTGTTACTGGGGTGCTCCACAGGCAAGGGAAATCACAGATCACCAAGCTGAGGAGGCACAGAGTCTGTGGGTGAAGCCTAGAGCTTGGAGAAAGTGAGTCCTTGGAAAGATGCTCACGGCTTGTGACTGAGCCATGGACTGCTCCCCACAGGGAATAGGTTCCTCTTTTCTCCTGGAATCCAAAGCCCCTCAGGTAAAGCAGGAGTACTTTATAATTCATTAATAATGAAACAATGAAGTTGTGTGCTAAGTTTTTTCATGCTTCAGAGTCATGTTTTTCTAAACTTTTTCTTCCTTCTCAAGGAGACAAGTACATTTTCTCTTCCATTCTGTTTCCCTCTCTTCATAACAGCAATTTAACAAAGCTCTCTGGATTGAGAAGCCAAGATGTTAGGTGCCCACAACGAATAGTGGGAGCTGGCAGCACTAATTCTTCTCCAGATCCTCAGGATTTAACTCCAGTTAGTGTTTATTCAAGATTGCCATCCTGCAGCACGGAACCAGGGTGTGTGGCTGGAAGGACTCAGTGCAAGCACCTTCCCTGCACACACCTCACTCTCTCTTCATGTTCTAAATCCAATTTGTTGCCTTTAAGTGCTAGGAAAAGCACCGACGAAAGCCCGGGGTAAATCCCAACCCGCGTCCCGGCGGAGGGTCGTAATCAGGGTCGGGATTAGCGGAGCTCTCCCGGAGCTGTCGCCGCCGGCAGGTGGCGCTGCCCGCCCGCGACCCTGCCCGAGAGGGGCCGGCGTCTTTCCGGCGCCTCCAGGGAGCATTCCCGGGAGTCGGCTGCGGTCTCCCAAGCCGCCCCCGCCCAGCCCGAGGCTGTCCCGCGGCCAGGGCAAACTCACGACACCTCCAGAGCTCCCGAGGGGCCCGGCCCGGCACCACGCCGCCCCTGATGCCGTATTTGAAAACCAGCGACTGCGTGCCCGGTCCTTGTCTCGGGTGTTAAGAGCCTGTAGAACCTCTTTAATTGATGAACAGAGACGACAGGGACTTACTCAAAACCACCAACTTGATGGAAAGGACCTGTGTCACTTTAGCATCCTTTGTGCAAAACCTGCCAGGGTGAGGTTCAGGTTCACCTGCTTCGCTGCGGGTTTGAGTTACGTCAGTCACTGCATGATCTGGACGTACAGAAAGGTGATCTTGCAGCCCCCACCCCAACCCAGTCAGGGAAAGGGTTAAGTTCAATGCTGGAGTGTAGCTTGGGAAATGAAGATCAGCCTTTCTGCATGAAGGTCAGGTTTTCAAGGACCCTTCTGAGGAAATAACAAAATACAATTTGTCCACATTTCTACTTTGCACAGATACTCCCTGAAGGGCTCTCTGCTGAAAGGCAGCTCTCTGGTATTTAGGTTCTTTCCCCTTTTAACATCTGTCTTGGTTTGAAAGTTCTCTCCCTGTTCCTCTTTCCACTTCTCCTCCAGTACCATCCCCCACTGCACTTTGCACTTTACAACCTGGTCAAGCACGGTCCCCAAAGCATCCTAAGGACCAGGGCTGCAGCAGTGGCTGCGTCTCCCCTAAGCTAGAGTCCAGGAATTGCTAAGGATCCCTCAGCTCCTGCACCAAACCCTTCATCCATGCCTGTCGCTAAGCTCCTGCTTTCTTTACTTTGGGGGGACACACACATTCATTGGCTGTCTCCAGCAGAGCTGATGGCAAAGGCTTTTTCCTACCACCCCCTGGCCCTCCCCCAGCTTCAGATGAAGTCATCAAGCTACCAATTGCATAACTGATGCACAGGACTATCCTGTGTTATACTGGGAGACAGGCCAACTGCTTCCATTTATAGACAAAAGCAGTGCCATGCTGCCAAAATAATGGAGCCTTTGCTGCAGCCACTACAAGGCAGAGAAAAAGGAGGGGAAAAAACCCAGGAGCCGAAGGGCATGCTGTGAAGTGACATCCCTTGGAACTTCCTCTGTGAGCTTCAGTGCACAGTTGCCTTTGGGGCTCCAGCCCAAGTTGTCACTGAATTGCCTTCAAAAAAATCTTCCTACAGAACTCCTGTACTGGCTCCTAATGCACACATGGGTTTAGCTGAGGGACACATTCACCCCAAGCAAAAAGCACTCCATTCTCTGTTGGATTATATTATAAATTAATTCTGGAGTTTAAAAGGAAGAAAGTTTTGAAAGGACCCCCACCAGCTGACATGAGCCTAGTGCACCGTGCAGCAGCTGAAGAAAATACGAAGATTAGCACAAAGGTATCATTTCCAGTATTGTGTGCTTAGTCATTTTGAGGTACATCATGAAAACTTCCTGTTTCTGCTTTTAACAGGTTTAAAGCCAGGCCTTCTTCATCTAGACCACCCTCCTGCCCAGAATATTTCTTCTCCTTTCCTTTTTTTTCTTGGCAAGAGCTCTTCCCAGCTGATGATGAAAGGCCCTTCTGAGATCACTGGGAGCAGCCCTGGGTTGAGTGTCCTGAAAATAAGAATACAGCCCAGGCAAAAGTTCTCTTCAGGCGGGAAAATTCTCCCTAGCACCTGGGAGCAGAGCTCTTTCCCCAGTGCTCTGCAGCCCAGCACTGCTGCCGTTATCCTCTGAGGGGAGTGAGTGGAGATGACACCTGGCAATGGGCTGTGTGGCAGGGAACTGGGGATGAAGGAAGCAACGCTGGACTCTATAGGGCTGCCTCTTACAAGCCATGGCAGCTCCAGACCCAGATGCAGTCTCACCACAGGAGCCGAACACCAAGTCAAGCAGCACTTCCACACTTAGCTTAAAAACCAAACTAATCCAAGCTTCACTGACAACCCTCTTTGCTCCTGCTTTGCCTGACAGCTCCCTCTTTGTCCTACTGCACCCTGAGCCTTCCTGCCCCTAGACTTCCTGCTCCTCCTCCTCATTCCCTACTACCCCTTTCTCCTTCCTACACCCTCTGCCCAGCCTTTGCATTTTCCCTTCTCCACTGCTGCCTCTTGCTTCACTCTCCAAACACCCCCATCAGCACCTAGCCTGTGGCTGCATATCACCCTTGCAGCTGCCCATGCTGGTCTCCCCAGTGGCCCATGCTCACAGCTTGGCTCACCCTGTAACTCCCAGAGACCTGCAGCAGCAAGGGGACTGCCCAACTCCTTCCCCCAGGGCCCTGTGCTCGTGTGCATGTGGGCATGTGTATATGAGGGTGCCCTGTGGGCAGGTAATCCCTGAAGAGAGTGACAAGATGCCCTAGAAGGGAAAACACAAGTTGTATTCTCAGGCTGTGATATCTGGGAAAATGGTACAATGTGATTTCTCATTTTTCACTCTGGCTCTTTTTAACACCACCCAAAGCCACTGTGTGCTGCTCTCAGGCTGCAAACAGCTCTCTCCTGCTAACAGTGGCTCAAGCAGAGTCGCAGGCATTCCAGTCAGGAACAGTGGTGCTGCAGCTCCGCTGCAGGGTCCTTGCCAAGGGACAGGTGAAGCCAAGAGCTGGTTACATAAAGGACGGATGGTGCCAAGGCCCCTCAGCTGTGCCACAGAGTGAGTTCAGACACAGGCTGGCCCTGGCTCAGCCTCCCAGGAGCCCTCCTGCCCCTGCAGCCTCCGCTGCCCACTTTTAAGGCAGCCTGAGGACAGAATCGAGAGCTTGGCCCCTGGGAGCAAAACCAGGTATTGAAGGAGCCAAAGAGCGGCCTGTTCACAGAGCCAAAAAGCAGCCACTGTTTACAAATGGCCAGCATAACACACCTGGGCAGGTTTGTAGAGCTGCAGGGCACCTGGTAAGATGAACTTGTGCAGGGATCTGGCTGCTTACTTAATGCCTCCACGGGAGTTGCCCCCTGTGGATAAACTGATCATTAGTGAAGCAACAGAAAGATAAATCCTGTGTCTTCCCAGTGTATTTCCAGGGCTCTACTGGAGTGATGGGATACTCTGCAGGATCTCAGAGTAACATGTGTGATATGTACAGTTATGCACAGTAAAAAGATAACAAAGGGGAGTGGAAATGAGATTTTCCTCTTTGTCTCAAATCTTATGTGCCTCTTCCTTATCATGCAGCAATTTATTCCTTCCACATGTCATTCAATCCCCCAACTGCAGCTAAAAGCAGTCACACAATTTCCTTTCAGAACAAGCAGAACAATCACCAGCTGAAGCCCCAAGAACCAGGCAGGGACAGCCAAGCCTGCCCATTATCCCTCTGTGCACAGCCTGATATCAGAGCCCTTGGATGTGGAGGAGCCAGCTATGCTTCCGCTGAAGGTCGGGGGCAAAGTGGCATCTCAGGGAAAAGGGGGCTGTTCCAGGCAACTACTGGCAGAAATCAACAGAGGATGGGTATTCCACATCTGGGAACAACGTGTTGCCCAAAAAGCTGAGAGAAACATAGCCTGGAAAGCAGGGTGTGAATGTGCAAAACGGACGAACAGACATAATATCCTGTGCCATTCTGTGGCATGTGAGTGAATGGATATTGAATATACAAAGCAAATAGAAGCCAGGAGATAGCTTATCCTGCACACTGCATAAAAAGAATGACACTAGAAAAATGCATACAATTAGACATCTACATTTTAGAGTCAGAGCAGAAAAAGAAGACAAAAAAATGATTTGTGGCAGAAAGTGCCTGCCAGTGAGTGACTTAAAGAGCTCAATCCATTTAGCTTACCACAAAAAGAACGGAGAGATGCTTTGACCATGGTGGATAAAAATACCTTCATGAGGGAAGAAATTCCTTAAAGAGCTCTTTTATCCAGCGAAGAAGGCAAAACCAGATACAAGGACTGGAAGCTGAAGACAGATTCAAATCAGAAAGAAGAATCACATTTTTACCCTCTGATTCCATTACGCATCAGAAACGGCAGATCTCCACATTTTGATGTCTTCAAGGATGAATGACTTTCTGGATAAACAAAATGCTACTGCAATGGAATGGCTGTGATGTACAAGGTAGAACAGCCCTCACCTCTACACAGCCCTGAGCTGCTGCTGGGCACACAGGCACTGCGTGTGTGTGTGTGTGAGCGTGTGTGTGTGTGTTAAGAAGGGGGATCTTCAACCTATTACTGGGATCAAAAATATTACTCCATTTCCATACACTAGGTCACAGTAAAACATCATCCCTACCCAGTGTTTTCAGGGCAACCTGAAAGCACATTCCTATACTCCCCCAGAAATATTTCTATTGAATTCCTTATAATGTTGTGACTTGTTGTGTCTTGCAGGGATCTTCATCCTCTCTCTAAATCAGACTGCCCACAGGAAAGCCACCTTTCTCAGAATGGTACCATCTGACAGACTAAGGGAATTACAAATCCATTCATTTCAGACTTCTGGGGATGTTTTTTGCCTCAGAAAAAACAGTGTATAGGATGAAGGGATGGAATATGCTGGTTCACAACTCCAGCTCCAGCAGCAGGCTCAGCAGAGCAGATTGCTTCACCTATTTCCTCTGTCATCTAGCCTCAGGGAGGGGCTGCAAACCTCTCCTCCCCCCCCAGGCCCCCGGTTGCCATGGTCTTTCATACAGTTGGATTTGTGCACTGAGAAGTATTAATTTATCTCAAATAACTATTTTTCAAATAACTTGCAATTGCAATTTTTATTTGTCTTATTATTTTTAGGAGAGAAAAAAAAAAAGTGGATCAGCCCAAATTCAAACCAAAATAGCCTCTTTACATCCATATCTTAAAAAAAAAAAAGGGAGAAATAAGCACTGGCCCTGAGGCAAGGCTGGTGGCAGGGTGGGAAGGAGGGCAAGGATTTGAAGAAACACTGAAATGCCCAACCTTATAATTTAGGCATATTATGAAGGCTGTAATTACTCCCTTCAAAGACTGCTGCGTGAAGCTGTGCCATCATGGCATTCCACAGTGTGCCCTACCACTCGGAAAGCAAGAGGGAACCTTCAGGGAGCAAAAGGCAGGAGGAGGGAGTTGAAAACCTGGCCCATGCCAGAACTTTTCCATGCCATATCCCCGCTGCCTTCTTCCACAGCTGAGGGCTTCCAAGGGTACAAATCAGCCCCTCAAGAAGAGCTGTGACCTGCCCTTTCAGTGCTAGCTCGGCTCTGTCTTGGTCGATTTCCTGGGACTTTGGAAACTGGTTCTGGAGAAAAACTAAGTGAGAGCTGAGCTCACGGAGGCCACTGGACCCTGAAGCTGGTGCCTGATAGAAATTCTCCTGCTCCAGGTTTTAGCTTTAATCCATGCCCCCTTCAAGCCCATCCTGGAGCAGGAGGGAGGAAAGCTAATGTGAAGCATAAGGATAATCACGGCTAGAGAGCCCCTGGAAAAAGGGAGAGAAGAAAAATGGGAGATGAAAGCAGGCAAATGGTTTAAACAAACACACAGGGCCAATGAAAAGGGGGAACAGAGGAAAATGACACAATAAAAATAAATGCTGTAAGAGAAAGAAAAGCTTCTAAGCACACACAGGGAAAAATGTGGGGCTTGGAAAAAGCAAAAGTGTAAGAAAAAGATGCTCTAATGGAGCTCTTTAGCAGTTAACACTCCCCATTACCAGGCAGCCCCTTTCCTTCTAATGGCCTGAGCCTGTACCATATTATCACTTGGACCCCATGGAGCTCACTGGTTGTTGAGGTATTTCGCAGAGCCTGGCTGTAGCTCACGCCTAGCAGAAGCTGCCTGAAGTCTCCTGTGGATGACTGCAGAGATTTTTTTTTACTCTAGGTGGAATTTTGTTAAATTTCCTCTTGGTTGTTTTGTTTGAGCATAAACAAAAGGTATTTTTTCACACTTAGGGGCGTTTTTCAGATCCTCTTCTCAGTGCTGTGATAAATGAAATATTTCATTTTTAGAAATTCCAACTTGGCGCTTGTGTTGCTCCTCAGCAAGCAGTGTGTAATTTGCCAAGCCTGAAAGAATCCTGGCTGAGAAATAAACACAGTGGGCCATATGTTCTCCTTCCCATATGCAGAAGGCACCTTACCTCAAAAATTGGGAAGAAGCTGCGATCACCCCCAGGTGTTGCTTCTGCCAAGGCAAAAAAATATCCACAGAAAGACGTATGGCAAAGGCTCTCACAAAATAGCCCTCTTCCTGCATGGCTCCAGGGACCTCTCCTGCACTGTCCCTGACCCTGTGGCTGGTCTCTGGCCTGGTGGGAATGCAGGGAGGAGTCAGGGAGTGTGTTTGCCATGTCCCTGGTGCTTGCAGTAAAGCGGCACTGTCTTCCTGGGTATTTCCTGGCACAGCTTGGGAGCGATCTGCAGCTTGCAACTGCTCCTTTCACACTGCTCTCTTCTCCCTCATTCACATCGTGCCCTCAGGAGAGGGAGATCACACACCAGCAGGATTGGGTGCAGTGAGGCCTTCCTTCTGCTCTGTGCCCATACAGGACACAGAGGGAGAGTGTATCTTGGATACCCAGTAACTCAGATCCCTGGTGGGCTTCAGCAGATTATGAGTGGGACTGATAAAAGCATTGGTGCTATGAGGAATGGTCATCTGTATCTATTCATGCATAAATTCCATGATCTTCCTCTGCCTGTGCCTCTGACAGTGACTTCAAAGAGCTGGAATAACTCCCTTGCCTTGTTTGTACGTGCTTGTCTGTGCAGGCCCTCTGGAGGTGGGACTTCCATCTCAAATCAAGAGCCAAATATTTCCATAAGGCAGGCCCAAGGGAAGTGGTCCAGCTGCCTGGCAAAGCCACAGGATCTTTGTTGTGGTTTCACATAATTAGCTGCTGATAAACCAAGCTGGTTGGGATGGCACAACAGGTGTAGGATTTCATTAGCCAGTTCTTTTAACATCCTTGAATTCAAGCAACCCAGATCACCTAGTTGCAGCACTTGAAACTCATTTGATTTTTTGTTCCCTGTTGGATGTGGTCTTTGTATTTCCATCAGCCACCTGGCCTGTACTTTGACACTCAGTCATCTTAGTCCTACTGAAAACTGAGATAAGGTATTCTGATTTGGGCTATGCCTAGCTTGTCTTTAAGGTCTTTCACCTCGACATGTCCCATATGTAGGGTTTCCTCTATTTGTATGACTAAGGAAAACCTCACAATTGAATTAATTTCCTTTGCAAGGCCTAACTCAGCTCAGGTTTTAGAAGAACTGACTTTATCCCTAGACTTCAAGGTCTCTAAGGTATAGCTTGCTTTGCTGATCAAGCCCTTACTAATGCTGTCTGAGGCTTTCTAGATAGCCTTGATACCGCTTAAGCTTTAAATTTCCTTTTTTTTTTCTTTTTTTTTACTTCCTCCACAACATGAATGCTTTTTTTGCCTCCTTCTATGCTGCCATCTTCCTAATGCCTACTTATCTTTGCCAGCTTAACTAGCCCTCCCAGCGCAATCCCAGCTGCCTTTTTGCAGCCTTTGAGTCACCTCTGAAACCCTGCCTTCACTGGAGACAGGTCTTTGCACAGGACTGTGTTGATCTCTCCCATGACAGACTCAAAGCAAGACATGATCTCCTTCTACCCCCACTTCCCATCCTGCTCAGCTCTCTGCTCCTGGCCACAGAAGAGGTGGCTTCATCCGTGGTTCCCAGCCCTTCTGCTTGTCCTGGCAGTCTCACTGGGTCCTCTCTTCTCATCTCTCTTGCCCTCATCTTCCTTCTCCTTTTTTATATCTCCCTCTTCTCTCGCTCTTTCCCATTGCAGCACATGCATGCTTTATCTCTATGCTTAAAAAAAAAAAGTCACTATGAGTCAACCCTTGACTCCTAGTGACTCTCCAGCTCTCACTCTACCTCTTCTCACTGTCAGCTTTAAGCTAATGGAGCATGCTGCTGGTGATTTATATGATTTAGACTGAATTTAGGCTCCATCTCCAGCAGATTCTTTTCCAAACAGGCTTTCACATCTTTCCTGTCACAGAACCGGAATCACAGAGTTTCTAATTTCCTTTGTCTGGCTGTGGGTCTGCACTACACCAGGCTCTCTGTCATAGCCTGTCAACTCCTTCTGGAAATCTGGTCCTCCTTTCCCAGTGCTCCTACTTGACCCCAACACCTTCATGTGATTGCTCAGGGTTACTCAGACTATTTCGTCACTGCTCACCCTTCCACCTGCTGCCATTCTGTGGCTCTGTGTCCTCATCCCTTGTCTCCTTTCCCTTTCCCTTGTGCGTCCGAGTGAGCTCTCCCTCTGTACACATGCAGGAACCTTCTCTGCACCAGTGACTCACTGACCTGCCTCTCTGTCCCTGGCCACTTCCCATCTGTTCTGACTAAATTCATGCTCTGCCTCTGGGATTGTCTTGTGGATATCTGTCAGATCAAGCTCGAAGTAGGCTCTCATCTTACTCCCTAGGCCTGCTTTCCTTCCTGTTCCTTCAGTCCCTGTGGGCAGCACCATGGCCTGGCTGTCATTCAGTCCATGGCCTGGTTATTATCTGTGCCCCCATGCTCTGTGCAGTCCCACAGCCAGGTTCCCACTGCCTCACACCCTGACACTTGCAATCTTACTGTGCTTGTAGACAGCCCAAGTTCTGCTGTCCTGCTCATTTTTTTTGCCTGTCATCCCGCCTGTGCCATCTCTCTCCTTGCAGACCTCTCTTGGATTCCCTTTACTCTGGATTTCCACACCCTCCCTTGCTCTCAAATTCAGCTGCAGCATATGCCACCTCACACATCATCTCTCTCTCACTGCTGAGACTTTCTGTCACCCCATCACAACCCACTCTTTTCCACATTCTACATTTTAGCTAGAAGTGCCTTCATGCTTTCCTCCCTGCTGGATCTCATTCTTGGGAGGACAGCCTCCAAATCACACAAATCTGACCCTGAATTCTGCCCCCAGTATAGTTACATTTGTAGAAGTTTCTGTCTCCATGATGTCCAGCCATCTTCTGTTTCCTTGTACTCCCTAGTGTGTTTGTTTCCCTGCATTAATTCTTATCTTACTCTTAGGTTAGAAGTATTTGTAGGGAAAGAAACATATTTACATCCTGCATCTGCAGAGAGCCCAGAACAATGAGACTCCTAAACTGGGACCACGGCTCAGAGGTGCAATAAATAGTGTAACAAATACAACTTCAATCTGCATACAGTTAAATACACTATTTTATATTCTGTAGGTATGAAAACACCAACATTTCACTGTGCCTTTGCTTCACTTCTCCTTCTTTTAAATAAGGATGAGCTATTGTGTGTGAAAAAGCCAGGAAATAAGTTACAGTTCCCACGGCAATTGTAACTCAGCCCCCTCCAGTGCAGCACAAAGGTTATCATCATGTACAATAACAGGGGATGCTGAACACATGCAAAGTGACCAAATTACTGTCATGGCAGATAACCAGGTCTTTGAACTTCTGTGCAGGTAAAATCTTAGGCATTTACTGGGCTTTTAGCATTTAAGTCTGGAAATGTGAAGTCCAATACCCTATAAATGAAAGTCAGAATTATGTTGAATAGCAAGTAGCTGGTGCCGGCTTGGCGCCCTCCTTGAAGAGACACAGCTAATGGCAATAAGAAATATTTTCATTACTTTATGAGCTCTGGTAGCTGTCAACTGAGAGAGGGATCTACCGATCAGAGAAATCTGGGGAGACAGCAGTGTGTCAGAACAAATGAAAAGACTTGACACAGAGGGCACATTTTTGTTGAGCAATTTGCATTAGCACTTCTGGACAAATTCTACATTTCACATGCAATTCACAAACCAACAGCAGCATTGCTAATTGGTGCAGTTGCCACTCAACTGCGGTGCCTTGTTTGAGCTATCACTAACAGGAATGAAGACTACAGTCTTTCTTTAGAAAAAAATACAGCAATTATTTTCCAGACTTTAAGTTGGGTTCCCCCTGCCCCCACTTTCATCCTTGTAATTTCATTATCTCAGTAACTTAAAAAGGACATGGAATAGAAAAAAGGCAAATCTCAGAAAAGTCCTGCTGGAGTTATTAATTAAAACACCACTGTTTGCAAAGAATGATGCCCTTCATTAATACACCCTGCCATCACTGTGAATTTGACCATGTCTCAGGGTCCCAATGCAAAGCTATATGTGTATCTGAGAAAAACAACAGTAAGTGGCAGAGCACTGGTGACTCAAAATCCCAGCCACCAAACCAAGGCTGTGCTCTGCACAAATCTAAAATACTGATGGGATGACAGAATCTCTCTGCTCCCTCTTAGGTGATATTAGAAGTTATTTAACTGAAAACAGGGCAGATCTCCCATCCATCATTCTTTATCTTTTGTAAAGTTGAGTCTCCCGAGAAAAGGAAAAAGCATCCACACTGCAGCTTTCTATTACCACTGCTCAGAAAGCTCAGACAGCTGCAGCTCTGCTGAAGGAAAGTTTGGCTGACTCATTTTTGTAAGTTAGAGGGCTGTTTTTAGGAAACATTTCCTTTAGGCCCCATACAGTGCAAAATCCAAAGGAGCTAAAGGCATTAGCAGTTGCATAGATTATCGATGACCTCCTCTAGCCGAGAATTCACATTTCCTTACTACATTTTTTCATAATGTATAATGAAAAAGGGAACAACCTACAATTAAAGAACTTCCAAAACAGCTTTGATATCTTTTCTGTCATATGCTCAATGAGAAACCAATGTGCAATAGCAAAAAATGGAACAGCACGAGAGAAACTATACAGATGCACCTAGAGCTAAATAAATCTAATTCTGAAGAACTTGGTGCTAATGGCATATTTTGGTTGCATCTCTATGGATGAATGTGTCTGTAATGCAGTTGCATTCTGACCCTGATCTTTTTGTAGCTGCAAGAATCCCATCCCCTTTCTTGCTTCCCTTGTGATCTCATTGGCCCCATCATAAGGGTCCAGCTTCACTGTTGTAGAAGTCACTGGCAAAAGCCACATCTTATCCACATCTCCCAGCTGTGCTCTCCTTGGAAGGAATAAGAAAAGCTACAGTAAAGCCAGGACCTCCCAATCCTGATCACAAGGGACAGTCCTGGACACTGACGTTGCTTTATTTTCTGTGAAGCACAAAGCAGGTTGTTGGGCAAACTCCTGCAGTACAACTTTCTGGTGTAAGTACCTCTGCTTAGGCTTCCTTCTGCTACACCCTGGGTTACTGGCACAGCAATCACTTCCCAGTGACTAAATCCTGATTTGGAAGCCCAATTATTTTGAGTCTGACTGCACAGTCTTCTTGGTAATCAGTGCTATGCACACCCCCTGCTCCCCAGGCTGAAATCAGTTGGTATTTGTGGAAACAGGGGCTGGCTGGGTGCTCTGTGTGTGTCCTGTCCCAAACACGGGTCCCTCTCAGCATCCCACCAGTATTCACCTGGTGCACCATGGAAAAAGGGAGCCTCTGAAATCCCCAGTGATATGGGTTGCCTCCTTCCTTCCTTATCCTTTGTCTATGTTCAAAAGACTTTGCCCAGAGAGCTGATATCGCAAACCCTTCACAAAGCAAAGCCAACAGTGGCTCTGTGAAACCATGGGCTGTACTTCCCAGTGATAGAGCCGGGTTCCAATGTGGTGTGGCTGTCAGCTGTAAGTCTACAAAAACTGCAGAAGATAGCTTTGGATCTCTTAATACCTTATTTCTGATAGGTGGAGGGACTGGGGAGTGTGCAGCTTCCCACCTGCTTAAATATAATTCACTACAAAATATCAAACAGATGCATTCAGCCCTTTGTAGACATATTGTAGACATATTGTAGACATAATATGTAGACATATTACCTTATGTGTTCATGTAACACACATCTGTAGCATATTGGCAGTACACCTAGTTAATGTGTGGGAGACTCCTAGGTTCAAAGTCTCCAATGTTTCTTTTGTTCTCTAATGAATCCTTCTTTTGTTTAGTTCCACCTCCCCTTAGGTTGTAGCTGTAACTCTGTCATTAGCATCCTAAAAATTTTTTCCTCCAAAATTACCTACAACACTGCAATAGACTGGGAACCTAGTAGGAAACACCTAAATGAATCACAATTCTTACTTCAGACAGGTTTAATGGGTCTGGGTCATTTTTCAGCAGCACTGTTGCTTCATTAGCAAACTCGCTAATCAAATATTCCCCCTAACACCATGTGAGGCGATATTCCTGTGCCATATTCCAGCTGGTAAGCTTGGTTCATAATGTTTCAAATAAAAGATGCAGTCATCACTACTAGGAGTGTCACAATTTTTGTGAGTCTCTGCAGATTCTCATCTGTTTCTTAGTGTCCAAAAATCAAAGCACTCAGGCATCTCCACGGTAGCCCACTGAAAATGTTGAGCTGTATCCTTTGGATGCAAACATTTTGTTGAATTTTCACTGGATTTCAACCTAATTACCCCACACCTGATTTTCTAGATATTATGTATGAAAACAAATTTGTAAGACTGAGATATCTCTGACACACAGACTGGCAGCTGTGGTGTCCATCAGAATCACCATCCATCCTGGTGCTGGCATCTTTCTGGGCTTCACCAAAAGCTACCAACAAGTTCTGGGAAACAAGGAGCTGAAGATGCTGCTAAGGATCTGCTACCACAGACAGGCACAAAGACAGAAAGTCTTTACCCATTCGGCTGTGAATGAAATGCAGTGGGGGTTTTGGTTTTAGAAAAATGCCAAGTTTATATCGACTGAGATACTGTGCTTTCAGTGTGCTGATTCCAGGTCTTTCCAAAGTTACCAGGCCTCTTCTCCAAGACATCCTAGGGACTGCCAGAGATGGCCAGTGGTCAGGGTGTGATCTGGGGCATTTCCTCTGTGAGAAACCCAGTGCTAGGCAGGAAGGCCACACTACTGGCAGAAGTGTCCAGTGCTGTGCTGCTTTTACACCTCACGGACATCTCCAGCAACTCAACTGCAGTGCTCACACTTCCTTGTCCTGCAGCCAGAATACCTGTGCACCCCAGTAAGGCAGTTCAGCTGTATAAAAAGGATTTTGATTCTTAGCATGGTGACACATGTCTAACTTTGTCAGACATCTCAAAATTGTAACAGAGTCAGACTTCAGCGTTCAGTTTGTCACTGTGAAAACACCAGCTCCTTAACAAGCATAACACATTAGCAATGTACATTGTTGCCCTATACTCATCAACCAGCATTATTATTTTTGTTTAACTGTAAGTGGCATGTTTTCTTTGCTGGCTTCCTTCCAAATTAATCTGTTACTCTGAGCTGAGGTAGTAGTACGTGTTTTCACTGCTTACAATGAGACATTTCTCTCTTAAAAGATATGAACACACCATTGCCTGAAAAAGGCATGGTGACAATGCTCAGGAAAAAAAACCCAAGCATAAATAAACCACATTCTTCCTCTCCCTGACATTTCAGAAACAATTCTGCAGCAAACTCCAGCTCCTTTGGCTAGCCACTAAAACCAGCAAAGATGCAAGCCAAGGCAGAGCCACAAGCCTTCAAAAGCTGCTGGGGGAAGTGGTACAGGAAGCTTGTGGAATGGCCCTGTCTTCCTGCTGCTCCTCCTCACAGCACACTGTGAACCTCTATCCTGTAGCTCTCTACAGTGACTGTAAGTGCAGTGAGAGCCATAGATGTCACCTGGAAGCACCCTTGCTTTGGAAAACCAAACAGCTCCACACTCACACCGATCAACCAAATGCAGCTGCAGAGGAGGAAAGCTGCTGCATCTTCAGCAGGTGCTCGGCATGGACACAGCTGTTTGCAGGAGAAAATGACTGAAGATTTATAATGACAAAATCAAGGTGCACAGCCTGAAGGACTAATTAGCTTTATTTCATTCCCTCAAAATATTTCCTTATGGTCTAAAGTGTGTGGCAACAGTTTGGCAGTTCGGTGATTGTATGCGAAACAAGCCAGTGTTGTGTGTCTAATTTCCAGGCTTTTACTGTTATTTTCCCCCACTAAACTTGGACTGCTTCAAAATTTACTTTCTCATCTTTCTTAAGGGCTGTGGCCTTGCACAAGTGAAAACCTACAACACTTTTCTGCAGCCAAAGTCTGCCTGGAGGGTGAAAACCTTCCTCCGCAATGGCCCTGGTTGACAAAGCTGAGTGCAGTGCTGCAATGCAGGTCACATGGCATTTTCTAGGGATTTACAAACAAGATTAGCACAGAGAGGCCCAAAGATTGGTTAAATACCAAAACAAACTTATTACCTAATTAATTGAACTAGGCCTCACCTCCTCCAGAATGACTCGACCTGTTCAGCACTGGAAAGGCTAGTGTTGACACTGCCCCTGTTTGCCTGGCTGCATGTCAGCCCAGAAAGAATATTTAGCTCCACTTCACTTGCGGGATTGCATCTCGCAGCTCCACAGGAAATCTCTGGAGTCAGAGCTAAAGATATCACTGCACACTTGGAAATTCACAGCCAGCTGTAAAAGTGGGGTGGTCAGAGTGCTCAACAGCCTCCTTTCAAATGAGCGAGGAGGCTGAATTAAACACTTCACTGTGCTGGGTTCACGGCAGGCAGGGTGCACCCACAGAACCCAAAACAGCAACAGAGGAGGCTCTTCTCTTGTTGGGGATAAGGCTGAATTGATACATCCCGTTCCCAATCCCACGCTCATGAGTAGATGGGAGGGGGAGAAGTCTGAGGAGGGAGAACTGGGCACTACTGTGCTGAACGAGCACACAGAGATCTCCTCCTCCTCTGAAGCTTTCAGAAATTTTAAGAGTTGTCAGATCCATTTCGAGAGAGAAATCATAAAAAAGAACACACATCTAACATAGGCTTTCTTTTCCATTAAAAAATATCTACACATGGGTTGTGGTACCAATTGCAGGGCAAGTGAACAGACAGAGAATCCTGTCAAATCCTTGTTCTTGATGTTTTTAAATGGCATTTTGTCTGATTCTCTCATGGCTCCTGAGCGATCTCTCCAGCACTGGGAAAGCATGGGGTACCTTGGCCACAACCTCACCTACTGCCTCAGTCTTGGAGGAGGATAAGGCCCCTTCACTTCACCACAGTTAAGGCATGAACATGACACAGAAACTTTCCCTACTGAGATAATGAAAAGGCAGGATGCAAAAACAGGTCCTGTTTTCTGTTAATAGGTGCTTTCTTACTCTGTCTTATCATTTTCTCTCAAGTGATGGCTAGCTGACTGTTTGCATTTCATCTCAGCTTTGGGAATGCTCTGTACCATCCAAGCAATTCCAGTCAGCCAGAGTACACCTCTCTTTGCTCAGTGACAGGACAGCTCTGTGTGTTTATGAAGCAAGATCAAAAATGTGTAAATGTAAACAAGTTGTCCCTCTTTGAAGAGCTCCTTGGGATTCAGAGTGTTCTGTCAATAGCATTGTAAGGAAGTACTGTGGTCTTAGGGTCCTGCATGCTATTGATACAGGATAAAAAGGAACTGATTTCAGAATCTTATTTAGATCAACCTGTTTTCTTTCAGGCAAAAAGCCTGTGGTGCCACCTGGCTACAGCTGACTGGTCTCCCAAGAACAAACAAATTTCTTTGCTTCCAGACAGGTCATTAACTGGTGGAAAGGGGGCAGGTGGGTGTATGCAGCCTAGGAAGTGTGCAGGATATGTTTTTATTAACCCTGCACAGGAGAAGATGTTGTAAGACTGGTGTTTGGCAGCCTGATATATTCACAATCCAGATTTTGGACAAATCACTGCTGTGCCTGATGCCTCAGCATCCCTACCCCTACAGACAGAACAGTGACAGTTCCTCTGATTCCAACAAACTGCCCCAACCCCAGAAAGGCACCAGGATCCAGGGAGCTACAGTGCCAGCACGCTTTAGTTACATCCTCATAAAACACTTTCTCCAAATAAAAGCTCAGAATTTTATTTCTTGTCTGCATGCACCTAAACAAATCAACTGACAAAAACCCTTCCTCAAGACTGAACAAAGAAAATAAATTTCTCTATCCTATGTGATTCCCACTTCCTTTGAGCAAGGTCACTAAAAACATAGATTAAGGAGCAGGCAGGAAAAGGACAGCAGGATTCTTGGCTAAAACTGAGGGCTTTGCTGTGGCCCAGGCAGTGCCAGCTTCTGTGGATGCTGAGACAAGCATCTCCTCATTTCTGCCAGGGTGAGATGGAGCGGCAGAGCCCCATGAATCCATCACGGTTGTTGGGAGCTGACAGCCGTGTGTTCCCACTTCAGCAAACTTCTTCCCCTTTGCCACGTGTCACTTGAGTGCTGCACACTACCAGGCACACACCCGACCCCTCCTTACAGGCACCTCTGCTGCACCAGAGCAATGCTCGGTTGCCATCAGAAGATTTAAGGGAGGATGTGGAGATGAGGGCCAAGGCTGGCCATGGTTGCTGCTCTGGGCTGCTTTTGGCAGCGCTGATGGCTGTGGTGGTGTCTCTCAGGCTGTGCTACACCACCAGCACTCACTGCTGTGTCCACAGGAAGTAAAGTTCAGTGAACAGGAGACCCCCCAAGCAGGGAGCAACTCCACAGATTTCCCATGAGTGGAAGAACTGAGGAAGTTGTGGACCTCTTCTGCACCAAGGCTCTGGTCCAGCTGCCAGAGCATGTGCCAGGGTACGAGGCTGCTCAGCAGCCTGCTCTCCTGGGGTGGCTCTTCAGCATGGTGACAGCTCTGCAGAGCAATGTGCCACACTCCCAAAAAGTTGCTGTACCTGATTGGCAGATAATGGGAGTCAAGCCACAGTCCCCTGAGTATGCACCAGATGCTTAGACTGCAAAAACACTGCTTTGGTTAAGCTATCTATACTTTCTATTATGTGATGTGCTTTGAGCTAAAAAGGCTCTCCTTGGATAATCCCAGCATTTTAGACCTGTATTGCCAGCAGTGCTCTCTAAGGGCACTGTTTAGAGAAGTGTCATGTACGAACAATGGAATCACAGAAGGCAGTGATGGAGAAGATCAGCTAGCCTGTCCCTCAGCTCCCATGAGGACTTTTCAGTCCAACGCACTGGAATTACCATAATGAGAGAATCTTGCAGCACATCAATGCTCCTTAACAAACAATGAAAAGCCTGGGAAGAGGAGGTGATCAAGAACTTTGTGATACATATGCCCGTTAGCAGAGAGGTCCTTCTAGAGACGGCCTGGAGAGTGCTCTTGTTAAAAGCCAGTGGGATGAGTGACATTTAAAAAAAAAAAGGCATACATGTGTCACTTTTCCACAGCTCTTTCCTGGCTCAGTTCAGACAATTATGACTTAACTACCAGGGTTAAGTTGAAGCTTTCCACTGTGTCAGAGAACAGGATACGGAGGAACACCGTCAAGTTCTTTGGGTATTGAAATCTCATTTGCAGGAAGGGAAGGCATTCTCTGCCAGCTCTTTCTTTCACATCTGAAAGAAAAAAGTCAAACTAGGTACAAAGGAAGAATGTGGTAGATGTTTTTCCCCAGTAGCCTTTACCTGTGGTCTTTCATTTGCATGGCTGCTGGGAGAGGAGCATCCTCAGAGGCTCTCTGGAGTAAAACTGCCTTTGCATTTCACAAAAGGGGAATGGTGCCTTCCCTACAAGCCTCCTCCTGATGAGCTCCATGAGAAGCTTTGCAAGTTAGTTTCTGTCAGAGCCACCAACATGCCACAAGCCTGCTGGGTCCCTGCCCAAGGAGGGGTGACATGCCAGTGGGTAAAGGCTACACTGGCAGTGAAACCACATCCCTGCATGTGCAGCAAGGTGCTACTTGACCACCCTCCTTGGATGCACTCCCTGAAGCTGCCACTTGGCACTGAGAGAGGAGATCTGGGAGCTTAACTTTAAACTGAGGTGCCTACTCAGACAAAAGATGCCTCTGAGTTTCACTCAGCTCCAAAGTGCTGCTGAGGCTTGGCAAACACCTCCCAATGGGATAGAGAGAGATAGGCAAGAAAGTGATCTGCAAGCTTCCACAGCCTGGGAGTGAAATATCCTACTCACACTACTGAAGGGGATAAGAAAGTGGTCAGGCTTATAATGACTTGTGCCCTACAATCAACATCAAGCTGTAAATACCACTGGAAGATGCGTCTCCCTGGCGATCACTGCTTCTGCAAGAAACTCGCAGAATGACAAGATGCTCCTGGTTTCTGGAGTGCTGCAAATCTCAGTGCTGCAGCTCTCTCATGTTTCAAAATCAGGAGCTTGTCTTGCCTTTGTTCACCAGAGTTAAGGACAGAAAATACACCCACAGTTGGTTCTGCTCCAGATGTAAAACTTTACATCCATGGAGTACAGAAACTTGCTTAAAAAATACAAGAGCTGTAGTGAGACATTCAGTCATCTCACTCCAGGAATCCAAGTCTTGGGATAAAAACCAACAGATAAAATCCCATGGTGTAACAACATTACCACTTGGCTTATACATGGTCAGATTCCAAAAGTGATAAACAGAAGAGACACCATTCTCCCTGAAGACGTCTGGGAAGGCAGAAACTTAAGGCAAAATCATGTAGAAATTGATTAAATTTATTTATAGAGTTGCCAATGTAACAAAATGTTATGATGGCATTTAGTTATGTTTAGAATTGGAAGATAGGTTTTGTTTCTTGCTTAATACCCATTTCTTAAGACTTTTCCCCCAAAGGTTAAATGGTTATCTGGAGCACTACAAGCCAAGAAATACAAGATGCAGCAGCCCTTTGCTTGCCCAGAATCCACTATGAGATCCTGAATGTATTATACAGTGGGGATAATATTTCCAGTGTGTTGTGACACACGTGCAGAGTGTTATTGCTTCTTCCACACACATCTCACTGCTTACAAAGCAAAATTTGTTCTTGGACGCTTGCACAAAGACCATGCCAAAAACAATGGATGTGCTTGTACACTTTCAAACACCAGGTTTTGGCTTCGTGGAGGGAAAGTTTTTGTTGTTGTTTGGTTTTCAGAAAAGGCCTCTTTCCAAAGGTACAGTGAATCACCCTTCTGCAAAACAACAAATTACAAGTGTTTTCCTCAACCACACATGCCCTCTGTGGAAACTTAAGAGGATTCATTTGGGAAAGCAGGGAGGGACTGCACCAAGGTCTGTAAGGAAGCGTTTATTTCTTTTTCTTATTTTTCTCATTGTTAGATGATCTGCCTCTCCTCTAGGCCATGGTACACATTGCATAGCTTTAGTTTTAATTGCTGTCCACATATATCTCTGCTTGTGAGGTTCACAATTACCTCATTTCATGAAGCAAATCCCAGACTTCACATCATAGGAGATGTGGCAGGAAGCAGTTATCCTTCATGAAGAAACAACACTCGTGAGGAATTTTACTGCTGTGTCCACTTTTGATGCAAAGAAAGAGAAGGGACATCTGGCTGAGGGAAGGGGAAAGAACAAATTTTTACCTTCTGGGGCAGCAAAACTACGGTAACTTCTGTTCAAATCTTCTACATGATGCTTCTTTATCCTGATGGCTTTCCACCCATTCTCAACAGTTCTCTGTTTTAGTGCATGGCTCATCCTTGCCCTCTTCTACTTTTCCATATTAGTCTGCAGCAGCATGTAAAGTGCTCCAGGATTCTCAGCCTCAACATGTTTCTTTATCCAACAGAAACATCTGTTTTCAGGGACTTAACAGGCAGGCACACATGTGGCCCTCTCCTTCACACCAGCATCTTTTCTACTGACCTAAATGAAACTTGTATTGTACAAACCAGTCCCAACAAAAGTCAACAATTTTAGATCGCAGCGATCACAACCAAAGTGAAGATGGTAAATGAACCAGTAACACCCAACTATTGCTGTCACCAGGAAATCTTCACTTTCACCAAAAATGCCTCTCAGAGAATCTCTACCCACATAATTTCAACACTATGTAAACTGCTTAGGTAGGTTTCTGATGCTTAGCATTTTTACATCTTCTATACCAACACCTAACACCTTTTTCTGTAGAAAATGGTGTTTCCCAGATGAGGCCATTTCAGAATTTGGGGTGCCAGGAGGGGCAGGACAGCTCAAAGCCCTGTTGCAGTACTGGGCTCATCTCTGACCTGCCTGTTTTGAAATAATAAACTCACTCATAACTCATGTTTGTGAACATCCTTAATCACTGGGTACAGTGTTAAGCCTCTCAATAAGTACCTGTGTCAGAAGACAGAGATGCACTTGTGGTCAGGTCCAGGCTACTGAAAGTTTCAGCAGCCAGATGATTAGGGAAAAAAGCCCACCAGCATCTATTTACAGACCCACATATCCACCAGTTGGATTTTATTTTCATCCACAGTGGGATCTTCCATCTATATAGCCTTTGAAATATGAATCTGAAACTTTATGCTGGAGGACAGAATTAAAAATCATTTGTTACCCAGTGTCATGCTCTTGAGTTTATTTCAACTCTTTTTCCTTAACTGTGCTAAAATAATGAATATTAAGTACTGGTGGCAGCAGCAGCAAGAGCAGCAGCTGAAGAGAGACATCCAAACCCAATCCATGCTACAAAAGGAAAGGAGTAATAAAATTTCTCTCCTTCTCCTTTACTTTCTTTTCACATTTTTTTCCCAAGGATTCTACTGTCATTATTGTCCACTTAATCTTTTGCTTTCCCTGCTCTTTTCTACCAAGGGGTGTGGGGGACTGTAAGAGGTTGGAGGATTTCACATCAGTCCTCCACTTATTTTAGGTACTGACTGCTTCTGGAATATGTAATTAAATCCTAACAGCTGGGTAAGAAGAAGGGGTCCCTACCAAACTTTGCTCTGAAATAGTAAATACTAAATCTGTGAAATACTAAATCTATGACTTTCATACAAGGTGCAGGAAGTGTCCTGTGGCATCTCTGTGCCAGGCTGGTTAATGGATCTTCATTCCCTAAAACAGCCACAGTAACAATTTATGAATTGTATAAGTTGACCTGGTTAGTGTAATGTTTACTGCATAAATGTAATGATGTTTTTTCATTAAAGGCTACCAAGAATGAAATGAGTAGTCCTGGCAAGCCATCCATGAGTGATCATGGGTCTGCTGGGAGACAAAATGTGCCCTGTCAGCACTGCAGGTCTGACTACCTGCCTCTAGCCAGCTAACAAATGGTTTGGGAAGGACTCCACACAAATCATGGGGGAGCAAGAACAAAAACTGAGGAAGTTCAGAGAGGGACTCTACGAAAAAGAAAAGCATTTGCTGAGGAAAGACAACTGAGAAGGACAGCTACTGGGATGTCCTGAAAAATCTACTGGAGGTATCTGCTGGGCAGGCAGGTGTGCATGGGCACCACTGATTTAAAATATATTTAATCACGGGGACTGTCCCTACTGTTAATAAAGAAAACTTGGTTTGCCACTGGCCATATGCTCCTATGAGGAAGCCAAACAGATTTGTCCAAACTCAGCCCAGTTGACCACAAGTTAGTACATACAGTGTAGAAGTAGGAAGATGTCAGACATGAGACTGGGGAAAGGTAACAGCTTGATGCGCAAGCCTTGCAAGGCAGACTTGAGGGAGTCCAGGAAGGAAACAGAGGAGTTCCTAGTTCTGTCACTGTTGCAAGTCTCACTTGAGTTTTGGAAGCTTCAGAAAGTTAACTTTCATTACAGTCTTCCACTTAATAAATGTACAGAATTAGTTTGAAAGATCTGGAGGGAGACACCAGTTGTCATCTGGGACACACCAGGGGGGCAGAGCCCTATCTTAGCCATTGTGTGTGGCTTTCTTTGCACATTAGGAAGGCTGATAGAGGAGCTTTACTGATGAGCTGTATTTTTTTACCATGACGGTAGTTTGGAATCAAGTTATGCTATTGATAATTTACCCTTTGAAGCTGACAAATACAGACAATGAAAATATATGTTCTGCTGCCCCTTGCTCTCTCACAAGCGCTTTTCTCTATAGACATACAGGCACATGTAAAAATTAAGCAAGAAAAAATGTCCTATATTTGAATTTTTTTAATCATCAAGCTAGGGGACTTGTGCAAGGGCATTGTGTTTATCAGAACTAGACTCCTGTCAGGAAAATGCTGTAGCTGGTTGGTTTCTTAAAAACAAAACAAAACAAAACAAAACAAAACAAAACAAAACAAAACAAAACAAAACACAACACAAAAAAGTAACATGCCTGTGCAGCCGAAATTATAGAAACAGTCTTTCAGAGCAGGCAGCAAGAGACCTGGCAGTTTTCTCTGGCTGTGTAGCTCAGTGTGACAAACATGACCAAATGTCAACACATGCTCTCTAAACCCTCAACCAGCCTAATCTAGCGGGACTGTCCTCAGTGATGAGTTCCTTAAATCAAGGATCCAAGCATCAGTGTGATAGATGCACTGCTCCAAGCAGTGTGGAGCATGGCCACGCTGGGTGAGCTGATAAACAGCCACCCAGAGCTGATGAGATCTGCCTGCTCCTCTCCTGCACAGCTGCAGTGTTGTATCCAGCACATGCTGCGGAGCCCAAGCCTGCACCATCCTGCCGGGACGGAAGGGCTTAAGAATCACTTTGCCTCATTTGCAGTCAGGCTCTGCTTTCCCCTGCTGAACACCTATGTCCCTGCCTCTCAGCTCTCCATGATGGGACAGCCAAAACTGAGAGGTTGCTTTGCAAACAGCACAGAGGGGAGCAGCTCTCAGCTGCCACTCGCTGCAACAGCCAGGGGGTGTTTGTTGGGGTGGGCTGGTGGCAGACCTCTATATAACTGGGAGTGAATGGGGCTTCTGTGTGTCTTTCATGCCTTTGTGTACAACTGAAGTGCGGGACAATGAGAATGGAAACATTTTGCCTGTTGTTGACATCCAACTGCCTCCTGGAGGATACAGTCTCCACCAGACAGATGGCTAATTTCTTTACCCTAACCTCTGTCTCCAGCACTCCAGTGTTAGTATGATGTTCTGCCCCTGGAGTGAAGCCCTAATTGCTGTCAAATGTTCAGAGACAAAAGTAGTTCTCTATATATCACTCATGCAAGTGTTGTTACGAGGGTGTGAATTAAACAGCAGAAGCCACTTGTCAATTGACTCCAACCTGAGCCATTTTGCTCAAACCCTGGCTTGCACTTTAAAGGATGAAGCTTGACGATTTCTATTTCAGTGCAGGCAGGGACTGCGTGCACAAGAAGATGCAGCATCATTCACTGAAGGACCCTCAGCCGCTCTGCCTTCATTAGGCTTACAAAGGACATGGGGTGTTGGGGTCTCCTCCCCCTGCCATGGAGCCCTGGGAGAGGGGCCCTGGGGGGGAGGCACGGGGTTTCCCTGCCCCTGGTCAGCCTCGTTCCCCATTGGTTGGTTTGTGTTCCCCTGAGCGGGCAAGGACCCTCGGGTCCCGTGACTGTAACAGCTCCTCGGCAGAGCCCCGGCCATGCGGCTGGAGAAATAAACATCTCTGAAACATCTATCAAGAATCTGTCCATATATATTTCCTTTCCACGGGACTCCTGGTTTGGTGCATTGTGTTACAGAATCCCCGCTGTAACAATGGGGTGCTCTTTCCCCTGATCATTCAGAAATCCTCTCATTTTCCTCCCATGAAGAAAAATGTTCCTTTTCCTTTGTCCTCACCAGCTAAACACAAGTGGCTGTTCAGCCTGAAATGCGCACTGAGCACAAAGCCAAGACACAGAGCTCCTCATTTTTCTTGCTCACACATAAGACGTATTTTGGGACCGACAAAGTTCTCATTTCCCAAAGATGCAGCCACCATTGAACAGGCAGGTAATACTAATGGCCAGACGATGACAGTCAGCTATTGGGAGTCTGATTAGATGCACATTTATTGTCAAATTATGTTGTGTGACAGCACAGGCTGCTGAACACCATTTTAACATGCAGAGTAACACCTCAGGAGGCTCTTCATTATGCATTCAGTGGGCTATTTTCAGACTAAACAACATGTCAGTAGCTGTGTTTATCCTTTTCCACCTGGGCAGAGGAAACAGTTCAATGTTCCTCCAGGGAATTAATACATATTACAACCCATACGTCGATTCTCCTCAACAGACAGAAATGGCCAGACATATTACATGTCTCCAGAAAATATTGAGGTCCTGACAAAGAGGGATTGCTAGGGGAAAAAAATGAGTTTGAGCAGAGATCCTGAGTTTAAAGGAAGGCAAATTCCCCAGGATCAGCATGAGACCCTGCCTGCTCTTCCCCCATGCTGAGGTGCACATGCACAAGCGGCACATGGACACGCAGAGCCTCTTGTGCAACAGCTTCTGACAGCACTGTGAGAGGGGAATGCTTTTCCTGGGTCTGAAAGTGGTGGTGGGAGTCGGGCGAGCCGAACTGCATCAGTGTCTGCCCTGCGACGCTGCTGGGCTGAGAAGGCAGCATCTGCAATGGGGCTCATGGGGGCTTTCCCCCTCTCCCTGTCTCTTCCCAGCATGATTTATTTCCACTTGCTGAGAATACTTCATCTCATAGCCTTTAACAAATTCTGCTGGTGGCTTCCTGGGAATGGATTCATTCCCGTGCCTGTGACTCCACAGCAGTGACTGAAAAATGTAAAAATCAGTATTCTCCCTCTTCTTTTTCTTCCCTTAACCCACACAGCTTTGATAAAAAATGGCACCCACAAGAAGCTATTCTCCCCAAATCTTGGATAACACCTGGGAGTTTTCCTAGACATAGCAAGGCCAACAAAGAGCAATAAAAATGTTACAGGATGCCCATGTGTTTTTGGCTTATAGAGGGGAGGGAACGGGATCGACATGGCCTATATAGAGATGGTGAGGGTGGGGGACATCACTGCCAGTGATGGCAGGGAGAAGGGGTGAGGGAAGGGAGGTAGGCAGTTGAAGCCTTATGGCAAGAGAGTGGTACCAAGGGCAGGTCTTCTCCTTTGAGAGCTCATGGCCTGGCACGGATCAGGAGGTGCAAAGAGGAACCTGAGCCCTGAAGGCAAGATCCAGGTCTCAGCCCATCATGTCAGGCTCCTAGAAGGGATTCAAGTCAAGATGCTGACTCTGCCATTTATTTATTCCCAGATTTTTAAGTGGCTGCTCTACAGTACTTACTAAGTTTGGCACAGTCTGGACTCATAGCAGCTTGAGATCCAAACGGAGTCACTTTTAATTAAACACCTCTAATTAAACACAGAGACATACTGGGTGGTTCTTGAAGTCCCTAAGATAAAGACCACTGAGAGCTCAGAGAGTCTCTTGGGGAAAGCTTCATAGTCCTCTCATGCCCTCACATTCCTCCTGAGGCATTGGCTCCAACCCACTGTCCAGGATGGGATGCTAGGTTGGGATGCCAGGTCCATGGGCTCAGGCTGGTCACTGTCAGGTGCTTAATGTCCCCCCCCACCACCCCCCCCAGCATTTTCAGGACAGGGAGGGCAGCAAGGGAGGGAGCAACATATATTCTGTGAGCAGCTCTGACATGGGAGATCACAAGGTCAGCAGTCCCCCCCCCTCCACCAGTAAAACCTAAACCCAACTTGAAATGAAAGAGTGTTTATTAATATTGACATTTCTATGGTGCCTGCCCAGCTGATTAGAGGTAACAGCTGTGAAGCCAGCAGTGAAGAGGCCTGATGTCCCAGAAGCTGCAAAAACACTTTATATTCTGTTTTATTACTGATTTAACAGCCACATGAAAAGATTTAGAGCCAAGTTTCTGCAGACTGAGAGGACCACACAGCTCCACATAAGCACCTGCAGTGCCTCTCTGGGGTTGGGGCACACACCAGGAATGGTTGTGTGAGCACCCATGGGACCTGGGAGGGTCTGCTGGTACCTGCAGAAGGTGGAGGTGATTCCCAGCTGCTCCAGGCTGGGCAGTGGAGGATGCAGGTGCTGCTCGCAGCTCCTCAGAGGCAGGTATGCTTCTCCTCAAAGTGATGGCAAAGCACATTTGGGAAGGTTTTCTGTGGCAGAGGAATATTGAATTCATTATGCTGCAGGGAAAAACTTGGAGGTTAAAATGAAATGGCAGCAGGTGCATCTAATAAGATTACAAGGTTCCCCTGGGATGCACTGGGAGAGCAGTTTCACTGTGTATTTCAAACCAGGCTATACTGTTGAAATCAACAGGATTTTAGTTGCAAAAGGCGAGCTAATTGGGAATTCAATTCGTGATTATTCAGGTATAAGGCATAACACAGCCAGAGATGTATTCAAACAAAATCTGCTTGATCCAAGTTAGGAAGAACAAAGTGGATATACCTCCTGAGTACAAATGTATGAGACCTGAGTATGGAGATACAGGTGGAAAGTACACCTTGCAGAGATTTCTGTACTGTCCTTAAAAAGACATTACAGTGAAAACAGAATGAAATATATCATGCTAAAATACCATTTAGATTCTGAGGCTCTCTGCTTTAATACTTTGCACAGCCTCAGAGGAGGGGCAAACAGTTCCCAGATCTGTAGCTTACAGATAACCTTATGCAATGAACTGAAACAAACCTTTGACTTTATTTTTCTATATCTGTAAAAAAATTAGAACAAACTGTAATTCTGCCATGTTGCATCTAAACAGAACCTGTACAGCCACCTTTCAGATGTGCTTATAAGGCAGAACTGACAGCCTGAATGGAGGAGATGCTCTGAAGATCCTATACAACCCTTCAAATAAATTTCTGAATTTCTATTTGAGCCAATCAATCAGGCTTTCCAAGTGTCAGCTGATAACACACACATCTGTCAGCATCCAAGTGCTGCAGTAATAGGGTAAGCTGTATTCACAGCTGGAAACTTAGTTTAGCCATTGCTTACACTTAAGTAAAAGATAACCCTGGATTATGCATTTCACACAGTAGAGGTTAAAAACAGGACTGGGGTTTGGGTTAATGCCAGTACAGTGCTTCTCTCTGACCCCAACCACATATGAGGTTGCCTGTAGTAAAGTTTTCCCTCAGTTCCACCTTCTGTGCTGTCCAGGAAAAATAAGGGAGAGCTCCCATTGCAATTGGGACTCATCTGCACAGCTTGTAGATCCAAAAGGAGATAGCTTTAACTGTAAAAAAATCCTATCCTATTCTCTGTGGGAAGCTTCCAGCTTTGTCCTGGGAGCATACACTTGCTTACCTTTATATCACTACATTGACTGGCATGTTGACAACTGATATTAATATCAACACAAGGTGTCCTAGTACCCCTGAGATCCAACCAGCCCTTGTGAGCCTGTATGGCTCAGGTTTAGAGAGCATCTCTGAACGTTCCACCTGAAGAGATGGCAGTGAGATAGACATTTCAGCTGGCTAAGTAGAAATAAATGTGTTCCTCAAGGTACCTCCAGCAGAACCATGTGCAAACTAGAGCCCTAGTAAACTCTGAGGAAGATACAAAGAAGACTATTTTAAAATCAAGCAAGTAATGAAACAACTTTACCATGACTCAGAAGCGCTTCAAGAGGCCACAATCAATCAGTTAACAGAGATGAGCACACACTTAACTCTAAAAGAGACGCAGACTCTTCTACACTTTCAGTGAAGGTTTCCCAGAGCTTTGTTCACAAAGGAGCTCTCTGGGAGGTACCTGGAACACACCAACTTCAGCAGCCTGGGTCTCATGGGGGAATCTATCCCAATTTTCTGGACAACCATCCTATGAAGCAGCCTCCATGGATTCAGCGATGTAACAAATGAAACACCTGGCAGCTGGCCCTGGAATTGCTGTTTGGAACTGCTAGGAGGGAGAGACAGGCCCTTTCTTTGGACCATCCTCCTTTTCCCTCTGACTGGGAACTCCCATAGTCCCTCACACTGTCTCTACCCCAGTGAAACTGGAACCACTCCCATGCCATCAGTCAGAGCTGGTGAGAGATGCCAGTGACTAAATGTGGCTCTCAGTGAAGCTATCCAGAGGCTGTAGCAACAGGGAGCAGGGACAGTTCACCTCTCTCTCCCATGCCAGCCTGCAGGATCAATGAACCCATCTGCAAGGGTGGGAGAGCGGCTCTTGAGGTGACAGTCCTTGCTGAGTGACACAAGGGCTTCATCACCACTGTCACAAGGATTTCAGTGCAGGAAATCAGCCCTCCCATATCCACATGGGAATTGCGAGTTTTTCCACTCAGTCAGCAGCCTCCTTAGAACTGAGACTCACCGTGAGATAGAATGCAGATACAGATATTTTAACACCATTTTATGATTCCTAATAGCTTCACCTCAAAGGCAAGGTGCTTTTAAATTCTGGTTCATTTTTAAACAGCAGGAAATGTAGTTTAATATGTTTTACAAAAGTGATAAGAACAGAAAGGGAAAAATGTAGTCAATTGAGAGAATAAATGGAACAGGAAACCGAAAGTTGTACCTGCAAGACAGTACATACTTTTCATGCAGAACTGATTAGAATGAACCAGAGGGTTTAAGAAAGCAAGAAGTGTGTACTAGAGAAATAGTAGGATGCCACTGCTGACACAGAGGTCTTTATCCCAAACTACTTCTTCACCCTTGCCTCTTTACCTCTTTGTGTCCCAGTTTTCCTAAAAGGGAAATCAACTGCTTCCTTTCTGATAATTAGGAGGTTAACCCCAGCACTAACTGTGCTGTTGGCACACCTACTGGTGATGACAGAGGGGTACTGGGCCAGGAGAGCTCCCCAAGCTTGGCCCACCATGTGTGGGAAGCAGGCTAAAATCCCTGCACTCCCCTGCAAGCATGCAAGCTCACTCACCTTCTATCTGTCAGCTCTGACAGATGAGACTGGAGCTGTGTCCATCCCACTGCTCTTCCACAGTGGGCTACCTGTGTGGTAGGGAGAGCTTCACTGCTGGAAAAGCCTCTCTTGCACAGCTGCAGTCCATTAAGGCAAACTGCAGTCTGTGTCAGTTCACCTTAATGTGCTGGGCTGTGAGCTATGGCTGTTCACGAGCTGATTCAAAAATGATTAAGCATCTCTTGCTCCAAGGGCAGCTACTTTGGGATCAGGGATGGATGACAGCCGGGCACAGCAACTTCCTCCACTGCTGCATGTTAACTCACACATGCTTCCAGGCCAGGGCCCTCAGAAGGAGGGAGGGTGACTGAGGGACTTACCACAGTCTGATTTAATATAGACCCTGTCAGGTGTGCCACACACATGTGTAAGGCCATGTGCGATCCCTTTGCAGTTGTTCTCCCACACACCTTAACTCATTCCCACCCACAGATAAGCCCATAAACTATCTTTTCCTCTCTATTGCAAGTGCCCGTGTGTTTTTATGGAGAGAGGAGTGCCTGAAGAGCATGGAAATGGCAACCCAAAAAGGGGAGGATGCTACTGGCTCTGTGAGCCATGCCCAGGGCCCGGCACTTGTGGAACCTGGGAGTGAGCAGCAGGAAAGTGCACAGTGAGCACACATTTGTCCCCTCTTCTCAGCCCAGAGACTGTGCTGGAGACAGTAAAAGCAACTTGTCTGGGAGACTGACTCCAGCTGCCTGTCAGCCATGCTGGCTGCACTCCTTTGTTCCTTAGTCTTTCTCTTAGGGCCCTGCTCAGAGGGAGACTGCAGCTGGGCTCCATGCCCACAAAGAAGGAAGGGAATGAGATGTCTGATGCACTGGCAGAGCAGCTTGTTTGCAGCAAGGAAAAGAGGCCATGTCAGCTCTGGCGCTGCACTAGGAATGGCAGTGGGCTTCCCCTGGGGAGATCAGAAGAATAAGTGGGTACCACAGAACCAATTGGTGCAGGTCATATTTCAAAAATAAATTGCTGAACAGCAATACTCACCTGCAAGGCAGCAGGCAGGGCTCACACAGAGAACCAGCAGCACACCTACAAAATGCTGAGAGCCAGCATGTTGGTCTTCCCACAGCAGTGGCTCTTGTGCCATCATGCAACTCTGCTGCCTAGCTCACATATCCCTCCCATAAGCCAGAGGCTGCTCCAGGTAGGTTCCAAGGGGTGGTGGGCTCAGGGGAGAGGAGTCTGGTCCAGTGTGGCCCAGTGGCAGAACAGGAACACAAGCCAGACCTCCAGGCTCCTACTCTGGTCCTCATGCCTGTCACCTTTAGCTCCCTTGCTTATATGCACTGACTCTATTTTATATAAATTTACCTTTTTATTCTTAGTTGCAGCTATGCCACCAAAACTACTCAGGCCACTGGGGTTTGACAAACGCTAAGAAAAGCTCATTTTGAAGCAGCAGTTGCAGATTTATACTAAATACAATAACAACTACACCCTGCTGCTTCTGCTCAGAAAGCGAAGGATTGAATTGAGCAATGCCCTCTTCTTGGAGTTTGCAGCTGGTGGCCACTCCTGTAAGCACTGCTTCAGATCCCTGTTATTTTAGTATCCCCATCTTTATGAGTGCCCAGGGAAAGTGAAGTCACAGCTTTGCAGCTTCCTGGAGCAGCTGTCCCCCTGCACCGCTGCAGCTGGCAAAAGCTGACACCAGAGCCTGGCACTCTGCTTTTTATTGCCATTCCTCTCCTAATTGGAGTCACAAGGAGCATGCGGAGTCATGCACTAACCCAAGGAGATACTAGCTAATTGAAACTGTGCCTCACTGCACTAAATGCTAGTCAAATCAATCTCTTCCTTCTTCCTCTCACCTCCATCTCATTCTCTCCACCTTCCCTGTGCCTTCATTCTTCCCTCCCCCTCTCTTCCTTCTCAGCCCCTCCTTCCCCAAATCCCCCCCACTGTCTGACTTCTAATCCCTCTAGGGCAATTAAAAGCAGGACCAACAACAAAGGGAAGTCGACAGGAAACCCTATTATTCATCCTCTGCAGCACATTGTCCCCTCAGGTTTGCAGCACCCACCCCTGCTGCAGGTAGCTGGCCCCCGGGGCAGGGGTCTTCACAAGCTGGGGTACCTGGGGTGCTGTGCAGTGGCTGTGGGTGCCTTCCCCCCTCCCTGCACCTAAGAGGCACTCATCTTTCTCAGAGCAATTACCACAAATGATTTATGTGGCCAGTCAAGAGGGCCTGCCAGGGTTCTTATTTCATCTCTGAAAAAAGGAACTCTGCTGGAATTTTATCAGGGAGCTTGGATTAAATTGACAGCTGCCTTTTGTTTTGTTTTTAAAGACCTTCCCGTCAGAGAACAGCATTCTGCCTGGATTTTGGCGGGGGGAGGGAATCCAACACCATATGAGGGTACAAGCCCCTCCTGTAAGAGAAAAATCCATTTACTTCTCTCTATATATATTTTAAGTGAGGCCATTTTTAAGGAGCTGACATCTGCAAGTGATCCCCACTCCCACCGACTTGAAGCGGCATTTTATTTCACTTCACTGAAGCCATGAAAGCAACAGCTTTTCCTCCCCAGTGCAAGTGTCTGTTAGGCTGACAGAGGGAAACGATGGAGTCTCCATCTCAACACGAGCACAAGTCATCTTAAAATGCTGCCAGCCCTGCTGCACACAAAGCCTCTTGCATCCTGTTCCACAAATACGCCAAGGCACAGGGAGAGATGTGCACAGGCAGCCAGGGACATCCACATATTCCACTCAGGAGCACAGGGAGGCAGATACCGGCATGTTTCAGAGAGACCCCATGCAGGCAGACATGCTGGGACACACCGGAGCAGACTGTGTAGAGCAGGCAGGCACACATGCGCCGCAGCGCAGCGCACATGCGGGAGACATGCCAGGAGGCATGCAGCTACACAAAAATCACCCAAAAATGTGCCCAAAAGGCACATGCATAGGCAGAAGGCATAGACAGACACACAAAGCTGATTACAACTTCAGGCACTGCCAACAGCAAGAGGTATTAACAAGTGTTTAACAAAGTCAGCTGTCTCTTGCCTTCCTTTGCTTTAGTGGCTGGTTCTTGCACACACTTTGAACAGATTTGAAAGCATTTGTTCTCTAGATAACACGATTTGGGCTTTGTATATATATTTGGGACACAAAGTCTAACACAAGGACATAAAATTATTGAGGATGCCAGCAGAGATTACAGCATCAATGCTGAGAGGTCTAGATATATATTTATTGCCTTAAAAACAATTCTGGGTTTGATACAAAGCAGCAGTCTTTCTCTGTACTGCAGGGTGGTAGGGGGGAGGAGAAGAGCATGTTAATTCTGTATTTAAAAAAGTCAATAGGATTACAAAATAGAGATGAGCAGTCCAATAACAATGCTAAAAAGATACAGAAAGAGGATGCAGGGTGGCATAGTTCACACAAGCAAGAGGAACGTCTCATGGCAAAGGACTCTGTCAACCTGAAATCCAGGCATTTCCCAGACATAAGCTACAGTATTTTCAATAAATTCACCTACCCAGATGGCTGCTCTCACTTCTGTTTTTCTTCTATCAATGTTTTCATACTTTCAGATGATTCTCTGCCTGCTATCACTTTGCGGAAGAGCTAAACATGCATTTGGGGTGATGAAAAAAGCTCGGACACCAATGACAGGTGTGCTGCTCAGTGCACCAAACATTTGATAGGGGGGAAAATTAAAACACTGGTTTGCCTCATACTTTTTCCCCTTGGCACTTTAGGTTTTGCCATCATCAATAGTAACCTTAACTGATTTCAGAAGCAGAAACAATTTAAAGCCAGCTAGCATCCTTTTAAATGCAAAACCTTTAAGCTACATGTGTTTTTTGCTACTCTGTCCACAGAAACTGCACTCAAAAGATGTTACTTCATTTATTACAAAATGGCCACATTTTCTTATTCCTTCCTGCCTCCCATCACTACTTTTCCCCTAAGTGGGCATGTTTACAGAGACTTAAGAACTTCCAGCTCCCATACCCCAGGAGAATGATCTCCTTGCTATAGGCTGTAGTTGGTAGGAACGCTCTGCTCTCCTCCTCAAGCCAGGGGTAAATGCTTTGGTGTTTAAAGACCAAGCTGGCAGCATCTTCACCCACAATCTCTTATAAAGATTGCACCAAGATCAGTCACTCCTCCCTGCCTCTAGTCATATCACTTGGATAAAGCTGGAGAGCTGAGTATTCTGTTAAACAAAGAGGGTTATGCTAATTTTATGCTAATTAGGTGCATACATGCAGCTCTGCTATAGAATTACTTCCCCCTGCCCAGGCCTTCTTCAGCTGCAGAAAGGATGACAGGGGGAGGTGACAAGGCACAGTAAGGATGAATGCAATGCAGGGAGTCCAGCAGTACTCAGGAAAAGAAAAAAACCCTGTTACTTTTGGTGGATTTACTCTCTTTCTGGCTCCATTCCCTTCCAGTGCAACCCTTGGCAAGGCTGCCAAGCTCTCAGCTCCAGAAATAGCATGTCAAGGCAGCAGAAAAAACAGAGGGGAGGGGGAGATACAGATAAAAATAGAGAGAAATGTTGATTGCATTGTTACTGCTTCAATTAAGCTCAGACACTTCAGCCTGATGAGTCAACAGCAATGACAAGAGGGCACAGAAAACAAGAGCAACTGCAATGCAAACCAGTTTACCAGTCCCACTAATGTGGAAAGCACTGAACTCCCAAACCAGTCACTGTGATAGGGAAAGGAGGAAATGCTCTAACATTGTCCCTTCTGCACCAGTCTGACAACAGCAGCAGAAGCCACAAAAAGACAGTGAGTTAATAATGACTGGGCAGGAGAGCTGATGGCTTGGACCAGAACAGCCCTCCCCAGCCCAGCATGCAGCACTGGGCCAGTAAAAGTGGGGCACTGGAGGTCAGCTCGGCTTGTTCAAATGTAGCCATTGTATTCTCCAGGGTTTTAAATCATGCTTGTGATTCTTTGTGTGTTTCAGCGGTGGCGGCAGAGACAGGGAAGTAACAGATGGGTATAATTACAGGGACCAAGGCACAGTCTCTTCTCCACCACCCCATGTGATGCACATTTTCTCTACAAGAACAGACTGCCTTGCATCCCCCCATGAGTGGGGGTGATCCAACTTCCTCCCCACACCACCTCTGCTGCTGGGAGCTGACAGAGCAGGGATTTTGGTCAGGGCAGCAGTGCAAATATAACATATGCTGAGTGAGAGGGAGGACCAGTAGCAAAATGAGAGGCTGGGTGGGAGCATCCACCAGCTGCCCGTCGGTCCCTCTCTGAGTGTCAGAGGACAGGCAAGGGGCTGAGGCAGGAGCCAGCAGGGTGGAAGGTGGGCAAAAACTCTCAAATAAGCTCTAGTTGGGGTTGTCTGTGGTTGTCTGTGTCACCCACTATGTAAAGTCACCTCTGAAAAGAAAGGAAGAGATGCAGTTGGTCATAACTTCAAACAGTCTGTCTCTCGGCCTCACCACACCAATCCCTGGGAAATGTTCACCTCTCCCTGTGAAGTGGTTTACAACACATATAACATCAACATTTATTGCACCATCTGCCAGCACTCCTCCTTTTACCAACCCCATCAAAGGAATGCTGAGGAAGTCATGTATGGAACCACTTATAATCAGCAGCAGTGCCATAAAGCTCTGCTCTGCAGCCTCTGCTGCCCAGGTTATCCCACCATGTCCCAATTCAGACATTCATTCTATTCTTGTCCTGTCAGGGTAACATAATGTTCTTACACTTAGAGACTTTGTTAGCCCAGTGTCCCATCTCTGATAGTAGCCAGCCACAAATTCTTAAGGAAAGCATAAAAGGAACAAGGACAGATGCACAGTGAGCTGGCCCCCAGGATCCCTCCCAGTGTCCATCAATTAGGATTAAGAGCATCCTGTGCTGTTGACTGTATAGATCTAACAGCCTTGTTCTCAACTGCAAAGCTCTCCTTGGTGCATTTAAATGATTCCTTTTACATGCAATCTCTGCAGCAGCATGCAGCAGGGAATTCTGCATATTAAGTTGATGTTGTGCATAAAAACAAACAAAACAAAATGAAAATGAAAACATTCTTCAGCTTTAAACCTACTACCCACTCCTGTGCTGCTGAAATGCTCCAGAGACACTTACATTATCATGGGAAATCTCACATTTGGGGCAGTTCCCTGCGTACCCAGCTGCTTCCTGAAGTTCCACATGTCTCCTTTACTGAACAGCTTTTCAAGTGATTCCCACCTGTCTGTCACTGACTAGGCAGCCATTGATTGTGGCAGGGATATACAACTTTAGGATGATGCTATGCCTAGGTTAAAAAAGTCCCATCAATCTGCATGGTTTGGGCTTGCTGTGCCTGCTGGTATTTGAGAAAGTAGAAGTGCCAAGCCTCTGCCTCCTTCGTCCAGGGGAGGAGGAGCCCAGTTAACATGGGGTTCACTGGGGTGGCATTTGGCAGAAGTCTGGAAACTGGCTCCCAGGCATAGCCTAGTACAGCCTGTCACTCCACTACCAGTCCCTCCCACCCCTAAACTCACAGAGAATACAGTGTAACACGAGTTTGCTGAGCTGGGCTAACGTCCCTGCAGGAGAGGAAATGCCATGGTGAGTCAGGATGCTCCATAATCGCGCCTGGGAATTGCTCTTTACCTTCCCAACTGCGGCGGCATCCAGTTGCTGAAAGGAAAATAAATACACCTAGAAACACTCAATAGCACCTGAGGTGAAAACCTGCATACCCTGCTGCACAGGGGAAATACAGTTATCCACTCTCGAGACATGGATCTGTCAGAGAGGAAAGGGGCTGGCACAGGATTAGAGAGAGCAACATTTGAAAGTCCTCAGATCCCGTGTTTGCACGCAGGCGGGGCCAGATTCAAGGTTCACAGTCTTGCTGGTAGCTATTCATCAAAATATTTCCACTGCCAATTTGGACATTTGTTAAAAATCTAGGTTCAGTTCACAAGGCTAGCACCAGACTGTCCAAATAAATGACCAATTAATCTCTTTTCTTAATCTTATCTCCCAATATTTAGGATTACTTCATGCCAGATACCCTGCTGAAAGGAGGAGGGTTGGGATGGGGGAGGAGTGGAGAGGGGGCTGCTCAGGGGAAGAGCCCAGCCAATATTCATTCTGCTTTGTTCCCCTGTGAGATCCTTTCCATCACACTACTGAGCACAACACAATTAGTGAAAAGGGCCCATTTTTCCTCCAGGAGCCAAGGTCCCAAAAAGGTACAGCTTCAACATCATTAGCAGTTCATCTTCTTAAACCTCCGGGCAGCCCCTAGGCAGATCCCCTCATGCACACCCCTCCCCCCTTTTGGTCTCTGCTTATCAAACTAATGAAGCACATCTACATTGAAAGGTCTTGAGGTAGAAGACAGCAGCTTAACCATGATTCAGTACATGTCTTTTCCCCTCCTCCTCTTCATCAAATAAAGCAAGCAGAATTTCCTACATTTAAATGGAAAGGAGGAGGAAGGAAGGATGGTAAGGGGAGGGAGACATTTGTCTAGTAATTCCCAGCAGAAGGAGATGTCTGTTTACTTTCTTTGACTGAGCACTTGCATATTAAAAAGGCTCAGCTCCTTAGTGGACAGGATTTATCAGTGCCACATTTTCTACTTAATAGGCCAGAGCTAGTAATGCCTGCTTCAGGTAGCTGGAGACTGAAACAACTTTACGTGACCTTCCCCTTGCCCTTCTCTTACGTCCCCTCTGTACAGGGGAGCCAGCAGAGGGAGCTGAGAGCCGAGGGCCATGCGGTGAGGAAGGGATGCTTCGTGTGCCTTAGTACTAGAACAAGAAGACCGCTGCAAAAACAATGAAAGCACAACAAGGCTCCATTAGCTTTTTTCCATTCAGTGATATCCGGAAAGGCAATTTCCAGCTTTAGATAAAAACACATAAACATCTTTCATCATGTCACTGACCTAAATATAGATGATTTCTTCAAGGCAAGAGAAAAAAAAAAAAAGAGGAAAAAAAGCCCTATTCTTATACCTTCAAAAGCTATGAAGCCCTACAAGCAGACTGCAGTAAAGAGGAGCAATAGATAACCAGTCAGATGTAAAAAGAGAGAGAAAGGAATACATATTCTTGAATGATTGTCCTGATGGATGGTTATCCTGGGCCCAGCTTTCACCTGCCCTGTGACACAGGCTTTTTCCATGTCTTCCTGGACACTTGGCTGTCTCCTGGGCTGCCTGCTCCTGGCACCCAGAGCTTTTCCCTGCAGCACAGCACAGCAAGCAGGACCTTTGCTTCATCATAAAGTCTCTGGAATTCAGATTCACATTAATCCCACCTTAGCCAGGCCACTACGCTGCCCTAAGGGGTCAGGCCATGTTTTTCAAAGGTACATAAAGTTGCCCTTGGACCTAGGGACACACTTTGAAACATGTCAAAGCTACACAGGAGCCCAAGTGGTGCCAGACTCCAGTAGCACTTGAGCACAAAACCAAGAGCGCTTGATTGTGTTTCCTTCAGGGTCACCCTCACATCACAGTAAAGCTGCACTGCTCTTGTGAAGGGTAAACGGTTTTGCTCTCAGTACCTGTGCTGGTTTGTAGCAGCAATCCCCAAAACCATAGTGCCAGGGACCCACCACTAACTAACAAGCTAGAGGGTTCCTGTATGTGTAACACATACGCTGGAAGCACAGGGATGTGCAGGCAAGGTCTTTCCACTAATACAACCTAGCATTAAGTATCAGTGACAAGTCATGATTCTCCACATTTAATGCATGTCCTACCATTCAGAACCACAGAATCACACTTTATGACCCTCACTGATATGTGCTGGGGACAGAATTTGGTACTTAATGGCTTCCTGCCTCAGTTTACCCAATCCATAAATGGTACATTGGCAGAGTATACAGAAAAACTACCATCTTGGGATGGTGTGAGAACTGTCATAGGTATTTGCAAAGACAGATGCGCATATTGGTGATCACCTGCTGTTTTTTAGAATCAAGTAACATGCACTTAAATACTATATGCAGCCTTCCAGTACCTTATAGCACTTTTCAGTACCTAAGGGAGAGCCTACAAGAGAGCTGGAGTGGGACATTTTACAAGGGCATGTAGTGACAGGAAAAGGGGGAATGGCTTCACACTGACAGAGAGTAAGTTTAGATTGGGTATTAGGAACAAATTCCTTTCTGTGAGGGTGGTGAGGCACTGCCACAGGTTGTCCAGAGAAGCTGTGGATGCCCCATCCCTGGGAGTGTTCAAGGCCAAGTTGGATGGGGTCCTGAGCAATTTGGTATGGTGGAAGGTGTCCCTGCCCATGGCAGGGGTATTGGAATGAGATGATCTTTTAAGGTTCCTTCCAATGCAAACTATTCTGTGGTTCTGTGAGAGCTGTTGTCACGGTTTCAACTCAGTCTTCCTTCTGCTGGGTCAGGGGGAGCTTTGCCTGAGAAAGGGCTTTGGGAGCATGAAAGTTATTGTTTACCCAGTAAAACAAAATCATTCTTGTCAAATAAACTGTATACTATTTTAAAAAGAGTTCAGTAGGGATAGTTCATTGTCATAAGCACTTCCTGCTGTACAGTCACTTCCTAAGTGTTGTGTAATTGTCACTGATGAGGGACTGACAAACCACTTTGAGTTTAAGCTGCCAGACTGCCTTCCTTTAGACCCAAACAGAAACTCCCTCTTTCTCCCTAACGTGAGACCATCCTGCATTTGCAACAATAGGCTTGGTTCTTCTGAGACAAGGCAAAAGAAAAGCTCAACCACTGTACCTGCTTTGCAATTTTACTGCATCGCAAAGACATAACAAACCTCAAGTTTTGCCTCTTGAAAGGCAGGGACCAGACGAAACTAGCCACAAATACCATGCAAGTATCAGCTTCATCACAGACCGACCTATACAGAGTACAATGTTGACTGAATCCCAAGGAAACCACAGGACCATTTTTTTTAAAACAAGTTTGAAAAATCACAACAAATGACCATTTTTTTCTCTCCCATTAATGTGGGTTAAGAGTACTTTCCATCAATGCAGGTGAGATGAGTGTCAAAAGGAAAAAAACCAAACACGAAGGAAGGAGCTGGAAGCAGATAGCTCAGGGAAGTCCTCCTTGGGGGACATGAGGTTTGCAGAGAACCAGCATCGACAGCACTCCATGGAAGTGTGACTGCAGATGTGAATGGCTCTGCCAGAGCGAGACACCTGCACACTCAACCCCATAGGCAGATCTTTGGGTCAGTGGGTTTAGCGAGGTTGTGGGCCTGGGCTGCACCCTTGTGCCTTGCTCTCTTCACTAGTTGCTAGGCAGAAATAAGACCTGGCCAGGAATAGCAGCATAACAAAACTGTGTCAAAATTCCATATTCCTTGTCTCACAAAATACCTACTGCTTAAACTGTCAGAGGAAACTAAAAGCTCTCAACTACTCTCACCTCTATAGCATTTTTTTTCCTGTGGAAATGCACACTCTTGCACTAAAGGCTACTTCTCATGTCTCATAATATGGTCTTTGACTCAAAGGAATCTGCACTACAGTGTTTGTAAAATTTGCTGCTGGTCTTATAAGACTCTGAAGACTTATCCAGCACTGTCAATCCTGTGCACATACCCTGTGACCTGAAAGACTACTGGAAAAGCTCTGGTGCCCTCCATGATGGGTACTTGCATGGCTGGTAGGTTCTGTGTTTCCTGATTTTCAGGTCATCATGGGGATTTCTCAGTGCATGTGTCCACACAAGTGAAAAGACCTTTGTGGTAGGTTAGAGAAACCCACTGCATGATGATTTCCTTTCAAGGGCAGGCATCAACTGGGTTACTATTTCTCTGGTGTTTCACTATGGCTATTCTGAGATGTACCCATGAAACTGCAGCCCGATCCCAAATTCTTGTGTCCTTTAAAATATTTAATCAACCACTCCATGGGCTGAAGATGGCAGCAGGTCAATGCCTTATCCACAAAACAGCAGAGGATTATCCTGGGTTATGATACTGTTCTCTAGGTTCCACACATCCAGTGTATTTACACACATCACCGTGCTACTTTGCCTCTTTATCATTTTAGCTCGAGGTAAAAACTTAGTCCTACCTACACAAAAGACCTGCTTTTTGCTATCATTAATGAATGTATCACACCACTGTTAACACTCAGAATATGTGCAATCTGAAGTTAAGCTTGTTGGGTGAAAGTTGGGGGAGCTAATGGGGAACTTCTCCTCAAAACTGCCCTGGGGAAACACTGTGTCTCTTCAGGAAATTTGTGTGAAAATAAACCACAACTGCATGCAAGCACACACACACACAGACAGAAGGACTGCCTACATGATTTAACTATGAGCGTTCTGACACACAAACAATGACAATACGCAGAAGCATCAAGAACACAATCCTGGGTTTTCTCTAAATCTCCTCCCTGTTTGTGTCACCGTTAGGTTTCTGCCAATAGTAACTGATGCCTGGTCGTGGTGTTCAGCTCCTCTATTTCCTGGCTGAGCTGTAAGTGGAGACAAATTCAGCGTTGGAGGCCAAGAGCCGGCCTGGCCCTGTGGGTCTCTTTGCCCCCTGCCCTGGTGTGGAGCACTGGCAGGAAACCCTCAGCAGGAGAAGCTAAAGCAGCACAGCTGGAGAGCTGCCAGTGTTAAGATGCACAAGGTTCAGGAGCTAAAGGAATGCAAAACCTGCATAGATATAGCCTGAAAGTACATATCAATAATATTAAGGGAGAAAATTCTTTGAATTGTAGAATCATAGAACGGTTTTGGGTTGGAGGAGACCTTAAATACCATCCTCATTCCAACCCTCCACATACAGGGACACCTTCCACTAGATTGAATTAAAGTTATCCATTTTCTGTACCTGACAGAGAAAAACATGCTCTACAAAATGAGCAGGTTCTGGTTTTGCCCCTTTTAAGTTTGTACTGGTGGTTGGATTGCAGTTCCTATCTGAGTCAGATGGGCACCTTTCTGAGAGTGCCTGTGTTTGTTGTCAGCTTGTGTGCATTATCACATTGTAATCAATCCAACAGCCCATCTCTTACCTAAAATATAAATACTAATTTGAGGGCTCAGGAAGAACAGCTATTTTATTTTCAGTTAAAGAAAGAAGAGAAAAAGAGAGGAGGAGGCTGGGCATCATAACAGTAATTTATGATTTTACTGGTGTATTATCATTGGGTAATAAGAGCAACTTGAAACTGCCAATTATCTCATAAGAGGGGTATCACCTTTTCTATTTTGAATGACTCCATCGATAAATGCAGATTCTGCTTGCTAACAATCCATCACATTGTCAGTGGCCTTACAACAGGAGAGACTGCATGAGAAAGGGAGACAAACCTGCAAACACACAAACACTTGATGTGAGCTGAGCCCTTGGCTCGGCAACAGAGCGAGGGGAGGGGGAGAGGGGGCCAGGAGGAATTGCCTGGAGCAGTCGGCAGGTCACACACACAGAGTGTGCAGCAGCAAACTCAGTTTACAAAGAGACATCTGTTCCATTACTTCGATGCATTGTGGCTAATTACATCCTGGCCCATCTGTGAAATGACAGCCACTTATTCTCCAATGAACCATGAAATCTGTACATGTTCAATGTGGGCAGTGGGGAGTAAGAGGAGTGCAGGGGAGTAGGGGAGGGGGGAGGATGGAGAGGGGAGAACAGGAGAATGGCACCAAGGTGAAGCACCAAGAAAACACCGTAACTCTCATTCCTGTCTGGTGTCAGCCGGGAAAGAAGGAATTCTGGAAGAAAAGCCCTAACAAAGCATGGCCATTTTGATGCAGGGCTGCAAAACCTACTCTAACCCAAAGCTCCTCACTCCCCATTTTTGTGTGTGTAGGGGAGCGAGATGTGCCAGCAGCAGAAATTATACCAGACCTGCATCCTGTGCTTTACATGCAGATTTCTATGATGTTTCTGCCATTGATGCTTATATCATCCCTACCTGCTGGTCCCACAGCTTTGTCAGAGGTTATTCTCCTATACATAAACCTAAGTCTAGGCTCAGAGGAATTAAAACCAAGGACTTAGCCCCCACCATCTCCAACAGATTTTTAGAAAAATGAAAGAAACTGCAATAAAATGAATCTCACCTCAACTTTTCTACATGTAACAAAAAGAGCCTTGCATTCAGGCATGACTGCAAGCCCCTGAGTTACATAAGACAATGCATCTTATTTCCATACCTAGAGGAAATAAGCCAAAGTATGGCATTCAGCACCATACCAGCTAAGAAGGGTTAAATCCTGATCCTGGTAAGTCTGTCAGGAAACCTGCAAACTTTTCAGCAAACTTGTGTGAAATATCAGCCGAAGGCTGCAAAAATTTGACAGCAAGTTTTGTTAGGGGAATGGTGGCTTAGCTTGATGCTAGCACAGAGCTCTTATAGCAGCTGCTTCACCAGCAGCTATCAACAATTAGTGACTTCTGATCCCACATCCAGCCACAATCCTGCTGCACAAATTTCTGCAAAATTCCCCTTTTTTGGTGGCTCTGGTGAATGGGGCTCGGTGGTGGTGGAAGTAGCGAAACTATTATGAGGCAATTAAAAAATGGCTGTGGGGTTGAGAGCGAGGCACAGACTAGAAACAGGGCCCGGTTGCTCAATGACAGCTTGGTAACTGGAGGCACTGCTTTTGTTTCAGGATTTCTGGTGTAAAAACATCACTTTCCCATTAATGCAATCACTCTGTGTGGATTTGGGTAGAATTTGCTCAGTGTGATGAATTGCTCACTCCCAAAATATAAGTAAAACTAAGCGTACAAGGAAGGAGGGTAAGGAGGATTGCTCATATCATCTACAAGCCAAAGCTGTGGAAATCTGATGAAATCTAAAATCAGTATTGCAACAGACAAACTAAAGCAAGCTAGGATGCTTTGGGATGGGATTTCTTGCACTTGGCCATGGGCTAAAGGAAGATGTTAATCCATCTGAATCCCTGACTGAACCATATCCTGCAAGTGTTACAGACATTCAAGATAGTCAGGTCTAGAGGGGAAGAAAAATACAATTAATCTAGGTTCTCTTACGTGATACACCAAGAGATGCAAAAAAAAAGGGAAGTGTTGGGGAAGATGAAACAGGAAAGCCTTATAAATATGATTGCCTGACAAAAGATTTTGGGAATATGAAAACTGTGAGCGACATCGAAATGAAGGCCATCTTTGAGATATAGAGTCTTAGTTACTGAACAACTAGAAAACAATGGTGTGGCTGGCTGAAGGTAATCCCCTCTTGATTGAACAATACCCTCTGCTTGCAGACAGGTCCAAGGGTCAGAGCAGACCCTACTAGCTCAGCAGAAGGGGTCCAAGGAGTAGTTTTTAGAAGTTAAAATGTAACACTCTATGGTAATGTAATAACTCTTATAGGCTGTATGTAAATGCTATAGGATTTGTACCTTGTATTAGATTGGCTAATGAGAATTAGAATATTCAGTACAGAAGATGATTTATTGTATTGTAACAAGGACCTTACGCTAGTAACTCTCTAGCTCTCTTGCTCTAGCTCTCTTCATTCGTCTCTCTTATGCTCCTAACTCTCTTAACTCTCTTAGCCTCTTGCTCTTGATTCATCTCTCTCTCTCCTACACCTTGGGCCTGCTTGGAGCTGCAGCTGGCAGCTCTAAGCAGTGCCCCTGTACCCACGCCCTTTGCAATAAACTGCATGCTCCAAAGACCTGCTTATAGAGATCTCTCGTCTCCATCCGTCCATCTCCGGCCGGGCCCGACCGAACCCTCACCCTCATCACGATCAGTTTCTACAGGAAGCACTATAGGAGGCTGGCTAGTGTTCACAGCCTAAAGCAAATACACCTGAGGCTGAAACATAAGGATAAATAGTGCAAGCTTGGTGTTTTTGCTCCAGCTTTAAAACTGGCCTCAGTAGCTGTTGACAAACCAATATAACAGGGATAAAAAGGGATCATGACCAAGTGTTGGGAGCAAAAGTAAATGGAAAATTTAATATTTTTTTTCATTAAAACGTTCACTACTTCCTCCAGCTTTTGGTCTGCGTTCTGTTGAGTCTCCTTTAATCATTCTTTTCTGATGAAGGCTTCAACACTTCTTAAGGCCGGAATGCACATTGAAAGTCACCTTGCTTATGACACACAGGTCACAGACCCAGGCAGTGAAGAAGCTTGAATCTTGTTGTGGTCAAGCAGGGATCCTACAACTCAGCCTTTTAGGGAGCCCTGGGGTCCAGCTGGGACATGAGGATGCTGGAAGAGTGGTGTCTCTAGGACAACCTATCCATCCCATGTGAAAGCAGCAGCAGCAACTGAGCTCTGTGTGGTGTTTTTGTAGTGGGCAGGGTGGCAGCCAGGGTTTTGCAGGGTTTCTCCATAGGTAGATGCAGAAACTCCTACACCCTTGAGCTCTGCTAGTGGTTAGCATATACCATAGTTTGTGAATCTCAAAGGTAAAGCACATCTCTTCCGAAGCACCTGCTTTGTCTGACAGGTTTGAAGCAAGTGGCTCAGTCTCACTGTACTTGACAAAACCTGAAAAGCTATTGAAAGGCAACTGAGTGGTGTCAGTCTAGTTTAGAATGGATGATACATCCATTTTACCAATTTCACTGCACAACAGGCAATCGGAGAAGGCAAACCAAGGGGAAGGAGAGGGCTGACTGAGCTGAATTCAATCTTGCAGTGGGTTCTTCTGCTGGAACAGCTGGTGCTTAGTCTATGGATAAATAAAGGACTTCATTTTCCATGGACATCAGGCTGCCTTTCCTCACTAGCACTAAACTCAGTCTCACAAAAAAGGAGATTAACAGAAAAAGAAGCTCACAGTGTGAAACTGTACAAAGAGCTTACAGGAAGGATTTGTAGTAAATTAATATCACTAGCAAGCATACAGTTCCCAGGAGCTCACAAGCTTTTGGTGTAAACTGTGGTTTAGTTGGCTCACCCATTAGGTGTAGGATCCAGCAACCTCAGTTGCACAGAGGGACCTCCTTCCATCCTGCCTTAACGATGAACTTGGTCTCAGCCATGGTTTTGTTGGATGTATTGACCCATCACTTCTGATCATTCATCTGGGAGCGATGGCCAGCACAGCATCTTAGCCTGCTTTTGGCTCTGGAGCCTTAATGTTTTACACCAGGTTACCACAAGCTCAACTTAATGAGCATCAAGAAAGTGTATCAAGTGTGGGCCCAGGATTGATCCTGAGTTCATTCTGATCTGGAAAGATTAAAAGAGATTAAGAGAGATACTCCTCTATTTTCTTTTTCCCTTACCTTTCACATTGAATATGGACACCCAAGGTGAGTTTCTTCTCTCTTCTCTAGCAAAAGCTATGACAACTGGAGAAGAGCAAACGGGTGACATCACAGGAGTCACAAGTAAAAAATGAAGCAATGGCAGAAGGCAAGGTTTTTAATCATTCCATTTAAAATGCTGCTTCCCTCTGAGTTTGTGTGGTATGAGTTTTTCCTCATATCTATTTCAATAAGGAATGAAAAATTTGTAACAAAGGACATCTGTTCTGTAAATGCAAAGCTTCCAGCTTTTCAATAAAGATGAAAAAAATGTCTTTGAGACTTTCAGGAGTTTCTCTGTCAGAAAGTAGAGATATCCTTGAGGCCTATACAGCAAAGTGAAAGCCACCTGCTCTCTTTCAGAATCCATCCCTTCTCCCCTGTTGCCTGATGTGAAACTCTTTTTAAGTCATTTTCTCCACCTGTAAAATAAAGGTGACCAGCACAGTATTTCAAAGATATGGCTCTGTGCTTGCTCTTAGGTAAATTCTTCTAAGGCAAGGGAGGTATGACTTTGCAAAAGCTGAAAGCATTCCCAACCAGCAGCTGGAAAGAACAAAGTGCTAAACTCCTCCCCTGAGAACTCTGCCTGTTCACAGAGAGATGCCACCTTTCTGAGCCTTCCTTGTTATACCACCACCCCCCCAGACTTCCTGAGCTGCTGATGCTTATCTCTAAGGTAGGGCAGATGCATGCACTGATTTTTCTTAGGGAAGAAGGCAGCAAGCCAACTGCTACTTATTCCCCCATTACCTGGTTGCAGTCCTGCTACCAAGGTGATTAGACAGCAATGCATAAAGAAACCAGCTGAAAATAACTAAAAAATCATTTTGCCTTAAAAGAAAAGACTGGAGGGGGATATTTGTCTCTAAATTTGAAGGTTGACACAAACAGCATTTGAACTGGTTTTAAAATATTAGTCGCTCACCTCTTATCCTTAACCTGGCAGAAAGCTGGCTAGCTTGGGCCTTTGAAAGTTCAGTATAAAAGGGATAGAGGAGGAAAGAAAACTTTGGGAATATATATTAATTAACAAGTCAGCAGGGGAAGGGTCTTCAGTAAATGAATGCCATGCTCACTAAGGAAAACAAAACCTGGAAGAGGCATTAAGAATATGTGTGCACATACACAAAAGATACAACAGGGCTGCTACGTGCATCAGTGCTTGGAACCCTGCAGTCAGCTGCTGGGTCCTCTGTTCACAAAGGCTACCCGTAAGTAAATCTGGATAGGAACTGCTTCGGAAAACGTAGAGCAAGGCAAATTACACATACTTTACAGCTGCACACAAAAATGACAAGTTCCAGATGCTTCAGAAAAGCCATCCCAGGGAACAAATGAAACGCAGGCACAAGCCGTAGTGGAAAAAACACTTCACATGTGAGCTTGCATGAGAGGGCAAGAGGGAAGGAGAGGGGCTATATTTTGGTAGAGGACAAGCTCAGTGTTCCTTTTTGTAAGTACACATAAACCCAAACTTCAAGTAAAACACCTGTCATGCAGAGCTGACTTGTGCTTGCAACCACATGGCATGAAGTGATGCCACATACTCAGATTTATTTATCCAGCAGCAGGGGTGCAAAGTGGTCTAACAGGAAGAGCTTACCCATTGGGAAAGCCAATCCATAGAAAGCACAATTTCAAGGAATTCAGAGTGCTTTTTATTCAAATAAACCTACTGTGACTGTGGTAGCTTGGAGGGAAGGAGTGTGTTTAATTCTGATGTGCACACTGGGAAGTGATGGCACAGCTGGGCTACCCAGGATGGCTGAAAAAGGGCTCTGCCTCCCAGTCCTTGACTACTGACCTTGGAGCTTCAGCTTCCAGAGTGTAACACTCAATTACTGGAATGGTCATTGGCATAATGAAAATCACAAGTTTAAGTCCCTCTGTGAGCCTGGTTTACAGCAGCTGCAAGTTCTGATTCCTGGAGATGGAGAATATGCAGCTGGACCTTGAGTGCAAGGGGCTGCTGAGGACATGGGTCCCCCGGCCAGTCACAATTAGCAGTGCTTGCTAGTGAGAGACCCAAGTCATTAGCTGGCATGGAAAGCTAATCACCTGTCTGCTCTTACAAAAGGGATGTTCCCTAGAGGAGAAAGGTTGGTGGCTGGGACCACTCAGGGGACAATGTCTGTTCTCTAAATAGTGTCCTATGAATAAATCAATGTCCAAATCCCAGGGCTTCTAAACCTCTACAAACACAAACACTCAGAAAGTATATACATTAAAAAATTATTCTGAATAAAAATGCCTCCTCTTGAGCCCCAGCTTTCCAATGCCATCTCCCTGGTTGACCCTTCCCTGCCCAGACTGTCCTGTCTGTCTCTGTTTTGTTGTTCTCATAGTACATTATTTGTTGAAATAAATATGGAGATAAGGCTGAGCAAGACAGCCAAGACAGCCAGATTGAAATAAATTCATCACTCATGGGCTCTCAAGGGAAGAAAACAGTGCATTTTTTCTAAATGATTATTTCTGAAACACTGAAGGAATGGCTATATCACTAATGAGGCCAGTGCTCCATGACTGCTGATTATAAATGACCTAAAAAGAGACAAGGGGATGGTGTATATGTGTACAGGGGAATGGGAAAAGAGATGAATTGTTCTTCCTTAGGATCTGGAATTGACTCCCTGGGCTTCTCAAAAGTCTGAGAGCATTTGTAGTTCACCACAAAGGCAGGCCTGGCTTATTTACAGCTGCACAAGGAAGTTTGGACTGCAGTGCTGGGCTATTCTAAGAAGCAGACATACAATTCCTCTCCTCCCATGATAGGTCACCATCTACTCACTGCAATAATAATTAAAAAGGAAAATGAGCTCTCAGTCCCCCATGGGTCTAAATTATAGGGCCTGCAGGTTGATGCAGCCAGATTTGAGGCTAAAGCAAGAAATAAGATTCACTTATGTCTTCTCTCACTCACTAATTCCCATGGAAACAAGAAGCTCCTGACAAATTACTCAAATATGCTTGCAAAAATCTTACTCATATCTTTGGCTGGCTACCTTCCCCCATGCTTTCAGGCTGAATGATTACAGGTGCATTACACATGCAGCAATCCCAGGGCAGCTGATGGTGGAACAGAGCAGGATGGCCGCATGTAAAGGGGGGCCGGATGCCAGCTACAAGCAGGAAAATTAGTAATGTGAATTCAGAGAATAATATCACAATTTGGCCATAAAAAGCTGCAGCTTTCAGATTGGTAGCAGTATTATTTATATCACATGGTATGTCGAAGTGAGAGCATTTAGAAGTAAAAGATATCTAAGGAACAGCCCCAATACAAAATGTGATTTGAGGGTACTGAGAAGATGGGGTTTACTTATTTATTTAAGGCTTCGTTTATATACAGAAATTACTCAGGACACCTTGGAGAGCAGAGATCTGAAAATAAACTTCTGCAGAAACTCAGACAAAGGAGCCTTGACAGATATTAAGTGGATTCTAGTCACACACCACTGCCAGAGGTTTCCTAGCACTTTGTAAAGACTGTCCCTTTTTTGCAGGTAGCAACATCCTCTTGCCTGACCTGACAGAATTTGAGAGATGCAGCTTTGCTTCCGTCAAAACTGTTCCAACTTGTGTGTGGATTTAGGGTAGTAAATGGGAGCATTCTCAGTGCAGAGGCTCAGATCAGGGCCCCTACAATTACCTATAGTCTCTATTTCAGCTGACTCAGGCAGCTCATCACTAATACTTACTGCAGTCTCAATGGGGAACTCCAGAAGGTTTTCTCCCCGTCTCAGGAGACACCCTTTCCTTGGAGCCTGGGATCACTCACTGATCTCCTCACAGGTACCCATCTTTACAATGATGGAAAGCCTGTGTAGACTTAGCATAGCTGCTAAATCTAGGGGTGGAGGCAGGGCAGAAAATTTTAATTAAGTTTTCCTCCTTTGCACAGGTCATTTGTCACAACCCTTTATAGCTAATAACCACTCTGTAAAATTATAAGGCAATTATAGAACAGGGAAATAATTCACTAATAGCCTACATAAGGTGGTTTAGAAATCTTGTAGGAAAAAACTCCGATATATTAAATGCCACAGGTTTCAGAAACAAATGCTGTAGGTGACAATCTTTAAGCCTTTTGAGTTCAGGAGGCCTAGATCTCTGCAAGATCTGTTTGAGCCTAGCCACTGCGACAGCTCTTCCCTCAGAAAAATCACTGCTGGGAGCTGGAGCCACCATCCAGCTGCACACAACCTGTGCTGGAGCCCATTTCCTTTCCATCTCTCAATGGTTGCAGACAGAGTTCCTTTCTCTATCCCTCATGTAAGTCAACCTACAGATAAATGAAGTACCTCATTTGCTTTTCCAAAAGCCACTACTTCACCACAGAAAGTAAATCTGACAAGCAAGTGAAGACCATCCACAGGGCTACACTGCCTCTCTCCCTCTTGCTTGGGGCAGGGAGCATAAAGAAATCAGTGCAGATGCTGTATCACTATCATTTCAGAAGTTCTCTAATGAATCTGAGCCCAGGTTGGAGCTTTAAAAGACTGCAGTGGTGTGTCAGCATAAATAGCCAAAACTAGTGTTGTGTCAAGTGGTAACAAGGCCACTGCTGTTTTTACAAGCATCATGCACTTAGCAGATAAAAATTAGCATCCTAGCCAAGACACCACAAGTCGCCCTTATCACTGGCAAGGAGAAACAATGACCATGCATGATTGCTGGTACTCAGGGCCACTGATAGCAAGTTCAATTTCTTACAAGCTGTCCATCAGTATGATGAAGGGACTAATAACCACCACACATGGGACTTTATCTTTTCTTTTTCCTCTTGTTGGTCCAATGGCAACTGCTAATAGCTTTCTGGGGCTCCTTTAAATAAACAGAATTAATTACCCTGCACAATGATACTGTGGCTTACAGACAACTAATTATGTCATGGAGGGCTTTCTTAACATGTACGTTTATTTGCAGAGGGCCATGTCTAACATGAAGCAAATTTATTCAGCCTTTATGCTATCAGCTGGTACAAAAATGACACTGAATACACAGCAGATCCAGATTGCACAGCTTTAGCAGGCAAGCTCTCCCAGGAGGCTGAAAAACAACACATGGAGTACCCATATTCCAGAACATGTGTAGCTGCGCGGCTGAGAGCCTCCTGCACACTGACTGTGGTGCCACGGCACAGACTGTGACTGTTGTGTAAATAAAGCTCTGCTTTTCTTCACTCATGTTTGCTATATGTTGAACAGACAATCACCACTTGCTACGCCTTATGCCCTGACTACATGCCTTGCTGGAGGAATAATGGAAATCCTGGGCCAAAAAAAAAAAACCAACAACAGGACAGAACTCAACAGATGGGCAACATGAAAAAAAAGATACATTGGGAAACTGTTGTAAGAGAAGAAGAAAAAGAGAAGTTAAGTGACTGACTCACTGTATGTTATGTGGCCAGCTGTGTTAGAGGCTGGAAACAAACTTAGGGTTCCCTGACACCTGCTCCCTTGCTTAGACAGAGATAGCACCAAACCAAAACGAATTTTTTAAAAACAGACTTTGCAGAGAGATATCTAACTGACAGGTTCACATCAAATTATTCAAAGTGGATGTGACTGAATGCCTTTTTGCACTCCTGCAAACATAAAAAGACTTTATTCTTTAAAGCCAGATGCTGAGTGAGAGGATTTTTTAAGGTGTGCAGCCCCCTTCTCCCCACTCCCAGCATAAACAGCAAATGAAAGCATTTGATTTGTAAGCATTTCTGGACAGCCATGTTGTACAAAACAGTAACTCCTTCTCCTCAGGGACAATATCCTGAAAGGATGAAGCAAGGACACCTCTCAAACCACGCTCATAATGATCCTTAGCATTAACAAGAGTTATATGCGTAAGAAGCAGCATATATTGCTAAGCAAGTGAGAGTGGCACCTGAACTGATAGAAGAGGGCAGACTATCTTATTCACAGCTATTAGCTGACTGGTCAAAGTACCTGAGTAGAAATGTATGTTCAATTATACATGTATTCAACTCTTGGACATGTATCATGACCACCTACACCTCTACGAAGAACATGGTCCTTAACTTGCTGTTTGAGGCATTTGAGTCAATGGGCTTCATAAGAAAATTATAGCCTTTACAAAGGAGCTTCAAAAATCGCATTTAAGATGTTTTCTGCAATTCTCTAAGGCTCTACCTTTCCCTTCACACAAGAGGATGATTTTTACAGGGAGCAAACTGAACGATGAATCGCAAGCTGACTGTAGAACTGTAGCAGAAACAGGAGACAAGAGAGATTTCTCAGGGACCAGACTGACCTTGATGAGCAACTTCCAGATAAAAACTACAGTGCTTGGTTTCCCAAGCACTATGATTTTCAGAGGTGGGTCACTTCAGTTATATCTCTCCTGGTAGCAACAGACAGGCCTAGCAGAGATGACACTCTCAGAGGGCTCCCCTTTACAAAAGAAACCATTAGACGATGACAGGACAGGCACAGAGAATTCTGACATGGAAGTCAGATAAAAAAAAAAGGCATGAATGAGACAAAGAACAAGGCTGCACCATGTCCTGGGTTCCTCAGCATGCCCCTGCAGCACGATGCCATGGAGATGTGATCTCCTGCTGTAGGCCAGTGGAACAGCAGAAGACTTTAGGCAGAAAGTGGCCAAACCAACCTGTTGAGAACCGTGCGATGTTAGGCACAAAGAGGTCATGTGAGGTCCTTGTTACAATTAGTGTTACCCACCTCAGTTTTGTACTGCCCAACTCTGATAACTCAAGTGACAACAAAAGAAGAAAGGACTCTGGACAAGTTGATTAAAGGATGGAAAAACACGCCAATCCTAAAATAGATGGTTCTGCACAGAACCATCCTCTCTTCCTTTAAGCCTCTGATTTTCAGAACAATTTTAAGGAAACTATATGTACCTACACGGCAGCAATACCCACGACCTAGTTAGTGACTCCCAAAGGAAACCCTGAAGTTTCTTCCAGCATTTTTGTTACTCTCATGCAAGGGAGATTAAAAGACCATCACACAGCAGCCAACCTTGAATTCTTAAAAATCAGGAAGCAAATCCCTAAAATCATAGAATAGAATATCTTGAGTTGGAAGGGACCCACAAGGATCACAGAGTCCAACTCCTGGCCCTGCATAGGACATCCCAGGAATCACACTCTGTGCCTGAAAGCACTGTGCAAACACTCCTTGAACTCTGTCAGGTTTGATGCTGTGACCACTGCGCTGGGGAGTCTGTTCCAGGCTCAACCACCCTCAGGGTGAAAAGTTTCTTCTGATGTCCAACCTCCCTGACTCAGCTTCAGGCCATTCCCTCAGGTCCTGTCACTGGTCAGTGATAAGAGATCAGACCTCAATATTTCTTCTTAGTATAATGTTTTGTCTTTTTCTCCTTTGCCCATTTTTGCAGGTGCCAGGTTCAAGCTTTCCTTTCCTAGAAGATGCCTTTTCCAAAACACAAAAATGAAGACTGTCACAGAGTGTGAAACCTTTCAAAGAAGACACCAAATAACAACTCCAGGCTAAAATGTAAGCTGGAAAACATGGATTGTCTTCTGAAAGCGTGGTTCTCACTCATCAACACTTCTGAGACACAGGAATAGGGAGAAGTCACATATGTGTTTTGGTCTCTTCAAATGAAATCCCATTGCCTGAGTTCCCAAGACCAATGGCCACATATGGAAAAAAGGGGGGAATAAGCAATTTCATGCAGTCTGATACTATACTCCTGTGCTACTCGCACAGGAGTGTTAACCTACCCGTTGAGGTTGTTGAGGTAGCAAATCATGTAACATATTGATTTTTTAGCTATTTTAAGTGAATATAGGATCTATATGTTCATTTTTCCTTCAAAGAATGAAGCTGTAGAGGGCACAGCAAGACACATTTTGTTCTGCCAGAGCAGTCTGTGAGTGGAAAAGAAAACCTTTGCTTTCTGATGTTACAGAGAGGTATGAAAAGAGAACAGGCTCCTGGTGCCTCCACGCATGGAGGTGCCCCTGAGTGAGTGCAGAGATCCATGCGCCGATCACAAGACAGCACTGAAGGATGTCAAAATTGCTGAAGAACCCCATGCCTGCAGGCAAGCAGTGATTTCCCTCTGCCTTTAAGACTCATATCTTCAAATTTATAGCCCAAACAGGAGTCCAAAAATGGGCAATACACTAAAACTTCCTTCCAGAAAGGGGAAAGCATCTGTTCCAGTAGGTTGACTGTATCTGAACCACACCTTCTGTGTGCAGCTGCGCAGGGAAACGAAATTCCCCATAGGATGCAGTTCCACATGGGTGATTGACATACATGGTGCCTACTGACAGGCACCCTGAAACTTTGGCATTTGTTCCACATTTTAATTCCTCAAGCTTTAGTACTGAAGGATTCATACCTCAGAAGCTGCGATTCTTGGGGACAGCATACAATTTACAGAGGGGCTCTGCACCTTTCCTTTCTGCTTCCCTTTCTCTTCTGGATTTTTATACAGGACTTTAATTCTTTCCATGCCTCCCCGCCCCCGCCCCCCCCCCCCCCCCCCCAACCTGCCTCCAGCTGCTTTCAATTGATACAGGAGAAAGTAGCGGTCACAGGAAGAGTGAAGACACATAATCTAATTTTCATTTTGTCCATTCATCATGCATGATTTCAGCCAGCCATTTAACAAGGTGGAACTCTAGAGTGATCACTCTCTAGGGTGATGGGGTGAAATTCATTCTAATTCCCATTGCTGCTCCACACTCCTGTTCATGCTGCACAGAGCAGCCTCTCCTTCTTACAGAGAAAAATGGATCTACATGTCCCAAAAAGCATATGCTGTCCTGGAAGTCTTCTCAAGAGCTTTTTACTAAATTTAAAAGTGTCGAGCTGAAGCTGTTGGTGCTTCATTTGTGGGTGGCTGGATTCTGGGGAGGTGTGACTCAAAGCAAGCCAAATAAGAATCTCTGTATTTTAGAACATTTTGATATGAAGCTGTCACTATTGCTACACATTATTCTAGCTCACAAATCAGAAAGCCTAGAAGTAGTTCTCTGTGTCTGCACCCTTTATATACTCTGCTATTTGCCGGACTCCGAGCTAGTCAGGATCAAATCTCCTAAAGTGAGACAGTTCTGGAAATTACAGAGATGTGCACTAATCATAGGTAAGGTCAAGGAGACTGGATGTATTGGGCCTTGCACATCCACAGATGAGAAAGAAAAAGGCACCTTCTTTCTCTGCCGGGGTTTGATGAGTACTGCAACATTTGCCATCTTGGAAGATGATGTCTCAGCCCCTCTCTCTATCTCACTTTTGTTTAATTGTTTGGCAAAGTGACCTTAGTGTGTGGAGGGGAAGAAATCTCCCTCTGATTTAGAAATAGTCCTTAGCAGCTGTGTTGGGAGTGAGGGCTGAGGAACCCAAGGAGAACTGCAGCAAGGGACACTTCTCAGTGATCACCTGTCTGCTCAACAGGAGTGACCTGGCCTCCTCTCTATGTCCATGGATGAACTCTGGACATCCCAGTTACTCTATATTGAAGGAAGCTTCTATATTTCACAAGGTTTCTATGCCAGCTGTGAATGCCGCAGTCTCCTTCCACTCACTGTGCTTTTGTCAGAGAAAGAGAGCAAAGGCTTATCCTGGACTTCAAGGCAGGAGACCCAAGGACACATACCTCCCCCGGAGGGGAAAAAACAGGTTTTCCAAACGAAAAAGGTGATAAGCCTGAGAAGTGTTATCTCCCTCAGAGGCCACTCAAGGGCATAATTCAGCGGAAAGTAAGAATTAGCAGTACATTCCTTTGCCCTTTCAAGGAACAGTGGGATTTTTAAAGGAACAGGAGTGCAGATGCATGGAAGTAGGATAAGATTTGAGTAGGTCAAAGTCTGAGTTGCTGACAATCACTATTTTGGAGGGACCCTGAGCAGTTCAGCTTTGCAATGGAAAAGGCATTTGCCAAGACAGCATTGCCACTCTGGAGCCTTTTGCTCTACTCTGATGACAGAGGTGCTCATTGGTTCTAGGGAAAAAACTGTGTCCTGCAGCTGACTGTCCATCTTTCTCCAAAAATTTACAACTTTGTTTCCAGGACACTTCTCTAGTAAGATCACTGACTCAAGTAAAGGGGCCATGAGCCCAATCTTTAAGTCCCCAAAACTACAGGGATTTCCCAAAATGCCAGTACTGTATCATCCCTGACACAGGCTATGGAGAGGTGTCATGGGGACCAAAAGCCCCTTTAGCGCAACTCTGATAGGAACAGGGTGACAAACAGGTGAAATGAAAGATTTATTACATTTTATTTTCCAATTCTTGAGGGCTAACAGCCAATGCCTGTGAAACCAGGAATATAGGAAGGGTAGCAGGGATTATATTTATCTGCCAGTGTTACTAATAAAATTTACCAACTGTGGAAGATGTTTGGGCATTCTTGTCTAGTCAGATCAAAATAATAAAGATACAGAGAGAAATTTTTAAAAGAAGAAATGAGAATTAGAGACTCAACCTGCACTCACTTTCTGTGGGATTCAGGAGCATCACTGCCTTTTTGAAAACTTCCCTTTGCATGTGAAGAACAGAGTCATGTGAACTGAAATGCTGCACCTGCTGTCAAGAGTATGGAACAAGAACAGGAAGACTGTGTCTGCACCCCTCAGTTCTTACGATTCTATTAAATTAATTTTTAGTGCTCCAAAACGGAATTACCATAAAGTTCAGGACTGATTATGTTAGAATTTTCACAACACCATTACTGAGCAAGCCCTCTGTATTACAAGCAACTTTATCAATTGCTGAGCCAAACCACATTTCACAAGGCAAAAACCTGATCAGGCCACATTTGCCAGGTGAGTATTATGTAGTGTCTCCTTTTCAGGTGCTTGATCTGAGAGTAGCAGCACAGACTTGAAATCTTAGCTGCTTGGTTTGATTTTTGCTACATGTGTGTTTTCAGTAAATTACATATTGCAAGCAACCCCTGGATGCACAATCCCACCTCTGCTAATAGACTTTTCTATTCTGACAGGGACAATCAGCATGAAACAATCCCCTTCAACTTACAAAAGAAGTTCCCAGTCTCTGAGTTTTAAACTATTAGTGATCCATCACTTGCAACAAAACCCAACACAGATACTGTGTTAACAGCCTGGATTTTAAATATTCACTATGCATGGTGGCTGTTTGTCTGTGTTCGAAGGAATGACTAAATGTGCTCTGGCTTCCAGGGACACCATCAAAAACAAGAGGGGATTGCGTAAGTGGACTGTTTCCTGGTTTAAGGATTTAAATTCGTTTCCTCTTTTCCCCCATCATGCATTATTCTAAGCAAGAGGATGTAACTCTGCTTGCAGGACGGAAACAAGAAGCAGATGATGCAACAGGAAAGCATGGACAGATACACACAGAGGCCAATTAAAAAAAATTATTTTAATAGCACCACCATTTGAATCAAAATGCAAAGAGAAATGACAATAAACACCCAAGCTTGCTTCTAAAAGGAATGAATAAGCCCAAAAATCCTTCAAAAAGATTTCATTAAAAAAATCTGACATGTGCCTTTTAAATAGATAAAGCAGTTCAACTTTGGAGTGACTTAAATACAACACTTTGTCATAACTGTAATTTTGTACTTGGATCCAGATACTATGACAGAAACATTTGACAGCAAATAGAAAAAAAATACGACAGGTCCCCATTCCTGACCAATAATGATACAAAACATGTGCATAGGATTTGAAGAACGAGATCAACAAATTCTTTAAACACTTGTCCACCTTCTGCAACTGAGCCAGGATATTTCCTTCCAAAATAAGCCTGAAAACACCTTTTTCTTTTTAATCATATGTTGCCTTTAGGCATTTTAGATTTGTGTTTTTCTCCTGTACCCAGATACTTCCTTTGTGGGAAAGCAAAAGTAAACATAAAAAAGAAATGCAATGAGTATGGTCAAAATGTCTCAGTGATGATCATCTTTTTTGGTGATACTGGGATGATTTTGCCATCTTAAAAATCAAGCCTAACTGAATGCTGCTAAGGCATCCAAAACTGCACCAAAAAATTATGGTCCTACCCTATTAGTTTCTGTTTTCCAAGGATTGCTACTGATATAATGTATTGGAAGACATGACCAACTTTCTGTATTTTCAGAAAATACAAATAAGGAAGATCTCATTGCTAAATATATTTAAAAACCAGAAGAAAGAGAGGGGAGTCACAAGCAGTAGGGCAGAGAGGTGGGCTTGCATGAGGTAGACGCAGTTTGCCAGACAACACAAAACATTCCTGGTTTTCACTACTGACCACAACTTTTTTCTTTTTAAGAAGGGCATTTATGCAAAAAGGAATTCACTCACTCAATACCAAGCCATTGGCAAATAAAATAATTGCATCAGATGTACTCCCCTGTCTTCTCTGGAAGAAGAATGTGCCTTTGCACAGTGCTTGACCACCTGAAGCTGCCCCAAAACTCTGCTGGCCGGGGGCTGCCTGTGCTGGGACTCGAGGGAACCACAGCTGCACTCCAAACCTTGGGACATGGTTCTGTCATTAAAGGATATCAAACTTCCATGCGCAGAGGTGGCTCTTGGACAAACCTGAGGCTTAGTTTGCTGTAGGTTACTTCCTGGGGTCCCCATGTGAAAAAGGCTCCAAAATATCCCTTGAGTACATCCCTTGAGTAACTGCTGCTTATTCCCCAGCACTTATTCCCCAACTTAAAAGCCCCACAGCTTTGAAGCAGTGTACAACCTGTTTCTGCAGTAATAGATGTGAATTTCTCAGAACTAATTATCAGAAGGAGTATACATCTTCTCTACAAATCCATCTAAACACTGAAGCTTTACTAAATACACTCTGTTCCCTTGTCAAACTACATGGGTCTGATTTTCCTGCACAGGATGAGGTAGGATCTTGCTACTACCAAAGCTGAAAGCCCCAAATGCAACATGACTAAGAACTGAATTGCCCTGATTCCAGAACTAAGGCAGGCTCCACATGCTAATTCTCTGATAAGCCAAAGCATGGGGCTTTGATTTCCTAACCTCAGAGTGTTATCTGGCTCTGGTGTAGGATTACCATTAGCTCTGTACATCTGTCTTTACAGTGGGGTCACTGTCACACCATATGTCACTTGGACAACCTTTACTCTTTCTAGATTTTTTCATCTTTTTTAAAATCAGTGTTCATCTGGAAGAGCCTGGATTCCCTTGGCTTTCAAAATCTGCTTTGCATTGCTAATGCATGAGGCTGTAGGCAAAATTGCATTAGTAAGATAGAGAAAGACACAGAGAGAGACACTAAAAACCTGCTAAGACAAAATGTTTTCAGGTTGCTCTTCTCTTCAGTACTAACAAAAAAACCCCTCAACTGCCCAACATCAGAGAAGGTTTATTCAATTTCAATTTACCAAACAAATGACCTTTTTTTTTTTTTCTAAAATGGTTTCTGCATAAGTTCATTATCTTCAATGAATATTCCTGACTTGCAGCAGTGTAACAAGAGAGAGTCTGACCTAGAAAGAGTAGGTCAGGCTCCACATGGAAGCCATCACAGGGTTCCAAGTCACAGCCTCAGTACACACAAGGTATCCCAATCTTTTGATACAGGAGGAAAAAACTCCTGCAAAATTCATGGACAATTAATTCTCCCTCTCCCCCCTCTAGTACTGTAGTAAGTGAAAGAGTCATCAGTCTCCAGATTGTCACTCTCTCAGAGGAACAACAAAAGACAGAAATCAGGGGATCTGGAGGGAGAATTGAAATGGGTCTTTCAAGATCAGTGGCCAGCCTTCTGGGACATTATGAGGATTTTCTACTTCTATAGTACCTTTCATCCTGTCATAGGTTAGCAAGCATAGTCCTGGAAGTGATGTCCTTGCTAAGGGGTGCTTACTGCTTCCTCTGTGACCTGATAGAACCTATCAGCTGGCCAGTTCGAATATGGACAATTCTTTAAGCCACTTAAAATTGTGACTGCCTCTGTGATGCACACTTAAGAATAGACAACCCCCCCCTCCACCTCTCTCTCTTGTTTCCGGTGCTGGGACAGGTGACTGCGGGCCCCGTGCGGGGGCCAGTGGGCCAGGCCCAGGCCCTGCTCGGGCCAGGCTGGGCCAGGCCACGGCCATCCTGGAGTCGATGGGCCCTGTTCCACCCGTGGAACCCCCCCCCTTACAGCCTTGCTGTGGACAGCCGGAGCGGCTCAGCTCCCCCCGCCTCTCCACTGTGATAAGCCACATTCCAGCTGCAAGGCCTAGGTGAGATTAACCTTTTTATTGCTGTGAAGAGCTGAAAACCTGAGGGAAGAGAAAGAGGAGATGCTTAAAGCTGAAATTCTGTTGTGAAGCTATGATATATCAGAGTACCCGTTGTAATCTCATGGAGATATGGGGGGGTGGAGTGTTCAACTCGTAAGCAAAAGCACCTGTGCTGAGATAGGCAGATGTTGACACAGCTGTAATTTCATGAGAAGTCTGGACAGGGAGAGATGGAAGCGATGAGGACTTTTGCTCCAAATGGGAAAGGAGAAAACCTCAGTTCCTAGAGATGCTCCCAGAGATAGTCCTAACGATGAAGATGAGGAAGACCCTTTGCTCCCAGGGAAGGAGAAGGGCCTCTGTTCTTAGAGATGAAATGCTCCCAGAGATGGGTGAAGAGAACTTTTGTTTCTGAATGGCTCAACCTTAAAATTGTTTCTGAATGGCTCAACTTTTGTTTCTGAATGGCTCAACCTTAAAAAACCCTTCAAGAGTGGACCCTCGAAAGCAGTTGTGGGAAAAGCTGCAAGTTGGGGGAAGGGACCCACATGTGAGTGGAGAGACTCCTCTTCCTAAATGGACTGAACAAGGTTATTATGGAAGTGGTAAACAGACTGAACATCTTAAGGGTTGTCTTTTTTCATTGTCAGTGGGAGAAGGGAGGAAGGTGAGGGGAGGAGAAGAGTTCTGAAGGTGTGGTATGATTTTTTTTTTCTTCTTTTAGGTCTGTTAATAAACTTCTTTATATTCTTTCAAGGTTGGTGCCTGCTTTGCATTTCTCCTAATTCTTATCTCACAGAAGGTAAACAGTAATGAGTATTTTGGACCAAACCACTACACTAAATTGGTGTTTCCTCCCGGTTACGAACCCAACCCGCTACACATCCTGAAGGAACTCAAACACCTCCCTGAACTGTATACTGATCTCACATGAAGGCTGCATCCAGTGAAAGGGAGCAGAAAAAAACATGTCCATGCAGGTGGTCATGTGACAGCTCCTATGCCAGGGTGAGCACAGGAACACCTACAGGAGATGCAGGTCTCTGCCCCAGGGATTTAATAAGCCTGGGCCTGACTATGTAACACAGACTTGTGCAAGGGGACATAGGGGGAAAGAAGATGACCAAAACATAGGGAAGCCAGAAGGAAAGAGAAAAAAACAGCCACAGCTTGCTTTAAAGGGCAAGGACAACAAGTCAAACCACATACATAAGAAGCAAATGGAAACACTCCACAGCCACTCAGAAACAAAAGCAAGACCTGGAGAATTGTATTGAAGCTGCAAGGGAGATCCAGGGCACATTCCTGTTGTAGAGGAAGACAACGTGGCTGTTGCAGTGGTTGAGTCCACTGCAGGAATGACCAAGGAGCCACAGAGCCCCAAAACAGTGGAGGTCTGCTGGTGGGCAGGCTCAAAGGTCTAAGACCACCCCCCTTTACCCTTTTTAAGTCTATGTTCTAGTTAGATCTCCTTTCCTTGATACCCCACTGGTTCTCGGGTCCCTTGTTCCACCCCTTGCCTTCCCCAGTGGTCACTGTCCTGTCACCCCATGTCCTCTCCACCCCCTGGCCGCCAAATGCCAGGTTCTGATGTTCTGCCCTCCCCTGGTGCCGATCTGGATAAAACCCTGGACCCCTCAGTGTTCTGTGTTCTTTGTCTCTGGATCCCTTCGAGCGGGGACCCCAATAAACCCCTTGGAACTCCATACAAAGGACCCCTCCCGCCTCTTTATCCCCAGCGATGCTGCAGGAGCTACCCAACTGTGTGTATGAGTGGCTGCAAGTATCCACCAACTCTGGTGTGTCAGAGTGTGTCCGAGTGCATTTGCACAGCATCCCCCGGAGCTGCTCCGACAGGGACACAATCAGGATGGACGTGACGCTCTTTCCACCCCCCCCACTCACGCATTGTGTCACAGGGCTTTTTCTACCAGTTTAAGAATAAGCAAGTCGCAGCAGAGTTCAGACTCAAGATGAGGACGCTGAAGAAAAGAGCCTGTCTCTCACTGAAAACTGCAAAGGTTCCTTGCCTCACTTCTATGCCTCATCTTCCACTGCTTTTCCAATGAAAAAGTCCACCATGGAATGCAGACAAAAGAGCAGCATAAGCTACATCCCTGCCAGGGTATTCAATGGATTAAAGGTGTTCCTGCACCCCCGACTCAAACTGGTCAGCTCAAAAGTGTCATTAGAGAGCTCATGCAAAGAGTTTTCAAACAAATTCAGCTACACTCAGACACAAAGACACATCAAGTTTATAATCTGTTGTTGTTCCACTGAGAGTAAATCCTCACCTAAGCCTCAATTTTTAAAAATCAGTCCTAACAGCTCATCTTCCTGTGCCTTTTGTTTTTCCCTGTCCCCTTGAAGTCTGGGGCATCCGGGTATGACTGTGATCTTGCCCATGATGAGATGGTAAGATACAAATGACAGAGGAAGAGACTACAGGTTGACCTCATTGTCAGATAAAATCCATTATGTGTGATTAAAACTTAACAAAATGCAGTCACATTAAAAATTACTATCATGAAGTGCACCATGATTTACTGACTAAATGAATGAGAAATTTATCTGAATAAAATAATCCTAGTCCTCCTGCATTGGCAACGCATGATAAATTGCTGATTGTGCAAAGATCATTGCTTGCTGTTGGATGACTTACACACATTGATTTTTCCTAACAACACTAATTATCATAATAGCATCTCCACATATATTACATAAAGTTTCCTCGTAGCAAGCAAAAATTATTTCAGGCCTTCAGGTCCCAAACTGCAAAGAATGAAGATGAAAAGGAAGAATTTACAAGCTACCTCCTTGCCTTTTATTGTGCAGATCAAAGGTCCAACCCACTGGATCTTACTTAATCTTGAAGAGATGGGAACTACATTCAAGAAAATTCAGGCATTGTGCAATCACAGCTGTGATCACAGTGGGTTGTTTTTTGCACAGTAGTGATCTAATTTTGTGAGGCCAAAAAAAGTCTTTGAGAAAGAAGAATGCAATCCCAAAGAACAAGAAAAAAAACCCCATAATTTCTCCAGTTTCATTAAGATGCACAGGGGCAGACTGTGCAGTCCTTACATAAGTGCTCCCATTGACTAAGGTTGTGTAGGTGAGAAATCTCTCACTAAGTTGAAAAGGCAAAGCAGGGTCTATTAATAGGAAAATAAAAGTGGTGGAATAGATAAGAAAAATGGAGGGGAGAGAGAGACACCATGTATTCTCAATTAACTGAAAATCAATCACAATGACCCATGTTCTTTTCTTTGAGAAATCTGAGAGGTGCTAAAAGACCACCTTAAAAAAAACAAACAACAACAATGCCCTGCCATTCAGTGTCCTCTCCAGTACCTGCATTTCAGACTTACCCATTAGGATTTTCCAAAAGTCCTTGCTTTTTACAGAGGAATGTGATGCTCAGGAGCATGAATAAACTACCCTATTTACTGACATTAATGTTTTGGGTTTTTTGACCCAGTACATTGTATTATAGCAGAGAGCCTAGGCAGAAGCAGAGCAAAGCAGACACATCAGCTGCCTTTGGGTGAAAGAGCCAAAGGTGCCAGAGTGCACCCAGGAGAGCTCCCAGTCTGTGCTGGCCACTCCACAACTGCTGTCTGCTATAGGAAGCACAATGCTGGAAGTTCTGCTTAAGTTACAGCCCTGACATTTCCACTCTACTCTGACCTGTGCTGCCCAGAAGCCAAAGAGCACGCACCCTCTCTGGCACAAGGCTTGCCAAGTAGCTGGGAAGCAGAGAAGGCAAGAAGGATGCTCCAGACAGGTGAGTGGATAATAAGGCGTAAGGGTTCTGTTGGCCTTTATTCAGCTTTCCCTGGCCAGCTGCAGTGGGAAACATCTTGCTGACAGCAATGCAGGATTGACATGCGTGGTGTGAGCAGTGCAGCTTTTACTGAAAGGCAGAAGGGCTTAGGGGCCCTGTTCTTTTCACAGTCTGCTTTCTCCTGAAGGGCTGCACTGGTACCCATGGTTTTCCCCCTCTCTGACCCCCAGTCACTGCCAAGCTGGGGCCTTTTCCACTGCTCCATTAGCACAAAAATCCCAGGTTTGCAGTGCATCTGACACGCTGTCCATCCCCAGCCAAAGCAGGCTTTGAGCAAGGGTGCCTGTAGGTGACACCCATGTCCCTTTCAGCAGGGCCCTTGGAAAACAGCCCATCCCTTATGTAACCTGAGTCAAGGATTTTTTATTTTGATAGCAGTTTTCACTCCTGTCTGCACCTTGGGAAGGACTGGGGATGTAATCCCTGTGCTGTTTGCAAACCAGGTACAGGAATGGGTAAGTGGAAAGGGAAATTTCCAGAGCGGCACAGCTGGTGACTTCTCTTGTGTCATGGTGAGAGATCTCTGACATCTCCCACTGACATCCAGAGCTTTACCTGCTTCAGACACACAAACTTTTTGGTACATACAGTTTCCCTATTGTGTTGTCTATACCTAGGGGATGTGAGCAGGTGCTTGGACAAACACAGAAATGATTCTCCTTGATCCTGGACTAGCAACCCCCATGTAGTCAGACGAATAAGGTGAATCCATCTTCAGAGTGACCACATACACTAAATTTTACTGTACATCCATGTGCATTGTGTAGTTTGTGATACACATAGTAACTACTCCAGAAATGTCTTAAAAGGTTTTAAATATTTCTGTTCTATGCATGTGTCTGTGGGAACAATGAAGCTGTCTTCAAGTGATGGGACCAGTTTCACATGATATGAAGGGCTTAAAAGTCACTCTCCCCAAAAAACACTTAAAATTGCTTTTCCATCTGTAAGACTGCAAGGGTTTGTAACCCTAATTTACTGCATTCTCCTGCCATGGACAAATCCTCTAAGTGTGTATGTCCCTGGCCACTTAACAATAGAAAATTCCTACATTTTTAGTTTTGTTTTAGCCATTTGTGATAAGGGAAAACTACAAATAATCTTGATCCAGTGAAGCATTTCCATAGTTTGGAACACTAAAATTCTAGTTGAGATGGATTAGTGGTCAGACTGCAGGTAGGGAGGCCGAATTTATCTCATGGATGGTGCTACTACATGAGTAAGACTATAGCTGAGATTCCCCAGTCCTTCATCTGTCCCATGACTGGTTAAAAAACCATTTAATATGACAACAAGTATTTAATACTATTTCCATCTTCCAGAGGTATACAGACCACAGAAAGCCGTGGTGTCTGCAGTAATTTCCTGTGAACTGTGGCAATACCAAAACAAGGTCCTGTGCTATTAAATGGGTAAGGAGGGGAAGCAGAGAGCTAAAAGCTGGATGAGAGGGAACAGGAGGTACACTTGAGCAGGGAACTTAGAGGGAGAGAAAGAAAAATGGATCATGGAGTAGAGGGAGAGAGAAAAGGAGCAGACAAATAATATAGGGCAGATTAAAACCGAAAAACGAGAGGGAAAAAAACCCCCAAACCTCCCCAACGTGCTGGATTCAGAGGGAAAGAAGTACACTCTGGAAAAATAATTCCCTGGAAAGTGCATGTTGGGCAGCCTCAGGAATCTTGCTTTCTCTAGGCAATACCATGTACAAAAATGAATTTAAAATTCAGATTCCTTTGAGAATGTTTACTCTTGAAGGAATGTCATGTCACAAAAGGAGGAGTCATCTCAGGATGGACCTTACACACTCTCTAGGTAGACACTTTCAAATTATTTTTCTTTCTGTTTTTTAAAGACACTGACTTTTCTCTAGTTTCTCCAAACAACATAAGCAAACAAAAGGCATCTTATAGGGTTTACCTGTTTTTCAAACCAGCAGATTTTAACCAGAAGTGAGGGACCTGGCAGAACAGATTCTACAGAAGGGTGCTAGCATGAGCAGCCAAAGACAAAGCTTCTGGAGTGAGTAATCGGCTTTAATGCTGCCCAAGTGTGAAACAGAAATGAAAAGGAGACAGAGGAAACATGTTTTGCCAAACTCGGGTTTGCTTTCTTATGAGATACTTGACCCTCTCTAGGCAGCTCTTCTATTAACAGTAGAGGAAGAGCTGCTAACAAGCTCCCACCGGGTGTAAATGAGGAAGCACCTGTTTGGAAGAAGATGTGTTGCCATAGAATGGGTGGTTTTGTCCTAATGTGTAAGATATGCTTGCAGGCTAATGCATACAAAATGTTCCTCTCACACATGAAAAAGGGGCTGAGTACAGGATGGGAGGACTCCAGAAAGCAACAAGAGAACAAAGAACATAGAGACCAACAGACCAGTTCCTCTTCTTATTAACAAATTTGGCTGTCTCAGACAACACTAAGCTGGTGAACATTAACATAAAGAGGGCAAGTTCCCCACTGCCCATGAGGAATGAAATCTTTGCTGAGAGAGCAGAAGCCACATTCTTTAGCAAATTAGATGCATCAGCTGGGATTTGGCAGAACCTCCTGAGCACAGGACTCCAAACCTGCACTTAACCACTTACTGGGACAGTCTTTCAAGAAGTATTAAGTGTTCCTATTAAGGACACATACATGTTGCAGCGTTAGGAAATCTTTCTGGAGGGAACACACATGTTGATAACATACTGCTTCTAGGTAGCATTAGGCTTGAATATTTAGAAATTATTTGGAAAGCACCAGAAATAGGATCCACATAGATAAAATGAAAAACAAAATAGGAATTCAGAAGTGAAAGGTACACCTTGCTTCTGAGCTGGAACATTCTAGCCATCCAAGGAGCACAGAGTGATTATCAGAGAGCCCTCCTTCACACAGACACAGGTTAGGTAGAAGCTGAGCTCAAAGCTTTGAATGGATGCTGACACTGCTCTGGGATCAGGTGGTCAAGCCCTCTGCTGAGGCACAACCAGGCTGTAAGTCACATTGTTTTAGAGAAGGGACAGAAAAGCTCCTGGTATGATATGTCCAAAAAGCCAAAAAGCCATATTAGCCACAAAGGAGTATCTAAATACAAGTTTAAAAAGGGCTGTTGGGCTCCACATGTACAATGACATTTGCTCACAAGTTTGGAACACTCCTGAGCTACACTCATGAACTGCAGTAAACAAAGGTAAACAAAAATGAGCCCCTAAAAATGGGACTATTACTTTTCCTTTGAAAATACAAGACTTACTTGGTCCTAAGTTCCTAGCTAGAACATTAGTCAGTACTTACTGATGTCCTCCTCAAGCAAAAGAGCTGAGATGTAGTCATGCTTCTGGGACAAACAGCCTCTTTCAGTGCCATCAAAATGTTCCTGGGGCAGGGGAGTGGAGGGAGGACGTTTAAGGAACACAGGGATTACAACAGAGCAGGGCATTTTCTCTTTTTGGCAGTGCTTAGTCTCCCAGACTTCTCTCTGTGTCTTTCTTTCTCTTCTGCCATTTCTTGCACCTTACAGAGCAGCACAGGTAATTGTGGACATTCCAGTTGTGGCATTTCTGATTTTCAGAGCTCTTCACAATGCTACCCAAAATGAAGCTGTCACTGTGTGTAATCTTTAATTAGCTGCAATACCTCTGAGGTGGGCACTGCCTCTTCCAACATGTGCCTCTGATACCCTCCACAAAGCCCCACCACAGCAGAAATACCTAGATTTTCTTCCCTCACAATGTTGGTTTTTTTAACAGCTTGATCAGGTGTACAGGACTGCCTAAAGGAGAAGTTGGGAAAGGATTGCCATGTATTCCCCCATTTGCAAAGGAACCCGTTTCCTGATTACACTGGTAACTGGTAATGGGTACATGGGGAGAGGAACCCTGCAGTTTCTCCTGTTCCCTAGGCTAGCTCTCTGTGTGCACCAACCCTTCTGGCCTGCCCCCCACAAAAACCAATGCCATTCCTAGCTAGCCTACAAACAGGAAAGAGAAGGTGTTGCAGGAGACAGAAAAGGAGGATGTGTACAGCATGGGGAGTCAGCAAACAGTCCTGTGGGGGGAGGAGGACCCCATGCTAACTTTCATAATTTCCCGCCCCCTTCCTCCCCTGAGGATGTCTCTTCTTCCGTTTACCTAAGTATACAGCCATGGGCAGGGAAGGAGTCACCCACGTGTTAAAAAAAAAAAAAAAAAAAAAAAAAAAAAAGAGAGAGAGAGAAGATTGAGGAAAAATAAAGATTACAACAGGATGGAGGTTGCTTTTGAGATAATCACAATCTAGTTCAAAGTAGTATTTTTAATTAGAGGATACCCTATATTCTTTACCCTTATCAATTGATTATTTGATAGTTTTCTTTGCTGCAAGCTCCTTGACAGAGAGAAAACAGAGCAGAGGGAGAATGCAGGGAAAGAAAAGGAGGTCCACGGCAGAGCAGGCTGGGTGATCATGGTGGAACAGAAACTGCATGAAACCTACTTAACTGAGTTAAGCAGCAAAGACAGTCCATCCTTCACGCAGTAAAGAGAGCACAGGGGAGAATACTGCTTGTTCAAAAATAATTCTTGCTGCAAGAATATTTCTATATGTACAATTAAACTCTTCTTGAAATACTACTGAAAAAACTAAATATCAGGTTTGCTTTTAATTAAATCTCAGCTTGTATATGCCCCTACTTTGGAGGGAGATGCAAAAAGAGATGGAAAAAGTTAATTTTTAATCCAGTCTCTTGTTCTCTTTACAAAGGGTGGGAAAGACAATGAGACTATGCTTAAACTGAAAAATAAACTCCCGGACTACCCAGAAGAGGCTTTCTTAGCAAAGGGATTTGCTAACAGTTTGTTTCCTGCAGAACAGGATAGTCAAAAGGCAATTTTAAATCTAATGTCGGCAGAGATACATGAAATGATACTGAGGCTTAGAAATGCCACTGAGGGTGGAAATGGAGCCTGAAAGGAGGCAGTTTGTTTCATCTCTTATAATCAGTACAGAGAGCAGTAAGGGCCCAGATCTCAGTAATCTAAAGTTCATTGTTATATGACTGATGAAGGCTAAACATTTATTTATTTAATTATTTGTATTCAGATCTTTAGAAATTATAAGGACCCTCACCCACTCCCCTTTAAGTGGTTATTCTGTGGAAATAAGATAGGTCTGAATGTGTTCAGATCCAAAACAGTGCCAGAGAAAATGGGTGGACAACTGCAAAGCCTTTCCTTGGCCTTTCCAGCAAGGCCTGCTCTCTTCCAAAATGAGTTGCAAGACTTGCTTGACTCCCACTACCAGCAAGGGAAAGCTGACCACCAATCTCACTGGTTAGCCTGAGACCTGGAAGATTGGGCAGAGAAGGAAGAAGAGATCTTCCCTGCCCCTCTGAAAAAGAGATGAAGTAGAGAGACCTTCCTGGCCCTGGGTCTGTACTGTTAAATCTGGCCAGGAGCTGCTGCTGATTTTATCACTGCTGCAAACTACAAGGTCCAGTAAATCCACTGCACTCACAGCCTTCTTGTTGGTGGCAGATGAAGGAATTTTGGTACATGTTGAGCAATTACTTCACCTGTGTATTCAGTATGGACTGTAACTTGGAAACAATGTAATTTCTTTTTTTGACGTGTATTTTCAAAAAGGACTATGTACACCTTAGATATACAAGTACAACCAAAGGGAAGCTTCCAAGAAAGAGGTCTGGAGTTGCACCAGAACCTTGATGGTACAGTTGGGTAATATAACAGGTTGGATTGGAATGGGGGTAAGGGAAATCCCCAGTATTACATTATCTTATAATGCCACTGCAAGATTCATAATTTCACATGTTTTCCCTTCACTTTCATATTCTAAAGCTAAAAGGGGAAGGGAGAATCACAGCTTTACTCTAAAAAGCAAACTCCTGTCCCAGATGGATACAGAACAGCTGGAAGTCAAGAATCTTAGGAGTTCAGAAAACAGGAAGATAACTGCTACCTTATCCCCAATATATATTAATTTTATGAGCTCATGATCTTAAAGCAATTTTAGAATTTCTGAGTATTTCCAACCAGCAGTGTTATGAGGCATGAGTTGACTGTTTTTTAGACATTCAGACTTCTATATTTATGAATTTAAACACAGGAATATACATTCCTGTAAAATTAAGGTCTGGTTAATATTTTTGAGATGTTGAGAAGCAAACTGGCAAGCTCAGATATTGTGGAAGGGAAATGAATAAATATAGGGGCAAGAAGTATTCTAAATGTCTACAATCCAGGAAAAGGTAAAGCTAAGGATACATGGACTTACAAAATTTACACAGGGACAAATCTAAAACTCAAATATTATCTAAGTGCAAGCTAGGATTCAATCTGCATCATGGTTTGGTCATGCAAGATCCCAGACTGGAGAAAAAGGAATCTGAACAAGTCAAACCAAAATGCTCAGGCAAGTGTTCTGCAAGCTCTGGCAACCAGTAGTAGGCACTAAAGGCTAAATAGACAAAGTACTCTCAAGGATGGGAAACTTACTCTTTGTCTTTGGAATGAGTCTTCTCTCAAAATAAAAATGGAAAATAACAAAATCTAACTCATGAGCTGAACTATGTGAAAACAGGACAAGTGCTGGTTTGCAATAAACACAATGAGCACGAAGAGTTACAAAGGCCCGGGGACAAGAAGAAGTTGGTTATGGCTGCTATTGCTGAAAGCAGGTGGAACAGGTCATGGGACTGGAAAGCTAAAACTAATGATGCTAACTTGCACTTTCAGGAAAAAATGGCACAAAAAACCCACCAGGAAAGGGTAGCTCTCTATGTAAAAATATGCTGCTACTGGCTATAGACATTTCAAAACCACAGTGCTTCACAACTGCAATTGTAATGAATAAAACTGAAGGAGAGTTGATTGGCACACATCGAATCATTAAACTATTGGACCTTGCTAACTAACAGGACAAACTGCATTTTACATAGCAATCTAGATCATGTAGAAAGGAAAAGTCTAAAAAAAAATATAGGGGACATTTAATACACTTTGTGCAGTCAGTAATACAAATTACCTGCATCTAAAAATAACGTAGGACATTTTCTTTACAGATGTGAATAATATACACTGTAAGTCTTCAAGAAACTAGACAAGAAGAAAATAACTCAACAATGTATTTTTATAAATCTTAAACAAATGGAGAAGTTTCTAGGAATCAAAGATTTACCACTACCACTGTGTTTTTTAAAGTGGAAAAGACCAGACACACTCTCTAGCAAAACAATGGAACAACTGGTTTCAGCTCTCTACCAGCAATGACTTGGAGGATTTAACAGTGAATACTGGTCAGCATGGTTTCAGGACAGTAGGTTTCACCAAAGAATTTAATAGAATCATAGGGTTATTTAGGCTGGAAAAGACCTCTAACATCACCGAGTTCAGCCTTTAACCCAACACTGCCAAGTTCACCCCTAAACCACAGCCCTAAGGGCCACATGTGCATGCCTTTTAAATACCCCCAGGGATGGTGATCAATCACTTCCCTGAGCAGTCTGTTCCCATGAGTGGTTTAGTTGGGGCATGGGAGCAATGTTCTTACACTTTGATTTTGCAAGGTTTAGGCTGGGGAAAAAACTTTGAAGAAAAACACTGCCATATGAAATGAACGAAGTTTGTATTACATTAATAAGTATACACCCACAGGTCACAAAATGAGGAAACACCAACAAAATTGGGTTTTAGGATTATGCCATGGAGATCTTAGCCAAATGCTATCCAATATTTGTTTCTAGTGATTTATGCTAACATGGCCTCCTTCCCAACACAATGGGCAGATGACAGCGGTCATGGTAAGAAGGCTAGGCTATGTTCACAAATTGCCTGGTAAGATGGTCAGAATCCATCCAAGCAAATTTTGTTAACCCACCTGTCCTTAAAAGTCTACCAGAGACTGATTTCTAGGGAGCACATTTGGACTTTTGTAAAAGGCAGGCGCTGCACCTAAACTCTAAGTCAAAGCTTTTGCAGAAAGCAGTGTCTACAAGTCAAATATAGCATAGACATATTCATTCATGTAGGCATTCACTACAGCTCTATAGGCAGCTCAGCAAATGATCCTCACTGTCTCCTTCATTATTTCCATTCCAGCCTGTCTCCCCTAAAATCTGGTAAGACAGTTGTGTCTCTGTCACACTTTCATGCAGTGAATACAAATCTGTCTTTCTTCTTTACTTTCAGGTAGGCTTTTAAAAAAGGCCAAATTCCAGAACAGGAACAATCTTTTTCCCACTGTCCCAAAGATAACCTTCAAAAAAGTGCAAAATCTCTTTTATAATTCCGGAGAGAAACACACCTTTTTACTTCTAAAGGACAACAATGATTATGTTTCGGAAATGTTCTCAGGACACAGGTCTCTCCCTTTATCTTTGGCATGTAAAACCAGACTGAGCCAATGATACCTCTTGAATGTGTAAGATTAAAACAAAGGACAGATAATTAAATGTAAAGATATGCTTGCAGGATGGTGTCATTTTTCTCCTTCATTCACATCCCTACAATTTTAAACAATATAAGTAGTGGTTTCAATAGGCAATAATTGCAGCATCCTCACAGTCCCATGCAGGCTAAGAGCTGCTGTCTAGTTTTATTTTTCTTACACCCATGGAGAATTCTGTTTCATTTTGACCTCTCATTACTTGCCCTCACACACTTGGCTCCAAACATCAAATTCTGCCTCAGCCCTTCAACTTTTTTTCCATTGGGCTGCTTTTTTCTCTTACCATTATGCATTTGTATTGAACAGCTGGAACCAAGAAAAGGCATAATTAAATATTCTTAAATTTCCCAAAGAAAACGTTTTTATTTTTCTCAGTTTGAAATTACTTTTTGGTTTGAGGAAAAAGAGAAAAAAGTGCCTCCCATAAAACCTTGCATACATCTCAAAAACTTAATGGAACATTTTAGGTAAAACAACAGTGTAATTTTTGAAAAGGAGGTGGGTTCAGGCTTTCTTCCTTTCATTTCTAAAATCGTATAAAAAGTCTAAATAAAGTCACTGCTGCATCTTGGTGTGGAACGGATTTCTTTTATTATCACTTGAGAGCCAGAAGAGAAGAGGACCTCTACCCCTCAAATACCTATTAAGTTACCATCCCTGTTAAAATCTACTTGCTGGATCAGCCTATAAACTCCACCTAAGCAAAAATGGAAGAACCACCCAGAAGAAGCAAGAGCAAAAAACGGCAACACCTGTGACAACTGGGTTTAGGGCAGATCAGGGTACATGGAGCAAGGTAAAGAGCAGGGAATTCTAAGTACAAGTTGGACCAAGTAGAGAACAGTCAGGCATGAGGGAATATTAGTAGGACAGAGTCTTGATAAGGTAGACGAGTCAGGAACGACCCTGAGTTTTGCTGGATATAGATGGGTCAGGGTCTGCCTATGGTTTTAACACTCAGTTCCAGAAAAAAATCCCATTAAAATTACCTTCAGGCCACCCCTGGAAAAATTCCTGCCTCAAAAATCCAAACCAGTATCTGCTTTGTGCAAAAACACCCCATCCAATGCTCCTTTGAAGAGAAACAAGGTATAGGATAAGATACAGGACTTAATGGTTCAGGGCACATGGGTTGCTCAGCAACAGTGTGTAGAGGGCTACAACTGCAGTGCCAGTACCAGTCCTGCATCTCCACAGAAAAGCAAAGGACTAACACATCTGACAGGAATAGTCTCAATACCCACAGTGCAGAGAGCCTTTAGAGAAATCCTACTTCTGCTGGATACTAGTTCTGCTAGCTAGACTGCTAATTTAGCACTCTGCCTGTCCAACCACTCACACACATATTGAACAGAAAGGCTTCCTCTCTTTACAAGAGTAGGCTTTGGGCTTGTGTCCTGGGCATGCTGAGCATCACTGCCTACTCTTGTAAAGAGAGGAAGCCTTTCTGATGATGTCTAAATCAGCTTTTGGTTCTCAAATATGCCCTTGTAAGAGTAACTTGACAGAAGTATATGGTCACTGCTAACTAGATGCAATAGGTAGATTCTTTTTCCTCTTAAATATAATTTGTTAAATCACTGTGATTATTTAACACAAACATACACTTTTACAAATCTCCATCAAACCCCAAAACTATAGTTTATAGTAGAAACTCTAAACTGACAGAAAGATACATTCACTTTACATTCAGAAATGTATTTCTAACTGAAGAGTGCAATATTCTTGTTTTTCATCTGTGACCACGTAGTAAGTAGATAATCTGCATCAGTCTGGGTTTAATTTAACAATATCAACACTTTACCACTTTTGCAAAAACAATAAGTTCCATCAAGCGCATCTCACAATAATAAGCTTTCTAATTTTCCACAGGAAAATGCTTTTCAGGGAAGCAGGAGAGAAAAAAGGAAGAAATTACAGTTAGAAACATTGTTTACACCTTTCTCACAAAAAAATCCCTTCTGTGTAGGCAAGTGGGTTCCACAAGTAGTAAAGGGGCCTTTTGACATCTACACCAAAGCAAGAAGTCCCTCATCCTGGATGGATCAATAAATGTGAATTGCACATAAAATATAATGAAGTATGGCTCTGCCTTAAGTTTCTTCTTTGTATGTCACAGAAATTACTTAATATCTGGACTTGTTTATGGAAGAATGTCTAGTTGTATCCAAATATCTAGTTTTTCCTACATTAAAAAAAAAAAGAGGAACTGAGTGAGATTAGATATATGAAACCTTGACTACCCATTCATATTGGGGAATTGCAGAGAGATACTAACATGAATTTCTTGACTCATGAAATGGAGAAGATGGCATTAACTCTTTCACACAGGCAGTTCATCCTCTCAACTGTTTGATGGGTCTTTGAGTTCAACAGATTTGACAAAAGCAGAAGAAAGAAACAATAAAGCAGTAGACAGCATGACCAAGCATCCTCTGCCTCTCAGTTACAAACCAACAAATCTGTAGCTCCAATTACAGTCTGAGTTCCATGTCATTATTGCAGTAGTTCTCTAGATAAGCCTTCCCAAAGAGAAGAGGCTTTAGATCACCTGTGTCTAATGCAATAGGCAAGCGGAATTAATATAAAAATACAAAGCTTTGAGCTGTCACCATACATCCTGAACCAAAACCAGGAGGCAGATGAACATTTCTTTTTGTTTTTCAATTAATTTTAAATAACATGTGATGTCCTCTGACCTGGTAAAGCTCCTATTCCTCCTTATTGGTTGATCCTCAAACTCCACAAGTTGAAGGAATGACAAATTTTGCTGTATTTCTACATGCATTACAGTGTGAGTCACAGTTAAACCATGCTCAGAATTAAGTATTCCTTGTAGGTGGTGTGGAAACAGCTAATTTGGTGAAAAGCTGTTATGCTAAAATGATCAACTAACAATTCTATTCGTGTATTATACACTATTAGTGTATATTAGACTTCTTGACATGTTTTGGTGGCACGTAACTTCTGTGAAGGCATCGCCTACTTTGGGAATTGATTTTTGTTTAATCCATTTTTAAACTCTACCTACTTTGGTAATTGATTACTAACTTTAATAATTTTTAAACTCTCAAAACAACATTTAGAAAATTTGTTCTTGAACCTTTCCATTACACCAGTGGCCAGATCTTTACAGGGGCTGCACAATTAAGAATACCCTGCTGACCCAGGAGGCGACAGGGCATTGATGTAACCACTATTCAAACTGGTTATTAACTCATTACAAAGCATTCCCCAAGCCTGGCAACTGCTGCACCGTAGCTTAGCGTGGAATACACGTGAGACAGTGATGCCAAAGCATGGAAGCCAAATGGCTTTAGCCTCTTGCTGAAAGACAAAACACTTTGGGTTGCTAAAGACTGCTTGAAAGTCCCAGAATAAACCATCTCATCTCATCACCATGGTCCAAGCACCACTAAAAGCATTCCATTGTTCTTACTTTTTCCAGTCAAAACCAAAGACACTCGGCACCCAAAATGTTGATCCTTTGTTCCCAGAGCCAAAATGCCAAAAATGCTGTTTAAAGCTGGCTTGATCTCTACCCCAAGGAGAAAGGACCAACCACTCCATCTTTTTGTTACAATGCTAACTGCACTGTGGGAAACTAAGCCATGCAGTGGTTTGGGATCCACAACCATCAAGTCTTGCATTATGAAAAAAAAAGGAAACAAACCCTCCAAGGAGAAGTGATTTCTGACCCAAAATTTCCCAGAGTGGCCCTACACACTCATCAGAGGAAGCACAGGAAAGAGCAGTGAATTAACAACAGGTCTAAAGTATAATGCAATGTAATTTCAGTTGTTTCTTAAAATGATCAAGCTCCAATACCATGTGAAAAATCCAAGAAGCATCTGCAATGATATTCCATGCTTTCCAGGAGAAAGAGGAGGTGAGTGAAGGAGACTGGACAAAGAGGTACTAAGCGTTTGTATTGGCCTCTCATTGTTGTGCACTCACACTTACCTGACCAAGGGCAGGGAGTGTTGTATATGCCATGGGCTGGTTTATCATTCCTTTCTGCTTCATGATGAGCATGCGTTTTTGCTCCTCGCTCAGGTGTGCCATCTGAGCTGACATCTGCGGCTGCTGGGATTGCTGCTGCTGGATGTATGGCATCATGGGGTTCTTCCCAGGATTTGCCATTGGTGGGGTCATCCTCTGACTCAGCTCAGTACTGAAATGGGTCAGAGGTTTGGTGTTGCCATAAGAAAGCATACTGGGCTGTTTGCTCAAGGAGTTTGTGACCAAGTTATTTGGCTGCTGACTGATCATGTTCATGTGATTTTGAGGGAGGTAGTTATTAATTGTGGTCTTCTGGGGATTGTTTGCCATAGGAGGCACTACTGGGTTTTGGTTGTTAAAGGCTTGAGAGTACATCATTGGACTATTTGGTTTGTCTGCACTGAAGGGTCCTCCGTAGGGGCTAGATGGAGGCCCCACCGGTGACCAGCTTGAGGGCTGATTTGGATGCTGTTGCTGCTTCTGCTGCATGAGCTTGGCTCTTTGCTGCTGCTGGGCTGCCATCTGCTTGAGCTGCTCAGCTGGGGACAGGTCAGTGCTCGGCAGGGTCACTGGCCCAGGCCCCGATCCTGCAACAGCCGATGCTGGGTTCATCAGGAAGCCATTTCCAGAGCGTGCCTGCGTCTGTCCGGGAGTGTGGGCTTGGCTGGGAGTCTGAGGGGACTGGACAATACAGTTTGCTGGTGATCCAGCACGGACTGGGGCCGGTGGTGCGCTCGATGCAGAAGCAATGCTGGAGGCTGTGGAGATGTTGGAAAATGGAGGACCAGAAGAAGATGGTCTGACCTGGGGAGACCCTAATGGGACATGAGCAAATGGAGAATGGGATGGATCGCTTTTTACGCTTGCACTCTCCTGGGTCTCTGTGGCAGGCCTGGGAAATTCGGGCTCCTTCTTCTCTTCAAAGTCTTCGTTGAACAAATCCTGTATATCATCTTCTGGGACAGTGTTCGCCAGCTCATCTATGAGCTCCTGCCACTCCTGATCATTTAGGTTAATGTCTGAGAAGAGCTTGTTCTGATTTGAAAGAGATGTTTCAGAAGTGTCTATGCAGCTGGAGTCATCCAAAGGCTCTTGCTTTAGTTCCTTGTTCTGCAGGATGTTAAAACTATCATCCAGCTCATTGCAGCCATTAACAGGGATCTTTATCTCGGAAAGCCCACCATTTTCACTCAAGTCTTCTAGACCACTCCTGTGAGTTCCACTGTTCTGCAGGGGCAGAGAAGCTTTCATGTCAAGCTGGTGAAGAGGAGAAACAGCAGGCAAAGGCAAATTAATGGGCAAGCTGTTGATTGCCTCAATGCCTGACACATCCTTTCGTGTCCGCTTGCTGGTCGGAGAAAAGTTCCCATCACAAACTCCATTCTGCTGTTCTCCATTGAGAGGTGAACGTGTGCCTTCCAACTTCCTTTTGACTGTCTCTTGAAGCTTAAAAAAAATAAGAGGAAAGAAAAAATTAACCATTTGCAGATGCAAAAAAAGTGCTCATGGGCACTGTGACAAGATACTCCTCATCAAGCCAGTGACAATAAGTTTTAAAACTGATTAGGAAGTTCCTCTGATTTCATTCTTATGCTGGATCAATTTGAAAACACAGTATAAAAAACCCCAAACAACCAAACACCTCCCCGTGCCTCAAACCAAACCTTCCCTTGACTAGGAAAGCAGAACCGTAAAATAAGTCTGTGCTAACTTCCAAGAAATTTAGGGAGCAAGTTGAGTAATTCAGCTTGTTAGTGCCTAATACAGGGATGAGATTTAAACAGTGTGCCTAACACAGTGAGGACTCTTAAATTGGAACAAAAAAAGAAAAAAGGAATCACTAAAATTTACTTTTCTCTTTGAAATTCTTTTTGTTGGAAGTTTCTAGAAGCTTCTTTAAAAATAACTGCAATACAATTGATTGACTACTTATATTGAAATGTGTTGTTGACAAAAAACATTTTTAACATAGTTTCATTTGATTAGCCCTCTGTTCTTGGCTAACATATTGAGAATCACTTTTAAGGGAGGAAAAAATATATCCACCCTAGAAAATAGAAGGCACTTTGCATAACGTTAACTCAATCAAATAATGAAAAAAAAAGGAAATCAGCTGTGTGCTAGGAGCTAACATAAAATGTAAGTAGCTAACAGAAATAATAGCAAGATAAGTCTCCAGAAAAGCAAATAAATTGGAATATAAGAATTTTATAAAATATAATGTGTTAACATCAGCTTTAAGTCAGGTTAAAGAAGCATAGCAAAGAACTGTAACAAGGTACAGTCCTCCCCACTCACACCCAAGTTGAGTCCTTCACTTACGTACCAGGCTAAAAAAAGCATCTCTCTTCAGCTAAGGCAAAAAACAATAGTAGGGAGGAGAGGAAGCACAGAGGTCACAGCTCTAGCAAATGCCTTTAGGACACACTTGCATCCTTGATACTAGAACAATAGAAGACAAAATACTGAAAGATTTTATCAATTTTTAAAGTATTCTTACTGGTAGGAAAGTCCCAGATACGCAGCTCCCACCCCTTCCCTAACCTAGAGGTTCTCAACCTTCTTTCTTTTCACAATCCAGATCTCATTTATTTCTCCCATCCCAGAGGGCTGGTTCCCCTTTCATCCCATGTATAAGACAGGCAAGCAAATCCATATCTTGCTCAGGATTTGGAGGGAGTGGTTCTGGGAAGGCTGTGCCCTTCTCCTGCCCCTCAGGCCAGCGTGGCCTGTTTCAGCACACAATGCAGAGGGATGTGGCTGGCACAGGCATTGCTGCAGCCACAGCTGAGCATGCATGGGACACCAAGCTACTGGTGAGGCTGCCCTTCTGCAGAGAACCAAGCAGAAAGGCAAGGCTGTGGGTCTAAGCAGACCATCAATTCTTTGATTTGCACTGGAGCAGAACAGTTTTTTTATGTGGGAAATCAATTAACGTGAATAAGAGTCGCCAGTGGGTCACTGTTGGCATAAGTGACTGAGATTTTGCTGCCTGTTCTGCCTTGCACAAAGCCAGCATGTGCCAAGCTCCCACAGGCAGAAATTCCTCCACTTCTTGGCTTCTGTGGTGCCACATAGACCAGCCGAGTGGTGACCACAGCCTCTGCCACATGGCTGGTCTCCTCCTCTGGTGTCTGCTCTTAAAACTCTGAATTTGGAGAGTTGTGGATGTTGATCTTGGAGATGAGAAAGTCCTGGGCAGATCTTTATAGCACCTTCCAGTACCCAAAGGGCACACAAGAAAGCTGGAGAAGGACTATCTACAAGTGATAGGATAAGGGGGAATGGCTTCAAACTGACAGAGTGTGGGTTTAGATATTAGGAAGAAATTCTTCCCTGTGAGGATGGTGAGGCAATGGCACAGGTTGCTTAGAGAAGCTGTGGATGTCCCATCCCTGGAAGTGTTCAAGGCCAGCCTGGATGAGGCTCTGAGAAATCTGGTCTATTGGAAGAGGTTGGAAGGAGGTTGGAATTAGATGATGGCAAGGAGGTTGGAATTAGATGATTTTTAAGGTCCCTTCCAACTTAGACCATTCTGTGAATTTATGCCTGTGCAGCACTGACTCGATGCACCCTGAGCCTCTCCCCTCCCCAGTTTCTGGAGATGAGGGAACAGCACAGCCAGTGGTTTGCACACGAAGTTCCTCTCCCTGTGTTGCAGGCTGTGATGGGGAACCAGCCTGCAGCAATGTGGAGGTCAGGAAGGCTTGTGAGCATATTTTGGGCCTCCCTATCAAGTCCCTGTCACTGTGTTACCAGTCCTCTCCCACCTGCAGCAGCTCTTGTCCCCATGAGCTCTGCAGGTGGGAATGCCCACTGTGCCACTCTCTCTGAATTAACGCCTGGCATAGAGAGGTTTATCAGCCATAGTCTGCAGGAACCCATCAGGCTGCAGAGCACAGAGCCCTGCAGGAAAGGACCACCTTCTCAGCTCTGTGCCACGGCTAGCAAGAGGTGCTTGCCCAGAGGTGGTAATTGCCTCAATCTGTGCCAGTTAGCAGCCATGTGGAAAGGAAGTCAACAGCCAGGACTAGTGTGAAGGATCAAAATCAGATCCCACAAGGGGACTTATGGTATAGGTCTCACCTCTGCTCTCTCCCTACCCTAAAAACCCATGTTAAGCTGAACACCAGTGTGTGACATTACAGCTCCCTGCTGCTTTTTGAGTTGTGTATCTGCCATGCTGCAGAATCCTACAGTTGAGTTTGTTCCACTGATCTTTATATAACCCTGGATCAGACTCTGGAGACAGGAAAGGATGGTACAGATGCGGTAATGGCATAGCAGCACAGTTCCAGGGCAAGAAAAGAAAAAGCATGAGCTGGCCTCAAGTGCAGGTGGTCAGTTGATATAATGGGTTAAAATAGCACATTTAAATATTGCGCTAATGGGCCACTCACACAACTTACAGCTGAAATCACCCATTTCAACTCCTAAGCCATCTCACTACAGAGTCACTATTGCCACATCAGAAAAACATTCACCAAACAGCAAGTGACTCAAGACCAAGCTCAATGGGCATACACAGGCAAAAACAGGATTTGAAGAAATGTTCAAAATGTGTCGTGGCCCTTTACCCCAAGTTCATATTGACCAAATGCAGGGCTAAAGTAAGAACAGGACCTGGTGGCAGGCTTCTCATCATGAAGTAAAGTTCCTATAAGGAAAACATGGGAAAAAAGTTTGTCTTAAGGCAGGGAGTAGTGAGAGTGATTATCTTCTGAGGAATACCAGCAAACTGACTCCATAAATTTTGCAAGTTTGAATGAATCCTTGACAAAATATTGGTAAGAGTGATATGCTTTCACATGGTTTCACGCTTTCAGGTTTATTTTATCCTGAATCTATTACCTTATTTGTATATGAATGTTCACCAAAATAATCTATCTAGTCTGGCAAATAACCAGCCCTAAAAATATCAGTTCCTAAAGTTTCATCATGTGCTGGAACTTGGATGTCCCCCTCTACAAATATGCAGTGACTTTAGTGAAAGTAAAAGCAGGCCCAGTATATAAATATTAATAAACATGTTTATTATGCATTACAACAAAAAGCAGCTTGACATGGAAACTATTTTCTATCAAATATGAAGCTTACAGAAGTTGTGCCTTGTTGCAAAAAGAAATTAAACCTATTCTAAGTTTGTACCTCCACATTGTTCTCCTTCAGAGACTTTAGGATTTGGGAGGTTAACAGGCACTAATCTTTTTATTTTCTTTGTTTGCTCAGTGAAAAACTGTAGGTAGACAAAAACTTAACATGAAAGGTTTGTTTGAAGGCAACATGCTGGGTACAACCTTTGCAGGTGGGGAAGCACCTTGATTCCAGCATTTTGGAGGAGTTGGGAGCCATAACAATAGATGTATCTCCTTTTTCTGAGGTACAACACAGAAATACCCTTATCAAATGATTTCAATGAAAACTTTCCTTTTCATATCTTGATTTCATTCCCAATCACCATGTTAACTCTTGGATGGTTTGGATATCCTGCACTGAGCATATACTGGCAAACAGTTTACCACCACCAGGATTCCACAGTGCCTTAGACTAAAACCTCAGCACTTCCCTCTATAAACACAATCCCTGAAGTAAAATAGTATCTCTTAAAGTACCCTCCTTCTCCTTCCTAGTACAAATACACAGTTTGTGCATGTTTTGCAGCATGCATCATGAAGATATTAGCAGGAGCTGAGAGATTTATGTCTAGGAGCAGAAGGCTGTTGCCACATAAAATAAAAAAAAGGAAAATGTTAAAATAAACCCAACCCCCTTGCCAGCTTCATAAGCCTTTAGCTTTAATCACACAAAATATTTGGCTGATGAATCTTCATTTCACAGTGGTTTTCTACCCCAAAGCAAAAGAGGGTGAAGCAGGACTCTCGATTCTTTATATGCCTTTGGAGAAACTCCAGTTGCAGAGTGAGAAAAGGTCAAATTTGGCACGTTGACTTTTTAAATGACTTTCAGTTGGAGGAGAGGCAGGGGGACAGAAGCCGTGCACGCAAATGCACACTGACCCGAACAGTCTAATCCAACCCATCCTGAAATCCTCGGCAGAGCTTCTTGGACATGCCGTGACAGACCCAATAGATAAACAAGAGCATGTGGAGGCTGTTGGCAAGGCTTTCATCTGTGAGGAGAAGCTGCTCCGCTTCATCTCACCAGCAGCAATTCATTTTTCAAAAGAAATGAGACAGAGGTACTGTTGTTATAGCAACAGCTGAGCCACTTACCAGCCCATCCTCCACCGTGGAGCTGCCTTTGGTGGGTGGCTGTTCCAGTCGTCCATGGGGAGTGACTGGGGCTGTGGCAGCAGAATAGTCATTTCACTGCTCCTTAAAAAAACCCCAACACAAAAACCAGAGGGAGGTGGGGAAGCTGAGAGGCTAAATTCTCTCTATGCCAATAGAAGCTGGACATGATTCACAGGGTCTAACACAGGTCCACCTCTCCTCTGTGAGCCCCCAGATGAGGCTGATACCACATTTACAGATGTTTTTGTGTACCAGCTACATGTAGCCACTGACTTTCCTCTCCCTAGGGCAGCTCCAGCCACTTCAATACAAGGGCAACAACTCTGAGAGGTCTGATCCACTTGGCTCCCCAGCTCTGCTGGAACATGCCCTGCTCTGGAGCTATCTTTGCTCCCTGTGGAAAAGCAGAGAAACTAGCCAATGCCGAAAGTCCACCTTCCGCAGAGAATATGCATGTGTAGAAAAAACAAGGGTTATCATCTTCTCCACATGCTCTTCTGTGACTCTTTCTTTAAAAATTGATCTTTTCAGTTCTTCATGTTGCATGAGTCTGGCGCACCAGTCATCATGACCTTCAGTTCCTTTCCATGAAATGAATTCAAGTCTGGGCCCTTCCTCCAGGGTTTCTACTCTCCCTTCCATGAGTGTGTCTGTTCCTGAGTTTGCCCCACCTTTCTTCTCCCTTTTTCTCCTAGAGCTTCTCCAGAAAGATCTTGATACTTTTTGCCTCCAACAGGGAGTACTTACCATGAGCTCTGCCAAACACCACCCCAATTCAGCAGTCTCCAGCCTGCAACCTGATGACTGAGTCAAGTTTGCTATAACTTCTTGTGCTGCACTCAAATCCTATCAACAATTTAGGAAGTGTCCCAGGGGTGGCCATGAAGCGACACTAAGCAAGTGGATTTGACAAGACAGCATCTGAGATCATTAAGGAATAATCAGCATTGCCATTTGCATGCCAGCAATTCAGCTTCAGCATTTGAAGATTTTTTGCACTCACTTCCTTGCTGTATCACCTCTGACACTGCCATTCTAAAGTCAGTGTTGCCAGAGTGCCACTGCCTGAGGTACAGCCACATCTTGTCACCAGTGTTTTAAGTCCACCAGCTCCATAGTGGCCTCCCAATGACACCTGTTCCAGTGTCCTGCAGAGGTGGTGGGGACCACAGGACCTGTTTCAAAAACCTGTTGGAACTGACCTCAGACAAGCAGCCAAGCAAAGTGGAGGTGAGTTACATATCACCACTTCCCACAAATGAAAGTATTTCATGCATCCAACCACTCCCCTACTATTTGAATTTCCTCATGCGGCTGAAAGCATGGCACTGATGCCTGCTAACTCGCAGGATGAAGCCTGATGTAGTAAATTGATTTTGGAGCACAATTGCTCATTTAAAGCACATGCTGTGCTCTTCCATGCTAGGCGCGGCTGCCCAGTTCTTGTTGGCCAGGGCAATGTTTCAGATATGCAGGAAATTCACGTGAAATCTGTCTGAAGTTGGTAAAATCTCATCCTGCCAACCTAGCCAGTAACCTGTACAACTCTGCAGGCTCACAGAGTAACCTCTGCCCCAGGCAAGGGGTCCACCTTTTGCCCCTTACCCTGCAAAGGGCTGCTGGGGACTCTTGTCATCACCGTTGTTTTTGTCATCAGTCACCAGAAGAATGAAACACCTCGCAGTAATAGTAAAATGATGATCAAGGCACTGGTTAAACCTGCAAGAGCTAACAGGGAGAAAACCAATCTACTTCCTCACATTTTAGCCAGTCAGACAGAAAGGGTTTCTCACAGAAGAGTGAGAGTAAAAAGTCATGGTGCCTGGATGCAAAGCGGGCAGCACAGGCCCCTTGCCAGAGCTGCCTGCCCCAGCCAGCTGTCAGGGTCCCAGCCACCAGCAGGAACTGGATCACACTGGGAGATCAAGCAGAGAATAGGGAAGAAGGGTAACAAAAAAGGGACTGCATGAGAACAAAATAGCAACAGCACTGGTGAAGTCAAACCAGGTAAATGCTGTGACTCCACCTGCCCTCAGTCAGCCAGCTAGGGATGCTGGTGTGTGCTAAAGCAGCTTGAGAAAAGCTGAGTGCAAAGACATTGCACAGCAAGTTTAACTGAACTTTAGAGCTGTAGTGGGTGAACCTGAGTTGATGGACAGTCTTTTAGACTAATGACGCTTCTCGCAATTTACATATTTAAACCACGTGGAAAGGCGGGAATTGCCTTTTGTCCCAGTTCGCCTGCCAGAAGGTGGGGGGGGCCTCGGAGCCTCTGGGCCCTGCTGGGCCAGGCCGAGCCCCCTGCTACCTTCCCCTTTTCCCAATGGACCCTGGGTCTCTGGGGGAGGAACTATCCCAGAGCCGCAGGCAGCTAAAACCAGCCATGGTCTGCCACACAGCTAAACCCATCCGGCGCGGCTTCTTGGGACTGGCGGGTCCCTCTCCTCTCCACGTGGAGCCGGTGGAGCCAGCAGGAGCCAGTGGAGCCTCCTTTCTGCAGTCAGCACACTTCGTGCTAAACTGAGGAAGACACCATGCAGCCAGCAGCACAGAGGGAGCGAGGCTTTCTTCTGCTGTAAAGCCAGAACAAGAACACTCTTCAACATGGCAGTTTCAGAGCCAGAGAGAAAGAGAGTCATGTGAGACAAAGCTGAAAATGGCAACCGGAGAAAAGAGGGTGGTGCCACGTTTTTCACGTGTAGCTTAAAAAAACTTTCTTGCCTGCCGTGGTAAGAAACTGTAATATCACAATCTGTTTGTCTCTTTAATCCATTTGAAGTACATGAGGGGATGGAGAATTCATGTGTGGCCCATGAAGACTGTGAAGAGTGCCTATGCCAGGCTATATAGAAGCAGTGAGAGGCTTTTAGAGACTTGTGGGGAAGAACGCCTTTGTGTTCGGGTCAAAATAACTCATCCTTAAAAAGATTAATAACCCCGTGTGATGGCCCATGTTTGGCAGTGTGAAGGAACTGAGATTTTTCATGGAAGAGATGTTTTACACCAGAGCAGATTGTTTCTTTCTGGGTGGGTCTGCTGTTGGTGGCAGTTTAGGAACCACATGAAGCAGAAGAAACCATTTTTCCTTAAGCATAAAAGAGAGATTTTTCAAGAATTGCAACACTGACTAAAACCCCAGGTTCTGTTATCCTTTGTGCAAGTTGGGTATAAGTGAGAGAAGTGCTGGAAAAAAGGGGAGGTTTGGTTTATATTTTTGTTATTTCTTTTTACTTTTAATTCTGTTAGTAATAAACTTTTTTTCTTTGTACAGCAACTGTTTAAGTTTGAACCTGTTTTGCCTCACAGCTCTCAAGTTTTCCTCAATATTTTCTTATTTTCCCCTTATGAAAATAACAGATTTTGTGTGCTTGACGCTTAGCTGCGTGAAACCACGACAAGAGTACAAATTATTTAATGGATGGAATGCTGTTATCATTGTCAAAGAGCTTTCCTGCCCAAGTATATGATCTACATGTATGTATGAACTACTCCTCTTCAGATCCATCTAATTTAATCTTGCTTCAGCCCTGTACTAGTTTGAAAACGAACCAGTGGGAGGCACCAAGTCAGAATAACAATTTAATAGGAAAATTAAAGAAAAGGAAAAAAATAAAAGAAAACCCTGGTTCAAACTGACAGAGTCAGGATACAACCTGACACCCTGTTAGTCAGGGTGGTGGTAGCAGTCCTATAAAATGGTGGTTGCAGTCCTCCTGAAGTGGTGGATGTGAAGCAGTGTTGTTGAAGCAGTGATCCTGTAGAAGGGCTATGTAGCTCCTGTCCTCTGGAAATCCAGTGGAAAGGGTGTCTGTGGTGTTCAGAATCTCAGATTATATCCAGGATGGAATGCTTGCTTGGTTCCTCCCTCTGGGTGGAGCATCTCACAATGGGATGATGAGTCATGAGGCTCATTGTCATTGATGTGCTCATGAACAGAAGATGGTCCAGAGGGAGTTATCTCTGAGTCATGCAGCAGGGCATTGATGGGCCATTAACAGCAAGATAGTCTGGGGGCAGGAGGCAATGAAACACTGCCCCACCTGATTTCCACAGCTCATGAGGATGGTAATAGAATACACTGCAACCCAGGACAGGCCCAATAGGGTAAACACTGGCAAAGCAGTAACCTCATTGCTTTGGAAGTGCCAGCACTGCTCCATTTGTGCAAAAGTCTTAGTGAAGGTGCTAAGAGCCTGCAAGCTGAACTACTGAGCTGGCCGTGCCTACTCGTGCCTCTCACACCCAGTAGCCGAGCTCTGCTCTCTCTGAAATTGTCCTTGCAGATGGCATGAGCTGCATTTTCAGGGTGCGTTATGAGGATTTAGTCAAGCAACCTGTAACTGACTTGTCTGGCAGTTGTTCTGGTAAGTCTTCACCCTTGGAAAACATTTCCAGTCTGCTTTGTATCTGGACAGAAGACAGGCTATGATAAAAAGGAGACACTGGAGATTATTAAAGCTGTGCCTCCAAACGAACTCCTACAAATCAGGGTAGAAACGATGTGCAGGAACCTCTTGTATTTTAATCTAAGAAGCAGCAAACCAACATACCCAGAGTTGTTGCACATGCACCATAGCTACTCAGTAGCTCTTTAAACTGTGTATGTGACACGAGGAATGGTTTCCTGGGGAAAATTTTGTCCTAGTTCATCCTTGGATGAGCACAAGTCATAGCAGGGTAGTGAAATACGCTGTTGGCATCTTGCCTGACTAGCAAAGGGGTATGTGGGACACGAAAGCATTCCTGTCCTCTGCAAAGGAGGAGCAGCTGTGTGGCAGCCTCTGCTTTCCTTGTCATTAAGGCACCAGTAGGATGTGAGCTCTGTTCCTGACACAGAACTGACAGACTAAAAACCTTGTCCAACTGATGTAAGGGAAAAGCCCTTCCTATGCTTAGGGCAAGCAAATTACCTTCCAGCTGCTTGCAAAATACTGCCATGGCACAATCTACATACATAATATATTACTCCAGAATATTCTCAGAGAAACTCTGAAGAATGAGCCAGAAGAGATGGTGAAGGCATGACAGTACTCCCCTGATGACACCATAGATTTCCATGGACTATGAGTTTCTGTTGGATCTCTTTTATTACCAAAGCCTGTCTAGTGCATGATCTCTAGAAGCCAGCTAGCAAGCTGACAGAAGGCTGAACTCAGAAATGGCACAGTTGTCTTCCATTCATATCACTGGTGTTAACTCCCAACACACATCACTTCATGGCAACATAGCTACTTATTCCATATGTGCATGAAGCAGCACCTTCCAGTTCCTCAAATCAATGCGAGCAAAGTAATTTCGGGGATTCTTCCACATGACCAAGTTCATGCTTTTTGAAGCAAAATGTTTCATACAATTGGAAAAGGAAGGAAATGAGAGCCACATAGTCTATACACTGTACCTGTTCAAGCCCACACATTTTAGTCACCCTCTTGGGGTAACATCATAAATGAAACTTCCACTTGAAAATAATTTAAATATCAAATTAACAGATTTCCACAACTAACACATTAAAAGAAAAAATTCTGGGAATCAGTTATACTGTGCTGCAAACAAAATGGTGAATTTAGCCTCCTCTTCCCCATCTGTTCCCTGTGCCTGAATGGGCAGCTTCGCTGAGGACATAGGTCAGCTGAAGATTTTTCTGCAATGACAAATACCTTTAAAGGGGTGCAGGTTATTTAAGTACAGGTTGAACAATTAACAATACAGTAAGCATTGCAAAGGAGACCCAAGCATGAGGGAAGGGGAGGGAAACGGATCCTTTCCATGGTAATTAATTCTCATTTTTTTTCTACATTTTAATTGTTTGCATAGTAATGAGACATCTTTTGGGGAAAGGAAGAAAAAATCCAACATAGGACAGATGAGTTTGGAAATAAATTTGTGCTCAGCTACTGACCATTTAAAAATAAATAATAAAATCACATAACAGAAAATGCCAAAATAGAAAATATGTCAGAGACAGCTTTTTCCTTCAGTCAGACAATTCCCTGATCAGCACAATCAGCTTGATCCATCTCTAGGAAAGAGGAGAAATGCAGGAACTGGTTGGTTGTCTTGACTTTACATATCTCTTTAAAAGAAGACAGGCAGCAGCAGTTTTGAAAGACTTGTGGACAAAACCCATGGATCAATCCTGAAAGATGCTGAAGCCCTCAGGTTACAGAACCATAGAAAGGTCTGGGTTGGAAGGGACCTTAAAGAGCATCCTGTTCCAATGCCCCTGCCATGGGCAGGGATAACATCCCAGATCAGGTTGTTTAGGGCCCCATCCAACCTGCCTTGAACACTCCATGGTGAATCCCCTTAAGCTCACTAGGAATCAGGGGCACATTGATAAGGTAATTTCTTCTGCACCAAAATTTCTTCAGAGATAGACACTATGTCTGATGGAACAACTCCTCTCTGCATTTATTTTTTGGCTTCAATGCAAGTTATAGACAGTACTGGAAAAAAAACAAAAAAAGCAGGATCACTGAAGCTCTGTGAAGACTCAAGGACTCAAAGGACTATATAGGATGCCCCAGACATGTTCTGAATTGTTCTGAGCACAGTTCGAGAGCTATTTGCCAAGGGCTAAAGGCCAGACAGCACTGAACAGCAGATTTGCCCTAAATATGGCCAAGTAAACCATATAAACTTTAGCTCTTTGTGGCCTCAATACCTTCACCTCAAGCTGATCTCAGGTCCCACAAAGGCACACAGCACAACTAATGGAAAAGCACATGTCTGGTCTCCAGCTCCCAGCAATTACCAGAGTCACAGACTCACAAGGCTGGACCTGCTGTGTGGCATCAACTGCAAATGTACTATTTAAGTCACCTGATGAAGTATAAAGAAAAAGATTTTAAGCAAATGAAGGCCCTGATTCAGCACAATATTTAGCACATGCTTCACCTTGAGTACACTAAGCAACCTAAAAGACAAAGAATGGTTTATGCAATAAATAACATCAGACCAAGACCTTTGCTCAGATCTTACCTTCTTTATTTCATCTACAGCAGCTGTCTCCAACACAGGATAAACCTCTTCCTCTCTCCCATATTACTCTGGATACACATACACAGTGTTGAACTCATGGCAGCAACGGCAGAAAGATTCCCAAATTGCAGAGATGTGTAAGGCTTAGAGATCTCTCCACACAAACCAAAAAGATTACCAGGAGAAAGGTGGGCAGTGTTCTGCCAAACAGGCATGTTCCCAGTTAGTTATGGCCATGGACCACATTACAACCAGGCACTTTTATCTATTTGTGTATTTTGAAAACAGCCCTCCAAGGGAAGGAACTGCAACTCCTAATGCTATAGATGTCTGTACATTCTCAGTGTACACAACACAGTTTTTGGGTTTTTTTTACTTTTTTCCTTTTGCTGTCAAAAAAACTTCCCTGGTTTTTCCACACAAGTGCACACATGCACATGTAGTCACTGCCCATGATACCCACATGGGTTTTAATCTCAGAAATCTATGCATACTAAGCATATATTAGCAGCTAATTAAAATTAAATTTAGACTTCAAGTCCCATTCACCACTCTAGGTTTGGACCTTTAACAGTGCTAAATAAATGCAAGACTAAAAAACACTTCTTGTTGTTGTAGTAGGTAAAGACCAAGTCACATAGAACACTACAATTCTTTCCTAAACCCCTTGAAGGTCTGAAGCACTAGACATCATAGTTTGCTATTAAATAAGCCATAGAAATGCATTATAAGCCAGTGTGAATTCATATAACGGGCTTCCACTAATCTTACTTTCCTTTTCAAAAGACTTCTCCTTCCCTCCTTTTTCTCATATTGTAGGAATGATAAGCCACCTAGTACTAAGTGATTTTAATTTGTTAGTCTGAAGACACAGGACTCTTGGGCTACTACCAGAATTATGTGGATTTAGTCTCAGAAAAACATAGGTGAGATGAATCTAAAAAGAAAAATAAACCTAATTGTGTGTCTACCCCCCCGACCATCATTTATCACTTAAATGCTGTCATTCAGATGCAAGCATACATTAAACCTCTAAATTTCACTTCAGAAAACAGAGTAGGCAGCTGCCTACTGTGTATTAAGTCAGTGGCAGGGTTAGAATTGGACTCAAATCTCCCAAATCCTGTCCCCAGCCAATGGGAATACAAAATATCTTCTATCTTGTCAGATCAATGTATTTTTGTGTCTCCTTTTTTTCTTATTCAGGAAAAAAAAGGAGTGTGTATGGGGAGCTATGAACAGGACACGGAGTCTGGGAACTGTTGTAGGCACCATAAGAAAGATGCAGGCAAAAACAGGTCAAGTCATTCCAGTCTTAAGAATGCAATTCATATCCCCTGTACCAGGCTGAGATGGGAATGAGACAAATCATGCTCCAGAAATGTCTTTTTCTGTTCACTGATCTTAAAGGGAGACTTGGTAATTAGCTGAAAAAGACACATCCACAGTCAGATGCCTTCATGTGGACCCTCCCCAAGCCACCGTTATTTGCCCAGTCACAATTAGGGCACTAATTACATGCTACTGCTGTTGACATCTGTGTTTAATAAAGATTTCTGCCTGGGTTGGGTCTTTCCCCCAGTTTCATTTCCAGAGGCTTCAGTTTTGTTCCTCTAAACTCTAAGAAAACAAGCTTAAAATCTTCCTAGTTTGGCCTATAATAATGATACTACATTTGCTCTTGGAAAGAGCGTTACTTTCTTGCCTTGCCAAGGGAAAGAAGGTTGTGCAGCTCCAAGTTCTTGCTTAATAACTAACTTTCATGTTCAATCACTTCTGGGTTATTTAAGAGAGGCAAGGAGAAGAGGAGAACTAGCAGGAGGAGCTGTCAGTTTAAATCCCAGATAAACAGTAAGTAGTGTAACAACCATGATGGTCTAAGCAAAATCTACAGAAAGGCGGAAAAAAAAAGTATTTTTAATTAGACACACAGGGAACCATGGACAAGCTTTGGGGTAAGCAAGCCCTTCTTCCTTCTTTAATTATAGTTATAGTAACCTTAGTAACAACTGTAACTATGAGAAAACATGCTAAAGAAATTATATAAAACCATGTAGATATCGGGCATATAGGATTGTGTGCAAATCTGCTGTGTGATTGTTTCCGATAGTACAAAATTTGTTTTTAAAGGAAATTACATGGACAGCAGGTTGAGGTTTTTCCTAGGGCTATTTACAATACTCTGTTTTTTTTCTCCTTTCTTCTAAGCTTTTCAAAACAATCAAATGAAAATAAAAGCCTGGCAATTGGCATATTTCAGAATTACATTAAGGGCCCAGCTTTAAAATGCACAGCTGTCTGACTTTTTTTTCAATGCCAGGTGGATGACACAAGGCCAAGAACAGCCTTGAATAGTGTGGCTCCTTATGGCTGTAGGATTTGCAGGGACTGTGATTTCGTTATATCTGGGGACATAAGTCATTACTATTTTCTTTACTTTTTTTTTCCAAAACTCAAAAGCTTTCTGATATTGCCAAACTCCAAATTCAGACCTGCAATAATCATATTAGAAACATTCAATGCTGTAAACATAGAGGATTGTCCTGACTCATCAGTAAAGTAGTGGCAGCCTTCTCTTCTCCCTGCTAATGAGAAAGGACTGCAATGCCTGGAACTAAAGCAGATATTTTTCCCATTGAGTGTTCCCAATGTCTGTACAGTAGCATGATCTATCCAACAAAGTTCTCTCCATACAGGGCATGGAAATGTTACCAAACAGAGAACTACTAAGTGGACCCCAGGTAAAAGGCTCCCTAAGGAGCTGTGGGGGAACACAACAGGGCACAGCACCCTTCTTGGGAATGCCGTCTCCCCAGGTAGCCATTTTGGAGCAGAGGTTCAAACCACAAAGATTCAGACTAAACCACAGAACTGCAGAGATTCTCCTCTTGGTCCCAGCACAGCAGGGCTGCACAAGGCCTGTGTGCTCTGGCATTCCTGGCTCCAACCTTTCCTAGTAAAGGCACACAGCACAGGAGTTCCCACTGGGGATACAGCTGCTCTCCTGCTAAGAACTACAACTGGTCCCTGCCTCCTCTGCTTTCCCAGTGCTCTGCTGGAACCCTGGAGCACTCACCGAGTGGCAGCAGTGATTGGAGGAGGCTATGACAAACAAGCGGCAAGATGCCATTGCAGATCTGTGCAGTGACGAGGCTGCAGGGAGCTGGGTGTGAAATGTGCAGGTGGGAAACATTTGCTCCCCCCTTGCACAGTCCCATCTTTTTCCCTCTCCTGTCCCAGTTCAGATCTCACAGCCTCACAGTGTGAGCGTTCTGCAGCCTCAAGTTTTGTGGCTGCAGAAAGCAAGGTAGCCTTAGAGCATGAGCTTTCCTTGTGACAGCTACAGGGCCTCTGCTTGCCCGCTGCATGTTCATATGCTGCAAACAGCCTCTCCCCATCTTTCCGACTTCTTTCTTCCCAGCTCTGCTGGTGTTTACCGGTCTTGAATAAAGCCATGAGAAAAACTGTCCTCATTAGCAGTTTCCTCAAAAAGCCAATTGGAGCAGGGCATTCATCTCCTCCAGCAATTTTCAAACTCACATGAAAAACATGAAAGGAGACAAAGCCTAGGGTTGCTCCAGGAATTCCATCTACCACCAGTGAGAGGAATTTGCATAACATGCCCCCTCATACTCAGTGCAAACAAGAAACTTCTGCTACAACTGTTTTCTTGGCTTTCCTCATTTCACCTCACTCTTCAGGAACAAGAAGAAACCTTCTTCACATATGCAGGGGGCTGCAAAAGCAAACTGTGTACAGATGGGCTCAGCAAGAGGTTCTTAGACCTGGGATATCTGGAAGATGTGCCAGGGAAGGCTGACTGTGTGGCTGCTCTGTTTCTTACACTCTTACTTGCTCACTGGTGAGTGGACGCTGGGCTAAATGCCCCTTTGAGATGACCCAGTACAACAGTTCCTATATCCACAGCATCTGCAGAAGAAATGTTACTTAGAAGATCTTTACTAAAATAAAACAAACAGAATCCTTCCTCTACCAGATTTTCATGTTTTTGTTATGAAGCATTTTGATGATAATGTATGATTTTACAAAGCAGGAGCTATACAAGGCAATGTGGTACAAACTCATTTCTAGTAGCCCCTAAATAAAGAGGCATTGGTGCAAAATAACAGCCTTAATCCCCTGCTTTACTGCTTTTTGAACATGGACTGAATGCCAGATTGTGGCCATCCTGTCAGAAGATAACCAATTGACCATGCTTTCTGTTCTCCCCCTGTTCATCCCCCACCTCCTCCCAAAACTTGCAGCTCCAACACAACCAAAACCTACCTATCTGATTTTGGGTTCTGAAAGACTGTTATTATAATTCGGAAGAAGGAAGAACTGTGATAACTACCACACCAAACATGAGGAGGCATATGTAAGCAATTTTAGCTGTTAGGATCTCAACATCCTTTGTAAAGAGAACTCCTCTCACTAATATACAGTGCATACAATACAAGTAAAATATATTTTTTCATATACAGAGAGTTTCTGTTTCACATGGAAAGTGAAATACACCAGTAGGAGCTGCAGACGAGAGAACCTTGAGGCCAAAATCTTCAATGTGCCGAGGTCCCTGATACAAAGGATGATATGTTGAAAAATTAGGTTTTGCTACAGAACAGACCAGTCACATCATAGATAAAAAGTCACAGAACTGATAAAAGTCACTTAATGTGAATTGTTATGATACTCAGAATGCATTTTCTCTGTCTTGTATGTGTAATGGGATCCTCTCCGAAAATGTAATCTAATAGAATTTAATTAAACAATAAACTAATTAATTTTTTTGAAATACAGAAGAATAAATATATGGAGATCCTAGAAAGGCAAAGAGACTATTTTTTCTTTTTCCTGATTTTCCTTATTTTTCACATATGATGCTGTGACTCAAATTAACTCCACATAAATTCTGAATATTAAAAAATCACCAAATTAATTTTTTAATAGGGAAGGGGGAAAAAAATCAACTTTGTTGGCAGAACTTGAACTCCATTCCTCAGAATGATTAGTTTGGCCACTGGAGGGCTCCAATATTGTTTCATAAAAGCAAAAGAAAGTTTACTAAGAAGGATAAACACGTAAATAGCCTGGGCAATAAAGTTCAAACATAATACTCAACCTGAACCAAGATCTATGGGCTTGCAAGCATTTTGTAAGAGTCAGGACTAATTTAACTGTTATTTTGCTCTTGTAGCACAAAAGGAGTTGAAGAAGAATGATTTTCCTACAGTTTGGCTAAAAATGTCTCCTCCAATACACCTATAATAATACCTATTAAAATGGGTTTTGTATGCAATTGCAGAATGAGTAGGTGTCTGCAGGAAAGCAAAATCCACAGGTTTTCTTGCTACATGTTAGTAAAACACTTCTTCATGAAAGCCCAGTGCTGCAGAGTACAAAAGAAGCACATTCTCTGTCCCTCTCATGACTCCAGTCTTCCCCATGAAAGTTTACAGAGATAAATCAGGCAACTCAGCAACTGGGAGTACAGGGAGGTGCTCCTGCTACATGAAGTCCTTCATGGTTCTTCTTTGGATAAGCCATTGTTGGGAGTTGCCTTTTATTTTTTAAGAGAATTTATATGTTCAGGTACAAAAAGTCAAGGAATAACTGGCCCTAAAACAAATGGGTCTTTTCGCAGTAACATGGCAGCCAAGATCTTATCAGAAGAATGTTACATGGTCCTGCAGAAGCAAGTACAGGCACTAATGTCAGTTGATAAACTAATGACTGCACCTTATCAGCTGATAAGCTAATGACTGCACTGCTCCAGTTAATGATAAAACAAAAGCTATTTCAGTATAGGAGCATGAGAAAAAGTATTTTGGACATCATTCTACCTACAAACATATGGGAGGGAAAAAAAAATGTCTAAGTACCCCCTGGACTCCCCAATCCTTCCAGCTGGGGGTGGGGAGAATTAATCCTGGGCTGAGATGCTAAATGTTGGAAGTTTCACACTGAGCCAAATTTTGCAAGTGACTTAAGCAGTGCTGAAAATAAAGGAGGTTTATCGGAAATACTGAAAGATGCTAGTGGGTACTATGATAAGCCCAACTGACCACTGTTCTTGTTTGATGAAGTGCACTGTATTGGGCTGATGCACAAAATATCATGGTTTGCTGGCACACACTGTTTTTTTCTGCTTCTTCAATGTAAAGGAAAAAAGGAAAAAAAAAAAAAAGCTTGCTTAAAATATCCCTGCTGCTCTCCTGTAGCCCCTTCCTCCAGCACATCACACATTAATGCCAGTCTGCTGGGAGACTGCAATTCGAACATAATGAGATATTAATGAGCTTTGTACATATCCCCAGTCGCAAGAATTCCCCCCCCTCTGCAGCTCATTTCTCACAAAGTTACAGAGATGTTTTGCTTGTTTTCCTGACACTGCATTTGTGACTCTGCCATCCTGCCCCATCCCCTCCCCCCCCCCCCCCCCCCCCCCGCGCCCCCGGCAAACCCTGCTGCACCCTTCCTCTTAAGCTGCCAGCTCTAAAGAGCACCAAATGGGCTGGCACTGTCTTGTTTCCCAGACTAATGGATGCTTGTTTAAACACTGGAACTGTTTGCATTGCTGCGGCTCACTGCATGTTAAACACAGTCCTCTGAAACCCAATGCCAATCCAATAAAGGTATCAGCAGTTCAGCGTGGGGAGGCAATTACTATAAAGTCCCAAGTGTGCCTTCTAAGCTCAAGGAAGGAAAATTTGATCGAACAACTAAAAGCAAAATCTGATTCAGTTCAGCATCACTAGGAAGACACGAGGTTTCACTGCAGCCAGGCCTGTGGAGGGCAGGAGGAAGTCAATGAGTAAGCTGGGGAGAGCAACTGCACATTGTTAAGAGTGCTTTAAAGCTGGCCTGGTAGTGATGCTCTCCTGCCTCCACAGAGCTCCTTCCCCCTTCATCCACATGCCAAGGTGTGCTCTCTTTCCTCCCCCCCTCCACCCTGCTTCTTTTTTTTTTTTTTGTGATTTTAAATTATATGCTGCCAATTTTGTTTCATCCTTCATCAATTCTTGACACAATTATTCCCCTGATAAAGGTATTTTCCTCTGTACAAAGTCATTGTCATATCAAAGGGGAAGTGAGCAGCTATGATAGCTGCTGGGCTGATGGTAACCAAAAAAGATCTGTGCTTCATTGAGAGATGAAAAAAAATCCAAATCTCGGACTAACGACAGTCAATATTTCAATGGACCTGCTCTTTACCTGGCTCAGGGCAGAAAGTCAAGGGAGAAAGAAGATGCATTTCCATTCATTTAATCCATAGAAACAAAGCTGCTTTAAAATGTTCTACTTCCTTTACTTTTAAGTGAAAGATTTTAAACAGACTCTGTAAGATGGCCTCACTCTGAGAACAGCTTTGCAAATGCTATGGAAAGTTTTCCAAGCACTTTTTGTGGCTGCAGCTACCCTCAGAAACCTAGTAAAAGGGGATTTGCTGTACCAGATGAGGCCAGCAAGCCTGGCATCCTGCCCCTAGTTGTGTTCCACAGCTCCGAGACTGTGGGGGGCTAAAACTTTCCTCTCCCTTCCATGCTGCAGGGAAGGGATTGTGTGTACAGCTGGGAATCAGGGGGTAAATCTTTGAGGGTGAACCTGTCTGCCTCAGAGCTGAGTCCCCAATACTGTGGGCCAAGTTTGCCCTGTAGAAGGACACAGCTGGCAGAACACAACTGGCAGCAGCCCATGCCCAGAGTTCCCGACCACTGCCCCAGCCAGGGCTGACATCTGGCTAATGTGCTTAAGGATCAAGCTGTCCCTTCAAAGCAAAGTTCTCACAGGTCAGAAATGCAGTGAGATGTTAAGAAGTGCAGGCTGAAAGGTAGAGGGTTGTGCCAATTAGCTGATTACTGAAGGATGAATATCATCTGACTGCCATCACTCCCACTGGGAGAAACTGCCATTCTCCACACTGCAGCAAGGAGGGAAGGGAGAAGAAGCATTGCCTAGTTTTGAAAAGGGCTATCTACAGGGGAGACTGCTTCTTTATTTATTTTCTTACAATTTAAGAAAACAACTTGTGGGGAGAGGATGGAATTAATCCCAAAATCTCACCTTTCCTGCTCTAGAATTACTCTTGGAGCTGCAAACACCCTGCGGACTCCAAACTCAGGGTCAGGCAACAGGATGCCACAGGCAGCCTGAGTACAGCTAGTTAGAGAGAGTGACTGCCTGATGCGTGTTTTGACAGAAATTAGGAGCTTTAAACCAAGAGGGTAAAAGTGCTGGGAAACATTTGTTTTGTTTATATCTATATATAAAAAAAGCACAGTAACTTTCCTATTTTCAGTTTTACAGCAAAACACAAACAAACAAACAGCACTTGTTTTTGCTGGCATTCCTTGCCAGAGCTGGGGCAGGGGGGAGGATGAGCTGGAGACATAATGTCTAAGTAAAGGGGGAATCCTTCCACACACTGCTCTTCAGTTAGTGCTTGGAATCCAGAGGTTTAATTTCCACACCTTAGAACAAAGACTGTTACTAAGAGAACAGGGCAAAGAGCACCATTGTCCTGGGTGGAGCAGTGCAGTAGCCAGAGTCTAACCAATACCAAAACAAAAACCAGGCTGTCTTGAAAGCATCACACCTAGAGATTGCCGAGAGGCTCTTGTGACATTATAACTCCTTCACTCTCTTGAAGCTGAGAATACAGTTTATGTGAGGGCTTGAGAAACCCACTCACCTACTCACCAGTGGCAAGTGGAATGATTTCCTGATAAGACTGGGGAAGGACGTGGCTCTTAAAATCATCAACTGCTGCAGAATCTAGCCTTTAATTTGAACAAGACAGCACAAGAACAAAAACCCCAGCCCTTGTGATTGCACAGATAACTTCCCAAATATGACCCATTGATGTGCTTATGTTTCTGAGTCTGCAGACAGGCTTCTGCTGTTCCCAAGAAGCTGCACCATGAAATCAATAAGACTCATTAAGGATAATCCGTACCCTATGGGCAGCAGCAAAACTGCCAAGAATCCTGCCAGTTTTGTCATTCTACTGTTACTGGGGAAGCTCTGACTGACAGGAAAGGTAGATGTCACACTTGCTTACATTCAGCAGTCAGAGGAAGTTGCAGATGAAGTCCTGTGGGAAGGTCTAGCCACAGCATCCCACAAAGAATATCAGCATTTGCTCCAGTCAGAGAAGGGCTTTGCAATCTCACAATCACCTACACATGTGTGTCATCCCACTGCAACACGGGATGAGGCTCTTTTCTGTCTCCTTTTGGATCCTGGTATACTGCTTATCCTTGAGCTCCTTGACAAGCTTTCCTGACTCCTGACACCCCACTGTGCTGGCGAGTTGATAATCTTCAATTCCTCAGCTTTGAGATGCACAGGGAGCTACACCATGAAAGACAGAATAGGCTGTTAAGTAACACAAGGTGTGCTGGATGTTATTTTCATGCTCTTAACTCTAGCATTGCAACTAGAGGATCTGCCACCCATTGTCTTCCTATATGTTACTAGCGAACCACTAAAGAGATATCTTGGGATTCAAGGAAGGCACCCAGTGGTCCCTTCAGCTTGTTCAAAGTCTGCCTCGCCCAGCTCCCATCTCATTTCAGTCACTTCCAGTTTTCGCTTGTTGCCTTCAGCCTAGAACCTCCTTGGGCACTGAGCTGGCCCTGGACCACACCATACATGCTCTCTGACACAGACTAGCATAAGTGACAAAATAGATGTGTAGACAGGGCCACTGAAGATGAATCACCATGGAGATTTTAATTTCAGAATGAAATTACTACCAATTTTTAAAGATTCAATTACTTGAAGGCATACATTACATACTTGTTAATTGTTTAAAACATATTTCACAATTTGATTTGAAATGGTACCTCTGAAGGGACTGACTGGTTTCCATTTTTGAGATATGGCTCAAGGAAATGCACAGAGAACACAGTAAGGTTTAAAGCAACAAGAATTTCCTCCTTCCCATCCACTTTGAATAAAATGCACTATGACAGCATAGTTATACATTTACAGTTTAAGTTGATCATTCCTCAGAATAAAATAGCTTTTTCCAGGAACCTAGAACCTAGATTTACACAATGGAGATAGTTTCCTATTAATCAATATTGTGGAAGAAAAGTGTAATAAATTGCTGTACATCCACTGGCTGCAATCTGTTTAGATAAAAAACCTGAACATTCTTATAATTCACACTTTCAAGGGAAATAAATGGAAGGATTGACAGAGACTGCATTTGTCTGGAGAAAAACCTAGGGGAAAGAAAAAATCCCCTGAGTGTTCCTCAACCATAGTATCATCTCATAAGAAAACGCACAGTTGTGATGCTGAGGTAAAGGAAATGGAGAAGATGCCATTTCCTGCTTCATTTCCTCTAGAGAGAATCTGGAGCTAGGTTTCATGATTACAAATCTAAACTACCACATGTAGACTAAATGGTTTGTTTGCAGTCCTAGGACTCCAAGGGAAGCACTCAGTTACAAGCAGCAGTGGCTGAGCTCTGCCTCTGTGAAGTGGAAGGGCAGTGAGAGAAAGTGGAGGCGTGAAGAGTAAGGAATGGGGGTTGTCACTTCCAATCTTGGTTTCTAGGTCCTGAGTAGGGTAAGTACAAGCTTCACTATAGAAGATACACTTATTGGCCTGGGAAGTGGAATTCACGTTGTCAGTTACAGAAACAAGAGAGGAAAAAACCCCACCAAAACACCAAAAGCAACCACCTACATTTCCATTTCCAGAACAGTTCAAATATTAAGTGTGTCTCATCTACATGTATTAACGAGCCAGGTTTTGAAAAATGCCAAGTATCAGATTTCTGAACATGAGACCTTTGCACATAAGGAACTCTGAACAGGTATCCCAAAACTGAAAGACAATTCTGGAAATGTTTCTTGTTCCTGCCAGTTCACATCAATAATCCCTGCCTTGAAATCAGCAACATTAGACTGGCATTCACTGTCACTGACCACACAAAAATCAGCCACATAACAGTGCACAAAAATGGCAAGTCATCAGTTGTACTTCACTGAAAGTACCTAATGAGAACGTTATGATAGGCCCAAGCATTAATAAACTTACATCAGAAGCTGCTGACTACATGTGGTTTTGGATGGGCTCTTTAAGAAGCTTGAAGAATGGAGGCAAATTAAATGCTATTTGAAAGCACTTTGCAGAACACCCTGAGAGTGGCCCGGGGGACAGAATTTGGAAAGCACTCTAGGGATTGATGGGCTTTGTGTTACTGACAGACAAGGGAGGCTGGTTTGGTTTCAAACAGCTGAAAATATCCCCACTTTTGGTCATCTGCCATGTCTCACGCTGGAACCTTTGGTGTTGTATTTCAACCATCTCCCCAGATTCCTGCAACTCATAGTACAGCATTTAAAACAAACCGAAAACAGTGCCAGGTTCACCTTAAAATGCCTCACTGAAATAATTTCCAAAGTGGATTCTGGTACTTCCCCAAATAAAGTGTGTGACAGAGCAAAAGTGTTTCACTTGCAGTGATGCTAAGGACTGGGCATGGCCAGCCTGTGCCATAAGGACTGGATCTGGCCTGCAAGGTAGTTTTTCTTGGTGCCCATGTCAGCAGGGCAAACCAATTACCATTTTCAGCATGCTTCTGGTGTCTTGAGCACTGCCAGCTGGTTGAAAGGATTGGCACTTATAAAAAGGATTGTGGCTGATCAGGGCTTTTTTCTACCAATTAACAGCTGCCTTCTTTGGCCTAAGACACCAGGATTTATAGATCCTACAATGTAGATTTAAGGTCATCCAGTAGCATATACTTTCTCTTTTTTCTATGGCATATTTAGATAATCAGAGGAATGGTTATTAATGGTAACAATAAAGAAAATAAATCAATAAATCAGAGTAATGTAATTCCAGTAACTGGCAAGGCTAACTTAGAGATCAAAATTCAGATGTCAACCTAAAACTCAGATTACAAAGTAATTTTTCAGAGGCCATGCTATTCATAGACAATTAACACTGACGCCTACAGGAAACCTCATCCAGCTATGGGACAGGTATCCAATCCTCTCTAAGTCACTTCAGCTCTACAGTGGCCCAGAGAACTCCAGCTTATACTTCTTTAGACATGCTGTGAGAGTGTTCTTATATAGGAAACACCATCACATACTTCCTTTCCTATAACAGCTTCCTTCCTCTCTCTGGGCTCACAGGGATGTGTGCTGATGTGGACGCATGTCGATGTGTGAAGAAGTTCACTACACATTTCAGTCTCTGCTAATTATCCAGTTTGCATCTGTTCAGCTGTACTTCTGCCTTGCATCTTGTTTCACCCAAGGAAATCTAGTAGAAAGCTTGAAGAAAAGAAAAAAAAAATCCAGGAAAATATAATGTTTCCCTTGGCATTTCTGTATTAGTGGCCAGGCTGATAGTTCTGCCTATGGAAGTGACAAGTTTTGCATTGTTTGGCTGGCATTTCTCCTTCAGAAGCAAGCACAGAAACTGTCAGCAACAGTGTTGTACAGAGTGAAAGAAACAATCTGTTCAAAGCCTTTCCTGGATGCTCTTCCAATAAAAGTTGAGGGATTATTTTCTTGCAATTTGAACAAGTGATCACTCCCAACCTGAGCTTCCGGAATTTAAACAGTCCTGTGATTATTTTAATTCTGGATTATGATCCACACTTCACATAAATCCCCTACCTGAGTGACAGCTACAAATCAAAACCACAACAGACATCATGGGTAGGCCAAGTGAGCAGCATTTTGGGCTGCTTGATTTTGGCAGCTAATACCTGCAGCAGCTTCTGTTTTCCTGCTCGATGCTGGCCAGAATGACCTCAGGACAGCAAGCTGGCAGATTTTCAAGTAACACACAGTGTTGAAGACTCGGATCCATTAGGAACCAGGTCCCTTGTGTCAGCTGCAAACACAACTCAGCTGTGAATGCCACAAAGTTAGGGAATACTTGAGTTGCACTTTTCGGGTAGCCCCCTCCACCCTGCCTCATTTTGATTACTTTGTCTTCCAGGACTTTATCTTCATTCCAGCTTACAAAGCGTCTCCTGCTGGTGGACTGACAAAAAGAGAGCCAGTAATAAAGCAGCCTAATATTGTCTTAGTCAAAAAAGTCTCCTCAGAAGAATAAGTAGCAGGAGGGAAGTGGAAACCCTGTGGATCCCAGGGAACCCAGTACACAAAGGCTGTGCTGATGTTATCTCTGCATCCCCAGCTCCTATTGATGTTTATTCCTGAAACATGTCAGTAATAACAGGAACATCAGCCAGCACTGATTTTAAGAAGGGAGAGAAAGGAGAATATCTTTTTTCTTCTCTCCCTCATTTAGCTCCCATGGGCAGCCCCTACCTGGACCAGCTTTCTTGTGTCTAGGGCTCTGCCAAGAGGCTGTGCCCTGGCTCAGGGCAGGGAATACCCTGCATGGCTGTCCTGGCATTTTCTGGGCCTTTGCCCAGCTGTTGGTGGCTTACCCCTTCATATATTATACATTATAGACTTCATGATGTTTACAGGCTGGACAGCTAAATATTTACCTGATCTAATTTACCCAATCAAACTTCAGGCCTGGTAAACTTACTATAGTAACAGGTGACTCTTGACCCTTCAGTCAAGAGCCTCTTCCTCTCTGCTTCCCGAGGTCCATGATGGGTGTGTTGTGAAACCAGAGCCTGGCTGTCACTGCATTAGGGTCCGGGAAGAGAAGATGATAGAAAGCTACTTTTAAGCCAGACCTGCCATAATTTTGGTCTCAGATGGAAAGATTTACACCCCAGACTGAAGTTTCAAGCACTACCATTTATAGGAGTGTGCTAGTTTGAAAACAAACCAGTGGGAGGCACCAACTCAGAATAACAATTTAATGGAAATTAAAGAAAAGGAAAAGAAAGTAAAAGAAAACACTGACAAGAGTCAAGATACAACCTGAGTCCCTGTTAGGCAGGGTGGTGGTAGCAGTCTGGTGGAATGGTGGCTGCAGTCCTCTGAAGCGTTGATCCTGTAGTAAAAGGGTCTGCTCTTCCTCAGAAGGTCCAGTAGTGGCTGTGTAGCTCCTGTCCTCTGGAAATCCAGTGGAATGGTTGTCTCTGGTGTTCAGAGTCCCAGATTATATCCACAATGGGATGCTTGGTTCCTCCCTCTGGGTGGAGCATCTCACAATAGGGTAATGAGTCATGAGGCCAAGTGTTGATTAGGCTCATTAACAGAAGATAGTCCGGAGGGAGTTATCTGTGAGTCATGTGGCAGGACAATGATGGGCCATTAACAGCAAGGTAGTCTGGGGGGAGGAGGCAAGGAAACACTGCCCCACCTGATTTCCACAGCTCATGAGGATGGTAATAGAATACACTTCAACCCAGGACAAGGAGGAAGGAGGGAGACAGAGCAACATTCTCTCCAGCGCTTCCCTACTTCTCCTTTCCACCCATCTACACTTCTCAGCGGAGCTGGAGAACAGAAGGTCTCAAGGTGTCTAATATCCTCTTGGCCATTCCTGCTAGACCAAGCCCTGAGGTGCCAACAGTAACCTTGCAATGAAGTAGCAATACATTAAAGAGAGGATGAACGGCATTAATACAGCTGTCCTTAAAGGAGCATACTAATATCAGGACTAGGAGTAAGGAAATAAAAAAAATAAATCACAGCATCCTCACTTAAAACTACCTCTAATGCAGAGTTGTTACAGGACCTTTAAAGAGAAGATATGGGATTGAGAGAGACCAACAGGAGGTAAAAATGTTCTGTATATGAAGCCCTTTGCCCAGTCTGCTTCAATAAGTCAGTATTTCTCAGCAACAAGCACTCAAATTCATGGAAGTGCCTTCATGGCAATGGAACAGACTATAGCAAAGAAACTCTGCTTTACCATTTACTTAATGACCTGGGGAAGGTATTAGTCAAAACATTTATCCTATGAAGCTACATTAAATCAACCATTTCAATCTGTTCTCTTCCAAAAGCTTTGGTCTCTGTGGAAGAGCTTTTCTCTACACATTCCACAGAAAGACAAGACAACATTTTTGTCTCCTTTTTTCTAGACAAATGTTCTGTTAATCCTTACTAGTTTATTATTTTTATCCATAACAATCAGATTGTTATGTAATTCTTAACTGCAGCAAGAATTGTGTAAAGACTAAAGCCTAGATCTCACTGACAGAAAGGATTTTAACATCTCTGATTATGTTTAAAAAACATAAACACACCAGAGTTGTTCTAGGCAAGATATTCATTCTACTTTCCTAGGTGATGCCACTTTGTTCTGGCACACTGTCAATAAAGAAAACCAGATTATAAAGGTCTTGGCTTTGTTTTTACATTGTCGTAGAGTAGACAGGCAAAGAACTGGAATGTCAAAATCTGGCCCATAATTAATAAACGCAACTCAACAAATTGTTTCCTTCACTGTGCGAAATATTGCTTGAGCCAAGAGGCTCAAACCACAGGGAAGAGGTTTATTTGTTCGTCTTTCAGATAGCAGCTCTACTCAGGCAAGTTTCAGAAAACGGAGGGACCTTCAGTATTTCAGAAAGTGAGGAAGCTTTTAATCCTTTCTATAGGAAATGAGCACGCTTCTCATGGAAGGGCAGCCATGATACTCTTAAGGCCAAGAAACAGAGCACACAGGCAAAATACCACCTCCTGATCCTGAATTATTTAACCCATGCCCAGCCATTGGGGTTATTACTGCACCAGTAATATTCTAGTAAATTGCTGGAATGTCTTTGAGAATGGCTATGGCTAAATTAAAAATGTTTTCAATTATTATTATTTCCAACTAGAGTTTCTCTCTTTTGGGATTTTGCAAATGGCACCTGTGTACATTTTCTGCTCATAGGGTGAGCAGTCTCAGTAGAATCCTTACACCATGTGAGGGTCCCATTGGAATGGAAAACAGTTTACCCTAGATAGATGAATTTATATTGTTACATTATAAAAGCTTTTGCAGAAAGAAGACTTTGTAGCAGGTGTCAAGCTTCTGTACTGTGTCATCTACCATCAAATCTCAAAGACATCTGGCCAATTATTTTATTTTCCTTTTAAAAACCAAGAAGGGGAAATAAAAGCAAATTTAACATTTACATTACTATTTGCAAAAGTGAAAATAATGTTTTTTTTAGCAGGTTATTTCATATTTACTTTTTAGTGTAACATGTTGACAAATTAATATTTTCTAGAAAACTTCTCTGCTACCATTAAAAAATGGGGTTTTTTCCACTTTATGACAGCGTTAATCAATGTTAAAATAATTTTTTAAAAAGGTGGGCAGATGCTGCTCACTTTGAATTACTTTTGTTTTTTTAGGGAATCTTTTCCTAGGTGCAGACTGAATTTGGACTTTCCTTTGTTTGATCAGACAGCTCAGCATACCTTGGCTCTGCTTTACTTCCCCCAGCATCTGACTTTTGCAAAACACTGAAACCTTCTCCTGCAGCAGAATGCTAACAGCAGCAATGCAGATTTCTTGGAGTAACTCCAATGGGAACTCAGTCCTGCATCGCATTTGAGAACTTTCTGAAAGGTACCAATATAATTTAGGCTGTAATCCTTACCCTCAGAAACACGCAGGATTATGCAAATTGTGCCACCCAAGTAAGAAACATGTATCCCTCGACATAGCACTGTTTGGGGAGAGGTCAAGGTTTTTATGCTGCTTAAACTATAACTCTTTCCTCCACAAGTTACCTTGTATGCACACACAGCTCAAGAAGACAGATAACAACTCCTCTGAATGAGGGAAAGAGTCCTTAAGAAAAAACAAACACAGACCACCCAGTCCCCATTTCCCCCGAATCTTCCTTGTTTTCTGTTTTCTAAGCATTTTTCTCTGCAGCCTTAAGATCCTTTGCTGTTTATGTCCAACACCTGCCCCAAAAGCTCTCAACCACCACCACACCACACAACACTACTCCCTGCAGCAAAGCATGCTGGCCTCTGCACAACACATCCCAATTTCATGATAAGGACAAAAGTCTCCTTAGAGCTTGGCAATTCTTGTAAGCAAATAGCAGCTATCTCTTAAGGCAGGGAGACTGAATCATGTGCACCTTTTCATTGTTTTTGGATGTAAAACTTGCTAAACTTATTAGTTCTATTTTTCTATTGCAATCCTCTAGTAGCTACCCACTCATAAGCAGTATGAATCCATGTTAAAAATCTGAGCAGATATATTAGGGTGTAATAAAAAAGTGAATTGCAAGTTGCAGGAAGGGGGAAAAAAGTAAAAAGTAAGAAAAAAAAGCAACAGCAACCTGCCACAACTTCCTCCTTCATTTCAGCTGGTGAGAAGTTCCATGCTAGGAACCACAGATACTATGGCTGGTTTTGTCAGAGAATCCTTCTCAAGTTTCACCTAACCCATTTAAACTCCTGCTACTGTTGCAAAAGCATCATAAAAATAGCAGCAAAACTGTGCTTTTTGAAGCAAGCAGTGCAGAAAAATATCCTTCACAAAAGCAAAGTTTGTAGCACACTGTAATTAAGCTCCCATCTTGACAGTGGGAGCATCGAGTTTCATTCTAAATATAGCAGAAGGCTCTCCAATGTACAACCCCCTTTCTAATTAAAGATTTACAAAATTAGTCAGTATATGCCAGCCTCCACCTAGTAATTCTTTAAGACATATTTGGGGTTCCAGTGCAGGGAACTTTACAGCAGGGATTTAATGTAGTCTCTGGTGTCAATAATTTTGGTTGGTTTATTCCTTGCCTACACAGTGCTCAGAGCAGAGCATCCCCTACTCACAGACAGGAAGAGCAGCCTCTGCCAGGCCTGTTGGCTCAAGCAGGCAGCAGCACACACACAATACAAAGACAAATCTCCCTAACCCTTGACTTTTCCCCTAATATTGATCTCTTTACCCAGCTTTCAGCAACTGCTTCTCATGACATTTTACCTTGAGCTGGGAAGGCAGTAAGGACTCCATCAGCTTTGGATTGTCTTTCTTTAATTCAGTCTAAAGCAGAGATTTAAGGCAGTTTGGACTAGTTCATACTAAAATGCAGCATGGCTGACAGGCATGAATGAGATCACACCAAATTTAAACTGAGTTTGGAAACCACCTTCTTAATTAGATATTCTTAATGTCAGGAAAATTAATCCACAATATCAGAGGTTTTATGTCAAAAAAGGAGGGAGAGGAGTCCTGTAACTTTATTTGAATAAAGGGAGAGGCCATGGGGCATTCCCCTGAGGTCTCTCAAATTGTTAGAGGATGCAGCCTCCTTTCTATCCTAATTTCCTAGCCACATTTCCTTCTCTCTTTCCCCACTGGCTGAGGTACTTGAGAGGTGTGGGCTTCCCGAATCACCTAATACAGACCCCCTTCTAACGTGCATCCCACCCCCCTTATTTTTCTTTGTGTCTCTGTTCTTTTTCTCGAAGTCCAGGAATTTAGCATGGCCTTGGGTAAGCAACAGTCTGTGTCAATTAGTGGAATTCCTATGGAATTTATGGTTCCTCGCATTGTTTCTTTCACCTATCAGTATCTGTGTTTATCTACCAGCAGGCCCACAGTTCGTTTCTAAAGACATCTCCTCCTCATTCCTTTCATTAATATAGATCATCTCCAAATCCTAACTGCATCATCTGATGGCAGAATAATTAATAATTTCCCCAAACAAACTTTCTTTTAATTTCGGAGAAATTGAACTCTAGCCTGTGTTTTATCTATATATTTCTGGTCCAGGTTGCAGGTCTTCTCATCTGCATCCTGTACCATCTCTGGTGCAAAGCAAACAGGAAGGAAGCTCTGGGGTCACCCTCCATGGCAGTGCCCATGTTGCTGGAACTTCTCGTGGGTGGGTAAGTGGCTACTGATGAGAGCCTCTGAAGAGGTGGACATAACTCTGAGTTGGACAACACTACTGGGGCCCTCCCCCCCTGCTGGGGGGTCCTGGGAGAGGGGCCCCAGGGGGGAGACACGAGGTTTCCCTAGCCCCTGGTCAGCCTCGTTCCCCATTGGTTGTTTTGTGTTCCCCTGTGCGGGCAAGGACCCTTGGGTCCCGTGATTGCCACACTTCCTCAGCAGAGCTCCGGCCATGCGGCTGGAGAAATAAACATCTATCAAGAATCAGTCCATATATATTTCTTTCCATGGGCCTCGTTGTCTGATACATCGTGTTGCAGTATCCGCACTGTAACAAATGGTAGGGAATGCGGGCAAGACACCGATCCCTAAGGACAGAAAATTCGTGAGTAAAAACCACTCTAGATCTCTCTCTTCTCACCTTGGTTTGGACATTCTCTCTGGATTATGGAGGAACCATGGAAAGACTCTTGGCTCTCAGAGCTGCATATGGACATTTATCTTAAACTTGAAAGGATTCTTGAACAACGATTTGTAAATTTTAGCTTAATTCAAGCTCAAAAAGAACTGAAACACATCCTGGCATGGTTGTTTAAGAACTTTTTCTGTTTCTTGGGATTTAATTCTTACCAAAGACTTTTGGAATACCGTTTGAACACAGTTAATTTTTGAGTCAAAATATATGCCGATGGAAGAATATTTTCGTGAATATTATTTAATTACCAAGACTTTTGAATAATGTCAGCTGTGTCCTGGTGAAGGGAAGTCTGCCTCAGAGTCCATGCGACCACGGCCATGTGGACCGAGAGCTCTGCGAGCAGCAGTGAAGCAGTTCCCGTGCGCGGGCAGAGCGGCGCGAGCTGCAGTGTCGGCAGCAGAGAGAGGCGCGGTGGGAGCAGCGTGAGCCAGTGGTGCCCTCCTGGCCCTGTGCAGCGCATGGTGGAGCGAGCCCCATGAATGCCCGACTAAGAGGGGCAGCGCGCAGGCGGCTGCTGGTGGCAGCAGAGCGGAGCCATGCCTAGCCGAAACGCAAACTGGAGCAGGGCGCGGGGGGGCCATTGCGTGGGGGCCCGGCTGAGACGTGGGTGCAGCCCCAGGCAGCGGCAGCGCAGCTGAGAGCAGAGGCGGCGGAGCGCAGAGAGCTGAGTGGCGCGGCCTGGCCCGGCCCACACAGCCCCGAGTGTGACCCTGGGAAATGCATGCAGGCACGAGCAGCCCCGACGGCTCCAACATGGTAGGGAGCGAAAGTGAAAGAGAAAGCAGGAACACAGCGAGACAGAAAACAGCAGCCACTCGGAAGAAGGAAAAAACCACCGTAGCTAAGGTTTCAGGAATAGTAAAATGGTATAATGTTAAACAAAATTATGGTTTTATAACGAGATGTGACAATCAGCAAGACATATTAATTCATAGAACTGCTATTAAAAAGAATAACCCTGAAAAATGCATCCCAAGCTTGGGAGATGGAGAGGTGGTGGAATTCAAAATTGTGCAAGGTATAAAAGGGTTACAAGCAGCAGATGTCACTGGGCCTGATGGTGTTTCTGTAAAAGGCAGTATATATGCTAAAAATCGTAGTCATGTTAGACAATATCTCCATTATAAGGCTCCCCTACAGTCTCCCTTTCCTAATCCCACCTTTCCCTTTTACCCTATATCCTATCACCCCCAGTGTATTCCAAATCTGTTTTTCACCCCATGGCTTCCCTATACAATTCCCTTTCCTTACAACTCCTCTCCGATGCCGAGGGGGGGATGAAAATGGGGAGGGAAGAAATTAAATTCTCTCCTGCCTCAGTTTCCCCACAAAGCATGCCTGGAGAGTTCTGTCTCCCTTTTGTCAGCCTTAAGATGTTCCAGAGAATCTGGACATTTAAAGACTCAGGAGGGTGGCTTGTTTTGTTTTGAAACTGTCCTTGTTATCTCATGTTTATCCAGTTGTTTTCAATGTTAAGTTTTAAATCTCTTTTTGTTAAAATGTTGGGGCCCTCCCCCCTGTCATGGGGTCCTGGGAGAGGGGCCCCAGGGGGGAGACACGGGGTTTCCCTAGCGCCTGGTCAGCCTCGTTCCCCATTGGTTGTTTTGTGTTCCCCTGTGCGGGCAAGGACCCTTGGGTCCCGTGATTGCCACACTTCCTCAGCAGAGCTCCGGCCATGTGGCTGGAGAAATAAACATTTCTCTGAAACATCTATCAAGAATTGGTCCATATATATTTCTTTCCATGGGCCTCGTTGTCTGATACATCGTGTTGCAGTATCCACACTGTAACACAACACCAGGCAGGATTGAGTGTTTCCAAGGAGGTGTGCACTATGACTGCTTCAGACAGCTGTAACGGCTCCAAAGCAGCTGGGTAAACTATAAAAATAGCAATGTGCTCCCAGCAAAAATCCATTTTTGATTGAGTCCAGCCTGTTCCCCCCTGCACTCTGTAAGCTGAGCCCTGCTGCTGACAACATGCAGCTCAAAGCTGGGCTCTGGGCTTTTTGGCCAATTCCATGGACCTGTGCAGCACCTAGGCAAGCTTGGCAGAAGCAGAACCCAGCTCCTCAGCTCCATCCCTGATGGCTAACCAGGCCATGCTGAACCTACAGGAGAGCTACAGGAACATGGGAATACCCTGGCAATACTACCAAATATTGGGATGTGCTCAGGTACTTACAAGAGAAGCATGTTTCCCCAGTCTACATGACCCTGGATGAGCCCAAGGATGTAACTTTTTCTGCCCTCCCTTTCCCAGCATTTAATCTGTGCAAAATTCAGGCCTGCTGCTGTGCACAGCATTTAATGCTGATCTGCACACTACATTATTCACCTTCCTGAAGGTGGGCATGACAGTGACGGCACAGAGCATCAGACCTATGTGTCCCTCTTTGATCCCCAGGCTGTCTTATGGATGGACAGCCAAATTTCCTGACATAAAACAAAGCACCGTGCATGCCTATGGCTGCTGTTCCTCTTGGAAGTCTTAATACTTCTGTTCTGTACAGCACCATGCAGGATAAACCTCCCTCCTACTGCATATACCGAAAGTCACGTGGAAAATTGAGCAGTGTCACAGCCTGTATCAATGTCCTTTAAAAAGAAAATTACAAGCGCTGTATTTAGTAGGAGGCTCCAGGCTGTATGTGGAAGCTGTGAACATTTAACAGTGAGCAAATCAACTATTTACCCATGGCTGTTTTCCTTGTGGTTGTTTCTTTTTTTCAGTAGCATGCATGCATGCCTTTGGTGTTTACTGTCAGCAATTTTCAATGTGCTGGCATGGCTAAAAGTGACCACAAAGCCAATGCAAGCAGGCAAAGAGGAGAAGCAGAAGTAGAAATGTCAGGAGGCACAGACTCCAACTTTGCAATCCTGCAGCAGTAAGGACCAAGGTAACCCAGCTATCATGGAGAAGAACTGGATCCCTGGGTCACAATGGTCATAACTGTGTGAGGGAGGAAAGAGCACAGCAGTACAGATCACACCACCTCCCTGTCCTCTGAGGCTGTGTGTTAAGAATCAATAGCTTCCCCAGGCAGGGTCCAACATCCCAGCCCACAGGATCAATTCAGACCCATGATTTCATAGTTATTCTGCTGTGAACTCCTTGCAAATCCCAGCGGTGATTTAAGAGCTGTGCCAATAGCAGAGCCATGAACTCTCCTTATTGGAGGCAAGATCTGAGTTTCCTCAAAGCGACATTCAGCCTGTCTTTTTCCTGGGCTGTGGCACAATCACCACCTTCTGCTTACAGACACAGCTTCAGGTGAAACAATACAAGCTAATTCCACCATGGAATAAAGGGGACAAAGGGAGGCTTTTAAAAAGTACCTGGGACGTGATAAAACAGCTGCCCCCAGCAAATTCTCAGCCCATACCTCACCCTGATACAAGTGCTGGAAGGTTAGAAACAAGCTTGCATTCATTCATTTTTAAAAAATATCTATTTTCCAAGGCCAGTAATTGTATGACATTTTTCAGGATTAGATTTTTCTACCTTCACAGCTGTTTTCAGTCCAAGATACCAAAAAGACAGACATAACAATGACTAACATTGTCCATTTTCCTTTGTCCCAGTCCCAGGACTTGTAGATTTGGAGCAATTCAGTGCAAGTATGTATCACAGGAGAAAATAATTATTTTTATGAATGTCCTTCATAATTACAGAGAGTAGAATTATTTATGTAGCGAAACATACTCAAAAACTCTAATAAAATACACTGTGAATCTTTTACTTTTTGAGGAACATCTGCATCAATGGCAAAGAGAAAGAAAAATGAGAAATGATGTGTTCGTGAAGAGCTCCAAACATTACTTCAGGCATTAAGGCATAGTGGTTTTGCCAGAGAATACCTCCAGTAAGGTATAGTGAATATAGCCCTCGTTATAGTGGACAGGGCTAGGTGAGCTCTCCAGAGAGCTATTTGGATTCCTCTAACTTAGTTCCTGCTCCAGAAATGCCCTTGGCACCCTCGAAAACAACCAGGATCTACCTGGTTTTGATTGATCAGCACAGCAGTTGTGTTCTTTACTGCCTTGTTGCTCAGTCTTTTTATCCCTTCCTAAACTGCAGTAAAAACATTCCCCCAAACTGAAGCCAGCAGGGCAACACAATTATGATAAGACTCGCAAAATATAACCATTTGCATATCCGTGACTGACACAGAAGATCATTAATTAGGCATTCTGAGTATATGTATATATGTATAAATTAGCATCTATTCATCATTTAGACTGTAATAGGTTTTTTTATATCTGAATATTAACTATGTAGGAAAATTACTAAGTTTTCCATGGAAGGGCATCCAACAAGAAATTTCATCAGCAAAAAATAAAATGAGAATTACAAAAATAATCAAAATAGTGGAGTGAGCACTGAAGAATCGGACCTTGGTAGTGCCTATCCCTGCTCTGTTCCACCTCACTTGTTGCAAGCTCTCTGCTACCTCTCTCAACACCCAAGCACATGCATCCCCAACAATTCTTTATGGTAGGAGCATTTCAGCAGTACTATTTTTGACTGAATTTAAAAGGCAATGTAAAAACCTTCAGGATTTCACACATCTGCTACCCACAATCCCTACACCTCATTAATATTAAAGAGGATGCAGACTGAGAGCAGAGCTTCTAACTACACCACTACCCAGCAGAGCTCCTGAAGACACATATCTTGCACCAGCACAGACTAATTCTTACTGGGGAGAATAATTAGAAGGAAACAGGACTTTTAAGTTTTTTAAAAAGCTGGATGTAACCTCTTTGCTGGAAGTAAAAGACACTTCAAAGACTGCACTTTCGCAAATGAAAGAAATCTGGTGATTTTGGAAGTGTGAGATGACAACTTGAAAAATTACCAAAGTTTTACAGCTCTTGAACAGAAATAAACAAGGCAGGAATGCTGGAAACATTTATAGGGAAGACAGAAACTAATGAAGATATAACTGCCAATAACAATATTAACAAAGTTTGCTCAGAGCTACAAAATGCACAAAGGGTAGACCAAAAATAAAGATAACAATAGGGTCTCAGGTGGCAAAAGGAGAAGCAGCTGCTTTGCTGTGCTGCTTTACCCTTTCCAAACATCTGGCCTGTTCTTTTAATAACACTGACGCTTACAGTCAACCAGTGAAATGGAAAACAACCAGAGAAATGGAAAACCAACAGAAGTAGCATCCTCCAAAGGGTAGATATTTATCTAGCAGAAAATGAAGATGAACTTCGTAACATGGAAGTTCTTACTGGGCTACCTATATGGCACCCTATTAGTAAACACAGAAAATGGAAAGCACACTAGCAAAAGAACAAAGTGTGAAACCTCTGTTTTCTTTAGTTATTTTTCTGCTTCCAGAATAGGGATCACAGACTGTTCCTTGTCCATCACAGTGGTGGCTCTTATTTGCAATGGTTAGGCAGCTGCTATCCCAGCATCTTCTGCATTGGTAGAGATGGAAAGTCCGTAATCACGTTATTAATCACATTAGTTCTGTGTGATATCATTGAGAACAGTGCAACTGTGTGACTGATACATAAGTTATTTAAGCTGAGCAATGAAATTGAGTATCTGGGAAAGAAAAAAAAGAAAAAAGAAAGGAAGAAATTTAAAGAATTTCTGATTTTTTTTTAATGTGGGTTTTTTTTTGTGATTCAGGTTTCCTGAATTCAGCTAAATTTAGATTCAGGGGTAGCAAGCACAAAAGATGTACTCTCACAAGCCCTCCTCATGCCTCCTACTCTTTGACTTCATCAATGTGCAAGCCCACTGACCTTGCTCAGCATCTCTGCCCTACCCTATTATTACTACTACGATACCACCTTTAAAATATCCAGATACAGAACCCATTACAATATTGTAAACTTATTGAAGCATGTCCACACGCACATCTAAAAGAAACAAAACTGGTAGCAGCATTTAGTGGTCTAGGTTTCTTCTCTTCAGCTTAAAAGAAAAAAAAAAATAGGAAGGAAACTCTGGCTTAATATTCTGCCTTTCTGCAAATGTAAATGTCATACATCATCTCTGCATTTTGGTTGTTTTTAGCTCTTGAGCTCCAGGTCTGATCTAGACAGTTGTGGAGCGCTGACAGCTCCCACTAAACACACGCAAGAATGACTCCAGCTTTGCCAGAACTAAGCAGGGGGTGGGTACAACTTTCTAAAGGTCCTTCAGAACAAACAGAAGGAACTTGTGATTTTCTGCATGCCAGCTTTTGACTGCATGCCTACTGAGCATGATCCCTAAAATTACATGGCTTATGAAGGCAGGGAGAAGACAGGCCATAACTATGTCTTGGAGACAAAGCTGCACCGAGTAGTATGTGGATCGAGGTAAAAGAGCATCATAGATAAGATAACAACATATAGACAAGCAAAGGTCATTTCTCTTGGTGTCAAATTTTAACCACAAAAGCTAAGAAGATCATTTAAGTGAGAATCCTCCGTGCCAAGAAAATCCACCCACCAATCCAGACTAATACCTGCCAGGCAACAACCCATAGGAACCACACAAATAAACCAGAAAATTCAACTGTGTAGCAAAATGAAAACTGATGAGGTAAACAGACATAATTTGGTCCAGCTGGGTCTTTTCAAATGTTGTGATTAAATATGAACAGGACAGGTAAGGGTAGTCTACAGGATCCAGTGCTCAAAGCAGACTCAGGGAAGTGCAAGGTTCCTGTTTCGGCCTATAATGAAAGAGCAAAGGCAAGTCCAGCTCAGGGCCTTGCAGATTTTATCAAAAGCACCTGTTCTTCTGTACTTAAGAAGCTGCTAATGATCTGGTTGAATGGGCGTGAATCCCTGAAGGAAGGATCCTTCAAAGATGGAACAAAAATCTTTGATTGAGGCTTTGACAAAAATAAAGTGCCTTCTGACAGTTTGGGACAAAATCATCTCTGAAAGCTGAACATAATTCAAGCATTTATTCCAAACTCTTGTATCATCCACTGGCTATAGGAAAGGGATTGATTTCTTGAAAAAGACTGTTCTGGCAAGAGGATGAGTGACAAAAGGGAAAAAAAGCTCTATCAACATTTACATGGAAGAAATAGACTGCCTTTGGTGTGCCAGGCCACAGCTTTTCCTTTTTTTTTCCTTTTCTTTTTGGACAATGCTCTCAGGCACATGGTTCTTTTGGTTGTCCTGTCCAGGGCTAGGAGTTAAGACTTGATCCTTGTGAGTCCCTTCCAATTCAGGACATTGTATGATTCTATGATTTTCTCCAGGGACTATTAAACTACCACTCATACTGCTGCAGCAAGCCTCCTTCAAGAGTTTGGGACAGACTCTTCTCTTGGCCAAAGTAGTTGTCTCAATGGCCCACCACAACCAGACTTCATTCACAGTAGAAAGTTTATAGTGCAAGAACTCTTCCGGGAGACATCATCCTGAGAAAGAAAACAAACTGAAAGAAAATAAAAGGGAAATACCTACAAGGGTCCAGTAGCATCAGAGGGGAAGGTTACTTAAAGTCTGAAAAAATGAAGAAGAAACAACCCATCTGTCAGTTTGCTTTCTGGCTCTTGCCAAATACCATTTTGTGAGCCTCAAAAACCTGAATTTACCAGAATCCTGCTCTAGGTAAAGCAACACTAGTTATACAACTTGATCTTAATTGAAATATTTGGTGCCTGCTGATATGTTCAAACAAATTCACCAGATCTTGATTATGCACTGGCAATTAAAGCCATTAAGTCAGTAGACAGACAGCAGGTTATTTCATTGCTATTTGACAAAGCCAGCCGACGTTCTTTCCCCCTGTCTATGTGACAGCACTGTAATTAGCAGTAATCAAATACTATTTGTGTGAGGTGTTGTGAGTCTGCTTCCTTAGCTAGCAATATACTTCTGCCAATTGCAGAACACAGAAACCTACCTCTGGTCAGACCATGCACAAGATAGAAAAAGGGGAAGAAAACAATGAAACACGAGGAACAAAGGATGATTGCTTATTTCAGGCTGAAGGAGTTCTTGAAAGCAAGATTAAAAATTAAGAACATTTTTTTATTTCTGCAAGCTATATATTAAAAAAAGTTAAGCTAAATTACAAAAGCATGATCAAGGAATATTGCAAAATACAATAATAATTACAATTATATTTAGCATTTATGTATTCCCTGCTTGAGGAATGCATGCAACTTCTATTAGATTAATGGATGTTCTAGTCATGCATCAAATAGAGACTAAAGCCTAATAGTGCATTACATTTTCGAAGTGCTGTACAAACATTAACTAATTAATCCTCGTAACTACCCTGCATGGTAGGTAAGTGATACATGAAGTATATATCTGAGCAAGCCCAAGAGGAAGACAGCACCACTCTGTGCTCTTTAACACAGACCGGAAATTAATCACATTTATGCTGCACCGAAATCAGATGTATTCTACAAGAGCAAGAGAGGGACCCATGGTGAGCCAAGTTCACTGAAGTCAGCAAGAAAAGAAGTAAATTACAGCTCTCTCTCTCTCTTCCCTCCTTCCCTGGGCTCTGGTGGGCCACTCTTGATGAGTGCAAAGTATTAGTGCCCACTGCTTCCCCTTTAAATTTCTAGTGGAGGGAGAGAGCTCTTGAACCCTGGGAAGAGAAAGGAAAAGATCCATAGGAGCCTCATCACTGCAGACTTCTCCTCTGTCAGTACCATTCCCTTTGATATCTTGATCTTCCGTGCTTTCTGCTACTATTCTTCCTGGCAGGCTTTCTGTCTTCAAAACCTTTCGCAAAGTCTGTAATTCAAAGTTGCAACGGGACCCCAGGAGGAGGAACTCAGCCCATGATGTGGGTATTCCAATTACAACACCTGAGTGACTTTAAATAGTAATCTAGCAGTGAACATGCTTCATCTTTTCCTGGTGAAGACTGCATTCTGAACACCCACTCTCAACAGGCCATAGGCATGTGTAACTTTACAAGCAGAAAACTACTTTAATGCCATGTAAAAAAGTCCCAGGAGATATATGCTTAAAGAACATTTTATACATGTAACAAGACTACACAGCAGTACATTGCAGGGGGGTTGGGGGGCTGTGCCCTTTGAGAAGAAAAGTCAGGAACGAGAGTTGTTGCGAGGTGGGGGATCAGTCTCTTTTCCCAGGTAACAAGTGACAGCAAAAGAGGAAATGGCCTCAAGTTGTGCCAGGGAAGGTTAGGATTGGATGTTACGAAAAAAGTCTTCACTGAGAGGGTGGTCAGGCATTGGAACAGGCTGCCCAGGGAAGTGGTGGAGTCACTATCCCTGCAGGTGTTTAAAAGATGTGTAGATGTGGCACTTGGGGACACAGTTTAGCAATGAACACAGCAGTGCTATGTTAACAATTAGACTCAATGATCTTAGAGGTCTTTTGAAACCTTAGTGATTCTATGACAAATATTAAATCAGAAGGGAAAATGGAAAAGCAGACCAGGTGTTATAAATGTATGGTGATGTGGCTTTTCTCATGTTACATAATTGTTATTAATGTATTGTGATGTTGGCTTTTTGCATGTTACTTAATGTTGGAGAAACTTTGCCTAGGTTCTATGATGTAATGCATGGTATAGAATGTCTATTGTTTATGTAGTTGGTTTGGAGAAGGTGGGCAGAGAGAGAGAATCTTCACATTCCTGGAATATCTTATCAGGGAAGAAAAAGACCCAAAACCAGAGAGAAGAATTGATGGAGAGAGCAGAGACAGAATGGAGCCAAGGAGGAAGATAATACTTAAAAACTCTAAAGAATTCATGAATTATGTATGATGGTGATGAATATGCAACAAGCGATGTACTTTCAAAGACCGATCTTTTGGATGTAGAACTGTGCCTTTGGCTCTGCCAAAGCACCCGGCCGTAATACCCTTTTTGCTGTTGTCTCCTAATTGTCCCTTTTATTAAATTTTTCTTAAAATTTTACAAAGAGTGAACCTCGTTGTTGGGGCTATAGAAGCTCTCCTGGTGTTTCTTTTTCTGTTGAGGGAATTTTGCCCATACAGGTTGCTAGGGGGACAAATGGCTGGGTACTTAAGAAAACAAAAGAGGTGCCTATGGGGGTGGGGTGCATCTGGCTACTCTTTTGTTTCACCTGGGTGGGCGGGCAGTCAGTCTCCCTGGCGTTCAGACAGAGAGAGAGGCTGCTTTCTTCAGCTGCTTTTCCTTCTGCCAGAGAAAAACCCTGGGATCCCAAAGCCCGGCTTTCCCTGCCCCGCTGGGAGCCGGGCCGTGGCTGCCCTGCCCCTGCCATTGCTTCGAGCCTTCGCTACGTTGTAGCCCTGCTCGCCCTGCCTGCCCAGACCTCAGGGGTGTTCCCCGTTTGGATACATCTCGTCTGCCACCTGGGATTTGTGCTCGTCCCTGCCATTCCAGCCTGCCGTTCCAGCCTGCCGTTCCTGAGGGTCCAACCAGACACCAGGATCGGCTGCCCAGGTGTTTGTGAAGCCTTTGTTCCACCCCTCCCCCTGGGATCCCAGGCCACCAGTGCCACATGCTCCCCGAGCTCGCTCCGGAGCGCCCCCTGCAGCCACGGGGGAACCATCGCACCTGCCCTGCTCACCAGGAGCTGCCAGCGCCCCTGCCGGCTGCAAGCAGAACTGCACCCAGGGGGAAAGGGCCAGACAGCTGAGAAGGCTGGGACTGGGTTTGTGATTGTTTGCTGTTACTGCCATAGTTATTGTTGTTTGTTTGGCTTGTTATACAGATACAGATATATAATAGTAAAGAACTGTTATTCCTATTTCCCACATCTTTGCCTAAAAGCCCCTTGATTTCAAAATTATAATAACTTGGAGGGAAGGGGGGTCGCATCTGCCATTCCAAGGGGGGCTCCTGCCTTCCTTAGCAGACACCTGTCTTTTAAAACCGAGACATTCATTTTTCACACAGGTAAGTACTGAAAGCATTGCACTGCACTATTTTGATCACTATTCTGCTTTCCAAAATTCACCCAGCCATAGTGAAACAGTGCAGTAGCAGGTTCTCTGGCAAACCAACACAAAGACATTAACCATGTTTAAGTTTCCCCCAAAGCCTTGGAAGCTCAGCACCAGAGTTGAGGCCACAGATGAAATCCATGGGTCTCTGACAGGATGGTGTTCTCCATGGAGAGAGGCCAAGATCAACCTTCCTTTCTGCACACGTGATCCTAATCTCAGCATCAGCCATGGGCACTTTTCCATGGCTGTACTTCCCTGTGAAGTGATGTGTGCCATTTACAAGCCCAGAGCAGATGGGTGCTCAGGGAGAAGTATGTGTAGGAACAAAAACTCACGTTCAAGAAAGATGCTTTTAAAATGGTGCTTTACCACCTTTTGGTGTCATATCAAACACATGAACAGCCGGTATGAAATAAGAGAAATTTTCTTTAAAGAATGATCAGAGTTTTGTTTAAAAGTCATTCACACAAATTCCTATGCCAAATCTTCAGCTAGAGGTGGTGCTCAAAACTGGTTCACCCTGACTGCTTTAGTATGCAGGGTTTGGGGCTTGCATGGCAATGGGAACTGTGGATGGCTCAGCTGGTGTGTTTGGTCTTCAAAGACAGAAACACATTTGAAACATTTGAAACATTCTGTTTGCTTTTGCCACAGGCTGCCTAGAAAGTTTACAGACACATATCCTAAATACATATGTACTTGCATCACTCCAAAATATCAATGAAGTTTCAACAAGACCATGTGTAAATCTGCTTAGAAAATGAACTTTCATGTGCCCTAGAGCTTCCTGGACAATAAATGTACCATGGCGTAGGGAAGAAACAGTAGTGACAACAGTGAAGCTCCTGATGCTTGGGATGGAAAACAGATCTGAATCTTGGCTTGAAGAATTAAAAATGGAATTGAACTTTCTGGGTAGTGCTTTTCTGTTTATAAAAATCAGGTTAAGACTTTCCAAATTGTGTGTTCTCAACTACGGGCAGCTGAACCCAATGTGGGTTACCGTCATCTTTCTCTTTATTTAATGTGATTCAGAGTCCTCTGTGGCAGCAAACACAGCCTTTGCCCCAGATGGGTGCCCCAGCACTGGTCAGTTTTACCTCAAGTGATAGAGCAGTGTCCCTCCTAACAGAAGGCAAGCACAAATCTGCAGGAGGTAACAATAACTCTGTTTTGCATTGGAACTTGTGTATTATTTCTAGCTGTGTATTATTTTTAGCTGGTTTTCTTTCAAGGAGAAAGAGATTTTCGCAAAATCTTGTCTTGGTGAGGAATCCACCCATAAGCATAGGGAACAGAAGGGCAGCCTCATAACCCTGGAAGCTGTATTACATGCTGGAAAGCCTGCTGTGAGTTCCGCCCTTACAGCTCTCAGTTTTAGGGGCAAGCATTTGCCAGCAGCCTCCTCCACCCTCCCCACCCCATCCAGGCCAGGGGATCCACCTTCCCTTTCCTGAGTAAATGGAAGCCCTGAAACAATCCCTGCACACAACTCCTGCAACTTCACACTGCCCTGTCTTCACAAAATGAAGACAACTAAAGGAAATTTCTTGCATACCTTCCCTAAACCTGTTGGTTGATATGAGAGAGAGAGAGAACAGCACAGAGATATGAGATTGTGAGAAACTGGTCTCATTTCAAAGGAGCCCTCCCTCGCTGCTAGCAAATATTCAGCAAATGTTGTGACCATTTAATTTCTATCCTCTCTCTTCCCCCAGTCAATAACTATATAATTTCTGTAGATGTTGAAGAAATATTCCCTGATCAGCTGAAATTCCATGTAGACAAATGCAAGGTAATGCACATAAAGAACTGTGGTTTCTTCATGCCTGCTGATGGATGTTACCTTAACTCCAACTGCCTGGAAAATTCTTCAGCATTGCTGTAGGCAGCTGAATGAAAACACCTGCTCTATACAGAAGGACAAAAAAGTGGCAAAGAAGAGGCAAAGAAACAAAACAACAGGATGGGAGAACGTGTTAATACCATGAAATTAAAAAAAAAAGGGGTAAGTAAAGCCTTCATGAACACTCCTGCTCAAATACTTGCTACTTCATTTCAAAAAGGATACATGTTATTACAGGGATGGAGAATCCATCTGAGGAAGGATTTTAGAGATCCTAACTATTCAGTTCAGAGAGAACTCAAGTCAGTACTGACATGATAAAAATTATGTCCAATAATATATGCTTTAAGGAAGGTCTAACTCCCTCTTTCTTATTCTTTTCTTAAACAGAAATAAATGAAGACCCTGGCATTCAATGAAAATACATCTAAAGGGCAGTATGCTTAAAAATAATGTTTGATGTCTTGTTGAGTCATAGTCTCAAAGATTTCAAAAATAATACATGTTCACAGCTAAGGAGATTTATAATTTTGCTACAAGTTTGCATGGGTTATCAACCCTTCTGCATCAGCCAAAGGGTAACTGGGATAACCAAGGAAAGGAAGAAATTCCTCCTTGAAGGCCTCACTATAGCATCTCTTGGGACTTCCAAAGTGCCTATGCAAGCTGAGCACCCAGTTCCTTCTGAAATCCATGGCAATGATGTGCTGAGATCCCACAATGCTGTTGACCACCACCTCATTCCCCCCAAAACACAAACCTACATCTTTAAACATCTAAATCTATGCCTACATAAGGCCAGAGAGAAGCAGCAATAGAGCCTGGGGAACCAGACTGCTCTGAAAGTAGGAGAGGCCAGCTCAGCATGGGATGGTGGATGGTGAACGGAGGACAGGAGGGACAGGTCTCTGCCCCAAACCACTGTGCAGAACAAACTTGGCTGGATCACCTCAGCAAATCCTGTGCCGGGGCTCTGCCCACTACTGGAATGGCTGGAAAGCCAGGGGCCCCAGTCCAACTCTGAGGACAACCCTCTGCTTTGGTATGTCACACAGCTTCCATTTGGGATAAATGTGACACATCCACGTCTCCAGGTTCACAAGCAATGTGACAGGCTTCCTGTTCAAAGCCAAGATGGAATTGCATCAGATACAACTCTGGCTTGGTTTTCAAAAAGGCCTAATTCTGCTCTCACTTTGACTTTTCACTAATGCAAATGAATTAACTCCAGCTATATGCTAATACTGCTAAGAATACAATTCTGAAATCACAGAAGGCTATTTTCAGGATTTTCTTTTACTTCATGAAAGACCCTTAACTCTCCTAGTCTTTCAAAGTAAGCCAAAACATTCAGATGTTGCTGGTACAAACTGCGTCATAGAAGACACAGACATAAAGAGTAAAACAAGTGCTATAATTTAACATTCAGGCAGTCACTGCACAGCCCCTATGTATTGTTGCAGATGAACAAAAGTTTAGAACTGACTCCTCTTTCCAGAGAAGTAAAGAACAGCCCTGCCTGCCCCCACCCCCCCGGCTTTCTGTTTTGTTTTGTTTTTCAAATTGCATAAACCAGTCTCATGGTTTGTGCAATTACAACAAGAATGTATAAATGGAGCTGCTTGGCCTAAGGAATTTCTCCTAACTCAAAGAAATTCAAAACACTGACGCTTGTTTGTTTCCTTTTAATGCTACTGATGGCTTCCTGTCACAAATCCTTTCTATCTTTTGCCCAATTACTCGTCGACAGAGTTCCCCAGCTTCCCTCTGAGCTTCACTTCAGCACTTTCAGACCTGAACTGACCACAGTAACACATGCAGGAGAGTTTCATTCTGCAAAGTCAGTGACCCTTCCCCATTAGTCAAGGCTGCTCCTGCCAAGCTGAGCACTTTGCAGGCCCGCCCTTTTAGCTTGGGTTTTACAGTCAACCAAAACCTTCCCTTCATTTCATAAAGGATTCCAGAAAGATGGAAGACTAAGTTCAAATCTCTGAGGAAAGAAGCCAATTTACCATCCCAGTGGACAGAAAGCAGATTAGCAGACTTAGGCTCCCTGGTCTCAGTGCCTGAGCATGTACAAGGGAGGGAAACTCATCTCCTGTCCCTTTGCGTGACATTTGCCTCATCAGGAGTGCCCAAGCTACCCACAACACAGCCCTCCTCATTCATACTGAGGGCGTTTCAGGAGCATGCAGGAACAATGGACGCAGCCCACAGGGGAGTCTGAAAGGATTTGTACATGTTGTCCAAGGAGAAGGAGAGATGATGCTGCCAACCAGCATATACCAAATACTCCTTGAAGCCCAAGACTGTGTTGTGGGGACAGAGGCTTCTATTACTCTGGGCACTGGTGGTGGCAAGAAGCACAAAAGCCACTCTTCTACAGTGACAATATTCTGCCCTATGTGACTGCAGTCACTGTATTTTTCTTCCCCTTGTACTGGGAGTAAGAGCAGCCCATATTGCTCAGTGTTCTCCAGGATTTACATGCCAGAAAATTATGTGCGCCCTCTTTTTCTCTCCCTCCCTCCCTCCCTCCCTCCCTCCTTCTGTCTCTCCCTTGCATTTACACACACAGAGCAGCCATCCCCTCCTTCTTTCCATTTATCCTGGGTGTCTGCACGAAGCTGGGAAGCACATCTGCAGTGCAAGCCACACCTGCTCAGCACACCAGGCTCTGCTCTGACTCATGGCAAAGAAAGTTTCAGTTCAAGGGGTGGGAGGCGAAGAGATGAAAAATATCTGGCAAAGTAATGGGATTAACATCAGTAATACTGTGTAAATCATCATCTTGTAGGTGTCTTTTTCTAGTCACACCAGCTAAAAGCAATAAACCAAAGCATGAACAAGACACCTCCCTCAGCACAAGTTACCTTAAAGTAATGCAATTCCCAAGGCAGCCCCAGCATCAGTCTGTTTCTGTTCTAATGCAGAGTTGCAAAATTTTACTCATACACTCAAGGCAAGTCATATTTTGATGGACTAGTGAAATAAGTAGATTTTTCATTATAAGTGTCCCACTAAAAGGCTGACAAATAAATCTTCCTGCAGTTGTGTTATCTTCTATAGCAGTTTTGCTGCTCAGTGTCAGGAATATTTAACAGATATTTAAATGCATTTGTTTGTGCTCATATAGAATTGCCTTTTTGCAGTGTAGAAAGTCCAAGTTTTTGTCTCAGCCATACTTCATCTACTGATGTTTCCTATTTAGGAAGAGCAAGCTTATTCCAAAGGTGTGTAATAGGACAGTATCAGTCAAACCACTAACATTTCTTAGAACACCCTGAATTCATCTGCTCTTCTGCTGGAAATAAAAAAAAAAAAAAGAGAAGGGAACCACTATCAAAGAAAAACAAGTGTCTGTGTTCTTACTTCTCCATCTCTAGTGTGCGTTTGGAATTCACAGAGATCGCTGTACAACACTGTTCACAAGAAACTTTAAAAGGTGAGCCCACAATTTACATAAACGAATTTGTTGGTTCCAGCAAAATATGTTCTAATGATTGAAATTCTTTCTTGGTCATGCTGTAGAACAAAAATATTTCTGAAAGGTTCTTCAGCTTTCTGTGCCTTCCTGTTTATAGACAGATAAAACTCTTTCAGAGCTGGAGCACAGTAAACTACTGCTTCAGAGACTGTGACTTTCCTCTGCTCCCAGTTATGCACATTAGTATCAGCTGTAACCCAGGTGTAGTCAGATTCCAAAGGCCTACATCCTTTCAGAATCTGAAATGAAGTTTTTTTCACTTAAAAATAAAAATCCATCTATTTAATTTAGCGGTTCTCTAGTCCTGTCATCCAAGTACATATTTTGCTACCTAAACATAATTAGTCAAAATAAAAATCTGCTCCAGTGGTTAACTGCCATCCAAAGATTTTTTTTTAATCTGGCTCCTTCAGAGAATAAAGAGTATAAAGAGGATTTAAGCACAAAACAAACATAGTCTCTCTGTGGCTAGTGGCAAGGAAAAGAAAATGCAGACAGCAAAGGTACTGCCTAAATACAGTGTGGAATAGACTCCCTCTAACCAGATATGTGCACTCACACAAAGGCATCTGCCAGCAGAGCTAATGCAGGCACCAGCCAAGGGCTATTTTAAAAATGCAGCTTGCAGAGCATTTCCTCAAACCAAGCTGAAAACCGTGGAAAAGGACTCTCTGGCTGGCACATATACAAGTATACTCCAGCTCTAGCAGCAGGGCCCAGTGTGACATCCCAGCCTAAAGTGGGATCCCACGTGCCAGTGGGAATGTGGCCTGCGTCATTCCATGGCCACCCTTTTGGATGGACACAACCCTCCCAGTGTCCCCGCTGGATGCCCTGCTGCCGCCTTCCACCTCAGTGCTGCCTGGCCACCGGGAAGCCCCTCCACACACTTTATCCTCAGCCAGTTCCCTTGGCCAGCCTGCATGGCCAAATTTAACCCACTTTCACTGCATGCTTGGAAAAGAAGAAATTTAAAAAAAAAGACAGGATTGTGCTGCCTCCATTTTGAGAGCATAGTATCAGACACCGAACTTTAGAAAACTCCCCTGGGACTGTTCAGACTAGGGAAAACATGCTGTTTCCAGTGAACTGCCTTAATTTGATTGATTATCACACTTTACTGCCAGTGTAGAAGCATTTAGCCCTACTCACACAGTACTAGCAGGCCAAGTAAATGTTACAGACTGAAACACCCTTGCAAACACGGCTTTATTAGGAAGCCCTTAAATGAGCCTGAGATAAAATAAGCTCTACTTTGTTACTAGACTAGAGCTGAAAGCTATTTGTAGGGACATATCCTGTCTTTATTATCACCATTTACTGCTCATTTATATGTATTGTATAAACGTCCAGCCTCTTACTTGGGTGCAAAGATACAAATTTCAGTGCTTAACTGCAGGCATGTGAAAAGCATGTTAAAAATGCCCTTCTCTTTCTTGTTCCATTGACTCTTAGTTTAAAAGAAGGTGGTGACTGCAAGGATTCCCTAATTATATTAATTTGAGTCACATGCCAAGATGCTCTGTGCAAAACTCTGCATTGCTTTAATTCTCTACAGTTTTAAGCGTAACTACTTTAGACAGTCAATATCTTTTCTGCCTGTATTAAGCTGTTTTGTTCTTGGAAGACCCCTGGTTTATATCACAGACTCATGGCTGAGTGTGAGCCTGATGAGGCTGCAACCACTAATGACTTAATTTTTTTTTTCATGTTCTTAGTCCCTAAATTGCAAGGCAATTTTCACACAAATACTTTAAATTGAAAGAACATGGGTTTAGATCAGAAATTAGGAAGAAATTCTTTGCGTGAGGGTGGTGAGGCACTGGAACAGTTTGCCCGAGAAGTTGTGGATGCCCCATCCCTGGAAGTGTTCAAGGCCAGGCTGGATGGGGCTTTGAGTAACCTAGTCTAGTGGGAAGTATTACTGCCCATGACAGGAGTGTTGGAAAGAGATGGTCTTTAAGGTCCCTGCTAATCCAAACCATTCTACAGTTCTATGAATGACAGGGCCCTGGGACTTCGCCCCTGCCAGTACTAGCTGCCTGCCCTGGCAGAGGAAGAGGCTGGCTGAGCAGATAAATGACTAATGTCCTGCATCTCCATCTCTGCTCCCTTTCCCTCCTGCATACAGTGTAATGCTGGCTGCACTGCTCCCTTTTAGGCAATGTTCACACATTCAAAACTCAAACGTAAGAAATGAAAACCCTGTGTGTTTATAAAGGTGCTTCCTGCATGAGTTTGCTCTGTCCCTCACACCTCTGTTCTTGTGAAGATCACAGCTGCAATATAAAATATATGATTTTTAACTGTTCAGCAGGATTATTCTGCCAGGGCTGGCCGCAAATAAATTAGAGGAGGGGTTGAAAGGATGAAGAAAAGCCTTCTATTCCTCAGAGCCTGCAGCCAAAGCAAAAGAAGAAAGACTGCTCCTTCTTCCTCCTATTCCCAACACACACATTCCTGTCTCTACAGTTCCTAGGATGTGATGTTCATGTTCCAATAATGAAGATAACACACTGTCAGGGACTGAAATGGTTCATGCCTTAAACATTGTTATGAAGGAGCTTTGTTCATTATAGCAAAAACTGTATGAAGAAGCTAAAACCACAGAAGCCCACTCCTCCTTGAAGATGCCTGACTGGAACTTTGGACTGTGAGTTAAGCCACCTAGATAAGATAACAGGCAACACTATTGTTCAATCATCTCAGGTCTAGGAAGAAACAAACAAGGCTGAGGGAAAGAAATGCATCTACAAGAAAGCCAAACACAGCAGAGAATCATCCCTGGCTGGGTTTGGGGTGGGGGAGAGCACGACCCACAGAGGCCAGGTTTACACAGACAACCCCTTCCCCAAATGAGGGTGGGGGGAGGAGGTTTAGGGTGTGTGGCATAACCTGTGGTCAGAGGCAGTGAACACCCATCCTCCCTTACACAAATCAGCCCAGCTATGAAACCCTGAGCCCCACAGGCCACATCCATGGGACATGCATGTAGGAGGCAGCTGAGGGGTGTCATAATCCACCAAAGACCCCCCCAAAGGGCTCCTCAGACTCATTCCTGAAGCATTGCACCACAGCACGGCACATGATGCAAAGTGATGCAACAGATCCAGAGTCTGCTGCAAGAGACTGCGTTAAACTGCTTCCACTCTGCTCCCTGGGGGAGGTACCTAGGCATTCCCACCCAGCCTGAGCATGTGTTAATCCATTCTGCGCTTCTTGGGGGACCCTCACCACCAAGAAGACCAGCTGGAGAGGATCATTGGGATGCTGGTGGGATCCACAGAGTGGGGATATTTTCTTTATTTTGCCTCTGTCACTCTCTTTCCGTCCCCCTACCTTTTTGCTACTTCTTTTTCTTCCCTTTTCTCTCTCTGTCTCATATTTACTATTTAATAAAACCCATACTATTGACTTTGGCATATGGGCTCGTCTGCACCTTAATTTGGGCAGAGGCATTTCTAACAACTTAAAAAAATCAACCGTAACATGCACATCTCCATAGCAAGCACTGGCCCAGGAACTGATGTGGACTTTGGTGATGTATACCCACAAAAGCCTTTTGACTGATGAGCCTTTTTCTCATGAAAAACTTCAGCTAGTGAGGAACCCAGTGCTGATGAAGCTGTCTTCACATAGTCATGCTGCTGCTGCTGCAAATGCTAAAGCTGAGGCTATGGAAGAGTTAGGAACATGCAGTCACACCCAAAAGGAAGCTATACTGCAAATGGCACCCATGCAATGGGCTGATGCTAGGGCCTCTGAACCCTAGTGGAGTGTAATAATGCAGAAGATTGACAGAACCATAAAAAAGTTATCCAAAAGTCTTATAAGACTGATACAACTTTCATCAGGTGCCATGAACCCTCCTGCAGGAATCAATGGCCACATCATGCCATCAACACCGGGCAAAAATGGAGATGTTGCAGTAACCATTGTCATTCAAAGGAGATGCAACTATTAAGTGCAGGGAACCATGAAAAGCTACAGGCTTTTGCAGAACTTCTCATGACTTGAGAATATTCTACATCTCTATTATATATTGACTGATGTTATTTGCATACTTATGCATGTGAAATGCTTAAGAGACACAGAAAGTTGCTTAGTGTTTGATCAGCAAAGGGCTCAACTTTCTGCAGAAAACAGAATTATTCTATACAATGCTTCTGAAGCAGAAAACTTCATTGCTGATAGAAAATTTTCTAAGCTGACTCTCTGTCTCTCTTGACCATTGTTGGGGCTTAGGACTTTTCCTTCTGTTTCTTTCAGGGAATTTTCTCCCATATGTTGGTAAGAGACAATAATGACCGGTACTTGAGAGACAAAAGAAGTTGCTGTGGCTCAGGGGAAGGGTACAGCTGGCTTTACCTGGCTTTACCTTTACTCTCTTTACCTGGGGGGTTTTCTCTTGGAGGCGCAAGACATACTTCGAGATTTGGGTTGCGGGAAGGGGCTGGGCGCAGCTCGCTTCTCAGCACTGGAGGGGAGACAGGCTGCGGTCACTGTGGGGAGAATTCACCACCACTGCAAGGCTCTGTCTCCTGCTGTATTCTACTCCACTTCCGTGAGTGGAGCTCTGCTCATAAGAGTGGATGTGGCACTGGGACCTTAACACCCTAACTCACAAAACAAAAGACCCACACCATCCACTCAGGTGCCTCAGGGGAAACCCCAGGACCCCGAGTCCCTTCCTCTTCTCAGGGGAGCTTCTCCTGGCTGCATTTGGGAGCCCGGCTGCCGCTGCCCAGCCCTGCTGCTTCTCTGCCACTGCTCTGGGCTTTTTTTTTTGCCTGTAGCCACACACCCCCTGCCTGCCAGGACACCCTGCAGCTCTTGCCACAGCTGCTGAGTTTCTGCTACCTTGTGCTTGCTACCCCAGGTGAACCTGCCCTGCTGTTCCAGCAGCTGGTCCAAGGTTCCTGCTGCAGCCCGTTTTCACCATCCAGCCCGCCCGCCATTACCACGTGAGGGAGATGCAGCTGAACTCGCGCCACAGCGCCCTCTGCAGGCGCGGGGGAATCATCGCAGCCGCCCTGCCCGGCCGGGAGCCACCAGCGCCCCTGCCGGCTGTGAGCGGAACTGCACCGAGGGGAAAGGGCCCGCGGCCGAGAGAGGCTGGCACTGGCTTCCGGTTCTGCTTGCTGCTGCTGCTGTTGTTTGTTTGCCTTGTTATACATGTACAAACTAGTAAAGAACTGTTATTCTTTTTCCCATATCTGTGCCTGAAAGCCCCGTAATTTCAAAGTTACAATAATTCGGAGGGAAGGGGGGTCATACGTTCCATTCCAAGGGAGGTTCCTGGCTTCCTTGGCAGACACCTGTCTTTCAAACAGAGACAAGCATAAACACCCATACACCCATGTATCAACATACTAGGCCTGTTTCTCAGGCAAGTGTTCCCTGGCTCTCCACTTCCTTGTTCCATGCCAGCAGTAATGTTCATGGAGCTGCACAATGGACTGCTCCCTGATTTGAACTCACTGTCCCCCAAAACAGGAAACTTTTCAGCTGAACTGCTCCTGAGTCAGATCTTGTGAGTGCAAACAGAAAGCAAAGGGCAGGAGACATGTGGTGGTGCCTGTCTCACTTCCCCAAAGACTCCTGCTGGACATAAGAAACTGGAATAACCTTGACCTTAGTGTACTCTTTGCCCCAGTACTTGAAGCATTAAACACAACCAATTTCTACCATTTGCTTTATTTAGAAACCACACTGCTCACTGTCAAAAGAAGAACCTCATTCTCATGGTCACACTGAGTTGGGTTCTATGGTATTATTTAAAGATAAATGACACAAACCAGCAGCTCAACTCTATGTCAAATGACAAAACTGAGTTACTGAAATTGTATTTGGTCACTGCTTCTTGTTTTTTTCTTAAAGGCAGCAGGCATCTGCAGAGCCTCCCTGAGTGCACTGAAATGTGTACAAGTGCCTCACCAGCCAAGGACAGTTTTTTCTCTCATCCTCCTTCCAAAAGTAATCTCACTGGTGTAAGTGGAATTATTTGTTCAATTGCAGAGAATGCTCTTTGACAACAAACGTGTTATTCAGTGTCAAAAAATCCCCACACTAAAATGCACAACCTGAAGGGCTGGTAGGAAATTCTCTCCTTACAAGGATATGGTGCACGGCAGAAACAGGAAAATTTGACATGAAAATGCCTGCCTATGATTTTAAAGGCATTTTCCAAGACTAATACTATCCCAATTCCTCTGTGGATCAGGATCATTCCTGACTGAAGTTCCAGTTCAGGAACATCTGATACATTTCAAGTTCTTTTTTATTCAGGACAGCAAATTCACTACATGGTTAAACAAACACGTGCACAGAGGCAGAGGACTGACCAGGTTATAGCAGGAGACTTACCACATCATCTCATCGTTAAGAAATGACCTTGATCAAGGTCAAAAATCTTGGAAACACAGAGAAAAAACACACTGTCAATGCCCCTGTGGTGCCAGTTCTGTGAATAAAGGACTCCAGTGTTCAGTGCTGTCATTTCTGTAGCAGTTATGAATGCAGAAAAACTCAACTTGTAAATAAAAAGCCCAAAGACGCCATAAGAATACTCAAGTCTCTGAACAATTCAAACAATTAAATACTACCCTAACTTTAAAGACTGTAACTGACTACTGGTTATTTAAAATTTATCTTCAAGCTCTGCTTTTAAAAAAAGGCTTTTCCTGTGAAAAATAAAGAATTCCATCGGAATCAAACACATGTTAAGAGACCTTGCTGTCTTCCACTGCAGTGCATTAGCAGAGATCCAGGTTGGCTTCCTCCCCCTCTTCTGCTCATTACCATCAGTTTTGAGAACTGATTAGCTGTGGTTGTTATTCATTAGTCACATCTCCAAAATCTGAATTATAAGCATCCCTGTGAGGTCTTATTCTAATCAACCTATTTTGAGTCTTGCAATTAATACTAACACCAGAAAAATAATTGAGCAGTGTACATTTAAAGACCACCCCCTCTTCCCACAAAAATCCAGGCTTAGATATGCACAAAAAGGAAGACTAAAATAAGACCTACAAACTGCCATTGCTGCTGTAAATCCTTCTCCCATGTTCACTGCAGCCAGTTCAGCTGGTTAATACAGGTGACATAATGGGTACACAGTAAATACAAAGCAGCCATCAGTGATTTTGCTGATGGGGTCAGAGGCTACACAGCTGATAGATCTCAGGAGGACAAGAACATGCCGGCATGACAGATTAAGTGACTGCCATTGGCTGTGTGCTTGCTCTGAACACTCAGCTATGGATGATAATCAATTACTTGGGGCTGCTAATGATACTGATCAAATGCACTTAGCACTCGGCAGCTTGAGGGCTACCGCCCTGATACTACAGGCTACCCATAGATAAGAGGGAAGAAGAGGCTGGTACCAGCAAAATCCTCAAAGTCAAAAAGCAAATTGGCTTGTTCCTTCTTTGCCACCCTGCTTAAAATTATAAAATAAGTATTTGCTTAGGAGTATGCATGTTCTTTCCCATAAAACAATACAACTTGGAAATGCTATGGCCATCTGTGGGGCCAACAGTTCACATGGAGGGACCCCGCAGTGCTTCAAGAATGATCTGTCACAGGAAACAAAGTGTATTACCACTGTACATATTGACTTCCAGAAGTCTGTGTAACAGGTTACCTGTTTCCTGACATTACTTCCCAGGCTTGACCTGTGATCCAGTGTGATTTGGCCTCCTCATCATTATCATTAGCTCAAGATGTTGATCTCTTCCAACTTTTACAACTAGGGAAAGTAAAACTTTTGCCACAGGTTTCAGAGAGTGTAAGGTTGGGGCAAACATTTCTTAGTTTGTCTCAGGCATCCTAAACCACCACTCCTCCTTTTAATGACTGGGAGAGGGGTGCAGGTTTGGGGTTTTCATTTTAATTTATAAATAACTAAGACCTTGTTCTACTGCTTTAACTGTAGAGGTTATTTATTCCCTATTCCTATACAGAAAAAAGATTAATTGCATAGTGATATAATGCCATGTTAGGAATTTCTAAAATTATACCCTTAATTTTAGGGGACTATACCCCCCCTTTAAGGGGATAAACCAAAAGTAATACTCTGACAGAGGAAATCAATTCTCTAATTGGCAAAAAAAGTAAGTTAGACCAGACCTCATGTCCTGGATGGTCCTTTGCTCTCAGAACTGGAATTCTGGGCATTTGAAACCAACTTTTCATCCCTGGGGAATCAGCCTTCCTTCTGTTGTAGGGCAGACAGTCCCACAGCAACACTGACTGACGACATGGATCAGTTAGCAAGATGGAACATACTCAAAAATGTCTTTACAAGTACACTTGCATTTAATCATAACAAGAAAAATAAATTTTGAAGAAATTACCAAACAGAACTGTCTGAGGAGAATTTGTAGCAGCTAGTTCTGCAGATAACTGTGTATTCACTGGCAACCCTTTCCCTGAATGCAGAAAATTAACTGCAGAAAACGTCTTACTTTTCAAATAATAATAAACCAGCAAATTAACATAGTGCAGATCTGTACCACCGAGCTGTTTTGCAAACCGGGTGCCAAGATTCCTCCTCATCTATTCTGGGGCTACCTCATCACTGAGCAGCAGCCTGGGACATAAGGCAGTGTATTCCATACCTGCTTGAACAGCAGGGGGGAGTTTCAACAGGCAGAATGCAGGAACTATTGGGATTTTTAGCTAAAATTTACTCATTGTGCATAGAATGAAAAGAAGAATTCTCACCACAATGCACAGCGAGGATTCATTAAACTCTTAAGAAAGAAGCTTGTACTAAGAGTCCTGCTTAGTTAGTAATTATTCATTACTGAAAAAGCTAAGTATGGCAGCAGTGTCGGTTAATCCCTTCTTTCCCTCCCTTCTTCCTGCAGAAAATGGCACAGGAATCCATCACAATTGCCAGTTTTCAAAACCTCCGTTCTAGGGCTCAAGATACCCCAGAAGGGGTATCGTTTTCCCAGAAGGAAAAAGCTTCTCCTATCTCCAAATGTTCCAGCCTTCCAGTAAGTGCTGCCTGAGGCTGACAAGTTCAAGACATAAAGCCAGGCTGCTGGGGAAAATCAAACTTGGTCTGCACAAAATTACCTTGTGCAGCAGCAGGTTCAACAGAGGTACCTACAACTCAAACAATCGCATCCCTCTGTCCCCACTACTGCCTACAATATTGACAGCAAACTGGGGCTTGCCCTAGAAATTGCAGGCAAAAGGGAGGTTTTCTTGCTGCCCGCAAGGAATGAGACGGTGTAGTCAGTCACTTAGTGGACCACACAGTGGTAGATAGAGGGGCAAGGCATTAATTCCAACACAGGAAACTGCAATTACATACCAGAAAAACGGTGTTCAGTGCGAGTGGAGCCAAACGCTGGTGCAGGTGGCCCACAGAAACCGTGGAGTCTCCATCCTTGGGGATACTCAAAGCCAAACTGAATACAATCCCCAACAACCTGAAGCAGCTGGCCCAGCTTTAAACAGCGGCTGGGCTGGATGACCTTCAAGAGCTGCAACTACTTGATCCCTCTTCCACAATGCAGGTTTTAAGGGAAGAACCTACATAGCTCTGGGGATTTCTTCTTGCTTTTAGCCGTGGAATACAGCAAGATAGCACAGCACTGGAAGGTGAGAATGGAGAAACAAGCACTCTCATTACTTCAATTAATTATTTCAGTTGTGAATAATGAAGGCACAAGGGTATCTTTTTTCTGCTATATCTGGGCTGCACAGGTGTTGATACCTTCAGTTGTTACAGTGGATCCTGATACGTGGTTAGGGTTTACAGGCACTTCCAAAACAAGCATGAGCTTGTTGCCAGCTTGGAGGATGTTAGTCAGGTGCTTTTTACTAACATAGAATGCACTCACTCCAACATATGCTGTCACACACATTCAAGGAAAACAAAAACCAAAAAACAAAACACCAAACAACCAACCACTCTGTGTTCAATTGAAGTATATTAAAAGGCAAAAATCTGGGAAGCAAATCCTATCCTCATGAGAAGACATTAAACCAATGAAGAATGATTTCCCAGTGAGCCTGTTGGCCACAAAATTCTGAGGACACACCAGAGAGGTAGCTACTTTAATGCAACTTGCTAATGCTATGCATCAAATAATTCTTGTTCTTACTGCCTGCTCCATCTCAGGGCTCCTTTGAGGCAATTACTAGTAACCTGCTATTGCATTCCATTAAACAATTCAACTCTCAAAATAAATGCAATAAACTAATCCTGTCCTGTAACAGATTCAGTCTACTCATTCTCCTGGCTACTCCACATACCCAGCTAATACACAGTATCAGAAACATCAGCGTTTTCTCCACCGTATTAGGTGTATAGTATAGAGATGCATACATCAGGGCCTGATATGCCACAAATATTATCTTTGATAAGTTGGTATTTTGAGCAAACATTTCAGAAATAATTCCTATCATTCAAATCCTCCAGAATATTCAGTTCACCGTGTCATTGCAATTCTCCCTTCCCTCATTCATCTGGATGCTCAAATGCAGCTCTCAAAAATGTGCCTCTCTTACCTTTCCCTGGGACCAGAAAACTAGTTTTCCATATTGAATCATTATTTGTTTCCATGGATGTCTCTGGGTTCCTCTGACAACTTTATCTTACTGATGAGGATAAATGTTTTTTCAAAAACTACTGCCAGACTGCCCTCACTCCCAGACGTCACAGAATGTAGTTGGCAGAATCTGTCAAATATAACTCACATGGTCTGAGGGATCTGAAAATCACAACTGATCATTTTGAAAACACACTTGATACACAGCAACTTTGCGTAGGTCCACTCCACTACCAGTACACAATCCCTTCCTGCCTTTTTCTTTCTCCTGGTCCCCATGGGAATTATTAATTTGAAAAACAAATTAGAAAGTGGCAGTGATATGACTTCAGTATTTCTGTAAATGAGATTGCTTTTTCTCTTCAGATTCTGCCAGTACTCGTGTCTAGGAACTTTTTGAAGCATAAAGGAAACAAACTAAAGGAAGTTAATTTAAACTTTAACTGAAATCCTGTAATGGTTTGGGGCTTCTATAGAGACTGCTTCTGATGACATCAAAATCTGATTATGGAATGTTCATGACCAGCCACCAAACCCTGCGTGTAGGCTCATGCACATACAATGCAGCATAGCTAAGCCTTGCTACCACACTTTGTCTTCATGAGTGAGAAGGTCAAGTGGCTGTGGCACTTGAAAATTGTCCGGGGTATCCTTTCTAGCAAACACAAATATAATGCTCCTATCAAACCTGAGCTGTTGTGAATTGCACACTGACTGACACCAGTACATTAAGCTTGTGTGTTCTCATAAGACACTGCCTAAACAACTTCTTTTAAAAAGAATTAAGCAAAATGATTAAAAACGCTTTCTCTTAGTCTTGTACAATCAGTAGAAGTGTTCGTGTGCACCCTTGTGAGCTGGTGCTTGCAGTGTGCCTGCAGTTTTGGCATTACTGGGTGGCACTTTTGAACTGAAGATGAAAACTTCCTACATTTAAAATTTACAGCCTTTGCTGAGGTTCATCTCAAATGGAGCAGCATGTCACCTGCAGTGATGTACACCCAGCCAGAATACATAGACTTCTCTCATTCCCAACAAACATAAACACCAAACCAATCAAAATTAGAAACTGAGAAGCAATTTCTCTTCTTGCATTGCCAGGAGTGCTTTTTAAGCATGTTTTAGATCAGGCCAGCATTCCTGAAACAGACAGGACCTGCTCAGGCTGGTCTATAGCTGCTCCAAGACTCAGGAGCACCACAGCAGCTGCTGCAGACACTGGGGTATTCCTGTGCTTCGTGGATCTTTGTATGTGGTCAAAACTGACAGTTCATGAAGCATCATCTGCATGTGTCATTTCCAGGTGGAACCAGCCTGGATCCAAGCTAGTTCTAGGTTCCGCTCCTCTGAAGTGTTGCCCAAGTCACAGGTCTGACTGGGTACTTCATCTACCTCACTGCAGTCGGTGTAGCTGAGAGAGCAGGGCACACATATATCCCTGTCTGCATTTCCCAAAGGATCTGTTAGTGAGAGATACTAAGCTGTCCTTGCAAACAAGCAATTACTGATACCTTGAGACTTTTGTCTGCAGAAGGTTAATTGACACAGCTGCAGCTTTAGAGGTATTTTTCAATAGGCCATTTGGGGATGCAGCCAGATCTTTAGAAGGTCCTGTAATTTCAATAATGAAATTAAAACCAGAATTTAGCACTTGTGGGACTGAAGGAAAAGAAATATGGGGCTAAGTAATGCCTGCTCACATTTTTTCTTTATGACATCTCTCAATCTGCTAAATAAAAATCACACAATTCTCATGATCAAGAATGCAAATCACAAACCCAGCTTCTTGATAAGGCAGCAAGCATAAAACTGGGAGTCTTAAAGGGATATGTATGGCTAAATAGAAAATACTACTTGTTCTAGAAAAATTACGTGAATGGACTGATTTCATCCATGAATCTAGTGTTTGCTATGCTTAGTGGATCTGGACTGGTGTATTTAAACCAGTTAGAATCCATCGAAATCTTTTTAACAAAAATAGTAAAAATTTAAAAGCTATTTAAATATTAGACAGAACATTTTGGTCCCAGACAGGACTAGGATTCTTTTGAGAAATCTGGGAATATACACTGGTTAGGACCTCATTTCCACTGAAAAGAAAAAAGGGAAAGAGGGAAGAAGGCCCTTCCTGCCTTATGTGATTTTGAAAAACCTTCCCTTGAATCACATATAAATTCAGTGGAGGCCAAATCTTAAGGCCAGCTTTTCATGCATGGGGTTTATATGGAGTGCAGATACTATATATGCCAAAGGCCTGAAAAGCCAAGACTCATTGGAAATCAGAACACATCTGGCCCCAGCTCAGCTTTGCCATCAACCATAATTCAAATGTGAATGCAAAAAGTCAAAGTTCTTCATTAAGAAGTCAAACTTCTTAATTCCTAAATTCCAACTAATATGAATTTTAACTACTGATTTATAATCCCATGTGTCCCTTCAATGAACAGGAGTGAGGAATGAAAACCAAATCTGCAGCAAAACCTTGCAATAGAAAAAAAATCTGGAAATGGCTGCTGCACAGTCACAAATTATATTACTAACATGATCTGGCAGTTTTACTCGAGTCCCATAGCTGAGGCTTAATCACATCTTTGACACAGCTAAATTGCTAGGATACAATGGGACCTGTAGCTAATAGCATTGCTTCAAAAATAAACAAACTCCTGTATTCCTAAAGTGATTAAAAGGAACTCCCATATATTTTACATGACCTGCATCTGCTTAACCATCCTGTTCTGAGGTGACATCACAAGAAACCAGCCTGTTTTGTGTCTTTATGGTGGGAAGGGATCAGACAGTGTTTGCATTAGGCACTTTTTGCTGCTCTCAAATGCTCTCTTGGTTTACACTGATATTTAACACAGCAGTAACAGAGCAGGAAGATTTTGTTCTTATTTTTAACAAGAGAAAACAAGATAGTGTAGATAGCACAATCACAGCTAATAGTGAGGACATGGGGCAGATAAAAAGAAGTAGATTTAAACACTGTGCCTAGCTCCCAAACCAGTGTCACAGAAATGCTCAACCCCAAACTTCATCACTCAGTGCTGGAAAACTGCATCCCAGCATGGCCGGGCTCAGGGAGGTACTAGCTGGCATCTCTGCTGGCACCATCATATCCACAATCCACCCCTTGTTTGTGAGCTCCCTAACGTTTTTCTGTTAAAACTACTCATCCTTAGGAAATACAGAACACTTAGTTAACTGAAGCCATTTTTGACTGAAATGAGGGTTCTTGAGCTCAGGGACACACAGTCAGTAGCCCGGAGTTCCATCAGGACCTGGCAGCCCTTGGGAGCCAACCAGATGAGGGGCACTGCCAGGGGCATCCGAAGGAGATTTAAGTGTCTCCAGGGAGTGTGGCAAACAGGAACAGGCAAACAAGGCACAACAGGTCAGAAAGGCAGGGCTAAGAATTTAGAGAGTCAGTCATCACCTAGCAGTCTGGAAGAGGACTAACCATGGTTTCAATATGGTCAAAGCTACTATCAGAAGGAACGTGATGACCCAGATACCTCACACATCAACATGCAGCTGTCCAGGTCTCTGGCTGCAGTGAATGCCTGAGCTTGTCACCGATGCCGGAGGGCAGCCGAGACAACGTCTGTTTGAGGTGTGAACAGGGGAATGATCTGCTCAGCCTGGTAGCACAGCTGAAGGAAGCAGTGAAGAGGCCAAGGAGTATCAGGGAGTACAAGAGAGGTAGCTCACTGAACTGTAGCTGGTGTGCCCTGGTGAAGGACCTCCAGAAACAGGGTGTGAAGCTGCAGGAGACAGTCAAAAGACTGAGACATCGTGGAGGCTTAGAGGGAATTGGACAGCTGGTTCCAAGCCCCTCTGGTGGGAACCACAGCCTGCTGAGGACAAGCCAAAAATTCACATCCTGGCACACATAGAAGGGAGGGAGGGCATTAACACAGGAGCTTGGGAAGTAGTGGGGGAAAAAAATCTACAACATAAAAGGAGGAAAGGAACTAACAAAAGGAAGGGACTTCCTTCACAGCCAGACATTCCCACCCAACTGGACATGCCCACTCCGTACCACTTCTAGCTTTCTAGGCTAACGAGGCAACATCCACACACTGAAAGAACAGCCAGAGCTAAGTGGAACAGCCCAACCTGCTCCACAAATACAGAAATTAACAACTAGTTCAACCAAGAAAAGGCAGTGGGTGATAGTAGTGGATGACCAAGAGGTACAGAGGCTCTAGTCTATCAGCCTGAGCTGTGCTCAAGGGAAGTGTGCTGCCTTCCAGGAGCCTGGATCAGGGACGTTATTGGTCCATCTGACAAAGAAGGAAAAAACCGTCTTGGGTCAGGAACTTGCCAGACTGGTGAAGGGCTTTAAACTAGATTCATCAGGGCGTCTATCCATCCCAGTCCTGCCAGTCAGATGCCAAAACCTGTAATGGATGCCTGGAACAGTGCAAAGGGATTCCAGATGCTCCAGTGTCCTGGGTTGCAGAAGAAGAGCGTTAATGTGGGGTGTAACCAAACTGTATATTCTACTCTCTTCTACTGCCATTTCTGACAAACTGTTAACGATGGGTAGCTTGAAGTAACTGTTAATGATGGGTAGCTACCCGACACCTCAGGCTACAAGCTGGGTGTTAAAGGAAATAAAGAAGAGGCAAACCCTGTGAGGCAGGGTAGTGTTTCTTCATTTTGTCTTCACAAATTACTCGACCATGATAACTCATTCTGGGGAAGCACCAGCACAGTTACACCTATCCTGAGGGTGTCATGTCTGCTAATGGGCCATAATGGCTACAGGGCTCCAGCATAAGGGGCAGCTGTAAAGACTGAGACCACCAATGACTCCAAAAAATATCCTATGACTCACAGAATGAAATCACACCACTGTGAAACTCCCCACCCTAGGGAAGGTACTGAGCATTCCCACCTGACCTTTTGTAACTGGGGACTTGGGACACCATCACCACCACCAGTTGATGGATCGAGAGGGGGACCAGAACTTCCACAGGACAAGACTGCAACCATCACTACAACAGGACTGCAACCACTGCTTAATCAGATTGTGAACACCACCCTGAACAACAGGGTACCAAGCTGTATTCTAACTTGTGGGTTTAAGCCAGTTTTCTGTGTGTTATTATATTTATTGTAATATTTTTATTAAATTGTAACTCTGACCTGAAATCTCTTGCAAGGTAATTGTGTGGAGTTCATTCATCCTGCTGGTTTACTTTCAAACCAGTACATCCACCCACCAAGTTGGCTTTACCCAGGAGCTGGCTCAGATGCCTGTACACAAACCCATGTGGTATGGGGAACATACAAGAGGAACTAGAGATGTGCACACTCCTGCATGGGTATGATATCATTGGCATCACAGAGATATGGTGGGATGGCTCCTATGACTGGAGCACTGGAATGGAAGGTCTTAGGCTTTCTAGGAAAGACAGGCTAGGGAAATGAGGAGAGGGAGGAGAGGATGTAGCCCCCATGTCAGTGATCAGCTGGAGAGTATGGAGGGAGTATGGAACTCTGCCTGGGGAAGGATGAGGAACCAGCCAAGTCCTCGTGGGTCACAACTTCTTTACTCTTATGACAACCTTGCCTCTGCCACTAAGCCTGTGCAACGCACCTGAAGATGCAAGCACTATTTGAACCGTTTTCTAGATGGGTACAGGGAAGTCTCACTTCACCTTTTCCACTTCTGGGCAGCACTCATTAGGTGGCACACACCCCTTTTACCACCCACCCTGCAGAATCATGCTAGACACTGAGGATGAGCTCCTGGCACTAAGGACATCAAATGAGCCCCACAACTAACTTAGGTGGGAGCAGGGTTTTCCCACAAGTTGGATCAGTTTCTTTCTTTCTTAAATTAAGGCTTGTACTAAAAGACCTATGTCTAACTAGTATTTTGGTTGCATTCATTAGAGTGACAGTTCTAAATTTGAGATTATACCTCTTTTCTATTTCTGAATTTTTAATTAAAAATACTTTTTCTTTACTAAAGAGAGTGTATCTGATCCAATCAATGTCAGTGTAAGCCCGGAACCTTCTCCCCATTTTTAATCAGACAGACATCAGACTTCACATGTATGTCAAAAAGAGTTCATTTCAATGCATTTCAGACAACACAGGCACTTCACAATGGGTTTATGGTTGTGTTCTTTTCTTTATTAACCATAGCACTTAAAGTAAATGCACAAAGGCAGCTCTCAAAATGAAAATTCATGGAATGCTTTTGGGGAAAAAAAATCTTAACTGCTGTTCTCTAATGTGTTACTAAAGACACCATCATCCCTCATCCCTCCAGAAGTGCCCTTAATTAAATAAGAATCTATTAAAAACAGTGTTCCTCAGTGTAAACTCCCACCCACACCCTTCTCTTTCAATTTTAAAAGTGATCTCTTTTGCCTTCTCCCTGCCTAGAAGCTCATTAGAAACAGCCCCTTCTGCACACATGCATCACCTAACAGAGATTTGGAGGGAGACTGAAAGAAGAAAGGGAGAGAAAGAAATTAGAAAGTGAATTAAAAGAGTAACCTGCAAGACAAGAAAGCCACTGCAGACAAAGAACACCTGGTACTCACAAGGGAATAGTGAAGACTGAGACATGAATGCTGGCACCATGGGATTGAAATAGAAGCTGTTGCTTAACTTCGCAACACAGATGCAGTGCTGCTCTAAGTTCAATTATCAACAACAAGGCAAATCAGACAGGTCTGTCACTTCTCTTTCTCTGGGTGGCAGGAGGTCCCCATTAAACATGCCTTAAACTTCAGATGGAGGCACCAAGCATGGGCACCGCTGTCACACACACAGTCACTACCTGCCCAGTGCTAGGTAAAGCCCATGGGATCATTCCCTGCCGCTCTTCTTCCTCAGTCCCCACTTCCAAACACCACCCACCTCATCCATTGTCTGAAAAGTCCAAGCTGGTCAAACCACAAAGAACAATAACCTCTTCCCTCTCTGAGAGCTAAAAAGGTAACAAAATCAGCAATGCAAGGGCAGCCAATTTTTCTGTCCATTTTCTGTTACAGAGCTTTACCTGAGGAATTAACTCCAAACACTTCACCTCAAAATGACTTTTCCATCTTGCAAGAACTTTTCCCACCTTATGTTAGATATCCCCAGGAGCAACATGGTATGTTGATGGCAAACTACTCCAATACAAAGTTCCCTTTGAGCTTCAGTCCATGGCAGCATAAATTATAAAGTACTGAGTAGAAGAGAGCTGGAGAGGGACTTTTTACAAGGGCATGGAGTGACAGGACAAGTAGGAATGGTTTCACACCAACAGAAGTTAGTTAGACCTGAAATCAGGTTTACATTAGATATTAGAAAGAAATTCTTTGCTGTGAGGGTGGTGAGGCACTGGAACAGGTTTCCCAGAGCAGCTGGGGATGCCACATCCACCCCTGGAAGTATTCAAGTTCAGGTTGGATGGGGCTTTGAGCAACATGTTGCAATGGAAGGTGTCCCTCCCTGCCCTTGACAGGGGGGTTAGAACAAGGTGATCTTCATGATCCCTTCCAACCCAACCCACTCTGATTCTGTAATATTTCCTCAACATCTCTGATACCAGAAGGAATGAGAAGGAGGGAAGAGGCATCCTATGAGCCCTGGGATGGAGACAAATTGAAAGTCCAGTGAAACTTTACCTTCTCGGATGGACACAAATTCAAAATGCAGTAAATCAGTCTGCCTTAATGAGAGGAGGGGCTGAGAATTCACATCTAACCTTCATCCACTGCTTAAACTATCTGCAAAAAACAATTTGAATTCCAGGCTTAACCAGGGCCTTTTATACAACTCTCCAGATACACCTGCCTAAAAGGTGGCTTTACTCTCCAGATAGATTCCACTTGTCCTGCACTGATCTCTGAACATAAACCTGCACCTCCTGATACCTGTAAAATTGTACAAGCCACATGCTTTTTTTGCCTTTTTTTTTTTTTTTTTTAAAATATACAGTTGTTTCTGCAATGGATTTTTAAGCAACTTCATACAGCTGCCTGGCCCAGCCCTAGCAGTCCCTTCAGTACTGTGGTGGGAACATCCTCTTGTCTGTCTCTTGGAAGGCTGTGCTAGAAGGTGTAGGAGAACAAGAATGGGCTGCAGGCAGCCTCGACCTTGAAGAGTTACAGCTGTGCTGAACCAGGTGTTTCTACTAAAGACCAGAGACCAGCTAACCTTCTGGCAGGTAACTCATAAGAGAGAGGAGAGGACCCCAGATGAGGACTACTAAGAAAGCAAGCAGGACTGACGCAGCTTTAGGTGATAGCAGTCTCCTTTGTAGCTCTGGACTGAGAGTTGTTTTTTTTTGTTTACCATCAAGAAGGGACTAAGAGAGGGAATCCAAAATGAAGCCCATACCTAAGAGTAACTGCAGTGTTATTTATTTTGGAATGTTTTACTAGATTTACTCCTTCAAACATGAGGGATCTATCCTTTACCTAAATGAAGATGAAATTTGCTCCAACACAAATTTGCACTATCAGACATCCCTGTCCAAGACCAGTGCCTTCAGATGATGCAGTGTTTCATTTAGGGAAACTCCTAGGAATTTCTTTGCCTATGTACGAGGCCTGACAAAATGTCTTACTGACCTGAAAAAAAGAGTATCCAGAAAAGATTTTTTCTTCTTCCCCAAAAACAAATTAAGAACGGTTCACTTTGTCCTGTTTTCAGTAGTTAAAGAGTCACTTCCTTGCTGAATTTTGCCTTTCTTGTGAGAGTTTTGTTCTTTATGATTGCAAGACTCACATTTGTGAGAGAGGACAGACAGCAAAAGCTCAAAACCAGATGGAAGAACTTGCAGTCACACCAAGGAGCAACCTTGTTTAGATTTTTAATAATGCCAACATATTGAGCAGAACTGTGACAAGAAGAACAGACTTGAAGCAGCCAAGGAGGTAGCTAGAGTTTTAATAAATCCTTTGCCTATCTGGGAAGTGGGAGTGTGAGAGACCGCTGATTCCATCATGTAAAACTGAGGCAGGGGCTTGGAAATCAGACCTGTTACATTACTGGACTACTGCTGGGAAACCACATGGAAAGACATAGCTTCATATTTTAAAATTCAACTAGTCAACTCTTGGTTTCTAAGGTTTTTTCCTGGAAAGCATTTAAAAAATTGCAGTAAATAAAAAAATTACAATCTCAGGTAATTGTAGGCAGCAACCCCAAGCTCTGCATTCTAAGGCTTCAGAATACTTCACGTTTTGCCACACACAGTTGTTTCAAATGGAAGGTTATACACCAGAAGCTCACTTTCAGCCTTTTAGCCTCAGACACGCTGGGCCTAAACCACAGCACTGCTGGCAGGTTTGTGTTCACAAAGCACCTTGGCAGGTTCTGTGCCCAAGTGCCTGGCTCAGCTGGGTGTCTGAGGGAAGGGACTGCCCTGTTCCTGCTGCAGTAGCACTCTGGATGCTCTCCCTATCACCTGTCCCTGACCCCATCTCTTCCCCATGGGAACTCCCTGGCACTTGGCTGTACCATCAAAAAATATCTCGCCTTGGCCTCTGACAATGCTTTCATCTGGATCTGGGAAATGGCACAATTTCTGATTTCTCCACTTCTTGATCTTGACCCATACTGACTGCTTTCTGTTCTATGCTCAAACGGAACTATGGGAAGCAAACTTATTTGTGATTGACTAATGCAGCCCTATGCCTAACAGCTACAAAGCAAGTCTCCTTGCAAAAGAAATACTGCAGGATCAGAAAGCTCTGCCAGTAAAGCAAAATATTTTGTTTAGTCCTTAGTAATGAGGAAGAACAAAGAAAAGGAAAGAAAAAGTGTCCGAAAGTATAAAGTCGTTAAAAGCAACTAATATGTACAATTTTATCAATGCCCACTTTCAGGTCACAAGAAAAATACTATTTTATTTCATCAGCAGCTTAAAATAAAGGAGACACTGTTTCCAATGAAGATTTTTTACCACTACCTTCAACAGGAAAGAAATAAAAAGAAAAGAAGAAAGGAAAACAAAAAAGCCTTTAAAGACAAGTTTTGCCCTTTGACATGCATACCTGTTACTGCACTGATGGAATTTCTATCACAGAATCATGGAATAGGCTGAGTTGGAAGGGATCCATCAGGGTCATTGAGTCCAAGTCCTGGCCCTGCACAGGACACCCCAAGAATCCCACCCTGTGCCTGAGAGCACTGTACAAACACTTCTTGAACTCTGTCAGGCTTGGTGCTGTGACACTTCCCTGGGGAGCCTGTTCAACCTGGTCAACCATGCTTTGGGTGAAGAATCTTGGCCTGATATCCAACCTAAACCTCCCCTGACAGAACTTCATGCAATTCCCTTGGGTCCTGTCACTGGTCAGGAGAGTGAAGAGATCAGTGCCTGCCCCTCCACTTTCCCTCCTGATGAAGTTATAACTGCAATGTGGTCTCCCCTCCGTCTCCTCCAGGCTGAACAGACCAAGTGACCTCAGCCACTCCTCACACACCTTTCCCTCAAGCCCCTTCACCATCCTTGTGGCCCTCCTTTGGACCCTCTCCAATGGCTTAATGTCTTCTTTATATTGTGGCACCCAAAACTGCCCCCGGGACAATCCCCTCCCTTGCCCAGCTGTCGATGCTGTGCCTGATGCCCCCAGCACACAGCTGGCCCTCTTGGCTGCCAGGGCACCGCTGACTCACATTCAACTTTCCATCAGTCAGGACCCCCAGGTCCCTTTGCACAGTGCTGCTCTCCAGCCTCTCATTCCCCAGTCTGTCTGTACATCCAGGGTAGAGTAATTACAATCCAGTTACTGCCCCAGGACAGACCTGCTCCTTTGCAAGAATACACCTGTAAGTTTGCATATATTCAGACTGAAGATAGCAGAAATCATCTTGTCCAGATACAGAACAATCCTGCTTCTAACCTAACTGGTTTGTCAATGAACATGAGCAGTGACATCGTCCCAAGATATCCAAGGGTACATGTAGATACTGCTTGGAGGTGCAGGGAAAATACAGTGACAGCACAGGGGCTACATGTACCCAGCCTTCCACTCAAGGCCAAGGAAGAACACTTAAGCATTGTCTGGGTGTGCACTAAGTTGAATATTAATGTGCAAAATAGTCACTGGAACCTTTACTATTTAAATTACTTGTTTCTGTATTATAGTGAAGGCCAAGTGACAGAAATAAAACATTATTTCTTTTGGTACTCTCTACTTAAATAGCAGCAATAAATATTTTTAAGAGTAGTGTTGTGAAATCTCAAGTACAGGTTCATCCCTCCAGATTGTACATCATCCTAACTTGTTATCTTCCATTTCATTATGAGCTTTCCTAAATAAACTGGGAGCTACCTCTCTCCTGGGCTGGCTCTTTCCAGAATTTGTTTCCATAAGAATTCCTGCTCCTCTAGTCTTCCCACACAAGAAACTGCCTTATTTCTGCTGAAAGCAAACTAGCTCCATGTACCCGCCCTAGGATCTGTTACGTAGCTATAAGGATTCAACTTTCTTGCATTTCACAACTTTAAACAAAATGTAAAGAATGTTTCTCACATACTCAGAGAACATGAATCTCTTGCAACCCACCTTTCAAATAAACTCCCTTCCTTTTTCTGTGTTCCGGTTTGGCCAAATTTAGAAATATATCCTCTGAGAGAAGGCACAACCACCCCTTCCCCCCCCAGGTTCAGGAAAAAATAAATTTTCCTCGAAGGAAAGTGAAGGAGATAAAACTATTTATTTACCAAACACACGGGAAAAGGAAAATAATGCTAAATAATAAAATCTTTTGCTGTGGAGGAAAAACCTGGGAAAATGTTAGAGTCCTCCCTTTGGTCTCCTCAGAGCTGGGGCTTGGGCCAGGGCCAGGGAAAGTCCTCCTGATGTGCTCTGAGGTTGAAAGCAGTTAGAAAAGGGAGAAAATCCAGAATTCCAGGGAAGGAAAAACAAAGTCCAACTCTCAGTCTCTCTCTGGAGAACAAGAAACTGAAACAACTGGCCAAAAGCTGACTGGAAAGCAGCAAGCTGGGTGCTTCCTCGCTCCCCTGCCACAGCTGGGGAAAAAAAACCCCTGCTATCTCTGTGTGACCTTGAACAAGATGCAAACTGCTTTGAAAAAGTTTTGCTCAGTTTTTTCCTTCCTCCTCTCAGGCTCAGTTTAGAGGCTTAGAAAAGCACAAAAATTAATTTCTGGGCATAGGCAGCGATACTGGATACACATCATAAGGTCACCCCAAGACATTCCACCCCTTATCCCATATTGTTGGCTCAATGCCCAAACTAAGATATTCTAATTCTACACACACATTAATACATACATATATATATATATATATATATATATATATATATACACACAGCTATATACGAACAGTGACAGTGACAATCAGCAAGCAAGGGTATAAAAGCATTTCACACTACAGGTGGCTCTCATACAACAATCAGATCTCCTTGCGGTACACAACGTGTTGTTCCATCTTTCTGCGTTACCGACCATGTGCAACCAGATCCCTGAGCAAAGACAACCCCACAGATGGGTTTGTCTGTACTCGAGGCAGAATTTATCCACACAGTCTTTCCTAACAGACCTCTGACATGCACCACTGGAACCTTATCTCCATCTGTTGTTTGTAGGGATTCAGATTGGGCTGGACCAGCTCTATTGGTGGAACCTTGGGTGTTAACTAACCAGGTGGCCTTTGCTAGATGCTATTCCCAATTTTTGAAAGTTCCCCCACCTAGTGGCTTCAAAGTGGTTTTCAACGATCCATTGCACTGTTCCACTTTGCCTGCAGCTGGTGCATGGTAAGGGATGTGGTACACCCACTCAATGCCATGTTCTCTAGCCCAGGTACTAATAAGGCTATTCTTAAAATGAATCCCATTGTCAGATTCAATTCTCTCAGGGGTACCATGCCTCCAAAGGCCCAGGAAGGTGTTTTGGGCTGTAGCGTGAGGCACAGGGTAGGTCTCCAGCCATCCTGTGATGGCTTCTACCATTGTGAGCACATAGCGCTTGCCTTGGCGGGCTTGAGGCACTGTGATGTAATCAATCTGCCAGGCCTCCCCATACTTGTATTTGGACCATCGCCCACCATACCACAGGGGCTTCACCCGCTTGGCCTGCTTGATTGCAGCGCATGTCTCACAATCATGGATAACCTGGGAGATACTGTCCATGGTTAGATCCACCCCTCGATCTCGTGCCCACTTATAGGTGGTATCTCTGCCTTGATGACCTAGGCATCATGGGCCCATCAAGCTAGGAACAACTCTCCCTTCTGTTTCCAGTCCAAGTCTACCTGTGACACTTCTATCTTTGCAGCCTGATCTACCTGCTTGTTGTTTTGGTGTTCTTCATTAGCCCTACTCTTGGGGACATGGGCATCTACATGGCGGACTTTCACAACCAGCTTTCTTACTCGGGCAGCGATGTTTTTCCACTCTTCAGCAGTGCTGACTTTTGCGGGGGAAGACATGCAGACAATCAATGTGATTGATAATGCAAGCTTCGTTTATTAGCAATACAGAGGCACTTATATAGTATCAGTATATATGCTTGTCAGTTCTTGATTGGTTTAAGCTTACAAAAGTGCATTCTTACTTCTACATAATTGGGTTAGATAAAAGACTACATTTGGCAAGCTTCTATTATTTATGTTTTGTCTTGAGAGATCAAAGATCTTCCTCCCTTCTCATGGTCAGCACATCTTTATCAGAACAGCACTGTACCTCCTAAAAACTCCCTTTTGGTTCTCAGGCCTGTTTTTCACGCAGGCATTTTCTCATGGAGGCTTTTTCTCATGCAGGCCTTTGCTTGCAGGCCTTTGCCTGTACAGTTCTGTTATTAATTTGTATCCTTTATCAATAATCCATGTCCCTGATCCTCTAACCATTCTCCAACACAGCAGCCCAGATTGGTTTTCCCCTATGCTGCCAATTAGCTTTTTCCCACTTTTCTAGCCATTCCCACAGAGCATTGGCTACCATCCATGAATCAGTGTAGAGGTAGAGCTTTGGCCACTTTTCTCTTTCAGCTATATCCAGAGCTAGTTGAACAGCTTTGAGTTCAGAGAGTTGGCTTGATCCACCTTCTCCTTCAGTAGCTTCTGCAACCCATCATGTGGGACTCCATACGGCTGCTTTCCACTTTCGTTTCATCCCTACGATGCTACATGAACCGTTGGTGAAAAGAGCGTAGCGTTTGTCTTCTGATGGCAGTTGGTTGTGCGGTGGAGCTTCTTCAGCGCGTGTCACTTGTTCTTCTTCATCAGCGAGACCAAAGTTTTCACCTTCAGGCCAGTTTGTGATTATTTCCAAAATCCCAGGGTGATTCAGTTTTCCAATACAGGCGCGCCGTGTGATGAGAGCAATCCATTTGCTCCATGTGGCATTGGTGGCATGGTGGGTAGAGGGAACCTCTGCTTTGAACATCCACCCCAGCACTGGTAGTCCGGGTGCCAGGAGGAGTTGTGCCTCAGTGCCAATTACCTCTGAGGCGGCTTGGATTCCTTCATAGGCTGCCAAGATTTCCTTCTCTGTTGGGCTGTAATTGGCTTCGGACCCTCTGTAGCTTTGGCTCCAAAATCCCAGTGGTCAACCTTGAATCTCACCAGACACCTTCTGCCAGAGGCTCCAGGACAGACCATGGCTCCTGGCTGCAGAGTAGAGCACATTCTTCACTTCTGGTCCTTTCCTGACTGGGCCAAGGGCTACAGCATGAGCGATTTCCTGCTTGATCTGGGCGAAGGCTTGTTGCTGTTCAGGGCCCCAGTGGAAATCATTCTTCTTGCGGGTAACCAGGTAGAGAGGGCTCACGACCTGGCTGTACTCAGGAATGTGCATCCTCCAAAAGCCTATGGCACCTAGGAAAGCTTGTGTTTCCTTCTTGTTGGTTGGTGGAGACATTGCTGTGATCTTATTGATGACCTCAGTGGGAATCTGACGCCGTCCATCTTGCCATTTCACTCCCAGGAACTGGATCTCTTGAGCAGGTCCCTTGACTTTGCTCTTCTTGATGGCAAAATCAGCTTCCAGGAGAATCCGGATAACTTTCTCTCCTCTCTCAAACACTTCTGTTGCAGTGTTCCCCCACACAATGATGTCATCAATGTACTGCAAATGTTCTGGAGCCTCACTCTTTTCTAGAGCAGTTTGGATCAGCCGATGGCAGATGATGGGACTGTGCTTCCACGCCTGGGGCAGTCGGTTCCAGGTGTATTGCACACCCCTCCAGGTGAAGGCAAACTGAGGCCTGCACTCTGCTGCCAGAGGAATGGAGAAAAATGCATTGGCAATGTCAATAGTGGCGTACCACTTTTCTGCTTTGGACTCCAGCTCGTACTGGAGCTTCAACCTGTCCGGTACAGCAGCGCTCAATGGTGGAGTCACTTCATTCAAGGCAGGATAGTCCACAGTCAATCTCCATTCTCCTTCAGATTTGCGCACAGGCCAAATGGGGCTGTTGAAGGGTGAGTGGGTCTTTTGCTGACCACCCCTTGGCTCTCCAGCTCACGGATCATCTTGTGAATGGGAATCACAGCATCTCGAGTTGTCCGGTACTGTCGGCGATGCACTGTTGAGGTAGCAATTGGTACTCTTTGTTCTTCCACCTTCAGAAGGCCTACTGCAGATGGGTTCTCTGATAGCCCAGTGTTCAATTGCTTAATGCCCTCTGTCTCCACAGCAGCTATTCCAAAAGCCCACTTGAATCCCTTTGGGTCTCTAAAATACCCCTTCTGTAGGAAATCTATGCCCAAAATGCACGGGGCCTCTGGGCCAGTCACAATGAGATGTTTCTTCCACTCATTTCCAGTCAGGCTCACCTCAGCTTCCACCAAAGTCAAATTTTGTGATCCACCTGTTACACCAGAAATAGAAACAGATTCTACCCCCACATGCTGTGATGGAATTATTGTACACTGCGCACCAGTGTCAACCAAGGCATCATATTTTTGTGGTTCTGATGTACCAGGCCAACGAATCCACACAGTCCAAAAAACACAGTTTTCCCTGACCTCTACCTGGCTAGAGGCAGGGCCCCTCTATGCCTGGTTATCCTTCTTTCCCTGGTCCTGCATCTTAGAGGTTCCTTCATGGGAATCGGACATGCCATCGTCTTTCCCATCATTTCCAGCAGTTTGGCTACAGGCAACTGGAGCTACTTCCTTTTTGGTGGAGCTTCCTTTCTGAAACTTGCGCTCCTTCAATTCACGCACTCATGCTACCAGAGCAGAAGTGGGTTGTCCACCCCACCTCTTCGTGTCTTCCCCACTGTCACAGAGGAATTTCCACAGCTCACTCCGTGGGATGTTCCTTCTCTCTGGGGAACGTCTGCAGAGGAGGCACTCTTTAATCTCCTGGTGATTCTTCTCCATCCTATCTTCCATTTTCTGCATACGTGTTTCCACAGCTGCGATTCTTGCATGTGTTGGACCATGCACAGAGTCTGCATATGCTTGGAGCTTCACTGCCATATCCCGCACAGTCTCATTTGCACCGTAGTCCGGTTTCATTATTGCTAAAGCAGAAGCGTATTCTTGTGGCCCAAGTTGTGTAAGTTTTCGCCACATATATGGAATAACTCTGGCCCGGTCTGGACTCCTGAATCCTGGGTCATTTGTGAAGACAACTTCTACCACCCCTAGTTCTCTCAGGCGTTGGATCCCTTGTTCTATGGTCTTCCACAGGGTTTGCTGCATGTAGAGATCATCTCCGCACATATATCTTTCAATTACACCTGTCAAGACCCGTCTCCAGAGACTGGCAGAGTCAGCCCCCCTTATCATCGCTTGGTCGATAACTGGATCACGTGACAGGGATCCCAAATGCCTCGCTTCAGCACTGTCCAGCATCACATCATCACCTGCCGCATCCTAAATACGGACCATCCTACTTATTATGGATTCATCAGTCCGTCGGGTGTAATCCTTTCTTAGACTGTGAAGGTCCTTTATGGACATGGACTCAGTAATGATTTCTGTGCCTGAGTCAGTTGGTGGTTTTGAGGTTCCTTCCCCTGCATCTTTTGAGGTTCCTTCCCCTGCATGATCCTCATCTTTCACTGGGCGATCAGTTTTGAGTGTGTGTTTTTTCCTCGTGACAGGAGCCACTGTCAATGGCTTAGACTCTCCATCTGGTTTGAGCTTGCTGTCTGGTTTATCTGCAGCCTGAGTGATTGGGGTGTCTGCAGGCTTTGCTGATTTATCTTCCCGCCTTTCTACCTTTACCTGCTGCAGTGTGCGATAGGCATATGCCAAAGCCCAACATATTGCAAGGAGCTTGTTCTCATTGGAATTGTCATTGTATTTCTCTTTCAGATAGTTTGCCACCTCAGCTGGTTTCTGAACTTGTTCAGGGGGAAAATTGCAAACCATTGGGTCAGAGAACTTCTTCAAGATTTGGCCCATATCCTCCCATTCCCCACACCACTCAGGATGTTCCACCTCTGGGTCAGGTGTCTCGGCAGTCGCCCGGGAAATCTGAGCTCTCATTCTAGACCAGCTGCGAACCACATAGAGGAAGCTTACCGGATAAAATACCAGAAATACCAGGAAGGTGCTCTCTTTAACATCCAGGGGAAACTGAACACTCTCAAAAGATAACCTATCAAATTTAAAGAGAAGGGAAACACCGTCTCCTCCTCCTCTAACAATCTGGGTGCAATTACTAATAAATTCCCAAAACAGGCTACCGAAGCTAGGACTGGGGTTAGGACGGAGAAACCACTTATCATACACACCTCGAACAGCTGCCTGTACCTCTGTCAAATTCTTATAAATCATTATTACTGAGCACAGCAAAATAGAAATCAGAATTTGTCTCCCTGCTCTGTAAAATTTACATATCAGGGACAAGATTGGAGCAAGTTGTGGATAGGCAAACAACCCCAGGGACCAAAAAAACACTAGTACCTCAATGAAGCCTAAGGACCAGAAAGACATGAGTACATCGAGCCAGAGAGACATTATGAACTCAACCAGCATGGTGACTACTTTACCCCAACACAGAATAAGTAAATTCAAACCAAAATGTAATTAGCACAGGTTTTTTTCACTTTCCTTTGAGCCATGCAGTTGGGCACCACTAAATTTGTTCCGGTTTGGCCAAATTTAGAAATATATCCTCTGAGAGAAGGCACAACCACCCCTTCCCCCCCCAGGTTCAGGAAAAAATAAATTTTCCTCGAAGGAAAGTGAAGGAGATAAAACTATTTATTTACCAAACACACGGGAAAAGGAAAATAATGCTAAATAATAAAATCTTTTGCTGTGGAGGAAAAACCTGGGAAAATGTTAGAGTCCTCCCTTTGGTCTCCTCAGAGCTGGGGCTTGGGCCAGGGCCAGGGAAAGTCCTCCTGATGTGCTCTGAGGTTGAAAGCAGTTAGAAAAGGGAGAAAATCCAGAATTCCAGGGAAGGAAAAACAAAGTCCAACTCTCAGTCTCTCTCTGGAGAACAAGAAACTGAAACAACTGGCCAAAAGCTGACTGGAAAGCAGCAAGCCGGGTGCTTCCTCGCTCCCCTGCCACAGCTGGGGAAAAAAAAAACCCCTGCTATCTCTGTGTGACCTTGAACAAGATGCAAACTGCTTTGAAAAAGTTTTGCTCAGTTTTTTCCTTCCCCCTCTCAGGCTCAGTTTAGAGGCATAGAAAAGCACAAAAATTAATTTCTGGGCATAGGCAGCGATATGGGATACACATCATAAGATCACCCCAAGACATTCTGAAAGCAAAGTAATGATAGATTGAAAATACAAATTAATAATTTCCTAATCAAAAGAGAATGAAATCAAACTGATTTTCAACCAAGGCTGAGAAAGGACTCAAGCAATAACTGAAAAACATGCTTTCACTGATGTGCAAAGGCTGTGCTTACCTAACATGATTTCCCTTTCAAAACTCTCCATTGCTGTGAGTAAAAAATGTTTTTGATAGTAGTTTGCTGACAATCTCCCATATGCTGGTTGTCTCAAAAACACACACAGCTTGTCCAGCAAAGTGTTAAACCTCAGCATTTTGCAATCCCGCAGTTTATCTAGCAATTATACTTGTTAAAAAAAGAAAAAAGCTGCTGTTTGCTCAAAAATATTTATAATCATTTCAGCTGTTTCTGAGAGTGAATACAAGAACAGAATGCCCTGGCAGACAGTAGCTAAAAGCGAGGGGCAGCTCTGTTTCATGGTTGTTACATGTATTGCTGACAAACAAGATGCTGTTTGGTAACTAAATATATAAAAGATTGATATGGGCCTTTATTTCTGTTTCCTGATTTAACTTTTCTTTCAGAACATCACTGCTTTGGCTTGCACACTTTGTCTTCCAGTAAATCACAGCACACACTTGCAAACACAGAGGGAGTCACCAGCTTTTCCCAGGCACTCAAATGGTGATTAGAAAATCATCCTGTATCATAAACTGCAGGTCTGAACCTGAGGAGGCTGGAGAAAGAAGGCAGTTAAGGGTGAGAAAGGGAACTGTTTCATGTAGCACAGAGAGATTTATTGTCTATTTAATTACTTTTTTGTGGTTTGTGCTGGCAGAAGAAACTTTAACTGAAACTATTACAGGTTTGGAGCATGCAGGAGTCCATAAACATGCACTTGTCCAGGCAGTGACACAAACTCAAATCACATCTCAGGGACCAACTGCTTTGTGAAGTTTTCCATGAGATGCTGCCTGCTCATGGTGCAAGGGTACAAAGCAGCACAGATGTGAAGCTGGCAGCGCTGCAGAACAGCTCAGCTCTGGATACCTCTGCTTCAGCAACAGAAGACAAAAATAGATGCAAGTTTTACAACTTGCAAACCCAGCTCCTCATTCTTTTCCTCCAAACCTCTTCCTACACCTTTAGATCTTTCTAAGATGTTTACTCATCTTCCCCACCCCCAAGACCTTGCCTGCAGCATCGCAGTATATGAATTTGCCTGGCAACCTGACATAAATATCCAACCAACCAGCAAACAAAGCCTGGCATGCTCTTAGCTGCAATGTTTCTGTGCGCAGCCTTACAACAAATCAGAGCTGGCCACCAGGCAAGGAATCAACTAATTTTCTTTAGCTCAGTTTATAATCCAAAGTTTGTGAGGAGAGGTGAGCATTTACCTTCTTTTATTTTACTTCTATGCAATGTTCAGAACTCAGCTCTAGACATCTCTCTCCGTCTTTTCCCAGAAAATACAAAGCACTGTATCTTCCCTACACCTAAACTGGTTAGATAAGTAACTCTACTGGGTGAGGTGAAATAAAGCACAAGGAAAGGAGAGGTTGAGTGAGGGGAGATGCACTGGAAAACACACAGAAATGGCTATTTGACTCAGCCTGGGATCCTGTGGGTGACAAGCACCCAGCTCTCTTCACTGAAACCCCCTGCAAGACCTGAGCTGTGCCTGATGCTGAGGGCATCCCCCGAAGGAATAGCACTGGATGGGATCATTTCAGAATCAGCACATCACAAAAGGGATTGGGTGTGAGGCAGGAATCTGTGCAAAACATCACAGGCAACCTTCTTAAAGATTTTGGCTAATGACAGTCTTCATGGAGCGGTGAGTTGGCCCGGAGGGGAAGAGAGGACTACGTGCCCTGAGTGGCTCCTTGTGTCCCAGCTAGGAGCTGGTGGCTTTTCACAGCAGTTCCAGCAGATAATGGGAGCTACATCCTGTGCAGAGAGCAGTGCTGCACCCAAGCACTGCATCTTTGCCCTCCCTTCTCTGGGGACATGCAATACACAATGAGTGTTTCAGAGATCAGTGGGTCCTCTGGACCTCAAACCAGCAAATTTCAATGTAAGTACATAACAAGAAATCCCCATCTCATTTCTTTAAACCTACCAATGTGGAACAAATAAATGAGACCCATACCCTCTATCACCTACAGCAGAGTTGACAAGAAGTTAAGATGGTGTGGTATTAATAGTTTCATCATAGCTGAACTGTTACATTCCATCCTGCCCCACAAAACAGATTACTTGAGACTGGAACACAAAACACAGCACCAAGTCAAGTAAGAAACAAAGTTTCACTCCAACCGTATTTGCCCCGCAAATGCACCAGCCTGCACAAAGGTTTGAGCCACTGGTAAGCACATGGAAGTCCTTCCCACTGCTTCTGTCCTTTATACGTATTATGAAGAGCCCAAATAAGAGATCCTGTAACAGAAGTAGATGAGGAAGATGACATCTGTGTCATGCTTTGACACATCATAAATGTATTTTTTACCCTTTGTTTAAGAGAAAGTGTTGCAGTGCAGAAATACCAGAACCTGGTTCGTGGGATGGAGGTAAACATAAATGGCAAAAGGCCTTGTAAAAAAGGCCAGTAGGCTGTTCCACATGTACTGTTCTGCAGAGTAGCATGGCTGGACTGAGGATGAATGGAAAGCCTTAACCTCCACTATGCTGTTGTTTCCCCAATCCCCTTGCTAACTAAATGGTTAGCAAGAGTGCACATCAAGAGAGGAAGGTCAAGAGAGACCCAGACAAGTTAAAGGTAAAAATATTACTTGCAACTGCTACTGCAGACTTGGAAATTCAGAGCGCAAAGACAGCTTTGCTCTTCCCGCACTACTCAGCTCTGACTTGCAGGGTCGGGTCCTTCCTTTTGTGGCTGGTACCACCTAACACTGGTCTGGCTGGCTGCTCCTGATCATTGCAACAGCACATACTGCAGGAGGTTTAACACACACAAACCTGATTACTTCTTAAACCACCTGACAATGCACCTCTTGGGCAAGGCTCTCAGATAGTTAGCTTTGTTTACCTGAGAAAAAGGAGAGTAAGCTTGTTGGCTACATCAAATGCCTTCATGTTTTGTCTTTCCCCACAGGAAACAGTGGGAGCAGTGTCAGGCTTCAAAAGAGTTGGCAAAGCTTCAGCAAAGCCGAGGTAGGCAAAAGCAGAGGCTCATCCAGCACCACCATTTCTAGAGACAGATGAATGCAAATGGACAGCAACTTTCGCAGTAAATCATCTTCCTCTGCCCTCAAGAGCTTCATTTTACACAGGATGGTGTTTTATACAATATGACTTCTGCTACTTGGGAAGGCTCACACTGAATATTTGGAAGAATCAGTCAGTGTACCAACTGATAGTTGGATTCTTATTTTCATAACCCAAGGAATATAAACATCCTTTCCTGTTTTTATTTTACTTTCTAAAACAAAAGCTTGCATTGAGAGAGAACCTGGAACACTTGGGAAAGAGGCTGGTAACACAGAATCACCCTGAGGTACAAAAAGGGGGTAGATTTATTTATTCTTTTAAGAAAAAGAGAGGAAAAGCTAATCCAAACAAACCATATGCATTCTGTCTTGTTGGTCAGGTATGGAGAAATCACATCAAACACCCAAATTACACCATGTCTTTGGAAACATGAAACACAAGCTAGTCTGTCTAATTATGCTCATTTTACAGCTTCACTGCATAAGCTAAAGAAATTAATGCTTCAGGCAGTTACCCAACAATAATTATTGGCAAAACCCCCATCATTAAAATCATGTTGTGAAACTGGATAAAAGTAAGGCCTGTTTTGATCAGACCCCACATCAATGTACTGCACACAATCAGCCTGTACAGTCATGCACTGTGCCCAAAATCAGGCTTTCTTTTATCACTACCCTGAGCTGACGTGATTGCACTATCCTGAGCATGGGCACTATGATGTAAACAAGACATAACATCTCATCTGAGAGTCTAAATGACAACACACAACAGACAAAAAATGACTGAAACCAACAAGTTTGATCTCTATACAGCTATTTCAAAATGTGCTTTAAAATATTCAAGTAAAACTAAAATTCATGAACACCATGACAAAGAGAAGCACATGTATTTCATTCTGCTAATTGCAGTAACCCTGTCACTACAGTCAAAGTTTCTTACTCCAGATACGTCAGAAACAGATTGCTGTTCAAGCTATTGGACAAGTTCATATTATGGCAGGTACTACTTAGTACTATCTCAGTTACTACCGCAAAGATATATATCTATATTTTTAGTGCATATGCTTGATCTTTTCCCCCAGAGAAAAACAGAAGTGGCACATTTAAAGCAGATGCATGAAACATAACATTTTTGAAGTGGCATCAGTGACAGTAGCAGTAAGTGCTGGCAGCATGTTAGCATTTGGCTAATTGAGCCATTCAGGTTAATGAGCTTCACAGTTATGAGGATCAACTGGAAAAAAATAATTTAAGACCATAAGCACTGAGAGCTTGCTCATCCAAGTTTCCAGAAGAATCCTATTTGTATCAAGGAGGAATGAAGACACAAATCAGTGGGTGAAAAGAGCCCCTTCCACAGCCCCACATACCCCCCAAGAAAACAGGACTCTCCCAGACACCCCCTATTTGAGATGCCAAACTGAAATGCCAAAACAAGCCCCTTAGTGACAGCAAACTGTGCAGACTCTCCAACTCCTTCCTTCCAGCAGAATAATTAACAATGCTGGCAAGTACATTATCATAGACTTTAGCGTTAACACCCCCACTGCAAAGAACAAAGGCGGTTCACATCCCTCCCAAGCTCCTGCTGCAGACTGGGTGCTGATTCTGACAAGTTGCTCTGTGCCAATTTAGATTCCTTTCACATTTGGAAGATTATGTGCATAGCCACAAGCTAAAGAATACTTTTTCAGTTATGCTGGAAAGCACGGAAAACAGTGTTCTGAAAACCTGCAAGCCAGCCTGGATCACCTCCTGGTCTCTCTGTTGATTTAGCTGTCTTTGTGAAGAACTCAAACAAATCGTTTGTAACAATCACATATAGTATCCTTTATCTCAAAGGGTCCTAAAGTTCTGCTAGACTGAGACTGGATCTTGCATGCTCATTACCAGTCACCCTTTCCCCTGGATAGGCCTAAAGGTTGGAAGAAGCCAGATATCTGTAAAAGTAGGTGCTAAACACTTCCAGCAAGAGGCTTTTTCCCACTTCAGATACACAATAAGCAGCTGACAACAGGCAGCAATATTTCAGCAATGGGCAAAACTTCAGCCCTGGCCAATGTACAGGCGCTCATAGCCACTCTACACTGGAGGGAGGCTACTGGGAGAACGTTGTGGTGACACCTGTGTTAGCTGCCCAGGTGGAGCCTGCTCATCTTGTTATCATCACTTGTTAGTAGAGTCCAACTCGAAAATCTAGTAAGGTGCCAAGTTGTTTTGGAGGCTTATTTTGATACAAAGGCAACAAGAGTGGTTTGCTACTTATGTCTGGTGGCTGCACAGACGTCATTTGGATACAACTTCATGGATACAATCCACCCCCAGGGCATTTTGAGATTAATACAATACACTCAGCAAGATGTTTCCTGCACTACTGCAGGTGCTGTGAGGTGTTACAGATCAAAAAGGATATGCAAGTGGATTCTCTGGTATTTCTGATCCATGGTGCCAAGAGCAGACCTCAGGTTACTGCATTTTGGTTTTAGTTATCCACCCCAACTGGTCTGAGTGCCACCCTAACCCAAGCATTGTCCTTCTGCATACATCAAACTTTTACTCCATGAAGATGGAGGTTTACAACAGAGGAATAATTTCTATAAAACGGCCTTGGGGATGGGACTCTGTTAAACCTTTTTCTCTTTCTGTCTGCCCCATAGCCAGGACAATCTCTCTACTTGTGACACTGGCATGTGGTTTCTTTTAGAGGTTTCTTTTAGAGTTAGGAAAGGAAGGGGGAACAGCTACTTTGTATTTTTAACAGATTCTACTGAGTAAGACTGGATTTCTAACAGAAAACCAACAGCGCTAGAGAGGTATGTCTTTCAATGTGCTCAAACAAGTAATTAAAAAAACCCTCAATCCCAGGTGCTTCACTACAGATACTTAATGTGGCTGTGAATTTATTCAGCAAAATTCTTTTTGAAACAGCTGTCACAAACTCTCCAAGTGTGACAACAAAAGCTGACATTTCTAGGAGGCAAGTGATGGCAAAGTACAGCAACCTTATCCATGAGGTAACAAACCAAAGAAGATTATCATGCACTGGGAAAATGAATGACCCATAAAGAAACAACAGCACTGTAACAATAAACCAAACAATATTCCAGTCAAACCAAGCCAGGCCATCCCTTACCTCTTCTGTCCCTTCCAAGTACCTCCGGTTGCTAGCATCCGGGATGCACTGTGGCACAGGGGGTTCCCACTTTGTCCAATATTTATATACAGCCTCTCTACAGCGCAACCCTCAAGAGCTGGGAAACATAGTTTCTGCACCTTTTACAGAAAAAAAAGTCCCTCTCACAGAGAGAAAACCTGTTTTTCACCTGACCTTTGTCAGCTGAGGATGCTGCACTACCTTTGGATGTAAGTAGTAACAATGGATATGAGCTGCCTTGTTTACTCAATGTTAAGTATTAATAAGGCCTGTGCTATCTCAGCCATGGCCACACCGCACTAGGCAAGATTTCCCAGCATAAGCAGCTTTACACAAACACCAGCCCAACCTCTGTGAAGGACAGTGCATCCCAGGAATAAAAGGAGTTAAAGGTATTTCCATGTCGCTCAGAAGAACCATGTGGTAAAATAAAGGGTGGGGAAAACTATAAATCCATGTTTGCAGAAAACTCAGCTGTTTATCAGTCACAGAATGCTTATTTTCATCTTCAAGAAATACAGATTTCACCTTTGGAGATGACTTCTGGGTTTCCTCACAAATAAATAACTACTGCTCAGCAGACAAAGAAACAATTGTCCCCAGTCTGGGGGGATTAATCTTTTCAGTTTCTTAGACACAGTGGAAATTTTGTTATCTGCTGCCATGGAGAGGGAAAGCTAGCAAAAGTTTTATTGCAGCACATTCTCAGGATTCTAAACATACCATGTCACATACACACTGTAATGAGTTTTATTTTAACTGCTTTTGGAGATTGCTTTAGTAGACATTGAAATTAAATAACCAGCTCTGCTCACTGAATGAAAGGAAAACTGTAACAGGATACATAAAAGGTCTCATTATTCTACAGAGGGCCTTGCACATAACCCAGACAGGAGGGATGTGGTAACTATCCCATAGAAGTATTCTTCTTCTTGTGTGCTTAAAAACAACAAAAAAGGCAAAAAATTCCAAAAAACCCTAAATTCCACATTATCATGGACCCATCATTTGCATGTATCCATCCTTCATCAGGGTGACACACAGGTGTCATGGCTACAAGCTGGTTAGTCATGCACCAGCACTAAGGGAGCTTCCCACCCTGCAACATTACCATGTCCTTATGGGCAGGCATCTGCCTCTCAAGCTTACATTTTCAGTTTCCTCCTATTTTAAATGCTCTATTCTACCCTCCTTTCCCACCTATAGCCTCTCTTTGACAACTCCAGTCTGGGGAATTGATGCATTGGGAAAACTATTCGGCTCGCTCTGAAGCAAGGAGAAGGGGATGTTCTTCACATCTTGAGGAAACAAAGTACTATTTTCCACATTTACTGTACTAAGATAAGTGCAGCTGTACTTGGATCTCAAATGCTGACCTGTGTCCCAACTTTATTTGTTCTACCCCACATAAATGAGCTATCTACCCATTAAAAAAACAACCTCTCTTCCCCAACCTCCTTTTTGCCCCTGCCTTCTAAAGGCAATTTGGCTTCAATCAGATTTTCAATGGAAATTTTCATTTCCATTTTCTTCTGTGAGAGCAAAAAGAGGTTGCACCAGATGCCTGATCCTGGTGTGTCCACACACAGAGTTACTAAGCAATAAGCCTGTAGGTGAAAACCAATCCAACAAAAGGCATGACAGAAAACAACTCGAATCCAATTGACTCTAAGTTTTTCTTTGCAATTTTGCAATTAAGAAGAAAATATATTTTAGAACAACTTTTTTCATATATCATAGGATCTACTACACATGAAACACTGCTTTTACTGACTACCCTGAGCCTGCCTCATTCTCTGTGTTGGGTCATGTTCAATATTTCACTAAGAGACCTCTAAGCTAGTGCTTGATTTTGGCAGCTCCGAGAGGTTACTAGTTTTGCAGTTCAAAGCAAAGGACTTAAGACACTGCCAATATTTGGAAACATTCCCCACCAATGACAAGGAAGAGCAAAAATCACACTGACAAATGATTTCAACATCAAAAATGGAAATGCATTGGTGTTATGCTGCATGTACTTTGTCCCTACTTCTGAAGATAATCTTTCGTCCTCCTTGCAGACATAATGCAGGAAGCCATTGCCACAGGAAGATTGAACCTCAAACCACTTCACTACAAACAAAGACAAATGTTCCTTTCCAGCCATTATGAGCTTGTTCAGCTTCATTCTGTACTTCAGTTTAATGTTTGGATGCTGTTTACATTTGTTCAGATAAAATAAAAAGCACATAACAACAATTCACACCTACCCTGCCTATGCACAAGAACACAAATGAAAGATGCAAGTGGGGAGAAGATTTTGTAAGATAAAAGACCACTAAGTGGCAACACTCCATCAGAATTCACTGAGAGCAAAGAAACTTGGTTTTGGGCAGAAGTCCCCAGAATTTTTTTAAGAACATTTTGCAGTATCAATACTAGAGGTTATGGATACCTGGCTAGTAGTCATTGCCTCACAAATGTTAGAAGAGCTTCCTTGGTAGATCATAAAGCATGTGAAAAGAGACATCAGTTACCCTTAAACCACCAGGAAAACACTAACAAAATCTTCAGATATTAGAGGTCCAGACAGTCCTTTAGGTAATGCTGGGGACAGCCCCCAAAGCAGTCTTTTCTAGCAGTTCCCCAGCCTGTATCATGCCTTCTTCCTTCAGCTGGTCTCACACTCCTTCAGTATTCATTTATCCTTACTTTACAAGTGCAAAGAACTTGGAGTTTTCCTAAAATCTGGGGAGAGCTGAGTGGCAGAATTTGCACATGGGAAGTCATCTGTCTGAAGAGGATCTTTTGCCCGGGAGTACCCATATGTACTGTACCCATATGTACTGTACTCCTAGTTTCTCATTCCTCGCTCATCCTCCTTCCCTGGACTTCATTAGCACTTAAAGAGTACACGATGTGATTACCCCTTAATTTCTCATCTCTTGTGCCATTTATCACCACTGCCTTCTATCTCTCACTATTGAGATTTGCTACACTAAATTTCCTAATCCATGACACACTGCATTGCCTCCCCCAGCCCTTTCTCTCTCTCCCCCCAGTCTTCATTCCCTCCTGCTGGTTCACTACCAGTGAGGAGCCCCTCAACCAGCTGCATTTCCACCCACCCGCCTTCCCCAGCCTGTTACAACTCAGTGTTGTTTGTGTACACCTGCCCAGGACTCACAGCAACAGGGACAGGGACAGGGACATGGCTCCCAGGGCACGAGACCATAAAAGTGTGTCAAAGCACACCCCTGGGAATGCTCTCGGTCAGCAGCAGGGAAGGGAAATGAGCCATTTAAAAAAAAAAAGTTTCAGAAGCAAAAACATGTAGGAAAGGAAAAAAACTAGAGAGAATGAGAGAACTGCTCATTATTACATTAGGAAACCTAAACTATTTATAAGCACTACATCTATCACTTCAATTATACGTTTCTAAATGAGGCTGAAGCAAGATATCCATAATTATTACTGAAATGCCATTTTTACATTAGCCTGACAGTTGTGCACATTCCTCACAAAATGCAATAAGCAAACTGCCAATTTATTTTTTTCTGTAAATTATAGATAAATTAATCTAAATATCTCTTTTGCAATAGACTTGATTTTTAACCCAGAATTTCTATTTCCTTTAAACAGCATAAAGTTGCACAAAGCATCCTTTTCCCCTCCATCTCCTCTTTTAGGGAGCTTTTTCCTGCCCTATTCTGTTTAGTCTATGGATGCTCAGAGGAAGAAGTGACATTAAAAAGGCTTGTTTAGCTTGCTTGATAAGACTGTGTTATTCCTTACTCCTCTTCCCCGCTTCTCTTCCATTTGTCCTTTTGTGAAACTCTTTCTTACAGCTTCTAACACTATCTGCTCCACTCTCCTCTTTTCTGTCACTTTGCCTCTTGCTTCCTTAGCTGTGAGGAACACTGGAGGTGATGTCTGCAGCCCAGGGATAGGTGTCCTTCATTTGGAGAGAGCAGGAGCAGCCCAGCCCCTGCCCTCACAGCCCCAAAGCTGGTCATGCTGCACATTTGGGGGCTCACCCCAAGTGACCGTATGGTCTAGAGACCACTATACTGTGCTCTTTTACCCCTTCATTCTCCCATCTGTGCATCCCTTGTGCTCAGGGATTTGTTATCCTGGTAATTCTTTCTCTCCCTTGCTAGCACAACCAGCTTTATTTCCAGTCTTCCTTTTCTCGCTCATCACTGCTGGAAACACTACTCCATTCCTATAAAAGGAGGGAGCTTTACAAACCACAAACTTTGTCTTTAGACAAAGGAAGTAGAGGCATAAGGTTGGTGAAGGAAAGGCTGTGGATGTTGCTTACATGGACTTCAGTAAAGCCTTTGACACTGTTTCCCACAGCATTCTCCTGGAGAAATGGGCTGCTCATGGCTAGGACAGTGTACTCTTCGTTGGGTTAAAAACAGCTGGGTGCCAAACCCAAAGAGTGGTGGTGAATGGAGTTAAATCCAGCTGGAGGCCAGTTACTACTGGAGGTTCCCCAGGGCTCAGTATTTGGGCCTCTTGAATATCTTTATAAATGATTTAGGCAAAGGGATCAAGTCCACCCTTAGTCATTTTGCAGGCAACACCAACCTAGGTGAGAACATTGATCTGATGAAGGGTAGGAGGACTCTGCAGAGGGATCTGGACAGGCTGGATCAATGGGTCAAGGCCAGTTGTGTGAGGCTCAACACGGCCAAGTGCCAGGTCCTGCTCTTGGGCTGCAACAACCCCAGGCAGCAACACAGGCTGGGGCAGAGTGGCTGGAAAACTGCCCAGTAGAAAAGGACCAGGGGGTGCTGGTCAACAGCAGCTGAGCATGAGCCAGCTGTGCCCAGGTGGCCAAGAAGGCCGATGGCATCCTGACCTGGATCAGCTGGACCAGCCAGCAGGACCAGGGCCATGATTGTCCCCCTGTACTCAGCACTAGTGAAGCTGCACCCCAAATCCTGTGTTCGGTTCCTGCCCCTCCATTCAGGAAGGACACTGAGGTGTTAGAGCTTGTCCAGATAAGGACAATGGAGCTGGGGAAGAGTCTGGAGCACAAGTCCAGTGAGGAGCGGCTGAGGATGTTTAGTCTGGAGAAAAGGAGGATTAGGGGAGACCTTATCACTCTCTACAACTCCCTTAAAGGAGGTTGTGGCCACATGGGGGTTGGTCTCTTCTCCCAATTAAAAAGCAAACAGGACAAGAGGAAACAGCCTCAAGTCATGCCAGGGGAGATTTAGACTGGATATTAGGGAACATTTCTTACTGAAAGGGGGGTCAGGCACTAGAATGGGCTGCTCAGGGAACTGGTGGAGTCACCATTCCTGGATGTATGTAAAAGATGTGTAGATGCGGCACTTGAAACATGGTTTAGTGGTGGGCTTGGCAGTGGCTGGGTTAATGTTGGACTCAATGACCTTAGAGGTCTTTTCCTACCTTAACAATTCTGTGATTCTTGAAGAGGTGAGATACATTTTCCAAGATCAAGCAGCCCTTACTGAGCAGGCCTGAGCAGAGAGCCTTTAGAGGTGCTGATTTACTACTGTATATTTTAGTTTGCAAGAGAGGTAATGGTAGTCTAAATATTCGCTCTCACCATATATAACTTCTTTGCCAGTGCAGAGAAAGATTTAAGCCACATGCAAAGTAAAACCTTTTCTAGGACAGACTTTTACTTTTTTTCAAAATAAATTGTTATAGCAACAGGAGTTGTTTGGAGTGGTTGGGCAGAAGCCCCAATAGATACTCCCTACTGTCACTTATTTTTTATCACTCTCCATATAGGGAACAGTAATAAATCCTTTCATCAGATGACCGATGACTTTTTACCAAAAAAAGTGTATTAAAACTAATTATAATACTTGATGGTTGCAGCATAAGCCCTGTCTTCCTTTCTGCCTTCATCCCTTGGCATTCTACTTTGAAGATCTACCTGTGCTTTTTGTCCTATTGCCAAGATCATGCTCAAATCTTGACTCTGACCTGGCTTTCAGGACCTTGTCTGGTTTCTAAGATTTGATCCACTGTAACCACAAACACTTTTAATACCCCCTTTGTATCCACTTTGAGCTGTAAATGCTGCTTTGACTCTGTTGAGCTACCAGGCTGTATTGTTAGAGGAGTGCCTGTCTTACAACTCTGTCCTCATTTTCTATTTACCTACTGCCATTTCTGCCTGGTCAGTTGTTGGAGGTTAGGACTTTTTTTTCTTTTTTTCTTTTCTGTCAGCGAATTTTCTCCCATTTGTTGCCTAAGAGATGATAATGACAATAATTAAGAGACAAAAGGTGTGGCTGGGAGGAGGAGGAGGGGGAAGGGTGCAGTATACTACCATCTCTTAGCTGGGGCACTTTCTCTTGGGAAGTGCAGAGATACCTTGAGATTTTGGCTGGGGGTGAGGGGCTGGGCTCGGCCCTCGATCCCTCTCTTGCTCTCGTGACCAGAGGGGGGACAGTCATGGTCTTGGTGCTGAGCTGCTACTGCAGGGAGAATTCGCTGCCGTGGCAGAGTTCTGTCCTTCACTGCTTCTCCTACCTTGGGTGAGCCTTTGCTCATAAGAGTGGCCATTGTACTGGGACCTTTTCAACACCTGACCTCACTGGGAAGGACCCTCACCATCTGCTTGGCCTCAGGGGAAAATCCAGGACCCTGACCCCCTGCAGAGGGAGTGTCTCCTGGTTGCTTGCAGGAGCCTGGCTGCAGCTGCCCAGCCCTGCTGTTTCTGCTGCTGCTTCGGGCTTTTTGCTACACTTTAACCTGACATCCCATGTCCCCCTGACCCCCGTGGCTCCTGACATGGCTTTGGTGTTTTTCCTACATTGTGTCTGCCACCCTGGCTGTTCTTGCCTCTGCCATTCCAGCCTGCTGCTCCGAAGTTCCTGCTCTAGTCCATTTCATGACCCAGAGGGGCACTGAGACTGGCTGCTGCTGACTTTCGGTGGGGGAAGACATGCAGACAATCAATGTGATTGGTAATGCAAGCTTCGTTTATTAGCAATACAGAGGCACTTATATAGTATCAGTATATATGCTTGTCAGTTCTTGATTGGTTTAAGCTTACAAAAGTGCATTCTTACTTCTACATAATTGGGTTAGATAAAAGACTACATTTGGCAAGCTTCTATTATTTATGTTTTGTCTTGAGAGATCAAAAATCCTCCTCCCTTCTCATGGTCAGCACATCTTTATCAGAACAGCACTGTACCTCTTAAAAACTCCCTTTTTGTTCTCAGGCTTGTTTCTCAAGCAGGCGTTTTCTCATGGAGGCTTTTTCTCATGCAGGCCTTTGCTTGCAGGCTTTTTTTATTGATCTGGTTTTATCAATAATCCATGTCCCTGATCCTCTAACCATTCTCCAACAGGCTGCTTCCTGTGGGTTTGCAAAGGAAAGCCCCTTCTCTCTCTCTCTGTCTCTCCCCTCCCAGTGGCGGAGCTGCCATTGCCATGTGGAGAGAGACGGCTGAAACTCGCGCCACAGCGCCCCCTGCAGGAGTGGGGGAATCATCGCAACCGCCCTGCCCGGCCGGGAGCCACCAGCACCCCTGCCGGCTGTGAGCGGAACTGCACCGAGGGGAAAGGGCCCGCGGCCGAGAGAGGCTGGCACTGGCTTCTGGTTCTGCTTGCTGCTGCTGCTGTTGTTTTTGTTTGTTTGTCTTGTTTTATATATGTCTATGTATATTCTAGTAAAGAACTGTTATTCCTTTTCCCATATCTTTGCCTGAAAGCCCTGTAATTTCAAAGTTAAAATAATCTGGAGGGTAGGGGGTCATATTTTCCATTCCAAGGGACGTTCCTGCCCTCCTTGGCAGGCTCCTGTCTTTCAAACCAAGACATCAATAAAACATCCTTCTTTCAACTTATAACAGCACATTTCACTTGGTGTCTTATGACTGGAAAAATCTTTGCAAGTTACTGTCCAGTGTATTCTATTACCATCCTCATGAGCTGTGGAAATCAGGTGGGGCAGTGTTTCCTTGCCTCCTGCCCCCAGGCTGTTTTTCTGTTAATGGCCCATCATTGTCCTGCCACATGACTCAGAGGTAACTCCCTCTGGACTATCTTCTGTTAATGAGCCTAATCAACACTTGGCCTCATGACTCATTACCCCATTGTGAGATGCTCCACCCAGAGGGAGGAACCAAGGATCCCATCATGGATATAATCTGGGACTCTGAACACCAGAGACAACCCTTCCACTGGATTTCCAGAGGACAGGAGCCACACAGCCACTACTGGACCTTCTGAGGAAGAGCAGACCCTTTTCTACAGGATCACCGCTTCAGAGGACTGCAGCCACCAGACTCCTACCACCACCCTGACTAACAGGGACTCAGGTTGTATCTTGACTCCGTCAGTTTAACCCAGTGTTTTCTGCCTTTATTTTGTTTTCCTATTAAATTGTTATTCTGACTTGGTGTCTCCCACTAGTTTGTTTTCAAACTAGTACAGTTACATAGTTACCCTGTCCCTGCATTTGAAGCCTTGCTAATACTCTGCTTTTTTGATTATAGTCTTCTGCAGCTATGCATTCTCTTGCCTACAAAGAAACACATAGAATCACAGAACTGTTTGGGTCAGAAGGGATCATCTCATTTCAATCCCCCTGCCAGGGGCAGGGATACCTTCCACTAGAGCAGGTTGCTGAAAGCCCCATCCAATCTGGCCTTGCCTATAACTCAAAACATGATACTGAAATTATGAAGAAAGCAAAATAAGAATGCCCTGTGTTTACACAGGTTTTATTTACATATTTTCATGGCCTTTGACTATATCCCATCACCCACACTTTTTGTAATTCAGATGGCCAGCTTTCTGAGGAAGGCAACTTGTCAGCAGGGGGTTATTTTGGGACTGTGATGCCAATCCTTAATTAAGTTTCCCAAAACAGAGCCAAGGACCCAGATATGGCTTTCTTTTCACAGTATTCAGGTGCCAGCATACAACCATTTTAACACATCACAACACCATGTAGGTACAAGTAGGGCAGGGGTCTGAATTCATTTTCTGCTAGATGAGCCCTACAAGTCTGTTCATTTTGTGACTGTATGATATTTGCTGCTGACATGAGAAGGCAGCAGGAACAAGTGTCCAAAAGTGGGACCTCCCCTACTGACAGTTGTGCAGATTCATCTTAGATGAAAGAGCAACTGAAACCAAAAGCCCAAGGAACTTGTCTTGTAATAAAGAACACAGTTGTGAATTTGTGCTGGAGAAGAGGACAGCAAAAATCTGACTGCAAATATGAAGGGTGGGTAATCTAATTATTTCATAAATATTCTGAAAGAGGTAATTATTAGAAGTAATTTTCAGTGCTAGTATGTCTAGCTCTCTGCATGCCCACTTCTGTTGTGTCTTTTTTCACCTGACTTGACTAAATAATCAAGGAGTATATTTTCTCATTCTAATATTACTGAATGTGAGCTGTGCAACCCAAGGATGGGCATTTTCACATTGTTCCAGGAACATTCAGTATATGGCACAGGTGCCAAGAGCATGGAACCACATTGTATGGCACTGGCAGATCCTACAGACATTCAGTTTACGTGACTATAAAAAATCAATTCATCAACATGCTTACTTTAAAACGAAAACTACATCCAGTGCAATCTAGACATGGTGAAATAAATGGCAGAGTTCATAAGACTGAATCAGAGACCAAATGTCTCAAAGAAGACATCATTACCTGTTCTACTAATTACAATTTTTTAATTAACACTGACAGAAAATACACATAACTAACAATTACAAGACACACACAAAGTGAAAAATATTATATTCACACTAGGGCAAGCAGAGATTGTGCAGTGAAAAGTAACTCAACCTCAGCTGCTTTATCTGAAGGGAGCAACATCATCCTGATGTTTGGGCAGTTGTCACTTTGAGATCTCCCAGAAGACTTAAGTCAAGAAATCTTGAATAATTCCTGACATGCAGCATAATTCTATCTATCTATGATCAAGGGCTGCATATGCTAGAATCCAGGTAGGGTGGACAGAGACAATCAAATTTTTAAAATACAATTCTATTTTTTATGGAAAAAATAGATGGTTCTGGGATGGTTCACCCAGAACAATGAGAAGCAGATGTTCATGCCAAATAAAACCCCACTTCAGCTGGTTATGGCCATTATGTGGAAAATCACACATTATTAGCAGGTGAAAGAAGCAAATGTATGCTTCTTTGCTGACTGTAATTTTAGCCTTGGCCCAAACTGCCCTTTTCTTTACCCAGGAGTGCACTTATTGCATCTTGGGTTGCATCTCTCAATAAAATATAGTTTTTAAGAGACAGCTCATTTCTTTATCTTTAGGGAATGCCTGGAAAGTCTTTTCATTAAAATGCTAATATAACCATAAAGTTTAACACCGAATTTCACCCACTTGAGCTTGACAGCAAATGCTTTGGTCTAATTCTGATCAGAATAGTGTCTATTTTATCATTAAAGTTTTATTCTGATGTATTTATTATTGAGCAGCCTATAAGGAGCTACATTATATTCAAGAATGAACTGAAATGAACTTTGAACCATGAAACAAAGCCTGTCTATGCAAGGGAGTGAACTGCTCAAGGAATTAAGAGATGACGCTTGCTGTGTTTTTAAGTGGTTTGTCACCACAATATACCCGTACTTTGTTGTTCTTGCAGCTACTAACTGCACTTACCCCTTTGGTCCACGTTATTTGAAGCATTCATGAAACAACAAAGCATCAACACTTAGCATGCACTGTTACAGTGGGGACACTGTAACACGCCTATATCAAACCAGGAGTCCCGTGGAAAAGAAATATATATGGACGGATTCTTGATAGATGTTTCAGAGAGATGTTTATTTCTCCAGCCGCATGGCCGGGGCTCTGCCGAGGAACTGTCACAGTCACGGGACCTGAGGGTCCTTTGCCCACGCAGGAAACCACAAACCAACCAAAGGGGAACGAGACTGACCAGGGGCAGGGAAACCCCGTGCCTCCCCTCAGGGCCCCTCTCCCAGGGCTACATGGCAGGGGGAGGGACCCCAACATCTCACCCGTTATATTTTAATAAAAGGAGAATGAAGACAGCTGGGTAAACATAACAAGAACAGTTTCAAAACAAAGCAAGCCACCCTCCTGAGTCTTTAAATGTCCAAACAGATTCTGTGGAACATTTTAGGGCTGACAGAAGTGAGACAGGACTCTCTGAGCATGCTTTGTGGGGAAACTGAGGCAGGAGAGGGTTTAATTTCTTCCCTCTCCCTTTTCATCCCCCACTCGGCATTGGAAAGGGATTTTTGGGGAAACAATTGGCAAAGGCATGGTTTTGTGAGGGAAACCATGGATGAAAAGGCAGATTGGGAATACACTGGGGGTAATAAGACATAGGATAAAAGGGAAAGGTGGGATTAGGAAAGGGAGACTGTAGGGGGGGCTTACAATGGAGATATTGTCTAACATGACTACGATTTTTAGCATATATACTGCCTTTTACAGGAACACCATCAGGCCCAGTGACCTGCGATGCTTGTAACCCTTTTCTACCTTGTATAATTTTGAATTCCACCACCTCTCCATCTCCCGAGCTTGGGATGTATTTTTCAGGGTTATTCTTTTTAATAGCAGTTCTATGCACGAATATGTCTTGCTGGCTATCATATCTTGTTATAAAACCATAATTTTGCTTAACATTATACCATTTTACTATCCCTAAGATCTTAGCTACTATGATATTTTCCTTTTTCTGAGTGGCTGCTGTTTTCTGTCTCGCTGTGTCTTTGCTCTCTCTTTCGGTCACTCCCGTGTTGGAATTGTCAGAGCTGCTGGTGCCTGTGTGCTCTTCCCAGGGTCGCGTTTGGGGCCGCGCGGGCCGGGCCGGGCCAGGCCGCACCGCTCAGTTCTCCGTGCGTCACCTCTTCTGGTTGCAGCTTCAGGCGCTGCATCTCGGCCAGGCCCCTGAGCGATGACCCCCTCGTGCCCTGCTCCAGCGCGCGTTTCGGCTGGGCACGGCTCTGCTCCACTGCTGCCAGCCGCCGCCCGTGCGCCGCCCCTCTCGGTCGGGCGTTCACGGGGCTCACTCCAGCATGCACTGCACGGGGCCGGGTGGGCACTGCCGGGTCCCGCCGCTCCTGCTACACCTCTCTTTCTGCCGACACTGTGGCTTGAGTGGCTCCGCCTGCGCGCGGGAACTGCTTCGCTGCTGCTCACAGAGCACTCGGTGCACGTGGCCTGGGTCGCACAGTCCCTGAGCCAGGCTTCCCTTATCCAGGACACAGCTGGCATTGCTCAACAGTCTCGGTAATTAAATAATATTCACGAAAATATTCTTCCATCGGCATATATTTTGACTCAAATATTAACTGTGTCCAAACGGTCTTCCAAAAGCCCTTGGTAAGAATTAAATCCCAAGAAACATAGAAAAAGTTCTTAAACAACCATGCCAGGAAGTGTTTCAGTTCTTTCTGAGCTTGAATCAAGCAAAAATTTACAAATTGTTGTTCAAGAATCATTTTAAGATAAATGTCCATATGCTGCTCCGAGAACCAAGACTCTTCCCACGGTTCCTCCATAGTTTAGATATGGAATAGCAAAACAAAACCAAGAAGAGGAATCCAAAGTTTCTAGGGTTTACTCACACAAATCAGTCGCTTAGGGATTGGGGATCGTTCTGCTCACAATTCTCCACCATTTGTTGCAGTGGGGATACTGTAACACGCCTGTATCAAACCAGGAGTCCCGTGGAAAAGAAATATATATGGACGGATTCTTGATAGATGTTTCAGAGAGATGTTTATTTCTCCAGCCGCATGGCCGGGGCTCTGCCGAGGAACTGTCACAGTCACGGGACCTGAGGGTCCTTTGCCCATGCAGGAAACCACAAACCAACCAAAGGGGAACGAGGCTGACCAGGGGCAGGGAAACCCCGTGCCTCCCCTCAGGGCCCCTCTCCCAGGGCTACATGGCAGGGGGAGGGACCCCAACAATGCACATTCATGATGTTTCCTAGACTGGCTCTTGATTAATCTACATGCTAATGCAAGAGGACACATTCAGTAATACAAACAAGCCCTAGTGTCATGTTGAGTTACATGTTCCCTGGCTTTTCCCAGGGAGGAGGGTGCAGACTCTCTACAAAGCTACTGTTATCCAAAAAACAGGGCAAGAACGCTTCCAGCTTCCATCATCCTTGTCAGTCAATAAGAAGCAAGGATGAAAGAAATGCTTAACTTAAAACTTGTCTTTTTCAAAACAGCTGTAGATCAGCAGTGCCCAGTGCTTCTCTTATTTCACTACTGCAGCGGTCCAAAGATATAATCTGTGGGCCCGCCATGCAGAGCTAAAGTACATGATGAGATTTAAAGACAATTCAAAGCTCCAATGCATTTTCCCTCAGCTCCACTCAGCCCTCTTGGAGTGCTCTTTCAGAGCATTGGCTTCTACCCTCTCAATAACAAAACACTTGGAGAGGCTGCAATCCATGCACTTGCATGCACACAGTCACGTGAGTTTCTCATGGAAAGCCTCTCCTTTTCCTCTGCCCTTTTCCCCACTGTCCTTCTCCCTTCATCCATTTGAATTACAGCCTCCCAGGAACAGAGTCCAAACTCTCAATCTGACCACCTGTGCAGTCCCCTCTACTAAGGAGGCAGAATATACAGTAAAGAATAAAAAAAACCCACAAGCACACACACTTTTCATTTTGTATGTGAAAAGGAATCTACATTCTCCCGTGTCACCTGCCCTTACTTGAGAAATTTCTTTTCTTCTGGTTCTCATTATGGTTTTAATGAAGCAAGGAAAGCTTATTTAAAATGATTCTGCTACAAATGATCTGACTTAAAAGAAAAAAAAAAAAAAAAAGAATGCATTACTAAAAGTGAGATTCCTAGCCAACTCTGTTAAGAGCATGTTTTTCCAGAATCCATGGTGAGGACAGTGTCAGGGAGGCAGATCTCTGCTTCCAGGAGACACCTGAACACTAAAGAGGGGCTGAGAGGGGCACCTTGCTTCTGCTGTGCTGGAGGAAGATGAAGGCAGCTCTGCATGGGGACACCCCAGGGACTGAGGAGCTGGGGGAATAGTGCTGGGGCTAGAGAGGATGGGATAAGGGGAATACAGTAACTAATCCCACATGGCTTCAACTCCCAGCCCCACAAAGGGGCACTGGCCTTCCTGCCATCTTCTGTCCTGGTCATTGATTCTTATCAGTTCTCATGTTCTCAGCCTTCTTCATCGAAATTCGATTGCATGGCATATCTCTCCTTTCCTTTACCAGTCCAGCCACTAACAGAAGGATTCACAAAGAGCAGCAGCACCACAGGCTCTGGGTGGCCACAGGGCAGATAGGCTATGCTCCAGAGCCCATGCTAGCTTCCCAGGCTGAGAGAGAAGGAAATTTAGCTTTGCCACCGATGCTGGGAAAACAGAGAATGTTCCCAAAACACTGAAAGCTAGGCCTGCAAGAGAATGGTACAAGATGTTCTCCCTTACTCCAGAAAATTATCTTTTGCATTTCAAGCAAAGATCTCAAATATTAAAGCATTAACTACAAAGAAAAAAATGAAACAACTTTCCATCTCAATTACTGCACAAACATTCTTTCAAATATGTTAGAGCTACATGAAAGGAAAATAATCACAAAAAGAATTTGAATAATGCCTACGTCTAAGGGTTACTATGTAAATAGCACATACTCCACACCTCTGAATCACAAGGCTCATTCAGGTATAAACTCTCTAGGATACTGTCTGTTAACTCCTCAGGATGCCTCCACTTGTTTTTAGTCCTCCACACCCACCTAAGGTCACTTAATGTCAAAGCACTAACACAACAACCCAAAATCAGCATAGGGGCTGCCTGGTTTACAGAAGGTTCAAGGTATTCTGAATTGTGCATTTACCAAAGAACCCAAACCCAAACCCATTTAATAGTTTAACAAAATCTCAGCTGGCACTGACTAGACATAATCTTACAAGGGTCTTTTTTCTCTGCCTGAAATTTTCGGGTATACAGCACTCTTTACTGTGATAATTGGTTTGGCTGTCCATTCCACTCATCAGGTGATAGAAAATATCCATCAGACTAAATGCAATGTGAGAGAATTCTCTTTAGCCAATTAGTTGGTAATGAGAACATTAGCCACAGTATCTTCTGCAGAGGGCACCTTAGCAATTCCAGCGAAGCCCACAAAGATGACAGTTCTATCTGTATGATTAATAGCGAGTGTATGACACTATATGAATTCTACACAGTTGTGTAAAATCAGGGAGGAATGATCCACTTTATGCTGTTAAATATTTTAAGAGCCACAGATGATTTTATATTACATTCTAATACATACACTTATTTTGTGTCTTGAAATTAACTCTCCTACACCAAGGATAGTTTTTAAAGCATTTGGAGCTCTCCAGACAAGATGAATTATATAAATTCAAGCAATCAGGAGCAGCAGTTACAGAATGGTAAGATTCTCCCTTGTACAGTGTGGTTTTGAACATCAGGAAGACAAAACTAAGTCAGCCTGTTTCTCCACTTTCACCTCAAGTATATTCTTCTGACTCTATAGTAAGTGGCTTAACTTCCAACCTGGCAGCTCAGAAACAACCACCTGTGTAATGTGCAAAGCAAGGGAAAGTCAATATTTGTTTTTCCCCATAAGATTTTTGGTACAGAACATGCTTTCTGTGTGAACAGATGTGCACACGTGCAAAGGTGCACCCAGACCTCAATGGGATCAAACCCCAAAGTCCTTCATATTGCAACATAAAGCAAGGGGGTAACTGTGTACCCACAGCTGGGCTGTGCACCAGCAAGGGGCAGATTTGAGGATCACCACGCCCAGAACTGTGCTGCCAGCCACAGGCACTCATGAGCTGTCCCTAAAACACTGTGAGGGCACTCCCACCTGCCAGCAACCTGAGCTGACCAACCAAACCATTTGATGGGGAGGTTCAAAACCCACATCTCTACTACTGGACTGTGCAGCACAAAGAGAAAAAACTATACTGGCACATGCATAGATTCAGTTACACCAGTGAAAAATCTTTATATGGGCACACTGCAAGGCTGTAGTCCAGATTAGCCTAATTGGATTTAATTGCCAAACAAAATAAACAATTTGAGTTTCCCGTTTTGCCAGAAAGGTGCTTGTAAGAGAAGCCTACAATCGTGCAGCTACTAATACATCAATTTATTTACACTGCAAGCTTGCCTAACACAGACAAAGCCCGAGTGAGCTGTGTGGGGGCAGAAAAAGAGGAGAAAGGCAGAGGAAATTAGTGAATTAGTGCAGTTATGGGAAGTGACAGAGCAATCAATAAACTCCAGGTTCAGAGGATAAATTAAACTGACGAAAGTCAGCCTTAGTTTGTATACCAAAATTTCATTTGTATAAATCTTCTGAGGAGAAGGAAGGAATAACATGACAACTAGGATAATTTGAAGCTATTTTTCTTCTTTAACTACTCTTCCAAAGTGTCATTTCTTCCTCAGTCCAGGCCTTCCTCTCACTGGAGCTTTGTTAAACTTGAAACACATGGCAAATTTCAGATGGAACATACTAAAAAGTGCTTAGATACCATGGCAGTAAGCACACCGAGAACACAACTCAACACAACAGTCGAGACAGACAAATGGATTTGTATGCAGTGAATTTTGTACAAGAGAATTTTTAAAATCTGAAGAAGGTGACAGGTACCAGTGCCCACCCTGCACCAGCTCATGCAGCACCATCCAGGCAGGGGCAGCAAGGAAGAGTAAGGAGCAGCCAGAGGAAGAACAGGGCTGCAAACAGACTAGGAGAGCTCAGCTGCCAAGCTGCATGAAGGAAAGTGACCCCTTAAGGAACAGGACTCCCCCAACCTTGACTACAGGCCCAGATACCTGTTACACCCTTCACAATCTGCTGAGACTTTGCATGAAGGGCAAAAGATAATTCTGAGAGCAGAGACACAAATGAGACTTCACCCTGAGTTGTTTTGTTTTCTTGAAACCTATGGATCAGAAAAACTTTTTCATCAAGCACAATTCCATGGTTTTATGCCTTTTTTTTTTTTTTAATGTAAGGACAGTTAATCTGGTAATAATGCAAAGGGAGTTCAAAACTGAAAATTAAATTCAATTGATTGCAGATTGACAATGTGTCATCTGTTAATTAAAGGTGACAACTGTAACATTATATTCATTGTACAATGCAAAATTATCGACTGTGGCAAGCTCTTCCAAGTTTTATCCCTCTTTTACAGTCGTCAGCTGGGCTAAGGAGGCAAGCACAGTATTAGCTCTACAAAGCACTAAACAAGTTTGCCACATACAGCTGGGCTCTGTTGGCTTGAAAGGACTGGTATTATGTCTGTGCTCAGTGGCACAATGGCAGCTGTGACATGTCAAGGCAAATGACATGAGTGACTTACATGGTACCTGACTCTAAAAGCAGAGCAACCTTTTGTTTCAAGGAATGTCCAGTGAAGCACTGATGACCCCATGTTAAACTATTCCATCACTCAGATTCAGTCCAATTTCAGGCTGCTCTTCCCTAGCAGACAGAACAGTCTTTGCCCCCAAATCCTTGCCTGGACATTGACATCCTCCCCGAACACCACCCTGCCCTCAGTTCTCCACTGCAGGAGGAGATGCTAGCACCACAGGGAAAGCTCAGCTCTCCTTCGGTCCAACCTATGTGATTTATTACATCCCCTACAACCTGTGGGTTACATTGTACAACCTAATATACTGTGGACTTCACTGCTCATCATCTTCTGGTGGCAACTGGAGAAGACAGAGGTCTGTCCTGATGCTTTTAGATTATCACAGGAAATCCTTCACTGCTACTGCTCAGGGCCATCAATAAGCTGTTAACAATCATGATGTGGCTTAAGTGGATCAATTGTCATTTATGAGTAAAATCTTTGTAAAAAATCTAATTTATTTAATGGAGTATTTGAGTTTCACTAATTTACCCTGCTCATCAGGTCCAACCACCAGATCTGAGGGGCATTTCATCCCACCAACCACTGTCCCTCTGTAGATACCTTTTATCTACCCACCATTTGCCTTGAGATTTGCAGTTAGGAAATCTTGGTGGTTGTGACATGCAAACAATAATACTGCACATGCTGATCTCATTTATACTTAGCAAGAAGGTTATGTTATATCTGGTTCCTTCCAGATCCAGAACTAACTGCCAATCATCCACACTGCTGCTTAGAGGCAAGGTGAGTGCTATATTCCTTACATAACACCAGCAGACTCAATCCAGCCATAGAGCAAACACAAGTACTTTCTGTCACTGGCACTGATGATTTACAGATAAAATTCACTCATTTCTTTGCCTAAAAAACTGTGCTGAAGATGCAAACATCTTTTATCAGGAAAATCTTCATATACAAAACAACCTACACTAGGTTCCCACAGAACATTAAGCTACCAAACACATGCTTTATCTTACTACTTGAATCACAAAAATCCTGTGCTGCATTTGTGAGAGGGGAGTCATAACAAATTTCTTTTTAACAAAATATGATATAAAATGGCCAATTCCAATAGCTACTGACCATGTGGCTGTGTGCTTACCGGGGCTACAGCCATCACACAAGTGTCTGCAGCGTGCTGAGCAACTCCCTCTTCCCAAATACTCCTAAAGGAGAGCAGGGAAACAATAGCTGTAAGGTGATAAATGTGTCATGACTAGTGACAGGAAGGCTGAACCAATGCTCAGTATTTGGTCAAGGGAAAGATGTGCCTCACAGTATATTTCAGTGACAGTGATTAGTAGATTAACAGCTGCGAGGAGCACAGCAAAATAACTTCATAGTGTTAACTCATTTCCTAATCACAGCTTGGAGCTCACAGCACAAGGAAAAACGTGTTTGCCTCTGTGTATGTATAAATACAAAGGAGCATAATATTCTATTTCTTTCCCCAGATATTACTTCATGTATCACCAGAACAGGAGTGGCTGTTATGAATTATCTCCACCATCCTGTATACTCCCTCTGCCCTCCTCACATCCCTGTGAAAGGGGGGTGAGAAGAGAGCAAAGAAAAGATGGCACCATTAGATTCCCTTTCTTCAGCTTTTAGCAGCCTTTGGAGGTCAGGATGCTATTGGCTCTGCTCTGTGTGTGAGCTGGAGCTGTTCACTTAGCAACAGAAAGCAGAAGCAGCAGACAGCAAAACTGTGACGTGTGTGTGCACACCCGTGAGAGAGAGGAGGAGAGAGTGATAGGAAGGATGGCTTAGAGGATGATCTCTGCCCCTGCTTGCAGAGGGTCCACTCTGCACTACTGCTGGCGCCTCCAGGGATGGCAGCAACAGGTGCTGGAAAGCAGCTTGAGAGTTCAGCATATCGCATTTTTAATACAGGAACTTCATTAGAGCCTACAAACAGCAACAACAACAGAAATCTCAATAAAGCCTGTATTTAACGGAAGTCATAAAGAACAGGTTCTGTGCATGAAACAATATGGATGCAAAATGTGATGTGTTAGAAGGAAAAAGATGGGAAAGGAAGGAAGCCAGAGATAAGGTTATGCAGAAAGGACAAATGAGTTTACCTTCATCTACTTTTTCTCTTGCTGTTTATTAGTAAAAAACCCAATACTTAACCAACTGCAGTAAGACATTGTCTGTACCATTATTCAACCTCCAGAAATATGAGCTTGTATCTCAGCTGCTTCTGAATAACAGTTTCTTACAGAGCAGGGAAAGAAATAGCAGAGGAAGGTGTTAAGACAGGAGAAATACATATTTTGCAGATCTTAGCTCCTTTATGAAACACGGGAGGCTTGTGCTGAGAGATTACTGATTACTTCAAGCTCAGAGCAACATAAGAGATTTCATGTAGACCATTCGACGGAACATACAGCCTGCAACCCTCCCATGCAACTGGCATCAGATATTTTCCTTCCTGCCACTGTTACAGAAGACCTCTGAGCAACCGCCAGGGAAAGCATCATTTCCTCATATGTAAGGCATGTTTCCCTCCTCTCCACCCATCCCCAAATAAAGTAATTGTAGAGCCAATGCCACTGACCCTATTCTTTCTCCCAATCGCTTTACATTTCTGTAGATTTAAAATTTTAATTTTAAAACTAAATGTAAGTCCGTCTACATGTGGAGTGTATCACTGATGGTCTTTCCAACTTTGAACTCCTAATCTTGCAAATCAAGCCCACTGAAATGCAGCAGCTGAACAGCTCTAAACAGATCAGCTCAAAAAAACCCAACCCAACCAGGACCCTATTTCTATTCAGAATGAGGAGCTTAAAAGCAACCAAGGGTGTTGTTTTATCCTTTTCACCTCTTTTGTGTGACAATTCTATTACATTTTCCTTATATTCAACAACACAATGGATATGTAATAAAAGAAAGGAAATGGTACTTCCCTAGATTCAATATATCCAAAACGTATATGTAATTCTTAAAGAGGAACCTATATTTTTCAAGGAACAGAACTACAGCATGGATTGCAGGCCTAGTTCTCCTATTATTTCCTCCATAGAAGGACTCCACCTTGCCAACAAAAATCTACAGATTCCAGGAACTGAGCAGAGGTGGAAAAATTTGACTATTGAGAGTAGGCCACTGGTACTATTAGAAACAGCCTGGTGTAAAGAAAAAAAAGTTAAAAAAAAAAAAAAAAGAAGGGGGAAAAACAAACATAAGAGGTTTATCTGGCTGAGCAGGGCCAAAGAGACTGAAAATGGCCTAAGAGAAGTGAGGCCCTGGCGTGGTCACCTTTCCTGTGCTTCAGGAAAACTCTTACCAAAGCCAGTGGGAATATGAATGCTCTCTTACTGAAAATTCTTCCAATTTTATAATTTAAAGAAGTACTGATCATTTTCACCAGTAGTATGAAAGGCATGACATAGAAGCCAGTCACATTGATGGTCTATGACAGTGTATGCATCTAAAATTTGTGTTCTGTTGGTGAATGTGGTGACCTGCATTCAAGGGACACCACAAGAGCCTTATTCCATTTCCTCAGACTCTGCCAGGGCCTCAGTTTTACATTACCTAAAACCTGGGTTGCAGTCTGCCATTGTCTCCCCAGCCACCATTGCACCTGGTGAGTTCCCCAGGGCTTTGCCTGGCTTCCCCTCTGCAGAACTGCTCTGGCAATGCCTGAATGTGTGGCACTAAGGACACAGCTACCCAGCTCCAGGGAAAGAAGCAGCGATTTGAGGACTGCAGAAAGCCTACCTGAGAGTTAGTGGACTTTTTAGAAGGTGCCTTTCGACACTTTTGGCAGGGAGGTTATTTGAGGCATTTGAATTTGCAGTCATCTTCTGCAAGTGCTTAAACTTACTGAAAACGTAAACTTGGGTATTGGATAGCTTTGAGGATTCCAACTGGGATATATTCATAATTTTAAATGAAGTTCATGGTCATTGTTATTATCTCATGAATGTGAAATCTGTTTGCAATATCAATACAGTACACTGAAATGAAAGGCCAGACCCAATAATATATTTAGGCTTCTGACATCCCATTGTCATGTGTCTGCACATCACATTTTAAGTGGAGAATAAAATAAAAACACCTGTGATACCAGGGCTCTGAACTCAGTAGCACTGGCATGCTCCACCTGTGAGTAAACTCTGAGGCCTTTTTTCCTCTTCTCTCATTCTTTGCAGCATGAAGGAGATTAAAGTAACATTTTTGTCACAGACCCAGTGCCAACTCATGCGGAGCACTGACCAAAGTCCTGGGCACTGTCAGCCAACAGCAACAGCCCTGCAGAGAGGAGGGACTTAGTTCTGCTCTGAAGGTGTCATCTGTTTATTGCTGAACTCTGAGCTTAGGAAGAGTTGGAAGCCAAGAGAGACCAGCATCTCTCAAGGTAGCCTGTTCTGTGCTTGCAGGAAATATGATACTGAATATAATGAATCATGGAATAGTTGGGTTGGAAGGAACCTTAAAGATCATCTTGTTCCTGTTGCCTAGGATTGAAAGAAACTTTCCAAACAATATTACAGGTGATAACAAAGAGCAGTTCTTTAATGAAAGCTTTCAGGTGCACAAAATATAGATATGCACACCCACGGTATCAGATTAGCAAAATTTTTATAAGTTTAATTAATTAGTATATCTAGCAAGTACATCCAATAGGAGAATGGTTGTCCTGGTGACCCATCCTTGGGCCTGCCCCTTCGAGTCTGTTCAGGAGGTTCTTTGCCCTATTTCTTGTTATGTCTCCCAAGTGCTGGTGCAAAACAAGATGTCCCTGTTAGAAATTCTTTTCTTGAAAATAAGACTAAATAGAATTTCAAGAGTGTGACATAATGTGTGAGAAAGGGTTAGCCACTGTTCTAAAGTGTGAGAAAGGGTAAGAAAGTGCTAGAAACTATACAATTATATATTATAAAACTACAAAGCTACCAATATATGAAAAAGCTAAAAATCTTTAGGCGTCACTCCAACTACCTGCCATGAGTAGGGACACCTTCCACTTTTCACAGGTTGCTCAAAGTCCCACAATCTCCACATTACATATACAGAGTTTAAAAGCTCTCACTTGAGGCACTGAGTTGCATGCCCACCTCTGAATTGGCATGATCTGAAGAAGAACAATGTCTCTTAACAGCCCATCTTTTGGTGGTACAAATCTGTACCTTAAGTTACCAGAATAAGCAGGGAGAAAGGGAATAATTAAGCAATTTTTTTTAAACACCACAAACATCACATTTCCTAAATGCTTCAGCAATTTCAGTGTAGGAGACAAATCAATACTCTGCTCTGTGGAGTTAAAGATTCTTGCTTGGTAAGGGAAAATAGGGAATTTACCTTAAGGAAAACAATATATAATTCTTTAGAAGAAAAAAAAGCACCAAACTTTCTTTTTGTCTAGTTTCTGTTTTGTTAATAAAAACTAAGCATACTTAGAGGGAAGAGTTTTTCTGTATAGACAAGACTTTAATAAACAAACTTGCTCCTTCCAACACATTGAAGGAAAAGCAGAAAAAAATACCGAAAACAAGAAAAACCTAAAGGAGAAAAACATTTTGGAAATGGTCTGGATCTCTCTCTCAATACCCAGCTATCTTCTGTCCTTCCTGAGCAGCCATGGAGGAATACTTCAGGACAAGAGAATAAAGCAATAACCAAAGCACACGTCCTCACTCTATGCATGTGATTCAGTACCTGCTGTGTTTTGGGAGGGTTTGTTTTGGGGGTGGTGGTGGGGGTATCACTCTTCACCCAATCCCTCATCCCATTCATGCCTCTACCATGTTGCAAATACAATTGTTGTGACAAACACAAACAAACTCTAAGCCCCCACATTACCATGCCATTCATTTTAGCAAAACTGGTTTTGTAGCCTAAATGGAAAAGTTGACATATATAGGTTTTCTTAATGTACACAATCTGGAATTCCTAGCAGCCAAAGGAGTTCACCACTGCTTCTAAAATGGTGGTTAATTATATTTTCTATAGATCCTCTTTAAGCAACAGCTTGTTATTAAAATGTCCTTGCTGGTCGGGAGAACAGAAATTAAGGCAGTAACAGAACAAAGGTGTTTTGCTGACAGACGAACAGCTGGAAAGCAAAACACCATGATGTGATCTTGTTAACTGGCACACCCTGTACACTGTCTCTGAGGACTCCTCACTAAACATGACCTGGCACTAAACCATTGCCTCTTTGCTTTTATAATGGATTCTCTTCTTCATGTGGGAGGCCCTTCCTCTGCCTCATTTTATCAGAGCAACTTGAGACATTTCAGTGGGGTCATACCTTTCTTTCCCAGAGGAGTCATCAGACCCTACTCAGCCCAAAACATTTTACTGTTTGACCAATTCTCATAGCACATTTACAGCATGTAAAGGGCAGAGGATGTAGGATACATACTCCCTTTCCTCCTACAGATGAGAACTGCGGCAGCTGACATAACTGCTCAATCACACAACAGTATAAAAATAGCAGCATGACAATAAAAGCTCAAGTAGTCAACTCCTGGCCTTAATTTTTTTCTGACTGCATCATTAATTGTCTCTTTAAAAACATCTTACAAAATTACAATAAAAACCCATTTCTAAACAATCATGACCCATTTGGTAAAGCTGCTGCTATATGTTGCTTGCATCACTGGTAACAGAATGCCAGCTGAGAATCTTGCTGTTGGTGTCAAGTAGTTCCACCAAAAACCAGGCTTCTTTTACAAAGTTTCAGTGCAATGATAGTTCTTATCATGGAAAGAGAATTTCAGATGGCAGAAGAATAATGGTGAAATGCTCTGTGAGTGGCAGAATGAAATCCAGTCCCCCAGACAGTCAGGAAGGCAGCACCAGTGGGCGGTTATCAAGACAGTTTCATCAGACAGTCGAAGGCCATGCAAAGCTTTATAAATCAGCATGAAGAGTTTACAACTGACACACCACTGAACACAGAACACTAAAGACTTCTGTTCTGAAAAGCTGATTTTTGGCAGCAGCCTTCCTGCAGCTTTTAGATTTTGCTTACAAGAGTTAAAGGGTGGAGGCAGATAGAATCAAATAACCCAGTCTCAAACTCAAGAAAGCATGAATTGAAATCTGTCTCCATGACTGAGAGAAATTATCTGTCACTGATAATATTCCTCAGATAATAAAAGTCAGGATGTGAAACAGCCCAAGTACTTCAGGGGAACCAAAACAATAAATCAGGGTGCTAGACAAGTGTGACATCCTCCGCTACCTGACAGACAATTCTGCCCACCTGAGGTTGGACTACCCTGACAGGGTCCTACACCCTGGTGAGAAACCAAGGAGGGAGATCTGGCCACAGATGCAGGTACCCCAGGCGGCCCTGGGGTTCTGACACCCACAGCAGTAGCATGGAAGATGAAAGGAGTGCCCCTCAAATGGACTTCACATGAAGCAAAACGACACCCGCAAATGACAGTCAGAAGATTTAAATCTTAGAAGGAGATGTGCATGGTGTCTTCCTGCAAGCCCAAAATGTGACTCTAGTGACAACTGCAACAATTCAATTGTCAACCTTTTAAGTTTGGAAAGGAAAGAATTGACTAGGGCACCCAAACAGCATTTACAATTACATATTTCACTAGTCTAAAATTACTGAGTAGTAATTGAAACTGGAAAAATCTAAAGCAACTGATCCATGGGAAAGCATGCAGGAACAGCCATATTCTACACTACAAAAAATGAACTGAATGTTAATCACCCCACCACTGAACAATATCATAGTAACTGAAGAGGAACACTTCCTCTCTGCCATATACTATCAAGTGATAGAGAGGTAACACAAAGGCACAAACAAGAAATCCACACAGACTAGGGATACAGGAACTAGAGATGGAACTAAACACCTTGTGTATACATCACTAGCTAAAAACTATCCCAAGTATCAAGGGGGCTGGACTCCACTTTCCAACAGAAATACAATGAAGGAAGAGGAACGACTATCCACATAACACCCATATATCCATTTTAGTGATACAGGCAAAATCTTCCACTAATAAATCCCCAAGGAAAAATTCACAAACTATTTTTTCACCTAAAATTCAAAAACTATTCCTCTTCAAACAATAAAGCAGGTTTTGCACATCCTCTGAAATATTTTCCTGGGGGGGGAAGAGAGAGAGATATTGAAGAGAGAGATGAGAGAGACAGTTAGTTCTCATTGTAATAAACTGATTCTTGGAAAGTCTGACCCACCAGAGAAGATAATTAGCAGCCAGGCCAGTAATTCTCTTTAGCCATGCAAGTACAGGTGTTAACCTTTTCTGTAAAACAGGGATAACACACTGAGATAGAGGATAACTGCAGTGTGGATCTTGTAAATGAAGTTTCAACAGCTCAATATTTTCTTCTCAAGTTTGACACATCCTTCTGCAATAATGTAAAATTTAAGATGTCATCTACATGCAAGGAAATCCAAATGAAGAACACAATAATTATGGGGGAAAGTCCGTAAGGTAGAAGATGTGCAAAATGTTTGAAAGCACGAATATAAAAAGTTCCCCTGTATAGCAAATCCTTAGTACAGTTTGGAAGTGAAACATGACAGACATTCACCTTAATGTGCTAATCACATGACACCAAGGAACAGAGACATCACAGTAGCAAATCTAGGATAAAACCATGAGAAATCCAAAAGAAAATCTGAAATGGGACTGAGAGGGCAATATATGGCCAAAATTAAGAGAATTATTGTGAACTGAGCACCAAATGGAGCACTTTAAAGAACAGAGAACAGGAGCATCATACCTAAGCAGCAGAGATTGATGAGCAAACATCAGTGGGGGTATGTTTTGGGTCTTATAAACCACGTCTTCACCATTTAAAAAGCATTTCACAATGACCTCAAACATTCTCAGGGCCAGAGTGAGCTATGCTGATTAACATCTCTGATGATAACAGTGTACAATGCTGATGAAGCCAGAGCAGTTTCTGCCAGCAAAGGCCATGCTCCAGTGACTTTGGAGGAGCTCTTTTAAGTCTAGGCCACTGTAGGGGCTTCCTCCCCTCTTCATTCTCCCCACTTTTGGACCCTGGGACTTCCCTGGACACTACACAGCTCATTGTCCAACAAGAGGCCATACAGACACAACCACTGGAAGAAGAAAGTCATCATTCCTTTCACACTCAAACTCATCTCCACCCACCCTGCCTGGGCGGGGCCACATCAGGGTCCAAATTTTGTCCAGTAAAATTAACACAGTCTTTTGGCAAGAAAAATAATTACCATTAGACTTGAAAGAAACAACTTGTAAAACACACCAACAAAAGCAGTAGTAACACAATGACATTAATGACTGGATGATGGAACCATTTATTTAGTGGCTACCTTAGACCTTGGCACATAATTAAACTTCAGTGACAATAATCTAAATATATTCCACACAGTGATTTTGTGGTTCATTAGCAAACCTTTTTATTTGAATTCCTTTCTAGTGCTGTTTTGCTAGCTAAGAGCATCTTGTCTGAATTGCTGGATCAAATCTAGAAAAAATGCATAACAACCCAAAGCAATCACCATCTGGTGACTGTTCAACATCCTGTATGGATGCTAGCCTGTGTCCAGCACTGGGTGAACAGGTGTCCACATAATAGCAGCCATCACAGTTGTCACTGGTTTGTAATCCCATTTCCAGGCTTGACACTCAGGCAGAATACTGAAAGCCTGTCACCCTTCAGCTGATCCCTCCCGGCATGCTTGGGAGGAACCCTCTCTCCCCTGCTCCTCTGCCTCACACTGTTGAGTGGCTGGTGGTGAATTCTGTGCTGGGTTTCATTTGCTAATACCTCCATTCTTGATCATTTGAAAAGAACAAGCAAACAGCATTAACAAAAAGAAACGGCCTTGGAAATCCAGTGTTGTGCAAATACACAGGGACCATTCTCTTTGCCATTCAGGCTCCAGAAACACCAGTACTCCCCACAAAATGTGACTCCTTCACTTAACCAGTAGTGAAACCAGCTATTATTCATGCCCAGTAGAAGAAGTGTTTTTTACCTCCAACTTTAGGGAAAACAAAAATAAGATTCCTCCCCTGGGCTCAGTGAGTATCTAAGAAAAATAATAATTTTCATTGAAAATGGCTGACCCAGCCATAAAATCTCACTAACATAAAAACCATATACATTTGATTAGCAACAGATGTCAAATCAGTCAAAATAAAAATAAAAATAATTAAAAAAAGAAGAAGATACATGGAATAAGGCAGGCTTTGGATTTCACTAGCGTCTGTGAGTTCACAAAGTAGCCAAGTTTACAAGCACAACAAATTAGCAGGACTCGGATGAGCCACAGTAAGTAATTGTGTTTTGCTAGATCATAGCAAGTATGAGGTAAAGGCTCATTAATTTACAACTTTCCCACGGAGCTACAAACACTTCATACCTGGTATTTCCTAAGGGCTCACACACAGTCATTTAACTCTTTGGCTGAGGCCAGGAAGCTTTCAAAGCCATGGATTTCCCTCAGGCACAGGACTCCTAAGCTGAGTGCTAATAACTAACCTTATGTTCACAGTCAAAAGCATCCTCCATGTGGAAAATCCATTCTCAGTAGCCACCACTCTGCAGTGTGGCAGGGGAGCAAAGGCTGCCCACACAACTCCATGCCAGCCAACTTCATTACAGTCATTTGAATCCCTCCGTTCGACCTGACAGAGCCCTCTGAACCTTTGACAGCCAGGCTGGTTGAAGCAGTTTTGAACAAAGACTGGGTGGGGGCATATGTCCTCCAACAATTTCGCAGGGGTGACTGCCCAATTTCTAGCTGGTTTAGTTTGCTTCTTTAATAGCCTGCAGAGAACAAGAGCAATGAAGAAACTACACTCCCAAAACCTCTGTGCTGAGATCTTGGTAGCCAACAAAACGAACTACAGGTACTATGGTCTTACACCATTAACCTGCTTCTCAGTTAGGAAATTAGGCACATCCCTGGTAGGTTGCCAAAAAGCCTTCTCTAAACAAAGGATGAGCATCCCAAACTCATGCTCTTTTTGGCAAGTGATCCTTACTATCTAAGCATTTCCCAGCTACCGTGCCAATAACTTTCCCTGTTCTATAAACTTGACCAGCATTTCCATGCCCCCAAAAAGCACAGCCATTCTAAGCAATGATCAAAACAAAGCTTTCTACTTAATAAAAAAACACCGTGAAGCTTGCTGGGACGATAAAATATGGTTACTTTCCAGACACCAAGAGGAAACCAGAATCAGAAATCCTTTGACAAGGTCTAGAAAATGAGAGTCTTAAAGTGAACCTGAAATGACCAAACTTAGCAATTACACGTTTTGCCACATAACACACTTATTTAAATTCTAGTCTGTGCGTGCCATCAGACAGGGTTTTGCCTATTTGGCCTGTTGCCTTATAACAGAATTACTCCCTTTGCATCATGAAAGCTAATTACACTAACTACAGAAATAAAGTAGAGAATCTGGACAGGTTTTTTGTCCTATGCATGTCTACAGATGTTAATATCTGTCTGTATGCACACATACCCATGAACACGCATGCTACACTGAGATAAAATGTGAACAGAACAATGAGGCTTTTGTCACCTTTAATACAGTTCTGTTATATATAACCTTTCAGCTTAAATATAAGCTTAAACCCGAATCTCTCACATACATACAGTTATATACTTATTTATAGCTTCAGCAATAGGGAGGTTGCTTAGAAAAGTAGAACATCTTTGGAAAAAGTGGGTGGTGATAATGCAAAACAGAATCTGCTTTTCAACTTTACTGGCATCTCTGGTCTATGAAAACTGAACTTGAATCCCCTTTTTCTGCCCAGTGGAATTCTTTGAATCTTGGGTCATAATCCTGTCTGTAGGAATTTTTATCTGCCTTATCACCTCAATCATCCTTCAGGAGTTTGGCTGCATTCTGGCCATTAGAAAATTGCAGAAGAAGGAATGGAAATGAGATCCTTCACACTTTGCATTCTCATATTAGCAAAAGACCAACAAAAAGCAGGCAGTCCTGGGCATGAAGATAAGTTCTGAGTCACTGTCTTGGTTTGAAAGACAGGTGTCACACATGTCTTGGTTTGAAAGACAGGTGTCTCCTAAGGAAGGCAGGAGCCCCCCTTGGAATGGCAGATGCGACCCCCCTTCCCTCCAAGTCATTATAATTTTGAAATCAAGGGGCTTTTAGGCAAAGATGTGGGAAATAGGAATAACAGTTCTTTACTATTATATATCTATATGTGTATAACCAGTCAAACAAACAACAATAACTATGGCAGTAACAGCAAACAATCACAAACCCAGTCCCAGCTTTCTCAGCTGTCAGGCCCTTTCCCCTTGGGTGCATCTCTGCTCGCAGCTGGCAGGGCACTGGCGGCTCCTGGTGAGCAGGGCAGGTGCGATGGTTCCTCCGTGGCTGCAGGGGGTGCTCCAGAGCGAGCTCGGGGAGCACGTGGCACTGGTGGCCTGGGATCCTGGGAAGGGATGGAACAAAAAAGCTTCACAAACGGCTGGGCAGCTGATCCTGGTGTCCGGCCAGAACCTCGGGAACAGCAGGCTGGAACGGCAGGGACAAGCACAAATCCCAGGTGGCAGACGAGATGTATCCAAATGGGGAACCCCCCGGAGGTCTGGGCAGGCAGGTCGAGCACGGCTACAACGTAGCAAAGGCTTGAAGCAACGGCAGGACACGGCGGACACAGCCCAGCTCCCAGCGGGGTGGGGAAGGCGGGCTTTGGGATCCTGGGGCTTCTCCAGCAGAAGGAAAAGCAGCCGAAGAAAGCAGCCTCCCTCTCTGTCTGAACGCCAGAGACCGACTGCCCGCACACCCAGGTGAAACAAAAGAGTAGCCAGCTCTTTTGTTTTTTTGAAGTACCCAGCGATTTGTCCCCCTAGCAACATGTATGGGCAAAATTCCTTTAACAGAAAAAAAAAACCAAAACAGGAGAGCTCCTAAAACCCCAGCAGTCACCTTGCCCCACACTGAGTGAAGATCTCTGAACTCTCTGACTGCTGGAAATAGTGGGACATCATCTCAGAGCAGAGGGTGCCTTACTAAACACAGAGCCACCCAGCCTCCCATACCTTTCAATATTTGTAGATTAAATTTTTCTTCTGTTTCATAATCCAGGGGAAGGGAACAAGTTCACTATTGGGAAAGTCCGCCACTTGAGAAATTAGTCACTCAAATTCATTAATCAATAAAGGGAAAGCAAATGCTTGAGAACAGGTCATATGATGCTGGGCTGATCCCAGGAATACCGTGTCGTGTGGACAAGCATGGCCGTGTCAGACAAAGAATAGGACATAGTCTGTTTGCAGTACAGGTACACTTGACTAGAAGTGTGTAAAGCTTGATGGCAAACACACTGTAGCTTGGGGCTTATTCAGCTACATCTTCATGACTGTCTTCCTCTAGCCTTCCATCTGTAAGGGTCTTTGGACAGAATTTGTGTGTTCTGTATTATAAGCTTTAGCAAAGAGTAATTTGAGGTGTTTATTGTACACATTTATACAGTTTCTAATAGCTAGTAACACATCACAAGTTGTGATTTTAATGTGCAAATCATGCCATGGATATTTTGCATATTATATTCCTATATGTAACTGCACAGACTATTTAGAGGCTATTTTCATGTACCCTCATCCCTCTCTTGTTCCTCTCAGCTCACAGTAACTGCAAGACAAATAAAGCTGCATCTGTCTCTTCACAAGGAAGGTGACAGGAAATGGGAAACAATAACAAGCTTAGGCCTGACTCTCAACTTGCTAGCCACTGCAAACTGCAAAACTGTCTTTCACTGCAGTCAGCACAAGGCCTGCCACATCCTTCAGCAGTACCAGAACTTCACCTTTGCACAGGATTTTTTTATCGAGCCATTTACAGCATACCAGCCATGGTAGTTTTTTAACAACAACTTTAAAATACTGCAGGCTAATTTCAATATTTAACACTACATAAGAAAAGTTCAGCAAACATTATGAACATGGAACATGCCTCCTGTGCCTGCCTTGTTTAGGCAGAGACTTCATAAAGGCAGCTTATACTTGGCCAGGCTGTGCAAACTGTTTGGCTGCTAAAAAATTTTGCTGACCTCCTCTTTAAGTTAGCTGCAGACTTACAAGGGAGATTATACAACATCTCTGCCTCTAATATGCTCGGTTTATAATCAAGTAACTCATTCATGGCACAGCCAGGTTAGTCAGGCTTGAAATGCTTTTTGTAGATAAGGCAGACAAAACTGCTGTATTCACTCCCGTTCCTCGACCTTAGTGGGGCTGTTGGGATTTTGCACGTTAAGACAGGCAGAAAGAGCACTTGAAGAATGGGGTCAAAACAAAGTCAGCCTTTCTGTTCTCTCTCAGTGATTTTGGATCGATTCCAACCTGCTATTGTCAGCTTAGCACTGAACAGATCCACTGCGAAGTTTGCTTTTCTCTGCCTCTTGCATTACAGCCACTACCAAGGACTTAGCAGTGCTAGAACCACCTGACTTGTTGCATTCAGGCAAAAGAGACCCAGCAGTGCTGCTCCACTAACATAGCAATGCTAATAGGAGTAAAGCCTTGGTTATGTCATTGAAATGAATAATTACAACTTTCTGGATGTGCAACGGAAAGATCTCCTGAAACAGAGGAACTCGACTGTGGTTTCACCTTGGGAGCAAATGCACTGCAGTCTGGGAACCTGCATGTTGTACTGATGCTCATCTGTGAGGTGCTGATGTGCTCATCTGTGAGGCCTCGCACACACACAGAAGGAAGAGATCCTTCAACATAGAGATGGCAGAACAAAAGCTGGGTTTCAACAGAGCTGTGAGGGTCTTGAGGCACTGGAAGAAGTTGCCCACAGAAGCTGCAGATGACCCATCCCTGGAAGTGTTCAAGGCCAGGTTGGATGGGGCTTTCAGCAACCTGGTCTAGTGAGAGGTATTCCTGCTCATGGCAGGGAAATTGGAACTCAATGAACTTCAAAGGTTCCTGTCAACCCAAACCATTCCATGATCCTCTAGAAAAAGTGGGAGGCTACACAGAAGCATGCTCTGGCACAACACACAGACCACCAACTGAAATGTTTCATCTACAGTGGCAGAGTGGCAGCATGACATATGTTATCATGACTGTGGTGATAAAAATGTACCTGGGGGATATGCAAGTTATGTCATGCTGTCTGAAATCTCTGCAGGCCCAGTAACTAAACAACCTCTAAACCTTTGCATTCCTCATTACGGTAGTGCAAACCCATTAACTTTGCTTGGACCAGTAAGGGTCAGAATTTAACCCATTATTTCTGAGCTGGCTTTTTTTTTCCCAGTACAGACAGAAGCCACACATGATTATCCCCCAAAGGGTATCAACAGCCAAGTAAACACCTAGAAGAACCCTGTATTAATGACCCAGCTCTTCATTTCTCCCAACCATATGGGAACTAAAATAATTACATCTTTGTTTTGTATGTCAAAAAAAAAAGAAGTTGATTTTCATTCATACCTCTGCCACTCCCCTGTAGAACAACCCTGGGTATATCACCTACATCACTCTTTTGCTTCCTCTCCCTGCCCTATGCCACTGGGCTATGTCTGCATGCTTCCTTCCAATTCACTAAACAAAAATGGAATCAAAACAAAGCAAAACTGAAATGGAAGCAGCAAAATGCTTTCCCCAGGTGTTTCACTAATATAATACACACCTTGCCTTCAGTTTTTCTATTTCAGCCCCATTCAACTAAGCATCCTTATTAGGATACAATCCAAAGAAGTGCTTAAATGACTGTTTAAATACAGATGGTTTAAATACTTTTCTGAACGAAACCCTTTAACTGTCAGCTCTTCAGAACAGAAAGAATGCTTTAATTTTGGCTTACATAGAATTGAAAAATCAGATAGAAGAATGTTCTTCATGGCTGCATTGGTGTCTTACTGACAGCACACACAAACCAGAAATATCTTCTCACTTCCTCTTAACATTGTGCTTTGGATTTTAAAGAAGAAGCAGACAACAGAAAACACTTACAAATCTCATCAGACAGACCATTAAGCATATGCTCAGAGAAAATACATGGAGCTGCCATTTCTGGGAAAGAATTGCAATCATTCAGCGTCAGAGTTTTCACTTGTACAACAGGAAAAGTGCTGCTCAATCCATCCTAAGAGACATTAATATGATTTGTTGCTTAGCCAGTGCTTTGAGATAGAGAGTCTTCTTTACTCCAATATTAAAATTACCAGGACCTCTTTTTTCCCCCCAAGTCTCCAAGTGTCATTCCTGGTCTCTTACTGTGGGTGGACCACCTCATCCTGACAACAGCTGAATGCAGCTTCCACCAGTGTCTGTGAGCAGCACTCCTACAGAAGAAAAAGGGGCCACCACAAAACAACTACACATGATCCAGAAGGGCTTCATGGACCCTGCAGTGCTCCCAAGCCTCCCTGCTCCTAAGAGGCAGTGTGCCCAGCTCAGCATTTTTTGAGCTAGGAGTTGCATTTTCCCTCCCTTTCCTTTCAATCATTTAATTAAATCTTTGGTGAAACAATAACAAACAACAACACCTCTCCCACGCTCCCATGTTCCATTTCCATGGCAGAAAGCAGGGCATGTTTTGCTCAGGCAGCCTCCTCTCTCCCAGTTGTGCACCAAGCGAACTGAAATCCATGGATGTGGCAAGGCCACAAGGAATATGTGCATACCGTACAGTCTTGAACACACACAGGACTCTGATTGTGGCAGCATGTTTTGTGTCATTTTAATGACGCACAGCCCTGCTAGCTTCCCCCTCCCCACCAAAGCTTTATGTAGGAGGCACAGTTATATAATAAAATTCCTGTTTCTACAGCATTTGCCCCACACCAACACAGAAATGTAGGCTTTATTATTCTTCCCAACTGGCAGACACTGAATTACAAGTGTTTTAACCCTCTTTGCACTAAACCCTCAGACTGATTTCTAACTCACAGCAGGAGAAACAGCCACCAATCATTTCTGCTTTCTCCACTTGTGAGGCTGATTCTTGGCCTTTGAGATCATTTTTATCAGCTCATAAAACACCTGCTTATTAAGGATCCAATTTATTTCCTGGGGAAACTTTTACTCACTGTGCTTGAGTTGCATCCAGGACTAATGTGCCTCAGCCTCAGGACAGAACTACTTGACCTGGTTTTACATTGTGGCTGCATTGAGAAGGATGGAGCTCATGCTGCAAAAGGGCAAAGGTACAACTGAGGGGTGCATTGGGCTGCTCTGCCAGCCACAGGGTCTCTGTAAAGCCAAGACTGCAGGTATGTGATGGATACTGAAAGGGTAACCAAGGGTAACCACCTCTGACATCTTGACCACATGCTGGCAGGACACATCTCCCCTTGCAGCAAGGAGCTGGGTTTCTAGTCACTGTTTCTGAATACCAGGGCACCAATTTGCTTTTCAGCACCCTGCTTTCTGTTACTCAGGGGTGAAAGCATTTTGGAAAAGCTGTTAAGCCAAATGTGGTCTGAAATCTCACCGAGACAAGTGAATGGCCAACACAACTTATTGGTGTCTCTTCCACCAAACCAAGGAGGGACCTGTCTGTTGTGGAAGGGTCATCCACACCCAGACAGCATAATGATGATCACCCAGAAAGAGAAGGCCTCTTACATTCCTAGATTTACTCTCTTCCAGCCAAAGCATTAAAGACACTAAGAGGAAGGTTTCTGAAGCAGGTGCTGTTAAGCTTATGTGGGAGTGTTCTGAACAGGAAAGCATTTACAGTTAATTAACAAATAACCCCTCTTGGGGTACCAGAGCTCCCACAGATGATTTGGAAACGGATCAGGTACTTGGGAATATGCACACTACTGGCACAGTCCCAAGCAAGATCATGTCTTGAAATGTCCCTCTAGAGCCTGGCACCAGTGACCAAAGCACAGCCTAGGACAGCTGGGCAAGGAAGCACATGGATGCTCAACACAGCTTCCCTCCCTAAGGCTACTTGACACACCTTCCCTCCCCATGCCACAGAGCAGAGCCTTTTGCAGCCTCCGTAGCAATGTCCTAGAGCCCCAATTCTTCCACGCCTACGAGAGTAAACGGCCAGCTGAGCTACATCACATCTGATCCTCATACTTCCAACTCTGCTCCTACAAGGTGGAGACTCCCAGAGTCTCCCTTCCCTCCACCTTTCCTCATAGTGGCAATTCTACCAGGTCAGTGACCAAGGGAAACAGGGTTTGGTCCCTCAGTGAGGTACTTCTGCAGAGAAAGTGAGCCACCAGCAGGAGCATGCCCAGGAGCAGAACCTGAATTCTGCAGGCTTCAGAGCAGCATTAAGCCCTGGCACTGAGCATCTGTGTATCATTTCCACAATTACAATTCTCAGAGGCTTTCTTACCAGCGAACACAGCTGTCACCACTTTAACTGTATTCGTTCATCAACACTGACTGACCTTCATACACAATCTCCCTGAGCAAGTATTTCCAGCTACCTGTCTATGGTTGCCTTGAAACACCCATCTGGGATACAGATACCTCTCAAGCCATTTATTCACATGGAGCTGTGAACATGATACATAATCTTTCCAATAATCTGCACTGAGTAAGGCCTGCTGAGTCACTATCTTTATTTTTCTGTAGGCATAAATTTTCACAGCCCACCATGAGTGCAGTGTAAGCAGTTCCACAGCAGTGCAGACCAAAAGAATAATCTTAACATGAAGGAACAAGGGGTGCTTTATCATCATGACCTGACTGCCTGAAAACAAGGAGGAATTGAGGATAAAACCATCTTCCCCCAGCCCTGACTGATCTGGTCAGAGTTGCTGCCTCCACCAGCTGTCCTCCAGGAGGGCTACGAGGGAGCATGATCCCTTGTTGGTTAGTCATGTCCCTGGCCATTTGTGCTGCTAGTTAATGAAGCTGTCATCTGCTTATCCTGGATTGTGTGCTATAAATAACAGTTTTGCTTTTGTCAGCAACCTAAGCTAACAAAGTTCACAGCACAGAACTCAAAAGAAATTCTGCATTCTTAAATAAAGTTATAGATGGAGTTGTAAAATCTTCTGCTCACCTCTTATCTTGATGATTTGGTTTGGTTATCTAAAAATGTTTATTTAGGGAAAGGAAACATTTTTAAAAATTAGGAAGATTAATTCTGCTCTTTCTCATTCCACCGTGTCCCTTATAAACACACATTTAAATAAAAGGTGTTGGGTTCTCCCCCCCCCCCCCCCCGAGTCATGCCACAAGAGACAGTGTGAAACTAGGGAACAAGTAGAAGAAGAAATTATGATCTGACCTTTGCCTCCAAAACAGCTTGGGAGGCATGGGGGGAGCTCAAGAAGGTTTTTCCTTCTGTGAAACTTCAGGCAGCTGCAGGAATGTATCTCTAGGAACAGGCTGGCTACATAAACTGGATAGAACAAGTTCAGAGCAGTGCTGCAGCTTGCTCCGACACCACATCAAGATGGGAGAGGGAGAGGAAGGGAGTGTTTCAGGTACAGAGGCAAGCAGGCGCTGTGGGGCTGCTGCATTGCACCCTCCACATCAGCAAGACAGTGATGGGACTTGCAGAGGAAGGGGCACAGATGCAGAAAGCAGAGTGTCACAATTTGTTTTGGTAACTGCTGCATCTCAAATCTGTGTGCTGGAGTGGTGTTTTTTTTGCTGCCAAGGCTTGGCTGTGGTCATAAAGGAGGTTGGGTAGGGCTGGGATCAGGCTGAGACATGAAGCTGTGTCCCTCAGCAAGCAGGGCTGGGATAGCAACATTTCCACTTTCTAATGATAAGTCTTATGAACTCTGGGTAACAGCAAGATCACTGTGTGGGTGGATTTATGTTGAAATTAACGTTTAATCACATACAGCACATAGTTGGTTTTCTGTCTGCTTTAACAGGGTCTGTTTCCTCCAAGGAAAGTACTTGCCTGGACTTGAACACTAATTCAGATTAAGGTAGGATGTGAAACTAAAGCACAACTGTGGATCCTGAAGAACTGCAGCTGTGGATAACCCCCTGCGGAGCAAGAACATCTTGATCGTGTTTGGTTTAGCTTAGCTAAAAGGATGACAGCGTAAGTCACACTTCTGAGTGGGTCCTGAAACCATCAATTAGCTAAATTCTTATTAACAGATGTAATTTCTGTCATGTACTGTTAATGAAGTCAGATCTTTTTTCCCTTTTGAAGCAGTATTTTAAAAAGATTTTGGTACTCTAACATTTTACTATAGCAGTTCAGATTTACTTTGCTGGGTTTGGGTTTTTTATGTGTGTGGGGGTTTTTTTTGGCTGAAGAACTTGTGAGTGCAGTTTAACCTGCTAAGAGGATGCAGTTGCTGCTCAGTTTGGCCAGGCTAAACTGAACATATGCACTGCCAATAAGCAGTGTTTCATGGCATAGAGCTCATTCTAGAACTCTAGTTTTGTACTGTCATAACTTCCACAGAGATAACACAGTTAGAAAATAGAGCAAGGTGAATCAAATCCAGCAGTTCTTAGATGGAGCCCAGTGGAATGGTTTTTCTTCTCAGTCATGCTAGAGAGACTCTAGAGCACCCCTATACAACAAGGATGCTCCAGATATGGACTTACACTGGTACTAGGGATTTTCAACTTGACTCAGATGTTTAAAACACCCTCCAGGAAGATACATTTATATTCATTCAACAGATCCCACTGATGATACAACCTCATGCACCAAGAATCTAAATAACATGTCCAAACCTATAAAAGCCAGGAGGGAGAAGGAAAGGAATACTGAGTTTCTTACAGAAGACAGGAGACATTATCTGAACTTTCTATACTGTTGGTTTTTTTAATATGGGATATGCATAGAAGAGACAAACACAGTATATTTTTATTATCTTAGCTCTTCCTAAGCTGAAAGCAAATCTAGTAGTTCAAATATTTTTTCTTTCAATTTACAAATGTTTAAGATCTGATAAAATAGTAGTTGTAAGCAATACATAGATTTTTCTTTAAAAAGGATGACAAAGTTTTCTATTGTAAATATATTTGTGTGCAAATACATTTCTCCTTCCATGGTTAAGCTACAGGAAAGAAGAAGAGAACATATGTAATTAGCACAACTTTAACAGCATAAAATAATGGGAAGCCAAATAAAAGTGCTTTAGAAATGCTGTTGGTAACCGTGTGCTCTTTCAGATTTTTTCCATGCTTTCCTTGCAGGTTAATTGCTCTCTCAGTATATTCAGAAAGCCTGGGCCAAACTCTTCCTCAATTCCACTTGGATTGATCAGGACGAATTTACCCTAGTGCTTCAAAATCACAGTTTGTTTCTTTCTCAGATAAAGCAGAATATTTATTATGAAACTGAAGAATAAGACAGAGCAGAACTAAGCACCTTGAAAAACAAAGCATCTCATTTTTCTGACTTAAATCAGGCAAAACTCCAACACAGTTGTACCTCAAGGTAGTGAGATATTTTCATGGGTTTTAAGACCCATGTTGTGTGCTTCTTTTTTTTCTGTTTCACACTTGCTATTCTTACAATTAACATCTATAAGCTCCATAAGGGAAACACGTTAGAGAAGAAAAATTTATGGCTTTTTGACCCAGTGAAGTTGTTGATTCACAGCTTCTGTAATTGCAGACACTGCACAGAGACATCCAGCTACCATGTAGGGACACTTGCTACAAAACACTAATTGGCAGGCAGTTTTGGGCTGGTGCTGTCTCCAAAACAACTTTTACTACTTATTATGACTATTTCTTTTTCAAAATAAGAAATAAGAAAATTTATTTTTCAAAATAAGGACATAGTTGACTATTTCATGTCAACTATGTTCTCTTTAAAGACCATGGTTGTCAGCTTGTTTATCTTCTCCTTTTGTCTTATTTATTTAACATGCTCTGGCTTCACTTTTTCTATAATCATAGAATCACTTAGGTTAAAAAAGATCTTTAAGATCATCTTACATAGTTGGAGTTCACTAATTTACCAGAACTGCACACATTTAAAAAGACTATAAGTATTAGAACTACCTTCCCAGTTGTGTGAAGACAACCTACGGACAGGAATGTGTTTAAAAGAAAAAAAGAAAAAAATTCAAAATAATCAAAAGCAAAACAACAAAATCCTCAAACCACTCATTAAATATTTTACAGACTTCAAAAGAACTGTTCAATTAAGACTAGAGAGGCGCCCCACACTGTTTATTTTTTTAAATTCTGCCTGATGTAAAACCAGATAATGAACAAACTTTAATTATGAAAGATAGCTATCAAGTTTTTAAGATGTGATGGTGAAATAAACATCACTTCTGAAAACTTCTTTTCCCCAAGTAATTTCTTTTCAGTGCAATGTAACATTTTTCCCTTCTACTATGAAAAGAAAATACATACGTTCAAACTCACACATAAAAAATTCTCACTGTAGGAATCATGATGATAACTAGGAAGTGAGCAGAGACACAGAGGGAACAGCAGAGAAAAGGATTTGGGGTAATGAATGCTCTCTGCTACAATGTAAACAGGTAACTCCTTGCTCTGAGGCCATATTTGCTTTTTTGGGCTAAAGTGGATATCTACACAAAATTGTGCTAGTGCTATGACAGTGGGGGCAGAGAGGAGCACGCTCTACCTCAGTGCACGTCCCCACCCCAGCAGGGCAAAGCAGGAAGGGGATTAACACCATAATGCTTCTGGCTTGGTAGAAGTACACACTAAATTCTGGCAGATCATATTTCATCACTGCTCTAGTAACAGGGCATGTATTTGCCATTTCACCTACACAGAAGCCTAAAACAGAGCAATTAAATTCTGCAGTCCCAGAGGTGGGCAGCATGTGCCCTTCCCACCTTAATAAACAGGGCATATCATGAGCATCAAAGGCCCTTCTGGAATGGGGCTGCAGTTTGTTTAAACTATCACTCCTTCAATCAGATTTACATTTCCCACACTAACCATCCCCTAGTGTACAGCCATGTGCCTTTCTGGAAAAAGGGAAGTTTGGCTTTGAAAGGCTGCTCTAAGAAATCTAAGAGAGTAGTAAAGTTACAGCAGAAGCCATGGCAACAAAGGGCTAAACTGAAGTGACTGCTCCCATAGGAAAAAAGAATAGCCTGAGAGTAGCTGTCCAATGAGGTTTGCTGCGTGAGCGTAAGGCCAGGAAGCTGCAGAACATAAAGAATTCCTGCTGTGTTTCCCCCACTGTGTCTCCTTTATATTCAAGAGTGTGCACGAAAACAGTCTCTGAATGTATTAGCTTTTCACATCTGGAGACATGGGTTCAGTTTTGCATTAGCCCACACATCTTCATTTCTTCACTAAAGAAAAAAGTGTATCCAGAGGTGTGCAGGTATCCAGGGGAACCCCACAATAAAAGGGAAAATAATGCATGTTCACTTCCAAACAGATAAAATCTGACTACAGGTTTTCAGCATCTTGCATGTTTTCTTAAGAACTACTCACAAGCTGTAAAAATCCTCTAGTTTTTGGAACAACTCTTTTGAACATGAGAATGTACAAACAAAGAGAAGTATGGATGAGTATTTAGGAGATGTAAAGTCAGCCTTAGGGCACAAAACCCCTTAACTCACAGGTACCAAAAAAGAGGAGCTCCCATATTCTCTTTCTGCCTCCTGTTTCTCACTACTCCCAACCACAAAGATTACTCTGTGTTGCACTGATCCTTGTCATATCTGCCAATGAGCCATCTTAGTATGTTAAAAGGGTACAAAGCATAGGGGGTGGGCAGCAGGAGAGCTACATGGATTTCCAGTGGTTTAGGGAGTTTTAACAAACAAAATAAACAAAAATCTCCTGGGACAGCCTAACAGTTGACAAAACAGTGAGGAAGTAGATATCAGAAGCTGGAAATTGTGTGTGCAGTGAAAGTCAGAAAGTATTTCTTCTCTTTCCAGGTTTTACAGCAAGCCATCTCTGAGCCTTTCGGAAAAGGTTTGAAACCAACAGGAAAAAGCTGCTTGCTATGCAACTGCAGAAAACTGGGCAATTGTGGGTGCAGACCAAAACTAGGAATGGGCTCAACCAGGGATTAAAACAAGTTAATAGCCTGTAGATTCCCTTTGCTGTCCTTAGAATTGTTTCTAAACATGAAGGTCTTTGGTTGAGAAATTTCCTTGGCCAATGATTATCACAAACTGAAAGGCTTAAAGGCAAGATAAAAGAAGGATCGCTCTCTGCCCTCTTGGGATCTGCTAATGGCTGCTACCAAATATCAGAAGAATAAATACAACTTGGCACAAAACCATCCCAGAAGACACTGGTTTTAACTGGTTCTGTCCCAACCAATAAGGCCAAGCCTGTTCTGTTTCCAGAACAAGGCTATTTTCCAAGCATGGATCAGAGCTGGACATAACCCCTGCTGACCTCTTCATGCAAAGTTGACTATTTCACCATTAAGCCTCTTGAAGAGGCTTTCACATGACTTTGCCACAAACACTTGAAAGTATTGTCAAATATTTATTATATGCCTGGGTTTGTCTTATCTTTGGGCACCACCAAAGTCCTTAATGCTCCAGGGGAGGTTTCCTCACACTGAGGGTTCAGCTGGACCAAGCACTTTGAAAACTCTTCTTGGAAGGTTTCCCAGTTCATCTTTGTACACTTGATTGACAACACCAATGTTGTATCTCTTTTAAGGGTTGGTAATCAAGCTGCTTCGCCTCTCTCCCAGACCATTAGTACTGTCATCATTCCATACCCCGAGATGCTCTGCTATTAACATTTTCCCACTATGACAAACCAGCCATTTCCCCTAGTACAAATTTGCAATTTTTTTGCTTCCTATTTACGATAGTTATTAAACCTCCAGTATGACTATAAGGCTCACCCCTTGATTACCAGCTTTCCCTAACAGCCTCCTCTAAGAAACGTCAACAAAAGCTTTTTAGGAGTGTAAATAAGTTACAATGTATCTAACAGTTCTCCCATTGTGCACTACCTTAACTTTGTGAAAGAATTCTAATAGAATAAACTAGAGCAAGTTTACACTTAGAGAAAGTTATGCTGGTTTCACCTCAGGTACTTTATAATGACATTGATAATGACTTTCTCAACAATTTTCTTAGGCACTTAAATGAGGGTCATGAGTTTATAATTCCCTGGATCACCCTTATCATCTGTCCTACCTCAATAAAAAGAGCACTGGCAATCTTCCAGATTCTTATTATAGCTGTAATGATAAATTAAATAACATTTATTTTGAAGTTGTTTTTTCCTAGGAGATAATTCAGCTAATACTAAAGAAACTAACTGCTGACTTAATAGATTAATGTAGTCCAAATATTAATAATATTAATACTCTCTACATTTACATATACATGTCAGTCAATCTCAAACTGCTTTAACAACAAAGCCACTATCTTTATCTCCGTTTTGAAGACCAGGAAAACGAAGCACAGACAAGGGCATTATGGGGCAAAGTTACAAGCAGAGTCCAAGTCTCATACTTGTATCATTGCGTGGTAAATCATGAGATTCAGTAAGGGCTTATTAACTATAAAAGTATCTCTACTCCTGCCAGCTCTTTACCAAAAGGTAAGATTAAGCTCACCAGGTATTCCTCTGTATAGAAGACCAGTGTAAAAAGTATTTTATATTCTAAATGTCACTTCTTAATTGTCCCTTGAGCCTCCAGAGTTATTCAGGCGCATCAGCTCTCTAGTGGATTTCTAATATAATTCTGGAAGAAAATTACTCTTTTTCTTTTTAAAATATATTTGTCCTTTTAAATTCCTTTCATTCATCTTGGCTCTAGCTTTCCTACAGAAGCATACACTTCACTACTTGCATGACTCATATCGAGCTTATTTTCCCCTCACCAACTATTGCTCTGCCCTGCATTAGTGTTTGTCTCTTCTCATTTAAATATTTTTTTCTCTCCTTATACTCCTTTATCTCCCATTACACTATAAAATTGTGTCATCATTGTGTGTGACTCTTTTATTCATATAAACATCTAATCACATTCAGTAACACCAAGCTGATGGATTCAGAGACACCCTGCGGTCATCAGTTTAAGGCAGTAAACAATTAGGTTCTTAATTTTTTTTTCAGGGCCAGATCCTCAAAATGTTCTAAAATAGAGCTGTTCAGTGCAGCCAAAGACTAGGAGAGAAATCGATCTTCCTTGTGTTAAGTCAAAGGAGTACTCCACCTTGTTTCAGGCTCTTTTTAATTAGTTTCCACAGTCTTCTTTTCTGGTAATTACAACCTGATGATTCTTTCATTCTTCTTTCCTGAAAAAAACCCTTCCTTGATGCTAGGCATCACATTAACACTAATAACTTCAGTGTACATAGTGCCTGTTATCTAAAAGAATCCCAAGGAGCTTTGGAAACCCTACACAGTCTCATTGACTGAAGCAAGTCATCCATGAACAGGAGGAGGATATGCAGCAGCTGTTTATCAACACATGGAAACATGGAGCACAATAGGATGAGTGTTGCAGATTGACAACGTAGCAAGAAGTTAGGTGAGCAAAAGAACCTGGAATTGGGTTAAACGTTACTGTTAACACCCTTGTCCTAGGAAAAGTGTAATGGGATAACTACTAATAACATTTTTCAAATTCTCGAGTAAACACTTCATCCAAAATACACAAGGTGAAATTTCAGCTCTTGCTTCAGTACTTGTGTACTGAAAGAGAAACAGGGATGGGAAGATCAACATGAAAGCTCCCATGGTGTGGCAAAAATGAGAGCTAGCTCTACAGCTAACTTCATGGTCTTCCCTGGAAAAGTTTCCAAGCAGCAATATAGAATCATGGAATCATGAAGGTTGGCAAAAACGTTTTAGATCATCAAGTTCAACCATCAAACCAGCACCCTCACCATGTTCACCATTAAACCATGCATGAAACATGAATCCCCAGAACTACATTTCAGTGGGCCCCTATCAGACAGGACTGCAGACCTGCCATGGTCCTGTGGCCAATGCACAGGATCCCAGGGCACACAGTCACTCATGAACACATTTTGGCTTACTTGGGACAACTGATCAAGTTATTTGCCCCATGGACAGCTGTGTGCCTTACAGCCAATCCTGGCTTGTAACAAGCACCCCTTTTTTAGGTTGGCAGACACCAGATTCAGTATCCCTAAGACATCAGGCTGCAAACCATAGATTCAAAAGCTACCATGAGCAGCTCTGCCACCTGTACAGCAGAAGTCAGCAGATAGCCCAGGGTGATATCTCGGCCAGTTATCCTGATGTAAGTCACCTCTACTTGTGTGTCAGACCACTAAGGTGCATAAATAATGTTGAAGTTGCTTCAAGCTGCAGATCAGCCGTAGATCAGGAGTGTGCAAGAACAGTTCTATTCTGCTCCATCCTGTACCCTTCTTAAAAGCACACATTTCACGTAAGCTATGTTTTCCCTTTATTCTTCATCATGCAGCTAACAATACCTGAGCATGGAATCAAGGCATTTAAGCTGTAGGTACCTGAGTGTTAGGCTGTGCAGGAGTGTCATGTTTTTCAGTAAAATTATCACCTTTCCCTCTCTGTCTACAATTAGTCATATTAGTGTTTCCCACCAAACAGTGACCTGCCAGTCTGGTAACTTAAAAGATGAGATGAGACAGCATTTCACAGTACAGTGCAACCACATTCTTTTATGAAGATAATTGCTGGAAGACATAAAACTAGCTGCTGAAATGGGCCAGACATTTCCTAGAAAGAAAACAGTCTTTCTCTTGAATATTTTAGAAAACTAAAACCAACCCCATTTCAAAACATTGCTTGTGGTCCTTACACACTCCTACAAGCTATGTCCTCTCATTTACAAGCTGTTCACATTAGTGGGCAGATGGAGCCATTACTGCCCTTCTGGCTGATTTTCCCAGGTCTTTAAACTCTTCTTGAGCTGCTGCACTTGTTATCACTGCTTTGATCCAGAGACTGACAGCACACTACTTACTGCTGCAGCTTTACTATCTATCCTAGAATTTTTATCCCTGCCATTTCTCTACTTTATAGGCTTTCAAGCTGAAACACTCATGCAAGGGAGCTCCTGGAATCTTTTATGTAATGCATTACCTTTCCATGGGTGAAAGCAACCTGTGTTTTCTCTGGAGTTTGTTGTGTGTCAAGCATTACAATATTCATTGCCCACACTGTGCCTCAGACATGCCCGGCCAACCTGTTCTGTCATAGCATGAGCCTCTGTCTCTTGGATTCTCTTCTCCTCAGTCTTTAAAATCTAAAAGAACAAGTTTTGGTTGTCAGTTAAAAACATTATTGAATTAACTACTTTCACCTGCTAATACTGCAAGTCAGGGTGGAAACACACTGAGGAAGCCCAGTCAAAGTCTTCCAAACTATGGCTAGTGTTGAATTGCAAGCTGTAAAAAATAATCTTCAAATTAAGGATAAATTATGTATAGACTGAAAAATAACTATTCACTAAAATAAATGCATATATTATCTATCCATTTAAGTTATTGCTACCAATGTTTTTCTTCAGATGTGAAGGAAGTATGTTATCCCCTAAGCTGGTCAGTGTGAAATGTACATTTTTAATTTGTAATTAGCAGGAATACTAAACCCTATTTCCAACTTGCAGCTAATACATCTAGCTTGTATTATTTCTCTCCTTGCAGCTTCTAATCTTAAAAAAAAAGCAGCTAGTCAATCTTAGGAAATGACATGACAGACATGACAAACGACACACATTTCAATAGGATTTAACAATAAACAACCACCTCAACAAAGAGATGCCTTCCTCCACCTCCCCACTAAAGCAGCATCAGACAAGAAACTAAGTGAGACATGTTAACAGAGAAGCACTCCAATTAACGTGTTACAGCTCCTCTAAAGCAGAGACCAAAGGCGACTGCTGCTGGGGATGCTGGGGGATGCAGAGCAGTAATTGTCACTTAAGCGCTTCACTCCCCGCCGCCCAGCTCCCTCCCAGCTGGGTTTATCTCTAGCCAATTACTGCTGTCACTTGCATTTCAACGTGTGCCATCAGGAGCCAGGGCACAGGCACCAGGCATGGTGACACACAGCAAAGTCAAGCTGTTCTTCAAGCCATTCTACACCACGTCCTTGGGGTCCAGGATCCTCCCTCCTCCCCCGACATGCCAAGCCCAACTGAGAGCTTGCAAGAGGCCACAGAGCAGTTTTCAGGAGGAAGTCACACATGGAAGACATGCTGGATACCAATGGTACACGTTTCGTTTCTGTTGCATCTCCCGATATTGCATCATCCCGAGCTGCATTTTCTACTCCAAATCCATTTGCACTGCGAAGTTGCACAACAGGCAGAGTTGGTGTACTTCAGTATGACTATTCTTTAGTACTTCACACAGAACGGTAAGGTTGGAGAGGACCACTGGAGGTCTAGTCCAACCTCCCTGCTCAAGCAGGGTCCCCTAAAATTCATGAACTCAGGATTGTTTCCAAGTGAATATTGAATTATCTCCTGAGAAGGAGACTCCATAACCTCTCTAGCAGCCTGTTCCAGTGCTTGGTCACATGCACAGTAAAGAAATTCTTCCTCATGTTCACGTGGAACTTCCCGTTCCAGTTTCAGCCTGTCACCTCTCATCCTATTGCCCAGCACCACCAATAAGAGCCTGGTCCATCCTCTTGACACACCCTCTTCAGATATTTATAGACATTGATAAGGTTCCCTCTCAGTCTTCTCCAGGTTGAACCGGCCCACTTCCCTCAGCCTGTCTTCCAGAAGAGGAATGCTCCAGCCCTATAATCACCTTCACAGCCCTTCAGGAGCTCCATTTCTCTCGTTCTAAGGACCCAAAAACTGGACACTACTCCATGTGAGGTCTCACCAGGGTGTAAGTCCAGGGCACCAGTAGTTGTACTCTTGTAGTACCCACATGTGGAAGATGCTCACTGGGGCCCACAATGCTGGATGCTTATACTTGTGCAGGTTGAAGATACTGGATTGGTCAAGGAAGAACATGCAAGGATTCTCAGCTTCTCAGCTAGGGAATGGTCACAATACATATTGGTGGTGTGCTATTACTTGACTGCACAGAGCTAGGAATGGATGCAAGAGGGTCTAGGATGAGTGTGAGGAGGCTGGAATTCCCGAGGACAACTGCTGACTGCATACTCTGTGGAGGTAAGATGAAAACACAGCACCTACAGCTGCTCACACCTACTGCTTTGCTTCCTAAACAGTGCAGCTAAGGCAATAACATGTAAAAATTCAACACTTAATGGATTGCCTTCATTGAAGGTTGAAGCCTATTTGCTAAGTATCACAGCAAAAATTTACCACCAGTTTTAGAGGTATATCAGCTCTTTAAACAATCAATTTACTTAATAGTTTTGGAGCTCAGGGATCACTCTTCCTCACTGACAGAAACGTCTGTGGTGCCTGCATTTGTCAGCCTGCTCTGTGACATCTCATCACCACACGAGGTGCAGCAGAGACCTCCGAGAGGGAAGGACCACTTCAGCTAGATCTAATTCAACATGGCCTGTCACTGAAAATAGTATTTCTTCTGACCTCTGCAGCCAAAAAGAATCAGGGGTACAGAACCATCAGTTTTATTTACTGACAAGATGCATTTCCATGGGTTTTCCCATGAAAGAATTTTAAAAAAATTCTGTGGGCAACTCAGACTGTCCACCCACTGCCCAAATGGAGTGGGATACAAATAGCCAGCAAGTGCAGAACAAATGCTACCTCCTACTTAGGAGTGTGCTAGGGAAAGGTTGTTTGTCACTGATGTTGTCACTGCAATCAGAGGCTATTAGCTCAGAGGCTATGCTAACTATCCTTAGCATATCTGAGAAGCATTTTGCTCCATGCTAACCAAGGAAAATCAGAGATCAAGTAAAACCAAAACAAAACACACTGCTTGCATTTTCTTCTTAACTAGCCACCAGAAAAGTGATGGAAGATTTGGATTTGCTGTGACACCTAGATTGCCACTTCAAGTTTAAAAGATCACCTGCATGTAAAACTCACACAGAGCTTATTTTCCCCTGCCATCACGACCTCTCTTGTTGGAAAAAAAATAAAGGATGTTTAAACAAGTAAGCTAAAGCAGCTTCTAAAAAGTAGCCAGAGATTGGACTATGGTTAATTGAAGGCCAACAGAAAAGTAATTTGCCCTTTCTTTTGTTTCTTTTTAATTGTTTTTAAATGGGTTTTTTTTTGGCTGACTGTGTATTTGAAATCCTTTGTATTAATAAGCTGATCAGTTACTGGCTCTCTATCTGCTAACCTGAGCCAAAAAACCTGCTCTTTTCTCTTTTTGTCTCCAAGCCAAAGAAATTTGTATGGGAAATAAGTCTTCTCCCTCTCCCTGCACTGAGTCACAACACAATGGTAATTTGAAAACCTTCTATTTACCACCAGGAACAAAAATGCTAAGCCAGATAGCAAAGAAAGGTTTGAAACAGAGTCTTCAGAACAAAAACTCCCACCACTACAGTCCACACGACTCCTGACTCAGGCATTCTGCCTCTGAACACCACCACGGCATAAACAGGGCTATCTTTCTGTTTCAGTTCATACTGGCTTGGCCTCATGTTGTCTTGTAATTCTGTATTATTTATGGTTTTTTCCTGCTACAAAATATAACAGCTTTTTGTTACTTGGTTTACCAGTCTGGTTCTCCAAACTCAAAATCTGCATTTATGAAGTAAATTTTTTCCACACTTTTAAAAGTGGAACAGTGATCCAGGCACTGAATATGTTAGGTGGAAAAGAAGTTCCACAGAGGGAATTTCTTAGGAGAAGTTGAATGACAGCTGGGGAAGAACGGTCTGCTGGAATCATCTGGGATGAATTCACTGACTGTTATTGCTTCTCAAAGTGACACAGCAAAGACAGTAGGTAAAGACTGAGGGGGACTCCTTAGTTCTGGGACTAATGAGAGATGACTTCCCAAATGCCCCACCTCAAGTTTATCCTGTTAATCCTGCCTTTAGCGACTGGTCCAACCAGCTCTCATCCAAAGGATCTTGGCCATGGAGGGCTCAGCTTCCCATGAGAGGGGCTGAATTAGTGCACATTTGTGGAAGCCTTTATCACTTTTTATGGAACTTTGACTAAAACCTGCTGCTGCTCCTCATTTTGCTGTCCCTGTCATACCAACTGAAGGATGTACATGCTCCCATCCTACACAGAGATGCTGCTTCCTTAACAACACACAGTATCTACACTCCATGTACTACTAGCAGGTCTGAAGCACTCTCCACATGTAATTTTCTTGAAAAATCTTAGATCTTCTCTAAAACTCATTGTTTTAGGGATCATCACCACCATCTTCACATGTCCAATACCTTTTCATACTGAATACTTAAGAGGATTATGCTATCTGAACACCAGAGAGAACCAACAAGAGACAACAATAGCTTGACTGGTAGGTTGAGACTGGGTCCTCCTAACTGTGATAGACTGGGACCTTTGGCTGAGTGGCAGTAATTATTTGGAACATTAAACTACAAAAAGCAAGACAAATTGCACTGAAATCCTGGACCACTTTCAAGTAGGACACACACTACACCGGATTCTTTTCTGCCTGCCCCACATCCCCAAGCAAATACAATGAGTCAAGCAATATGAACAAAACAGCTCTAAGATTAATAATGCATACAGTCTTCCAGAGGTTCTCAATAAGGAAAGCACAGGCAGAACTGCAACAAATAGCTACTTTTTTTTTTAACCCACAGAGGACAAAAAACTTCTTTTTTGGGACTGAGATTTAGTGTTGCATCAGAGGCAAAGCTCTCTTGTGCATGCATGCGCATAAATCATCCAAACAGCTGAGAGGGTATGCATTTCAGGTTCTCTCCTAATGGTCAGTCAGTTTAATTAACAGCAATCTTTAATTGCTACAGCAGGCAGAAGTAACCTGGCTATAATTTACATCTTGACAACAAGCCATCAGCCAGATTTCCAGAGGCAGACAGCACTCACTGATCTTGGAACTTAACTGAAGTTTGGGTGCTTGGCTTTGGAATCAGGACTGGTGATCTCTTTTGCCCTCTTTCTTCCTTTCTTTTTCTTCTTTTCTCTTCCTTTTCATCTTACGCCTTCATCCAAAACCCACTGTTGTGTGATTATATAGTAGGACAGGGACTAATGCACCAATTTCTATGCCAAGAGTGTAATTTACTAATAAAACCTTTTGAGTTTTTGTGGACCCTCTGGCTTTTGTTCTTCCTTTCGACCATGAGCATTTATGAATCTTGTGTGCTCCCTTCTCCTTAAGGGTGTGACATCACATTTTTGGTGTCATGGGCAGGATGCTGTGGTTGAAAGAGTCCATTTGGGATACCATCACTACCCCTGAGTTCTGGACAGGGCATGCTGGGAAGTGATCTATCAGTTGTTAACAGCCAGGAGGGATCCAGGCACCTGCAAGCCAAGACTGTCCAAGAAATGTCAGTGCTTGACTGCTCCCTGATTTTGGAAAAGTTGAGAGAATATAATGCCTTCCCAATTCCCATGGGCACAGAATAAGCAAATGAAAATTGGTATAATCCTGAGGTGGTGGTTAAATGCATAAATGTGGTGTTAAGAGAACAAAAGGTACAAAAGAGGAAAGGTAAAGTGATTTTATGTGTGATTTTGGGAGCGGCTTTTACTGCTGCCCAAAAGGAAAGGTATACCAACAAACAAGTAGAGGGGAAAAAAATTACTGGATGTCTGCAGGATTTGGAGAAAAGATTGCAGGACCAGTTAAATGAGAAGAGAGAAAGTAGGCTTTGGGACAAAACACTGTTCGTTGCTGAGCGTGAGCATACTAGGAGGCTTCAGGTGGAGTTTTGGGTTGCAGATGAGATATTATAGGAGCAATTGCAGGATTTAGAATTTCGACCGCTTGCAGAAACACCACTCGTAACACTGACTTTTTGTATCCAATGAAGAAGTTGGAAGACAGTAGACAGGTCTATTTTTCTGACAGAGCGAGATGTAATGTTTGCATTGTCATCTGATGATGAGGAAGTAACATTAGGACCCCTAACTAAAACTGAAACCACAGACAATGGTCAAGGTCAGCAAACTGCTACCAAAACAGTGTTGTATACAGCAGATATCAGAGTTCCAGAAAGAGTATAGCAGACTTGCGTAGAATGGAAATGTAAGGGTTGATCCCGACAACACTGAAAAGGGGAAAGATGCTTCTTTATCTTCAAGTCTCCCTGAATCTACTAGACCCCAGGGTAAAGCAGAAAAATCACACAAAAACTTACCCACCTGCCCCGCCCTCCCCCCCCCACTCAATTTTGGTTTTTTCTGGTGGTTCATTTGCCAAGAGCATTATGGTCACAAGCCAGATGAGATGGAAATCCAGCAAGTGGGAACCTATTGCATACATAGTGATGGCCCATCCATTCGAATTCCAGTAGGTTCTTGTCAACAAATAATAACATTTCTAATAGTAACTCAAATTCAGACAGCATCCCATTTGTGGGGGCAACTTGAACCAGAGGAGGGCTTCCCAAAAGGGTGGGGGAAGCAGAAACAGCAGTACAGCAAGCACTTCATGAAGTAGAAGTTGAGATTCCACCTGAGGAACTTCAAGGCCAAACTGGCCCTGACAGACCAAAGAGATCTTTACTATTCAACTCAACTACATTTAAAGAGACAGATATTCTGAATGGAGAAACAGCATTTTTGTCATCAGCCTGAGCCATTAAACAACTTGAGCCACTAAGGGGTAACCTATCCAGACAAACCCCACCAGGACTCACATTATTTTCTCATCCCAGGAATGATACTGGGAATGATGTCAGCATACCCCCACTGTAGATCAAGTTAACCATGGAAGAACTGCTTATCCTTCTTGCAGGAGCAATGATTGCCAGCATGAACCAAATTTGGTTCACACATCAACAAGCTGAACCCACAGGCTGGAGACTCTCTGTTCTTTATTTATGGTAACAATAGTACATTCTGCACCACACGTTTCTCAGCTGTGGTTGCAATTTACTATGACAGCATTTATAAAGGAAGGAGATGAAAGTAATTTACCCACTGAAATTCAAAAGGTAGCCTGAGATAATGCAGGGATAATTTGAAAGGGAATTCCATTCTTGCTGGTAACTAATTAATTTCACTTATGACTCCACCAAGAGTAAGGCCAAAATTTTTGTTCTAACAATATGCAATGCTTTGGTATATACTACATACCCAATCATTGTGTCAGGATTCAATCCCAACAGAGCTGTACTCTATTCCCTGGAGCACAGAGTAAGGGCCCAATGGAACGGATGTGTCTGCATAAGAACCCCTTGAGATTTTATTCTTGTAGATAACCTTGTTGTAGATAAAAGCAATCACCCTTATATTTGTGTCTGTAACTGTGTTGAAATCATGGGATCTGAGTTTAGTTACTGAACTTCTGTTACATCTTATCAATTGCTATGATTTAATACTGATTTAAGACCTAAACCCTACCCCTGTTAGAATGAATCTCAGCTTGATAAAGCTGCTACTGAAGCAAGTACAAGAAAACAGACAAAAGGCTGATTACTGCTCCTCAGGATGTGAAAGAAACCCAGGTGATGGAATGGGTGAAAAAAAGATGAAGAACAACATTGCTGGGACATGTCATTTGGATGGCTGCAGACAGCAATAGGAGTTTTTAACAAGGTGTTGCATCCTGTGATTGTTCTTTTAATATCAACCTTTCTGCTTTTCATTTTGATAATTGCATTGTACATCAAGTTGTGAAGGATTATAGAGAGATTACCCCTGTCCTAGGTTACAATGTAAGATGTAACCAAAAGCATGCATTCTATTATCTTCACAAGCTGTTAAAGCAGGTGGGGCAATGTTTGTTATCTCCTACCATGACTCATCCTTGATAACTCCCTCTGGGGGCTATCTCTGTTTAATGGGCAATCAAGGACCCACTGCATGACTCACAGAATTACATCAGCCTATTGTGAGATGCTCCGCCTAGGGGGAGGAGCCAAGCATTCCCACCTGGATATAATCTGAGGTTTGGAACAGCACAGGCAGCCCTTACTTATGGGATTTGTGGAGGACAAGAGCTACCATTGGACCTTCAGGTAAAGACCAGCCCCTTTTCTACTGGATCACTACTTCAACAGGACTGCTTCATGTGGACTGCTACCACCACTGTGACTAACAGGGTATCAGGTTGTATCCTGACTCTGTCAGTGTTCTTGTACTACTGCATTTATTTTAATTTTCCTATTAAATTATATTTCTGACTTGCGATCTCCCACTAGTTTGTTTTCAAGCCTAAATAGTAGAGATAGAGGGAGAAAGGGGCAGATGATTCTATAACCTTTCTCATCTTTTCCCTTTTCAAAGAATGGGACTTTTAATCAAGTCCATATTGATGTTTGTGCCACAGCGTGGTGTATAATCCCAGAAGATAAGGGGCTAATGTGAATGTCTCAAATACCAAGAGCCAGATGGCTGCAGAGCTGACCAAGGATTGTTGGTTATGACACACCATGAAAAAGAACAAGATGCGGCTGGAGAAGGGGCCATGCAGAGGTAGGGCAGTACCAGGGTAAACATCCTTGTTCTAGCTCCTGGACATAAGCACAACACAGTACTGCACAAGTGCAGGAATGAGGTTGAGAAATGGACATTGAGTGTATGCTAGGGACTGAAATGGTTCATGCCTTAAACATTGTTATGAAGTTTTGCCTGTTATAGCAAAAACTGTATAAAGAAGCTACAATCACAGAAGCCTCCCTGAAGAACTTGGACTGTGAGTCAAGCCCCCTAGATAAGATAAAGAGCACACTAGCGTTTAATCATCTCAGGTCTAGGGAGAAACAAACAAGGCCAAAGGAGAAGAATGCATCCACAAGAGAGCCAAACACGGCAGAGATTCTTCCCTTGCTAAGTTTGGTGTGGGGGAGACCACAGCCCACAGAAGCCAGGTTTACTCCCCCTGAAATGAGGTGGGGAGAAGGTTTTGGGTGTAACCTCTGGTCAGAGGCAGTGAACACCCATCCTCCCTTACACAAACCGGCCCAGCTGTGAAACCCCCAGCCCCACAGGCCACATCCACAGGATACTCATATGAGAGGCAGCTAAGGTGGTGTCATAATCCATCAAAGACTCCTATGGGCCTTGCACCACAGGACTGCATGTGATGCAACAGATCCAGAGTCTGTTGTAAGAGACAATGGCAAACTTCCCAACCCCCCCCCCCCGACCCTGAGTGATGCCTGAGTTTTCCTACCTAGCCTGCATGTATATAAACCCATCAGATTCTATGCTTTTTGGGGGGAGCCTTCACCACCAAGAAGACCAGCTGGAGACGATCAACAGAACATCACTGGGATCCACGGATGGTAATACTTTCCTTATTCTGTCTCTGTCACTCTCTTTCTTTCACCCCACTTCTTTCTCCTATTTCTTCCTCTTCCTTTTACTCTCCTTTCTCTCTCTCTCATATTTACTATTAAATAAAATTCATACTATTGTCACTGGTATATGGTCTTGTCTGCACCTTAAGTTGGGCAGAGGCATTTCTAAGAACTTTAATAACTGGATCATGACAGCGTATGGGGGGGGGCCATCAAGACTACCCAAGACCCCAAAGCCTTCCAACCCATTTCCAGTAAGGGCTAGAGGAATGGACTGCACATGGTAACTCATTTAAATAGAAAGGTATCTCCACCAAGCCCAGGCTTGGTTGGTCTGGTCCCCCACTGCCAATGTGTTCAGTTCAAGCAGTGCTTACTAAATGAAACATTTCTTCTATCTCAGTAGTTAATGAATACTAATAAATGAATGAGAGATGCCTTAATAACTCCAAATCCCATAAGCAAAGAAGTACTTCAGTGTACACTGTAAACTCTAATAAAAGAAAGTTAAGGATGTAAAGTCAAACCATGGGAAAGGATGAAAAGAGGCAATTTTTTTGCTAGCTCATACAATACTTGGCTACCAAATCTGTGAAATAGTAATAGCATCAAACACACCTTTTTAAAACTTCTGTTTCTCCCAAATGTACAGTTCATCAGAGAATGCTCCTGCTTCTCATCATCTATTTCCCTTTCCAAAAGGTACTCAGGAAAATTATTTTTTCCTAGCAAACAGAGGTCCGTAAGAACTTACAAATCAACCATATACGCTATACCAATTTGTTTTTATTACAGAAGAACAATTCCAGCACTGATATACTACTGTACTGCACTCAGTAATTTTCAAACCTGCATGCCTGAAGTTTTGCTTCCAGAAGTTCCCAGCAGTGTACTTCAGCACTTAAAAGAAGCTATTTGGATAGAAAAAGTATCCTCCACTTTAGAAGTGGGGAGAGGCAACCAAGTCCAGCATTCTTTTCTCTTGCCTCAACAAACAGGCATCACTACACCCATCCCAATGCACTGCAAAGAGAATATGTTAGGTTCTGGACTGATTATTTTACTGCCTCACAGATTACATTCACTTCTCCAGGAAGCTACTTCTCTTCCCATTAAGGCTCTTCATAGCCTCTCTTTGTCTCTTCCAAATCACATTTAGACTTCCACCTCTGATCAGCCCATGGTGGACACTGACCCCTCTCTACTTTTTAAACTGTCAAACAAATCTCTTCATGCTCTCCATAAACTCTCATAATTGCCCAAATTCCTCCAGTGTTGGGATGGAGAACGTACTGAAAGACCATTGCTATCACGTTGATTAATATCCAGCCACAGCCACTTTGTTTTCTGCCTGCTGTCCATCTGGGATGTGTTCTTATACCTGGAACACAACCGTCTTTTAGTATAGCACCTGACACAAGAGAGCCGTGGGCTTTGGCTAAGCTCTTGATACTCTGGTATACAAGAAAGTAAGAGCATCAGCAACAGGGAAACTGCAGGAAGGTTTAATAGATTTGACCACTTACAACACTAACCCATAGGAGCACATACCAGTCCCTTTACATGTGCTGACCTCCATCAAAAATAGTTGCACGAAAGCTTTGTAAATCACCACTATCATCATCACCTCCTCTGCTACTTGGGAAGTGGCTTTTTTACCTTTCTTTTCTTTAGGGACAGGATGAGAGGACGCAGTCTTAACCTGCACCAGGGGAGGTTTAGGTTGGATGTTAGGAAGAATTTATTCACAGAAAGGGTGAACATTGGAATGGACTGCCCAGGGAGGTGGTGGAATCAGTCCCTGGAGGTGTTTAAGGAAGGACTGGATATGGCACTTAGAGCCATGGTCTGGTTGACAAGGTGGTGTTAGGTCATAGGTTGGATTCGATGATCTCAGAGGTCTTTTCCAATCTAATTGATTCTGTGATTCTTCCATTACTGCTAGAAGGAATCAAAAAACCCTCTGTTGCTGAAGTTCTTTACCCTGGCCCCTGAGGGCAGGCATGTTTTCTTCTTCAGCATATTTACTATTGCCTCTACTGTGCAAGGGGATTTCCAGGCAGACAGAAAGGAAGAGTTGCTCTCACTGGCACATAGTAATCTAAAGGCATGTGGAGTACCCATCAAACTGGCATGACAATCATGGCCTGATACAGCCCAGGCTTTGGGATGTGCTCTCAAAGAGAGTTGAAACTCTGAGACACAGAATGTCTGTCAGTCCTGAGAATGGACTATGTAACTACTCCACTTTCACTGCAATTTTTACCCATCTTAAAGCCAGGATAAATCACCACAGCTACAGCTTCTTGGTAACATGTGAAAAGTTTTGGCTTTCCTCTGCCTGGTCCAGGGCACATGCTGATCAGCCAAATGATGCTCATGTAAAAGTACGAGCTCTGGTCCCCTTTGTTTTATGCCACAGCTGCACTCAAACTGACAGCGTGTCAGTGTTAGCATCACTGGCAGAACAAAGGAGACAAAGGCTGACACAGGAGAGGGAAACTTTGTTAGGCTCCTAAAGAGCAGCAATATTTAAAAAAAAAAAAAAAAAAAAAAAAAAAAAAAAAAAAAGCAAACTAGGAAAAGGACACACCTGGACCAGCAATTTTTAAAGGAGGAAGCTCTACCCATCTGCCATGTGTGGAGGGCTCACCATTCATAAACCCTGCCTTTTCTTACCGTTTTGTGCAAGAGAGCATGGATTTGGTGAACAGAGACAGATCCAGAGGGCTGCTTCTTATGCCCCTACAGCCCTAGCAATGCCTGCACTGCCTTATCTCTTTGTAAACAAGCTAAACCATGCCGGGCTAAGTGCGCAGGAAAGCACACTAACCACTAGTGGATTTAAGCTCTTGGCAGTAGACACAGCCACTTGGTTTAAGTGGCACGTGTCTCAGTATTAAGGCTCATGCTAAGCAGTTGCAAATGGATGTGGCAGGCACGCTCCAATCCGCACTGAGTTTAATGCAGGAAATTGTGTGTGCTCCAATACTGTAACATAGGAAATCTGAGAGCTAAAAATGCACCCTGGGGAATTAAATCTCTGCTCTTCTCCCCCATTTCCAACTCAGGAGCGCCCAGAGTGGCCTTTGTATAGCCTCACCTCTAAACATACCCTGATCTGCCCTTATTTCCAGTACTACCTAACACACAAGGGACATTTGCAGGGAGACAAAAGGCTGTATCTTCATTATCTTCATCCCAAGCAGTTCACAAACTAAGGATATGCAGAGGGGACTGATGTGCCACTTCAGTCTCTCCCTTTGCACAACTTCAGAGCCCAAACTTCCTTCTACTCATCTGATTAAAAGAAGTACATTGCTGCATTTATTTGTTAGTGCAGCAAGAGACATCCCTGTCAGCAGCACTGAAGCTGTGCAAGAGACTCTTGCAGATGCCATTGTTCTTAGACATAGGATTTCATTACATTAAGCCAGCCCACTGAGAGATATGTTGGAAAGGGGGGGACAGGAAGGAGGGGGAGGGAGGAAAGGGGAGGGAGCCTTTAACAGAGAGGGGAAAAGAAACCCTCAGAGGTCCAAAATAAATGATTCTTGATTCACAGGGAGGCAGGAACACAGCTCACACCCAAACAGAGACACTCCTCTATGGCAGACAAGCATCCTGATGATTGTTGGCTTTGTTGTTACAACAGGAAACTCCCCCGCCCCGCTCTGCAGCGCTGGATTCTTGGAGGCACCTACCAAGTACTTGCGTTTTGCTGCTCCCTTTTCTGCAGGAGCGGGAGGAGCTGCTGGAACGCGCGGCACAGCAGCTGAAATGGGAAACATCTCGGGGATACAGCATCTTTCAACTCACCCAACAAATAATCTGCTCTAATTCAAATGGCTGACAGTGAACAAGATATTACAAAAACATATTTCCTGTGGGTTAGCACAGCAAACAGCATAGTACAAAACTCATGATATGCCACCATATGGCTTCTGCCATATTATTTTTGCTAATAATGTAGAACAACATCCACTGTGGTAGCTGCAATGACCACAATGCCAGTACAGCCTGTTTGTGCCAGGACTAAAGTGGTTTCTTATTAATTATTTAGGTACAGCATTGTATTTAAAAAACCTTGAGGATGGAATAATAGTATTCTTGTTTATTTTTCACCCAGAGTATGATTAAACTGTTCAAAAGTCAGAAGTCCCAATTTTTCAGCAAAACTGGGATGAGAAAACATTGCTTACCGTCAAAACAGAAAGCATGATATCAGCAACCTAGTAAAAATACCTATTAAATGGCATGGGTTTACAGCAAGCAATAGCTGCAGCCACTATTCTGAGCTGTAAAGATGAGACAGAACCAGAGAGCTCTGTCCTGCTGTGATGAACTGCAAACTTAATCAGGATCCATACTGGCTTGAAATATGTAATCTGTATTGTCCATTTCCCTCCTCCTCTCTGTGTGCGTACAGATGGTCAAAACCTTACAGCTAACCCTGAGCAATGGATAATGAGGTAATAGCACTTCCCAGCCTCTGTGGTTACTTCCAAATTAACATCCAAACTGTGTTATGCAATTCACAACACCAGAAACAAGAGTCTAGTTCACCAGTCAGACCAACTTGTTAGTCAGAAAATGGTTAGAGCAGCTACATTTCTGCACCTATTTTTGCTCTTTAAAATTGTGTATGGCTACTGTAAACATACACATCAAACCATCTCTATGTTCCAGCTTCAAGAGAAAAAGAACAACAACAACAACAAAAAAACACTGAAAAAAAAATAACCCCCTCCTACCCAGACTTGTCCTGAATACTAATGCTAAAACTATTACAAAATGCTAATTTGGTACCAACAACCTATGATTAAAAAAACAATGAAGCACCTCAAGCACATGAATTAAGGCATCGTCTTAAACATGGTCTTTTCATCTTAAGCTAGAAAACCCTTATATATACACACATCTGGGCCTTTTCTTGCTCTCAATGATCTCAAAGCTATATTAAAGATGTAAATCTTTATGTACGCTAGTCTAATGCATCTGGGGTCTGAATGAAAGCTAAAGACACCACAGTACTTTTAAAGACAACCACAAATGAAGCCAAAATCTCAGCTAAGATTATTTTCTGTCAGTAAACACCCCCTGAAGGCAATTCTCATGGATTACTGGGATGCCTATTGAGTTACTTGAGTACCATTACCTAACATCCAGTATTTGGTATAGAACATCACTACACGGTTTCATACTTAACATACTTAAGCAGTTAGTGGCAAAGATGCACTTTCACAACACTTCTGAGGCAAGAGTCTCAAAGTTTTAGTAACACTAATAATTCATCTTTACAGTTTTTGTTTCCTCTCCAGTTTAAGGCATAGGAAAGGCTGATTTCCTTCTCCATGCTGCACTGTTCACCAACAGCAAATCTTGAAATGGAAACCTCAGTGCTCAATTTATTTTCATGTGTTCTAACCATCTGACACTACTCCCTCATTACTATACCAATCTTTCTTGCTCAGTTCTTGCATTTGTGCATAGTATCTAACTTACCTAATGCCTTCCATCAATAAAGTGAAAAAGCAGGCAACCCCCCCAAAATTCTTGCAAACATACTGGCCATTTAAGAGAAGGAAGAAGAGATTGCTTGGCCAGGACCAACTGTTAAACTGCAGGACCTTTCCCACCCCACCCTTCACTTTTTGTCTAAAACACTGAAATGTTTAGAACAAGGATAAAGACCTAACCTTGGTCAAAACTTGGTCCAAAAATGGCAAAAAAACCAGAGAGATGAAAAATAGAACGAATCCAGAAGCTCCTCCACTCTCACCTAGATCAAAACTTCCCTTTATACAATATATCTTTACCAGACAGATTGTATAAAGGTTTTAATTTTGCCAATGCATTATAAATATTAAATAACTCCTACATCAATCTTATCCTTGACAGATCCATAAGTAAATATTTGAGTCCAGTTAAATGCTCTGTAGGGAACTTTGATGAAAATAAAAGTTCCTCCTACTAGCAATAAAAACATTTGTATCATCTACAAACCCAGAAATACATCAAACCAAAACATGTAACGCTGGGTTCTGGAGTGCAGAGAAGCTGAATACCAGGTTAGAAAGAACTAAGGCAGGAAGTTAAAAAAAAAATATATATTTTTCTATTTAAAATTTTAGCCACATCAGATTGATCATAACCTTCAACTGATAAAACATTTACATTGTTTGGCTGATGTTCTTCAATTCACAATTGCATGCAATTAACAATTACAAGGGTGCAATTAAAACTTGAAAGAGGTAAGCAAATCTCCCATAGGCTCTCCCAGTAGACAAAGTAGTATTTCCACTTCAGATCAAAGTAAATTACAAAACCCAACTAAATTCGCATCGACAAAGCACTGCAGGAAACAAACATCTCACATTTGACAAAAATAGAAGTTAATTTTTTCACCATCACTTTCACTATTCTCTTTGCAAAGAGTTTGTCTCCATTAGAGAGGGAAGATGGTTCAACGGCTAGTACAAGGCAAGAGAGACTTGCCAAAATGACACAGATTAATTTTAGGGTCAGGAACTACTGTAAATCTCAGCAGTTTGAAAGGTACCGTCAGCTGGAAAGGGGAGGGGATGAGAGTCAGAATCTATTTGAAACTTCACAGAATATAGGCCACAAAACCATGAGAAAGAACAGCTCTGGAAAAAAAAATATAGCAAATCTAACAAACATTTCTATAAGATGCCTCAACTTTGAGGTGCTATTTCACAATTTAAGATTTTTTAACATCTCTAAATCTGGACAACTTTCTATTAGCAACTCTGAGGTACAGTAGTGAATCATCATCTTTTCCTCAGTTACTATTGGGTTCTAGAGCCTGCTTCAGCTGTCAGCTAGAAGTATTTGCCATTCTTCCCATTTCTTTTCCAACTTAGCCTAACACCACCATAATTTTGACTTTGAGAAAGCAGCAAAGACATAATAATGATGTATATTTGTATATATTTTTCCCCTTTAAAACTGATTTTTCTCATACGAAGGCATAAACAATCTAAAGAAGCATCTCTAAAGAGCCATCCACAGCTTTCACAAAAAGCTGCTTTTAAAGCTGTCTAGCTCTCTTCCACCTGATCCTATAAACACTGCTGGCAATTTTCCCCCCATGCCTCTAACATATTTTCACTTAGCACCAGTTTGATGTATAAGATCTGACAAGCTAGGCAGTTATAGGCCACCTGCATCACTGTCACCATGACAACAGTGAAAGACAATCCATGATCCCATGCCCTGGTCACACGTTTCAATACAGCTTATCTGTCCAAAGCCACTGAGTCTAATGGAAAAGAGTAATTACAATCTTCCACTCATTGTCAAAATTCTCACCATATAATGCTCTTCAAAATTATTTTATTCCTCTCACATGGCTGCTTTGCAAAAAAAAAAAAAAAAAAACAGAAAAAAGAAAAGAAAAAATAAAAAATAAAAGAAACCTCAAAAGAAACCTTAAGTGGGTTTGGAAGGGAGTGAAAGAGTGAAAAGCAAGTCTGTGCCTGATAGAAAAATGCAGCAGTGTGAGCAAACTGGCTCTTTGCAGTGCTGAAGGACTAATCAGAAGCAGGGGAATGTACCAACCACTAAGAGGGATAAATGAAAATTTCTCTTATATTCGTAGAGCATCACTTGAGATCCTTTTAGTTTTGCACTGAAGGTGAAGAGAGGATATTAGTTTCCCTCTTTTCCCCTCCCCTTCCTGGAAAACTTCTTCCAAGCACTATGCTGCACTGAGCAGCAGCAGCAGCAGCAGCCTCAGCAAGCAGCATGGCTCTTCAGATGACCATGTCACTAAAGAGAGATGGAACCCTGTGTCTGAGACAGCAGAACAGCAGCTCCTCCTCTCCACCCTCTATAATAGACTACCCCTTCATTTTTTATTTTTAAAGCAGAACTGCAGGGCAAAGCTTCAGAATTTTACCCTTTCTGATCCCTGACCCTAAAGGATCACTGCATTCCCTCCATCCCTGGCAGAAAATGCCAAAATGTTATTCCTTTGTCTATGGCCACAGCCATAATTAGGATGGAGATCAGGGTAAAATGATATACAGTTTGCACCTGTAAAACAGGGACATGACTTCCCTGCCTTGTAGGGAACTGAGAGGACAGAGGGAACCCAGCCATGACACAGACCAGCAGCACCTATTTTAAACTATGGCAAATGTTGGACAGCGAGTACCTGGACTCTCATCCTGAAGTAGATACAAATACAACACCTTCTGGCACAGAATTTCGTGCTGGAGGATCAGGACATATCCACAATAAATGAGAAGCTTTGTTTTCTGCTTGATACGCCTTGTCCCAATCCTTCTCCTCCAAGCACCTTCATGCAAATCAGTCAGCACATCAAAGCTCCAATTTATTAGGCATGTAATAAATACTCCTTGAATTAGTAAAAGGTGATAAATCAGGAACAGACAGACAAAAAGATACAGTAATTTATTAAAATGTTTCATCCACCCATGTCCAAACCACACTAGTAAATAAAATGTCAGATGATTGCCCATTTTAGAGACATATTTTTAGTTGGATGTTTTAGGCCACAGCATTGGCACCAGGAAATGAAAGCTTCATTCACAGTACATTACTTGCATTTGCCATACAGAGTTATCCTGGCTCAGCTGACACAGTAACCCCACTGTAGCTCGGGCCCAAGAGTCCTGACTCTCAACTCCCAAACCACAAGGTAAATAAAAAGTCAGTCTTTTTTGGTCTGTACTTACAAGAACACAAACAGGGCTGAGGACCCTCAGTCCTGATGTAGTTCAAACACACATTTGAAACAACCTTCAGCATTCATGGCAGAATTACTTTAAAGAGAAGCAACGCTGTGATTTAATGACCACCTTTTTACATGTTAGCCAAATAAGATGTTACAAACAACAAAGGTTAATAGCATCTTTAAGTTTCTGTAAAGCTGCGACTCCCTCCCAAAACCCGGTACAAACCTAGTGCCTGCACCACAGAAACACAGCCAGGGCTATGGCTGTGCACCACAGACAGCCAAGGCTGCCCAAGGGGGCACAGGGATGCGTTCGGAGTGGCAGCAGCCATGGCTTGGCATGGGCTCTGCCTACACAGCAGATCCCATAGAGCATCAGTCGGAAAATCTCTACTGATGACAAGTAGGTGAAACCCTGCTTTCACCTGGTGTTTTTAAGGGAGAGGTCAGATTTTTCAGCTGGGGTAAAGCAGGCACCCCGGCAGATCTGTGTGGCTTTATACCAGTCGAGCAACGAGTCCAGGGCTCCCCCGTGCAGAGTGCCCCCAACTCCTTCCTGCCTTCTGGCACTGGTTCAGCACCATCGCAAAGGGAAGGGTGCCACCTACAGCACTGCGCACAGCGCTTCCTCCAGCACCATGGCTTGCCTTGGACGTCTCCCAGTGAAGAATTAATCAGGGTCAGCCCCCTAAAATGGAGGCTTGGTGACTCTTCCATGACAGAGATAGGCAACGTCCTCAAACTGGTTTCTTATTTTAGGAATGCAGAGGTAGAGTGTCACAAATAGATTCTTTGTCTTAACTTCTTTGATGCCTTACTGCTGCAGTGTGACTATTTCCTCTTCTGCTATACCTGCATGCCAGTACTATCAAAACTTCTCCACTAACTTCTATCTTATTCTGTTAAGATATCTTAGAGTGTCAAACATCATTTACTTCAGAATTTCTTCAAAGAAGATTTGGTTCCTGCCCCCTCACATTTATGTGCTTAATTCCTTTTTCTCTCCTTTCCATGGGAAAGATCAATTCCAGTAACATATTTTCAGTCTTGTACAAGCTACGTCTTTTGGAGTTCCTCTGTGTGCAACACCCAACCTCTAGAAAGGTATTAGAGTTGAGGTGCTTCTTTCTCTTTTTAATCTTACTAAACCACTATTAATTCATACAGGGGATGCATAACCAACAAGTAGAGTCTGCAAACCGATTCTTGCTGTTATGGAAGAGTGCTGGCTCTATTCGTCAGTGCTAATCTGAGATAAATGTCCCTGTGCAGAATACATGACACACACACTGTCCAGAAGGAAGACAAGCTGAATTAGTCTGACAGAGCCCAGCTGCCACTGTAGATGGAACAGTCAGAAAATGAACAGGTATCCAAAGCCACTGCAAGAACTAAAAGTATAATCTTGTAAATCAGAATAACAGTTTAGATAAATATGAGGATTAGGTTCTCCTCTTTTCTTCATGCTCTGGTTTTTATTATGCAAGAATCTTTCTAATTATTACAAATTTGCAATGAAAAGCAAGCTCTGGTCAGAGTGTTGAGACTCTACCAAGGCAGGAAAGAGCAAAAATTAGAATTAATAACTCCTTAATAGACTGTTTCATTCATAACTGCCCAAGTGTTCTCCCTGCTTGGGGTGACTTCAAGAATGACCCTGGGAAGCCAAAGGCCACAACAGCATGCTTTACTGAACTTGATGTGGTCAGAAGGCATCTTGTCTAGCAAATTCTGGATAGCATGAGGTGAAATGTGCCAGTAAGTGCCTCTCCATGTCCAGGTGCCTCTGCCTGGGGACAGGCACAAAGCAGCCACAGGGAACAGCCACAGACCACCACCACACAGGATCTTTGTTGACACTGCATACAACTAGTCTGGAGTGAAAAATTGTACTGGAAACAGGCCAGAGAAATGTCACAGGTCTACCTTTGCACTAATCCAGCCAGTTTAGGTGTTGTGTGTCTCTGGTGCAGTTCAGCTACCAGAGGAATAGCAGCTGGGAAGCTCCTTCACCAGCATCCCTGTCTTCCACATACCCACCATCCAAATACTGGCCTTCTCCATGGTGATGGCATCTTTTTCTCCCCAAGCCTCCCTCACATCTACAGTTGCTGCAAGGACGTCAGTCCTTATCATGTGTGGCATGGGGAACAAGACAGGATACACTGCTTTTGCCAGGATCTTGTGCACGCACACAGAAGACTTTACACTGTGGCTTCCTGGCAACAAGCCAGCTGGAAAAAGCCAGATGGAGAAGCGAGTCTGGTGGCCTGATAGCAGAAACTCAGCGCAAAAATATAAAGGTAAAAATCCAAGTGCTCAATATCAGAACTCTGCTGAGCTGAGGCATTTGGTCTGTTAATACTCTTACTCCTCTGGCTAAGAGCCATCAAAGACCTTGAACCTACCTGGAAACCGCAACGACCCAAAGAGTCTTCAGCATTCAGAAGGGCAAAATCCTACCACTGATATGGGTCAGAAAATCTGAGATATAGTCTCCTCTATCTGAATTTATATATATATATTTATATATAATATTTATAGCTATTTATAGATAAATAAAGACTACTGGAAGCCAAAATGTAACGAGCACAACAGGCAGCAGAAGAAAACCCCAAACAACTAAACAGAACCACAAACAGAAATGTGAATCACACTTAAAAGTGAGAGGAAGCATCAAACACCAAAAACAGTGACCACAGAGATGTGTACCCATGCATCATGTGCTTCCACATCTATCACACATCTCCTCCAAAAGTAGAGGTGCCTTCTGTAGGCCAGTGCTGCAGCTGGCAGCATGCTGAAGTGGTGAGGTGTAATACTCAATACCTGCTCTGTCAGCTGAGGTGCTTTTAGACGGACACACCAGATACAGATGTTCCTGCACATATAGTACTTCCATTCAGTGACTGCTTCTATATTTATGAGCCACCACATTCACAAACAAGTCATATGTTCAACTGGACATGTCAGACACCTCCAGCTTCATTGTCACTGCACGTGTTAGTATCTAACTGCATTTTTGTTCTGGTATGTATTTATTTATCCTTGCAGGCTTAATTTATTCACATTTAATTTTCATACAGATGCAGTAGACGCAGGATCCTGCACTCATAACAACAGCTGTCGGTTAAGCTTTGCAACAGCCTAAAGACATGCCTAACTTGTGTTGTCTAAGACCTATTGCTTAGCACTTTTTTCCTCCCTATGTTTAAAATCTTGCCTTCCAGGTTCTTTTGAGTTTCAAAATCCCACCTGAAGTCTAAGGATGGTGCAGACTTGCCAGCCGGATGCAATAAGAAGAATGTAACTAATCTCACCAATACCTTCCTAGTTTACTTCACAACAAGCAAACGCTTTTCACAGTACTGACCTCCTGCTGGAGCCAAGAAACTCAGCTACTTCAATGTGAACTGCTGTAATACAGCTTCACTTGTAGTTGACTGATAGATACAGACTCACAGGAGTGAAATCCCCTTTCACTACTTCTTTCTCAAATGTGTGAGGATGGTTTTGCTAATGGAAAAATTGTATTCATTTAACTACTGTTTTGTAGAACTAGTACAGAATCTGGTAAGCATCCAACCCATGTAACTCTGAATCAGTGTTCTTCAGGAATAAACACAAGAAATCCCCTACCAGATCTTCCCCTTCCTGAAAGACAAAATCTGCCACAAAAAAATCACAGCATTTCTCCCTTAGTATTATTCCCCTACCTCCCTACAGCAGATACAGACTAATCCTAAAGAATATGTGCAGCAGAGAAAGATTAATAAAAACATTTCCTTTTCTATGATGTAACAATTAAGAGATTTTCCAGATGAAAACAGAAAATATGTCATGAATGAAAATTCCCATATGTCAACAAGTAAACTAATATTAGTTGCAAAGAAAGCCACAAATTACAACCACCTCTCTTAAGTGAAGCCTGACTAAAGGGAAACACCTACAACGTGAACCTGGATGCCTTTGCTAATGAGTAATGAGAGGTGTTAAATTACAGGCTGCCACAGGCACTTCCCCTGAAAAAACCCAGCATTTAGGGAAGGTGAGGACTTGCACAACAAGCAACTAACTATGGGGAAACTGAGAGAAACTTTTCGGTAACTCCAAACTCATCTTGAAATGCACACTGTAGTTTTAGTGAGCCACAACGGTAAAACTATGACCATACTTAATGAACAGTTGGACACTATTGATATCACTGCCATTTCCACCACATCTCTCCTCATCATGCCCTTTTAATGAGTTTTCATATTTCTCATTAACATTTATTATAATAAACCCTACACCCACCTACAGGTGTGCATACTGAATCTAATCTGTCTGGAACGCATGGTACTTATCCATACACTCTGTTCCAGGCTCTTGCAGTCCTCAGGATTATCTGAGAGTTACTCTGCCTGCCAGTATCTACAAAAAAATGTTACATTTAACTGAAGTTTCAAGCTGCAGGAAAAGTGTTTTCTAGAAAATAGTGCAGTAATTTCTCACCAAAAGGAAAGGTGGGGGGAAAGGTAGTGACTTCAGTACTGTTTCTCAGTTATAGCAATTAAAGAAGAATAATCAGTATTAGAGTACAGATTATTTACTCCAGCATAACTGAGAGCCTGGTCTGAATTTCACAGAATGGTTCAAAGATTTTATCTATTGTGAACACCAATCAGATTTGGGCCAAGCATTCCAGATATCGTTAAATAGAGAAATAAACTCTGCAGGTATTTACTGATTAACAACTGTGATGCATGGTAGATAATTTCTACTCTTGTGCCACTTCATTAGGTATCCATTTTTGTTCCTACAACATAACCAGATGACTAATTTTTCAAGACTTCATTATATACAGAACTTTAGTGCCAAGTGTGTCTGTAAAGAAGTGATACAGGTGTACTTGTCTACATTCTAACACAAATGTAACTGGGAAAAGCAGATCAAGCCACATAAATGTTTCTACATTACTTTTTTCCATGTAATTGTTTTCCCATTTTTCCCACAGTCCAATTTTTGAAAATCTATTTTTAGTCTATCAGAATTTAATCTTTTTCCATCGTCAGAAAGGAAAGGCTGGTCACAGTTGAGATTTGCTAATGTTTTCCTAATCACAGAATCTGTAAGGGAAGAAAAGTATGCAAATATATTTTATCACCCTGCACTCAATATCTAACTTCAAAGAACAAAAGAGAAGAGAGTTCTCCCTTACATGCATACCTACAAATAAAGAAAAGATCACAAGATTTGACCAGCCTCCAGCTAAGCACTTTCCAATATGGTCAACCAGGTTACAGTTGGTAAACTACACTTAAATTGTTCCTGAGATACACAGGATGTAATTTGCTACATTTACTGGATTTACTAGATCTGTATGGACTGCTGAATTGGCAACAATATCAATTATATTTTCAATAGGTAAACATAGACTTACATTAGCATTTTTGGCAAAACTACATGTCATTATATATATATATACACACACAGAGTGTCTTTAAACTAACTGCTCATTTCAGTCACTTGTAAAAACGACCTCAAAATTTGTTTCTTGAATTTACCCGTCTCCATGATGAAGGAAACTTACTGACTGAAACCACAGTGAACCATGCTGCCTATTCCCTCTAATCAGTGATGCATCCCAGATGTGCCAGATACTTCCCAAATATAGTCACAGCCTTCTTGTTCCAAGGAATTACCAGGACAGGTTAAAACCTCCAACCCTCCTCTTCACTTTCTACTGTGGGAAGATCTGTACAATCAGAAAAGTAAAACATCTGCCAAAAAAGTTCCCTCTTTTAATCCCCACATAAATCCATTTCCTCAAGAAATTTTACTATCCAGCATGCTCATATTTCCCACCCATATACTTCTAAGGATAAAGACCTATCAGGATCAGGTCTCCAGCAAATCCAACACAGACTTAAAACTCACTGGTGATGGAAACGTCCCAGTCTGCACTGATTTTATTGCAATCTATACACTAAATAATGCTGAGGAGGAGAGTATACAAAAAGACTCATTCCAGCCAGCCAGGCTAACAGAACAGTACAGATTGGACACTTGAACTCACCTCTACTACTACTTCAAACTTTATGGATTACATTTGACTCCTTCCCCTCGAAGAACAGGGAAACAAGCCATTTAACAATCAACACTGAAACTGAGACTCTGGAGATGATATCAGCATTCCACAACCCTCAAGCCCATGTCCTAATTAAATGTCGTGGTGTGAAATGTGGTGTCCTACTCTTCAATTTAAACACAAATATACCTTTTGTCACAATGTTTGCTCACTAGTTTTTCAACAGGGAGAGGGGTTGGTGGTGTGCTCTTCAAAACCCTCCACCAAAGCAACTCTGCACTTCTAACACCTACTAAATCAACGGACCCCTAGTTCACTACTAAATTTCTCTAAAACTTCTGTGGTTTACTTGAACACTTTGTCCTTTTATGTTTTTGACACTCAAAATGACAAATTATTCCAAAATGCCAGCTGGCAAATCAAAAAAACCTTCCCATTATGATATATCATAAACCATAACTAACTTAAGTAAATAAAAGTAATCAATTTACCCTAGTGAGTAGAATAGTGCATTTATGAGATCTGCTTGGTCTGCAGACCACAAGACACCTTTACCATCTGGCAGCTGAGCACAGATAAAGCCCATCTGATCTAGAGACTGGGGTAGAAAAAGTGCCATTTTCCCCTGTGATTTTAAGTTAAAGAGATAGGGAGGGCCAGAGTCTGATGTGCCTAGCTAAGAAAGAGAAAAAAAAACTCATCAAGATCTCACTGAATTTTAGCCCAGGAAAAAACAAATAGAACTGAAAATACATAAAAGAAATTAACTGTATATAAACAAGTTTCATTATGATACAAAATATTTACTGGTCATGAACATCTGTAGAAATTATACATTTGTGCTGCATTATCATCTAAATTACACTGTTAAACTACTCAACCCCTTCCTTATTCTGATATAAGCATTAAAAAGCACACACAAAGGAAGATGTTTGAACTGATGAGCACAGCAAAGGAAGTGCAAATAGGTATCAGTCAAACAGTGTAAGCAACTTAAAACTGGAGGATGGAATAAGTGTAGTGCTAAATGGCAAAGGACCTCAGTCCCAGCACATTCCCACTTCATTTGAAGGCAGAATGGTTGATATAAATCAAAGTGATTTAAATTGCTGAATTTAAACAGGATTTAAAGTATCAAGCAGAAAATCCTGATATGAACAAATCAGTTTGGGAGCATGGTTGGATTTGCACTAGTTTTTCTAAGGAAGGGTCAATTCTTACTGATTGGTAACTATTAAAGTGTGTTACTTGGCAACTCCATATGTCCTTTGCATGAACACACAAACCACTCTGCATTAATATACCAAAATACTGTTTTCTAATTAATTTTTTAAAATACCTTCAGTGCACCTGTTATGTAAAAATAAAAGTTTATCAAACTGTTTTTTTTCTGTATTTACAAATATTTAAAGATTAGTAGATAGATACCTTGGCTTTCACCTTCTGGGAAGCAGAAATCTCCTCCAGCTGTCCTCACACTCAGCTTTCAGCCTTAAATAAACTAATTGAATCTAGTAAACTGATGAAGACACCACGTCAGTATTAGCATAGAAGGCTTCTATTGCCTTGTTTAGAATTTCAAGACCCCCTTGTTCCAGAATATTTCTTAAATATCAACCTTTGCAGGTTCAATTTCCTTCAAAATTTCAGTATAAATATGGTGCTCAGTTGCCTTTTTTAATGGTTGGATTATTTTAACAGGTGACAGTAAGTTTAAGCATAAGCTATCCTATTTTCACATCTGATTTGTATTTTGAAAACTAATTGTAACTTTACTAATAAAACTCATAAATCTGAATTAAGAACTAGGTGAAATTCAGTGTTTCAGGTGGGGAGAGTGTGTGTGTGTGTGTATGTTAAAAAAGGGGAAAAAAATCAAATTATACTCCAAACAAGGGCCTGAGCAGAGAAACTGAAATAAACACCTATGACAAATGACTCATGAAAGAATAACTGCAGCTGACGTGTGAAAAAAAAAAAATCACCCTCATCCATCAGTTTAACCTGGTCAATTTTGAATAATCTTTTTGGAACATAGACTGCAAGTAACCAGAGGACAATAGCACAAGGTTGGATGGGGCTTTGAGCAACTTGGTCTAGTGGAAAGTTTCCTTGTCAATGGCAAGGGGGCTGGAAGTAAATGATCTTTAAGATCCCTTCCAACCCATTCTATGGCTCTATAACCACCTCAAAACCCGTGAGAAGAAGAGTTCTTTATGGACCTGAGGAAAAGGAGCATTAGGATATGATATTCTAAATATCTAGATCTTGTTTCAAAATTTCTTGTCTTTCTATTCTAATGCCATCGAAGTAAGTGAGTCACATGAAAATCCAGCTGAAGTGCATGAGAGGGGTAGGACACTGCTATCAGTGTTTTTTCACCGTGACAGGAACTATGCTATGGGAAATTTGAAAGAAACCCCTCAGACTGCTCTGTAGTGATCAACAGATATGGCTTAATTTTAGGCTTCTTGTATACTCCTTCAGCTTGCAAAGAGCAGCATCACTCCTGTTTGCAGAAAAAAAAGGCAGTAGATTTTTCCTTTCCCCAGACTAATCTGTTTTACTAAGTATGGTAGCAGTTCTTGAGAAAGACACCAAGAACTGCTAGTTTTACCAGGATAATCCACCTTGGGGTTCTTTCTTCTGTCTTAGTGAATTCTTCCCTTGCTGCCTCTGTCAGCTTTCTGGGGCAGAAGCTGAACTACCAGGGCAGTCAGAAATACATCCATATAAAAGTGCTCAAAGCTACAGTGAACCTGTGAGCCTTTCTCACACATCAGTCCATGCCAAAAATAGGAAAAACTAAGGCAGAAATACTATGTTTGTTTTAAAGCCCTTGTCAAATCTTTCTTCCACTGCACAGAGTGAGAGAGACTGAACAAAGTGCATTGGAAGAAACCACTGCAGAAAAATACCAAATGAAAAAAATGAAACAAAAATCAGAATATGAGAGGTGGAATATGAAAGGGGCACACGTTTTGTACAGTATCTTTTTTAGAGTACTTTCTCCTCTACCTCAAAACCATTCACCCAACATGGATGTTGGGTTTTAGCCCCAGAAGGACACTAATGCTTTGGCTATTGCTGACTAGCACATCGCACAATGAACAAGAGTGCACATCTCCTGCCTCCTAAGCCTCCTTGCAGCCCCGCACAGCCTGGACAGCTAGCTATTTTTATGTCCAGGATAGCATGTGAACTCAAAGCTTATTACCAAGGGATTCCCCCTGCACACAGGAGTAATGCCAAGGATTTTTTTTTTTTTTAATTGTGGGAATGGGCTCTGGATACTGTCCAGCTTATAACACCTTACACTTTGTGAGAGATTTAAGTAACTTATATGCTTCCTTTAACTTGTATTTTAAGAATAGACTTCATTTCAGCATTTATAATTGTTTTCCTTAATTCTTTAAAGTACCTAATGTACTTGCTCATATGAATGTATTAAATTAATAAGTGCTTTTAATATTAAATATGGAAGAAATAATCTTTTGACACTCTTGTTTCTCCTCAAAAAAACCCCCCAAAACCCTGAAATCACACAAGTGAAGGGATCAACCTAGAGATCAGCACATGCTGATCAGGGACCAGGGGATTCTGCCTCTCCACAATACCTTTCTCTAGCTTGACCAGCAAACTGAGATGCTCAGATGGATCCAACAGGACACTAGCGAACAAGTCAGCAATACAGCGTTACTCCTTTTTACCTCGTGCTGCTGGTGGCATAAAGGGGCAGATTCCTTTTCCTAGTGCTTCCTCATTTCCTGGACTAATACAGACAGGTGTAACTACTCCAAAAATACAGAGCTAGCATCACCTTGAGAATAGGCACTGAAATAAAAATTAATTTTATTTTTGCTCATCAGGGTCTCCTGGCTGTGTGGAATTAGCCCTTCCAAACCACTGGCTATTTGCTACTAAAATTCAAGATGCATTTATTTTTCTGGCTGTGCTGAGGAAAACCTGCAGCCTTTGTTACTATATGGGTCAGAATATATTTCTCCTAACATCACACTAAATGAAAATAGTTTCACATACCACTGCTGGGAAAGATATTGCCGCTTCTCCATTCCCACACATTCAGCTCAATGAGATGCCCAGATTACAATCCAGTTTTCTTAAAAGCAGTGGTCTACACCTGACAGAAGCTTCAGCCAGAAAGAATAAAGCCAACACTAAACAATTTTTAAATATGATCTGGTTCTGAAACTTCATCTCCTTTATGTGACTGAGCCATTCTAGAGATAAATCCATATGCAGTAATAGGGGGTACTGAATTGAATCAGCCAGTAAACCCTATTGCAGAAACAGAGAGAGTTTTGTTGTGAGCTTTTACTGACACACACTTCCCTTGGAGGAATTAAACTAACTTAGCTGTGCCACGATGAAAGGCCTTTGCAGAAAAATGATTTTGGAGGAAATTAAGCCTTTTCCCAATCACATAATTTTCTTGAAGTGTCAGAGCCCTCCAATTCTTCAAACTTCCATCTTACAAACGGAAATTAAAAGTATAGTCCCAGTTGTCAAAACACACATTTACAATAAATAAATCCATTGCTCACTGCAAGGTTCTCTCTATATTAATTATACTGTCTTATGAGCAATTTCAGCATTAGGCCACTGAACTGCAAAGGCTTAGTTGTGTGGCTCTGCCCCAGCACTTAACAAACTAATGCAACATCCTCTGCTACAAAGAGCGATAGAGTAACAGAATGTATTTATTATTACAGAGAACACGTGAAAGTATCTTTTCTTAATAAAAACCGAACCATCAGTGGGCATCACCTGTGCTGAAGAAAACCAATCATACAGCGACTTATACACACATATATGAAATATAGTACAGGGTTACTGTGAGTAATTAGAAATACAGAATTTATGTGCTTTTACATCAGTTATACCAAATAACAGTCATAAACACTAAAAATTCAGAAGATTTGTGTCTCTTCCCCTTGAAGGGCTGACACAAGTCCTTACCACAGAAAAAAAAAGGAAAAGGGAAAAAAGGGAAAGGAAAAGGGAAAAGGAAAGGGAAGAAAGGGGAGGAAAGGGAGAAGCAAGGGGGAGGAAAGGGGGGAAGGGTGGGAAAAGGCAGGAAATTAATTTGGAAAATTAATTTTCATTTTACTACTAAAACTCATAAATCTGAATTAAGAACTAGGTGAAATTCAGTGTTTCAGGTGGGGAGAGTGTGTGTGTGTGCGCATGAAAAAAAGAAAAAAAAAATCAAATCACACTCTAAACAAGGGCCTGAAAAAAGGGGGAAAGGAGGGGAAAAAAGGGGAAAAAAAGGGAAAAAAAAAGAGGAAAAAGGGGAAAAAGGAAAAAAGCAAAAAGCAAAAAAAAGAAAAAACAGAAAAGAAAAAAAAATCGGTTTCACACTCATAAACCCTTTATCTTCTTCCTTTCAGTCATGAGCCCAGCCAACACACCTCAACAATAATTTAAATCTAATATCTCCTAAATTTGCACTTGACATGTGGTTCTTAAGGTCTTTATTAGTTTTTAATAGCTTACAGTTTGTGGATCCTTAGCTTTCAGGGAGGGAGGGCTTTCTTCTGGCAGAGATGCAGAGAACTTCCAGAAATTTCCTGTACACAAATTGTTTTTCTTAACTGTGAGAAATGGCAGCTCTGGTTTTCTAAATTCTAGAGGTTTTGAAATAAAACATATATAGGCATTATCAGAAAACAGGGCCAGGAAGTGCTGACATATGACAGGAAAAAAAATTATTAATAAAATCATCCATATAAATGGCTCAAATGTAAGCAATGATTTGCGGATTTCTGGAGCATCTTCTTTTCCACACAGTTTGCCAAAACTCCGTTTCTTACAGGAATTAGGATAGTTCTTTAGCAAGTATTGGGTTCTGCCTGTCAGCAGTAACTTTCTAAGATATACCCCCAAATTTGTTCTAAATATTACCAGTAAGATTTCACTTCTGTCACCACAGATATATTACACTTTGTCTCTTTTCTTACGTGTTCTGTGTCTCAAAGATGAACTAAATTGAAGCTATAGAACACTATTAATATCTCATTACAAAAACAATCTCTTAACAAAGAATAAGAGATTGACTCATATTGATACTTACAGAACAAAAAAAGTAACAGAAGCACTACAAAAACACGACTGTCAATAATAAGAGAGGAAAATACACACACTATTACTTAATATTACCAAAATACATGAGACCTTCTATCCAGTTCTACAGTCCCAGAGGAAAGGAAAGGGTCTCTCTCATGGTGCAGCCTACATACTAGGTATGAAAATGGTTGGATTTTCCCATGCTCTCCCAAGAATAAGTGTCCATATTGTTCTTTGTCCTTTACCTTAGGGCCAAAGTCAAATTATCCAAACTGAGCTCAGATACTTCTTGGACAGATAAAACATTGTGCTGAAAACACATAGTCAGTTACATATGTCCTTCTGCCACCCTCCAGACCAAAGAAGGCAACTCTGTGACACAAAGACCCTTACTGAAATGTCAGTATTATGAATGATTACTAATTGAGGAATGCTGACATCTCAGTATTATGACTAAAACATGAAATGTGGCATACAAAACTTAGTTCTGTCAACTCCCCAAACAATCTAATTTTTGATCATACAAATCCTATTACAAAACACTGTGAAGAGTTCTTAAGACATTCTTGTGGGAAAACTCAATTGTTTTGCCTGAGACAGTAATGGCCCATATAGGTCTGATGAAAAACAGCACTAATTTTCAAGCTTACCTGTTTAAGGATATGCAAATCACCCCAAATATCTGAAGCACCAACTTCACACACTAAAGCATGGATAGGATTGCTTGGCCAACAAGAGGACGACTAAAACTGTGGCTTACTGAACTGTAAATCTTAAAAAAATCCTGGCTGTTTGGTGTGGCATTTTGACCTCAGGGACAGAAGCTTATTCCTTCCCTTCCCAAAATATGAGACAGTACCACCTAAGGGAAAGGAAAACTCTAATCTCTCATTGCTGTTGAGTGTGCCTGCAGTATTCTGCTCAGCATTTCTCTCTGAATCCATCAGAAAACAGGATCACAGCCAGCCACCAAAACACTGTGCCTAAACTGCCTAAAATACTTTCCACTTGTTCCACTGGTTTGAGAAATACACATTGCTTTCTACCTGCCATAGCAATCACTTTTTTAAACTGATTTATATTAGCAGTGGACATATGCGGGGTGGGAGGACAGGGGGAAGCATTGAAATGCAGCTTGTTACAGCAAAACAAAGCTAATCCATCAGGAGGAAAAAACCCCACACCACTTACTTGACCAACTTTAGAAAGGTGTAAATAGGATTTGGACACAAAGGATTTAAAATACACATTAGTAATGGATATGTGTGTAAGAAGTTACCTAGGCAATGGTTTTCACATGAACCGCTGGTGACTTCCAAGGAATATGCAACAGGTAACTAAGAAAAGCAAGTCTGCTGTCATTTGCTGAATGATTCCCATATATATTCATTAGCTGTGTCACTGGAAAGTGTTCAACATTCCTGAAATCTGAACAAAACAAAGATCGCTAGCCAGTTAACAGCAGTGCAGAAAATCAGCTAGCACAACACACTGTAATGGTCTGATGGATGTAAGACCTGGAAAAGCAAGAAAACCAAAGTAACTCATTTGCCTCGTATTTGCAGCTAACCATGAGTATGTCCCTGTTAAGTGCCCCAACACCAAACTCTGGCTACTCTACATGGCAAAAGCTGAGTTCGTTACAATTACCTGTGCTCTCACTGACTTTGTGAAGCCCAAGTACACGGGCAGTGGCACAGTTCTACTCTTCAGCGTGGTTCAACAAGTCCAATACCCTCCTATATATTTCTATCCTTTCATTACAACTGATTTCTGCTTAGTTCCACCCTGTCTACCCCAGTCTGGGTTCCATTCATCTTCTGTCCCACACTCTCTTCCTGTCCTACCATCTGCTTCCTCAGGTCTCTGCATTTCTGATGCACCACCTTGTTTCTCCTTCCAAACCACAAAACCAGCCAACCAAAAACCATCCAAGAATAGAAAAAAAAACCCACCTCACAAAACCCCCAACGAATCAAACCAAGGGCAAAAGGCAAGAAAAATATCCTATAAAATGAATTATTGCAAAAAATGTGTATTATAAAATTTTAAAAATATGGATCTTGTCTAATTTTAAAAAATATGCCTGATATCACATTAATAGAAGTTTTATACAACTGTAGGCATTTAGTTTCTTCCCTTTAAAATAGGAAAGACATTTCATCTTCAGCTTAAATACTGAATCTTGAAACATGTAAGAACTGTGTATTTATAAACAAAAAGCATCTCTGAAGATTATGAAATATTTTATGAGTCTGTTTGTGCTACATTCCTTACAGAGCCCTATGTATATGACTCATTGTTTTTCACTTACTGGCCTCAATTAACTTTCTACATTTACAAATGTCTAAGTTTATAGATGAAGAGCTTAGAAAACCTTCTCTTAAAAAAAAAGTCATATTGTAAAAGTAGAGAAAAAAACACGAGGTGAAGTACTTTGGTCAAAATTTGTTACAATTCTACTGTTGTTTGAGACAAGCAGTACAATTTGCTCCTGCCATCAAATTTAGGGAGAAGCTAGCCGGTCCAAAACTGCTCCCATAAACCCTTTATTTGACTTTATGACATATTTTCACCATGTGTTCACTACCCACAAGAGATAAGTCACAGATTTGGGAAGTAAATAATTTTCAAACCAGAAACAATGTCTTCTCCACTAGCAACCACTAGTGAAAATTAACATATGGAACCCACTGCACTAGAAATACCAATATTGCTAATACTCTTATCTACCTGTTGTGCTAACAGGTTGGATTCTAGCAAGTGAGCTAATTCTGAAATAAAACATCTGAGAAAGAAGGAAAAACAAATAAACAAAAAATCCCAAAAAAAAAACCCCACTGAACTTTTTCATCACTAACTTATACTATTATTATCATATTGCCCAGACTTGGATTCAGATAGAAGGAAAATAAAAGTGACATGTGACTGTCTGTCTTGGACACAGCCCCTTGCTTCAATGTTACCTCAAGTCCCATATGCAAGTCAAGACATCACAACGGTGGTAACTTTCTACGTGGACCTTTCATAATTATTAAACCTAGTTATTGTTCTACATGGAATTAAAATGAGCATAACACATTGAGAAGCCAAAAAAAAAAAAAATGCAACCATTGTACTGTAAAGATCAAGCAAAATGATGTTTTTCCTTCTTTTATCAAAAGACCAAGTTTATCAATTTTCAGAAGGAATTAGCAAACAAAAAAAAAATTAACACAAGCCCCCCTTTTTTTTTCCTCACATGAAGGACAGTTATCACCTACCTGATACAAGTCCATGCTGTGGCCAGCCGATGTCTTCTTCGGACTACATTGGATTGAAAAGATAGTCTCCTCATTATCCTTTACACTTTGGATCATCACCTTGCTGTTAAGAGTACCTATAGAGTACCTTAAGAGTACCTATAACACTAGAAGACACTTCCAATAATGTTCTGCCTGATGATCCATAAACTGTGTAAGTATTTCACTCTCAAATTAACTCCAGCAATGCACCACAACCACCAGTCTTTCAACTGGCAGGTTGGAAAAGAGCCTTAAGGTTATTGAGTCCAACCATTAACCCAGCATTGCCCAAGCCCATCACTAAACCATGTCCTTAAGCGCCACCTCTACATTTCTTAAATATCTCAAGGGGTGTCAACCCCAACACTTCCCTGGGCATTGTGATCCAATGTCTGACCACCCTTTCAGCAAAGAAGCTTTTCCTAATATCTAGAACTGGTTTGTCCATGAAAATGCATAGCTGTATTTCTATGCATGAATCTTGGGAGTAAAACTGCTGTCTTTGCAGAACTGTAAAGGACAGCAGATGCAAAATTACAGGAGATACTTTGAATTGTTGATCAATGTTATAAACATACATTGTAACATTGGCTTCTCGCAAGTATTAAGGTAGATATTATATAATGTTAGAAATGCTTTTTGCTATGTGGATGTAGTTTTCTCTCTTTTTAGCAAGGATATTAGCAAGTGTGAGCAAGTAAGATAACCTCCAAGTGAACAGAGGATGAGGCCCAAGGAGCTGCTAATCAACACTTTGTCCAGGGAACAAAAGGGCCCAAAGGCTACTCTGCCCGGAGAACGGCGGGGCCAGGAGGGCCCAGAGCCGCTATCACCGCTCTGCCCGGGGGGCAAAGAGGCCCAAAGCTGCAATCAGCCCTGACTGTCTGGAGAATTAAGAGATCCATCCTGCTATCAACTCTCACCTAGCGAGCCCAACCCCAAGAATCAAAAGAAATAAAACCACAAGGCAGAAGAATACGCATGCTCTAAAAAGACGGAACCGAGGAGTGGCCATGCTCTGGGAAAAGTTTGAATATGCATAGAGAACAGACAGTAAAAATGGTATAAAAAGGACTAACATCGAGCATCAGGTGTGCTCTTGGCAGAGCACCAAGGCAGAGCACCAAGGCACCCGGCCGTTACCTCTTTGCTTTATTTTATGTGTGTCTTATTGTCTTTATATTAAACCCTTTAAATTCTCACAGGAGAGTGAACCTCGTTTTTCACATCAACTTGATTACAAGAGCTACTGAAGTTTAAAGCAAACTACATGGGACCTTCTGCCTCCCCTTTCCTCCAGTCCCTCCTCTCCAGTACAGCATCGTGTACCTTCACCTCACACCTAAAAAACCCCACTGTTTTCCTCCTAGACAGCTAATTTTCCTCCTACATTAATACCACAGGCAGACTGTAGGTGTAGGACTACAGCCCTGAAACCACCCTGTTTCATGGCAGCAAATTGTTTCTGCTGCTTCATCTAATTAACCCCAAGGCAGTATCATGTGAAGATACCATTAAGTGGAAAAGAATATAGTCCATGCCCAACTTCCCAGAACCCCTATCTGGGTGTAAGTAAACGGACACTTTATCACAGTGATAGGTGAAATTTTCAATGCTACTAGTCCAAACTAATTTTGGTTTTTCTATTCTACATTCACAATTCTCCATCCCCCCTACCAACTGCAGAAATTTTGCACAGCAAAAGTGTTACTGAGAAGGGCAGTAAACCTTACTGTGACCATAAAGTGGTTTTGTCTTGCTGTAAATTAAATGGAGGAGAGAAAAAAAAAGGTTTTTGTTGTTCTTGTTTTACATGATGTAGAATACATATTAACATGGGTTAGAAAAAACAAGCTCCAGCAACATCCTACGGGATGAAAAAAATGTAAAGCCAAATTCTCTCAGGTAAATTTTCAAAACTGTAGCAGTCCAGCCTTTAAAGCTTTCAGTGTACAAACTACTTGACACAAATCAGGAAAAGAAAAAAGAGATACAGCACTACAACCTCAGCATGGTATCTCCATTTTTACTGGAAGGCAAAGACTGCAAGATCAGCCCAGAAACATGCAGTAATAGAAGGACCTACAGATTATTTTCAACCACTGCTTCATATCCAGCCATGGATTACGTACCAGAACGCTTCAGCCAATTTGGAGCTCAAACAATGTGACCCCCGTTCAGTTACAGAAATCTATAGTCTTCTGCACAAGTCCACTAAAGCCTTCAAAGCTACATTACCTGTTTTGATGACAACTAAAAATATGTATAATGAATAGCAACACTTACCAAAAACATCATTAAAAATAGGTTATTTAATGTCAATAGCAGTTTTCCCTCTGCTGCCTCAGTTATGCACTGGAATGCACTCCAGAGAAATCAGAACAGCCACCAGCTCTGAAGACAAAAAGGAACAGCAGCACAGTTCACAGCTGAAATGGAATAATCCCTTTAGCAGTCCAAAGGCAACTAGTGCCAGCTAAGGCAGTCAGATTTAAAGTCACTTTTGCAGATACTAGAGAGTCTGAAATACAATATTCTGCATAAACAGAAGGGGTAGGGAATGTAACAGTTTATTTTTTGGCAAAGCGCTGGTCTATCCTCCTTAATGTAAGGAATTACCTTAAATGATTAAAAAACTCCCATAGTTTCCAGAACTCTTCTACAATCTCATTTGCCTTAGGCAAGGCAGAAGTGCCAAAACATCACAGGAGACTGGATATGAGCTAAAGGAAAGAGAAAGAGGATGAATATGTAGAAAATGAGTACATATCAATGATTCTTAAACTTGTTGGACTATTACATCCCCTTTCACCATCAAAACTGATCATAAATCTTTTCACTTTGCCATGGAGTACAGTTTAAAAACCAGTGTTTAAGTACAGGTACTGGTTTATAAAAACACACATACATAGGCAGATGGGCTTCTTGTTGTGATGCTGCCCAGGGTCTGAGTAAGGTTAAAAACCAGTTCTCTGCCTTTTTCCAAGGTATACAATATCCAAGGACTTTCTGAATTGGCCTGAGATTTTCAAAAGCATCATAAAGATGGTGCAGAAAAGCTACACCTTCACTGCAGCACTGAATAATTATTCCTCTGAATCTGAAGAGCAGAGGAAAATGAAGTTGAATTGTTCTATTAAACCTGAACTGCTCCTGTATGGCATACAGTAAAAGTAATGTAGGGAGGAGACAGAAGAGGGAAGGGAGGAGGGGAAGAAGCACAGCCCCACCTTCCATCAGTGAAAGCACAACTCCACCAAGCTTCAGCTGATGAGAGCTGAGAACTTAAAGGACACTACAGAGCCCTAAATGAAAACCCTACAGAGAAAGTGATTTAAAAAAAAAAAAAAGAAAAAAAAGAATCCTTGACCTGTTGATCTTTCTATTTATTCTCTTAGTTATTCTCAAAGTCATAAATTCAAACCTCTTTCCTACTCTGTGTGCTGTGGTTGTGAAGAACTGATAGCAAGCAAACAGCAATAGGTGATCTGTGCTACCAACAGCACTGCAGCATTAGCTTTAGCACTTTCACAAACTTCTAGAAAATGCAAAGTTCCTATGGGTGGACATACTTCTCTCAGGTCAACAGAAGATTGAAGTATTCTTATCTCCTCCCTAACTTTAATGGTGTGTGGTGGCAAACAAAATCAATCTGAAAGAGGGAAGTCTTGAAAGAAGGCAGCTCAACCCCCCCTTCCTGTAAGCACAGAATTTCAGCAGCTGCAATCTTATGAACTACTGCAAGTTTAAAAAGACATTTTCTCTTAAGCCCTCTGAAACTGAGTTTCAAGCATTCAGAAAACAAACAGGAGCAGTTTGTAGTGACTTTTGAGCTATAAACATCGGGAAACTAAAATAAGTAAGAGGGAAGCAGAAGAGCTTCCCTCAAATCAAAGTTACATGATTTCGTGATTCACCAGCTTAGACAAACTAGGAAAATGTGTATTTCAAATTGTTAAGGCTCCCAAAGTCCCTCTGAATGTACAAGCATGCTGCTTATCTGAACAGCCCGTGAGATCCCAGACTGGAAAACTGATTACAGGTTCGTAACTTCAGTCAGACATTGTACCTCACATTTCAATCCGCAAAACAACACTCTTGAAGGATTCCAGTCAGCAGTTACTGGCTGTCAGGCCTGTTCTTAAACCTCTGCCAATCCCAGCACATCTCACATGAATTATACACATTGGAGTAATATGCAACCAAATGTCATATACATACAAGTGTTTAAATAAAAATGAACCCTGACTCCTTTGCTACATACAGCCTCCCCTGTTTCAGTGTCTGTGCTCAGGAACAAAATTGTGCACTGACACCAGGTGTAACTTAACTGAGGCTCAGTGTATGCAAGCATGCTTGAACTAAGAGGTCCCAGATGTTTATCCTGGGATAAGGGTGAAGTTTCACAAGAGGATTAAGATGTTGTAAGGCTGTGCTACCCATGGGAGGGAGTTTCAAACAAATGATGGATCTGATCCAGCTAAAAACTAACCCAGAAGAAAAGGAAAAAGTGTGTCTGCCCTTCCTACCTGCTCAGTGAACCCGCTGGCCATGGGGCTACACAAGCAAGAGCCGCCCATAGCAAAGGCAGCAAACAGTCCCTGACAAGAGCAGGAAAAAGGAGACTTCCTCAGGGGTGGCAGCTCAGGTTACACCAGCTGAAGCCATTTGTGAAGCCTTAAGCTTTAGGTCAAGTTTCTGTAAATTGACGTTAATTTAAATGCAAGCAATTGTCCTAACACAATCATATTTTAGTATTTTTGGCTCTGCATTAGCAGAACGAGTTTTTGATTTGTTAGACAAAGCTGTTCTTCCCGAACTTAACAATGCCTAGAACTTCACTGCAGGACTTTCAACACATTCTGTTTGGTCAATTTGAAGCTGAGATTTCACTATGACTGGATATCCTGTGTCAAAATACAACTTACCCTGCTCCATCTACGGCTTGTAATAACCCAACCCACTATCTTTGAAAGGAACACACTTTCCATCAGAGCAATAAAGGTCATCAGAGGCTAGCAGTGCTTGAAGTGAAGAGTCTCTTCATTCCTTTCAGTTTGCTAAACTGAAACCTATTGTGCTGACTAGCTGCAAAAGGAGGTCAGCACAAAAACTCCTTGTCCTAAAGGACAGTAATCACACAGAAGCATCAAGCGTGAGTTGGTATGAAAAGGAGAAAACAAGTGGGAGAGGCCTGTGGAGTAAGAAAGACACAGAGATCCACCCTCATAGGAAAAGGAAAATAAAAAGGGTTACACAATGACTCCTTCTATGATGCTTACGAAAGAGAAGGAGCATTGCTGGCCTGGGATTTAATTCTGGTATCATCCCTGTTGTGTATTTACTACTGACTTTACCCCTGTATGAACAAGATCAGACATAGCTTATTAACTGAAGAGATGCTTAATCCTACTTAGTCATCAGGCATGAGTAAGGGCTACAAGTATTTGACCTCTTGTGGAAAATAAAACATCTAAAAATTCATCTTCTTTTTTCATGTTTGCAATGCTAGAGAAATAGACTTTTCCTATAGTGTAAGTGGTGAACTCCTAAGCACCTGTAAAGTAAGTTGAATAGCAATATTACACAAGAAAGAACACAACAAATGTGCTCAGGTTTGTGAACATACACACAAGTACATATTAAATACAGCAGGTATAAACTTTAACAAACTTCTCACAAGCCTGACAACGTTCTTCGGCACTCAATTTCATTACTGGCATTATCCATGAATCACTAAGACAAATGAATTTGTTCCACTTTTCACTCTGGATACCTTTTCCAACAAAAAGAAGAGACTGAGGTGGAGGGAGGAACTACTTTTCTGTGGTGGAATATCTATCAACAAGGAAGACATATAACCAAATTTCTGTAATTCTGGACATGCCATTCTATCCCAAAACAGAGAAAGCTGAAAGGAGTGGCCTGCCCATCTTCCTTCCCTCAGGTAGAAGTTCAGTGTGATCACTAACTGCTGGAAGGCAGTGCATTAGCCCAGAATGGGTGAAGAGCAGGACTGGAAAATACCGTATATTTCCAGCCATGTTTTCTCTGTCTTTAAACTAATTCTGAATTGGCATAGTATGCTCTGGCAGGGGAACAGAAAAGATGATCTAATAGGTCATTTGACTTCTGTCTAATTTTTCTGATCTAAATAACATTTTAGGTTTATGGTGTTTAAAACGCAATTTCCTAAGAACTGGGTTTAGGGTTAAAAATGGTCAGTATGACAATGGCTATCAAACCCACAATAATGTCAGATTAAAAAAAAAAAAAAGTCTTGAAGAACCTTAAAATAGGAAAAAGTAACTCCAGTCTCTTTATCCTTCACAAGAGAGCTCCAATGCAAATAAATGTGCACTAGAAGGCCATGTCATAATTAGACATGTCACTGGACAAAAAATGCACAACAATGTAAGAACAACAGTCACAGGGATAAGAAACAGAGGTGATATAATTTGCAGTATTTATTATGTATTTGGCTACTATATACTAAATATACATTATTTATTATTTATTCTGTATATAATGTGTGTATACACACACATACAACCTCTGAATCCCACACAATAACATGGATGCAGAGCCAAGAAGACTCTTGCACTGAAAGAAGGAAACAAAAAAGCAGATTAGCTCACGAAGAACCCCAGAACTGATATACTGTGTTGATATTTCCTGGAACAAATCCAAAGAAGAGCAGCAGAGTTTTGGATGAATAGCAAATTTTCCCAATACTTCCTCTGAAAACCAGGCTGGTGCAGCATTTTAATAATCCAACTCAAAACCACAGAAAACAACTTTAGTTTTTGTCAGGTTGAACGGGGGTGAGGGGGAAAGGTCCCCACAGACATTTACAAACTATTTTAATTTCTGTGCACACCCCAATGTATGCCTGCGTGGGAGCAAACTAGTTCTGTAACCCACTGTTCTCCTCAATAGAAGAAGTTGAATTAATAAATCCAGGTATTTCAAAATTCAGCAAGTGAAAACTTTCTCTGTAACAAGACACAAATTCAGGGTAGATCAACAACTCATGAAATACAGCCAAGCCTATGCTCCTACACCCTATTTTGACAAAAGGCTTCCATTTATAACTTCTTGTCAGTTGACATAGAGTCCTAAACAGTGGAAACTGCACAGTGCCTTCCATGAACTCCGGGAGGGTGCAGATTGTGGGGGTGGCAAAAAGAATCATTGTACAAACTGCATTGCTTGTACTCCATCCAGTAAAGAAAATCAGAGTGTGTTTAAATAATCGTCTTCTAAAGATGTTTTTGGTGTTTTTACTCAGCTTGCTGGAGGGCACTCAGCATGTGTCAGCACCAGCTCCTGGGAGGGTTTGTTGGATGACTGGCTGTCTGGATCAAGCACATCTCCCCTCCCTGCTCAGCATCTCTCAGTTTGGAGGACACATACACACACACACACACAGATACTACTTCCCTTTAAATTGTTTTGATTAAAAAAAAGAATTAGAAAATGCATTTCTTGCTGTTCTCATTGTGTTTGTTGTCATTTAATCCCAACAGCTTTTTTTCCAAATCACGTGTTAATAATCTGAGGAAAAAATTTAATAATGATTTTTGTGTGAAGAGTAAAGCAGTAGCAGATCTATGACTATTCCACTGTAAAACTCTCCACTGAAGTTTACCAGAGAATAAAGAAATTGAGAAAATCCCTAAATGTAGTTAACTTTTTTCTCACGTGATTAAAAAAAAAAAAAGTTAAATTAAGTTCAATTGTTTCGCTAAATAAAAAGTATGATGCACATAAACAGTTATACTTACCACACTGTTTGATTCCTAGAAATTAGGAAATTTGGGGGGTTGCATTTGGTTTTACTGCAAAAAGCATAAGTGTCTTAGAGAAAATACTTATCAACTGCTTTAAAAAGAGTAATTTCTTGGATTTTAAGTATTGCTTTCATGTTCCCATGGATGTTCCCCAATGTTCTTAGACATGAGTCAAAATTCATAATTAACACTTTACAAGTGAAACAAATCAGATGATGTTTCTAATTTTTTTGCAACGTCTGTGTATTTCCTTTAAAAAAATGGAAATGGGTCTTTTTTTGTAATAAGGCAGTAGAATTTATCTTTTTAAGATTAAAAGCATAGGGCACATTGAGTATATTTAAATAACATGAAGATCATGGCACAGGAATTGAGTTACAATGAATTTCATAGCAAGCTACCCCTTAATTAGGCTACTCTTAGCTCTTCAAATGTCCCAACCTAAAAGAATCTAATAACAGTGAGAGCTGAAACTGCACTTCCTCCTTTTGTTATTTTGTTTCTACAACTTTCATATTATAGCTTTGGCTTTCTGTCTCACATTTTCAAGGGAAGACCAATGACCTGCCTATCTAAAAATCCTGGCTTTAATGCTTCAGTACCGGGGTTTTAGAATAAGGGGAAAGGACAACCCACCACTAGCCTGGGCCCAAAAGCACTGGAACTGCTCTGGAGCTGGACCGGGACACAGGGCACCACAACGCTGCCCTGAAGAGAGGTCATTCTGAGAACGTCTCCTAAGCCTCCAGTCCCTTTCCTGTATCTTGTGGAAACGAGATGAGATGTGAAAAGGGATCTAAAGACAGTCGGGCTGACGAAAAGCTAGTCCCCTGCTCGTGGGGTTTAGGGAGTGACTCTGTTGCTGTCCCGGAAATAGTGTAAGCCGAGGCCAAGTACTGTGCTCCAGAGTGTATTTAAAAGCCTCGGTCCTAAGGAAAGGCGCCAGAAGGACATGGTTATGCCTCGCTAGTAACATCAGGAAAGCAACAAGATGTCAGTGAGGTCGTTCTACTTCCTGTTTGCGAAGCGCACACGCACACACTCCGCCACCCCCGCCGCTTTGTGCGGCTCCTGCCCGTGCTCCCCTCGGCCCTGCTCCCTCCGCATCCCGCTGCCCGCCTCCCGGCTGGCCTCGACTGGAGATGCGCCGGGCTGCCGGGGGTTGCGCTCCCGGGGAGGCCAGGAGGCGGGGGCAGTGCTCGGCGCTGAGCTTTTGTTTGCCGCTGGCGGAGCGATCCCCACTTCTAGCCACCCCACCGTGAGGAAGCGGGGTTGGGGGCACGCAAAGCGCCCAGCAGGACAGCGGGAAGGGTGCTGCCCGCCGGGCTAGGCGGCGTCCCGCAGGGGAGGAGCTGCCCGGCACCGAACCGTCACTGCGGCCGGGGCTGGGCACGCTCGGCGCGGCCCCGGAGAAACACAAGCCTCCCTCCTCTCACGTACGGGGGGGCGAGAGGAAGGACCGCCACCGGGATTGCCGCCACCCCACCTCTTTGTCAGAGAGACCTCCCCCGGCGGGGGCCGGCAGCAGCTGCCGCCCTGCTGGACCCTCCCGCACGGCCGCGCCTCCCCGCGCAGCGGGGGAAGGCGAGAGGGAGGGACGTGCGAGGCTTGTAAACCAGACGCTGCGATCACACCTCCCCTCCTCCCCGCCCGTCTCCACCGCCCATTGTGCGCCCGGCAGACGGCGGGGACCCAGGTGCCCCGTGCCCCCCCCCCGAGCGCTGGGCACCCCCGCCCCGGCGCGGGGACACGTCAGGACACACACGCGTGTCTCCCGCGGCAGAGCCGCCCGCCTGCCCCCGCCGGCCAGGACGAACACCACCAGCCCCCCCCCACCAGAACGACTGACGGCCGCGACCTGCTATAAATAAGGCTCTGACGGAGCGCGGGGCCCGGCGCCCGCCGCACCTCCTCTTATTATTCATCATCGGTGCACCCTGGGAGTGGGAAACTCCGCTTCCTACTTGCCGCTACGCTCCTACCGGCTCAGCCCCCGCCCCCTTCCTCCCCTCCGCTCCTCGCTAAGCTCCTTAAATCCCAAGGAAACTTTGGGAAGAGATTCAGCTCGCGTGGGGAGCCGGGCTGCTGCACGCCAGGGCAGCCCAGGCGAGAAACCTGCCCAACTTTTCCTCCTGCCGCCAGCCCAGCCTGCGGAGTCACCTTCCACCTTCCTCCGCGGCGAGATTTAAAGGCGGCCAGCCCCCTGCACGGAGAAGCCGTGGCGAAACACGCACGCACGCACGCACACACACAAAATCCTCCCCCGGCTCTCGGCAGCCCGCGGCGTACGCCCGGCACTGCTCCTTCCCCCTTACCCCAGAGCAGTTGTACCCTTTCTAAAGGGACAGGGGGAAAAAAAAGTTTGTCCGCTCCCTCCACCCCAGCCCGTGAGAAGTTGCGAAGCGTCCCGGCAGCTCCCGCCTGCCCGTCTCGCCAGAGACCCTGCCACCGCCTAAGTTGAGTCGAGCCCCGTTCCCCTTGACAATCTACGGGGCCGACCTCCAGCTCATCCCGGCGAGCGACGCGGAGAGGACAGCGACCCCTCCGCCTCGCGGCCCGCATCCCCTTACCATGATCAGCGTGTGGTTTCTCTGCTCCGCCGTGGCGGGCTCAGCATCTTGCTGCTGTTTGCTCTGGTGCTGCTGCTTGCTGCCGCCGCCGGTGCCCGTTTTCTTGGCCCTCTGCTCCAGGGTCCGCTGGTAGAGGCTCACCGTGTCCCTGCGCTCCAGCTCCAGCTGCTCCGCCTGGGCTTGCTGGTACCTGCTCTCGCAGTTGACATGGTGCCGCCGGCAGCCCTCGATGCGCTGCCTCAGCCGCTCCACCACCGTGCTGTGCTTGGGAATGCCGCCGCTATTAGCGTTATTGTTACCGGGAGCGGCGGCAGGAGGGCCATGGGGAGTGCTGTTAACCCCGATACCGGCCCCGCCGGCCCCGCTGAGGCTGCTGTTCAGGTTATTGTTGATGCAAATACTGCTGCCATTCGCGGCGGCAGCGGGGGCTGCAAAATCCCCCATCCTCGTCCCTGTGCACACTATTTTGGTAGAACTTTTTATCCTGCACTTCACACACACGCAGTCTCCTCTGGGGTCCTGATGGGATACTTTTTAGAGAACGGGGGAGGGGGGGGAAGGGGGCACCATCATGTATCAGGGAAAGAGCGATCCCAAGCAAATGTTTCTCTTTCCCCCAGCCAATCCCTCTCGAGAAGCTCCAAAACATTAAAAAGAGAGAAGGGGGGAGGGAAATAAAGAGAGAAGGTGCTAAAAGGTTATCGCCAGCAACACAACCGACCAACACACACACACGAAAAGCACAACAAACTAAGCAGCAGCAATTCGGGTTAGCAAACTCCAGGAGATATCAGACCAGTTCATTTCCTCCTCTTTCTTTTTTATAATCCATTATTTCAAAACAGATTCCATGAGATTTCCGGAGATTTTGCCAAAAGCCTTCTCTCCCCATGGATAAGGAGAAACACGCGCCCCTCCACATGCACACATATATACACCCGTTCACACGCACGTTCGCACACACACATCCAAGCACAGGCACACGCTGGGCACACGCGGCACACTCACTCGCACTCCCCGGCATCAAAAGACAGGCAAAACCGCTTGCTTATTGTATTTTCCTTCTGGAAAAAAGTTTTGGTGTTTATGCCGCACCGTGTTCGCAAAGTACTTTGGCTGCTCAGTTGCATTTCAACAGGAACCTAAATAGCAAATCCTCGGGTTGGGGGAAGTAAACACATGAACAATCCGGACCGAGCTGGAGAGGCAAAAAAAAAAAAGAAAAAAAAAAAAAAAAAGTAGCGCTCTGAAGTCTCTGCCAAACGCCGAGCTGATACAGCCTAGCGCTTTGCTCTGTCGTGCTGGCTGCTGCTCCTCCTGCCACCATCACAATGATCAAATGCTTTCCTCCTCCACCTCCTCCTCCTCCATGCCAGCGGAGTGATATCAGGACAGGAGCGCTCAGTAAACACCGCAGCAGCAGCGGCGGCGGCGGCAGCGGCGGCAGGAGCTCCTCTGGGCCGTGAGGCAGACCCGGGGACAAGGTGCAAAACCCGGCACGGACGTCGCCCAGCAGGAGCGGACATGGCGCTTCCCCGTAGCGCTCACGCCTGCCAGCGGCGGCGGCGTGGGGCGGGCGGCAGCGAGCGGGGCCCGACACCTGCCGGCCCCACGGCCTCCCCGCACCGCGGGGGCGGGCGGTGCCTCCTGGCCGGCAGACGGGGCCCGGCGCCGGCTGCGGCGCGCCGTGCCCGCGCTCGGGGCCGGGGCTGAGCTGCCGGGGCTGCGGGCGGGCGCCGGGGGGCGCAGGCGGGAGCCCGGCGGGCAGGCGGCCGCAGCCCGCGCCCGAGCGGCGTGTGCCGCCTTTCCCTTCTGTGTCAACTGTTGCATAATGAATGGAAGCGGAGCGCGGAGCCCTGCGCCTCCCCGGCACGGGGCTGAACTTTCTATTTTAAACAACAGAAGAAACATGACACGTTGGGCAGGAACATTTTTCCAAGAGAACGGTGGCTGCCTCCATATAGAGCGCGGGTGATTAATGGATCAAGAATAACATCCCGGGAATCTAGTTTTAAACTATTTTGCAGACAAAGCCATTGCACCCACAATTGTCATTAATGGTTATTTTCTACCTATCCCTATGAGAAATGCACTTCCAATTTTTTTTTAATACACCTATATAGAACAGAATTATCTCAGAGAGACACCCTTGTTCTTTAACATGCAGCTGATATAAAGAAAATTGGGAACTCATACATTAGTCATGAGATCTGATTTAAACCATCTTCATTTTTGCCACTGCAGATTAGCATAGGATACTATTTCTAAGATAACAGTGGCAAAGAGCAGTCTTTGTCTTCTTTAAGTGCTCAGCAGTATGAAATTTGGGGTTGATTTCATGCCTATGGCCACAATTCATGACTATGTTGAGGTGAAACATAATAGTGGACAAATAAAAATAGCAATTAGTACCTTCCCTACGTTGGGATTAACAAACACGTCTTCCCCCCAGAGAAAAACCCAACTTTTCCGTAGTATCAGTTTGAGAACCACAGTGCAGATACTCAAAGTTCTTCATGATCAACGATTACGACTTTATCACAGAACAAGCAGGGGGGAAACACAGCTCTGCTCAGAAGCAGCATAAGAACGCGGGGAAACTGCAATCCTGAGTCAGTTATAGAGATTCGTGCCTCTCAATTTGGAGACGGGGGATGTGTTGTAATCTCTCCAGTAACTACTGAATTGAATAGTCAAGATTCAATGTAAGAACAAAAAAAAGGAGGAAAAAAGAAGGGGGGGAGGGACTTGAAGTTTGGTTTTTTGTTGATTTTTTTTGTTTTGTTTTTGGGTTGGTTTTTTTTTGTTTGTTTTGGTTTTTTTAATTGAAATGGAAAATGTAATCACGCCAGGAAGGAAGAGGGCTGTGAAGTACGTTTAACTTGGAGCGAGTACTTTTTGGATTCCTCCGCAGTGCCCCCTGCAGCCCGCAGCTCATGTGCGGCAGCCTGGCTCCACAGACTGGGCAGCACTCGAGTCCAAAAAAAGCAGCCATTCCTTATACCCACAGGGTCAGAAATAAATGTAAAAGCATAGGTTTTCTTACAGACTGCATTTTTGGTGCATTTTACAGAAGCTGTCTTCTTTTCCTACGACTACAATTAATAGCGTTTTTCAGTCTCTATGAAGTCCCACAAACACCTTAACTTCCAGTACCTCATTTTGGCAGCTGTCAATGTGGTAATTTTAAAATGTATGCTGTATTGCTATAGAATTTAATTCCAGCCTATTGACATTTTTTCATCTCTCAGTTACGCGCCTTGGTTCTGCCAGGCTTCACAGCCCAAGGGTGATGATTTGAGTACAAAAAGTTTTGGAGCAACCAGTGCTTACTGTTTGCAAACAAATAAATCACCAGTTTTGTGGAAATAAAATCCCAACCAACCAAAGAAAGGAAGAAAGAAAACAAAACACAACCCCTCCCACAAGAAAACCTCTCCATCTGAATACATTCAAAAACCATTTGATTCTTATTAGAAGATTTTTTTTCATTGGCCGAGGTTAAAGCTGAGCAAATATATACCTATTTCCCCACTCATTTTAACAGCACAGTGCTGATTCTTGCATTATTCTACAGTACAACCTTTTATAAGACACTCCTTCCTATATCTCAAAACAATCAACAGAATCAGCATGTCATAAAAAATGGCAGTTGTCCTCTGTTATTTTACAGGTGTCATCCAGCACCTAAGAGCTAACTAAAAATTTTCTTCTGACGGGAGGCTGACAGGAGAAGTCAAGTATTGAGTGGCAATTGTAAAATAGCATAATAGAGATAAGATTTCACAGTTCAGTTTTGCATCATTTGTTTTAAGGACACTTATATAAACAATTACCAGCTTCTAAAAAGCTAAAGTAAAATGAACTATTTAGTGAACTATTTAAATTCAATTTTTGTGAAGGACAACACTTCTGCTAAGCCTCTGAGTCCGAATAAATAAAAACAGGAAACAAATCCCTTGTATTATAGCCTGGGCAATGCAAGAAATAGATCTCAATTTTGTTCTAACTACTGATTATTGTCATTAAAGCAGATGTTATTCACAACCTTGACCAAACAATTCTGTTCTGTAGTCAGACACCAGCACAGACTCACTCATGATCGTGTGTGCTCTTACTTTTATGACCATGGACTTACAAACACGTCTTCTGTGGGAATTCACTTTGCATGCACAAATGTGTTTATTTGCTCTATAACTTTTTTTTTCCTGTCTGCACATCAGCTTTGGAATACTATCTTCACAACTGGAATTTTAAAATCATGAAATCTATCAGAATTCTAAATGATGTAAGATTGAACTTGCTGATGGCAGCAGATGAACACTAATGCCTACCGATATCAGCTGACAGGACACTAATTACCAGTTACAGGAGATGATTGCTTGGTGAGGGATCTATTCAGTGAGTTTTGAAAAATTATAAAGCACAAGCCTGATCTGTGAAAAGATACGCAGTATGAAAATATAGCATACGTTCTCAAGATGATTATCATGACAGAGATCTGTCTAATTAGGAAGAAACTATTTTAATGCTAAGATATGAAAGAGCCCAGCTGGGAGAGGAATTTAGAGGAACACACAGAAACATGACTGTTAAGCTGACAGCAAGTGCAGTCTAAGCATGTTCCAATGACAGCTTCTAAAAAAAATTTCATCTCAGCATTTAATCAATAGTGGTTTCAGAACAAGCACAGCCTTACAGATAATCTAGCTAGTCATATTAATGGGAGGGGCTCCATAAAAAATACAGAAAAGATGCTTTTGCAGAGCAACATACCACTCTCCTTTGGTCAACTGAGCTAGAGGGTTATTCAGTCAATGGGCAACATGAAGAATACCACAGTGAGGACAAATGGGAATCCCACTCTATTAGAAACCACACTTTAGTTCCTGGCACTGCCAGTCAGCTTGGAAACTCCAATCATTGTGACAGCAAGTTTCAAACCATCCTGGGCAAGAGACTAACATTCAGAGGGGCCACCTGGGCAGAAACCTTTATGAAAGCTCCTACTATAATTAAATGTTTTATGTCTAAATCAGTGGATGACATGGTGAAACAGGTGCCTGCTGGAAGGCAAACCTAGAGGCAACCACACAATGTGTTCACTGAATAACTTTGAACTTCTTGGGTCTGCAAGGAGCAGCTTTTTTACATATTGGAAAGTGTTTCAGAGGATTTCTGCTGTAGGTTCTCTTGGACACAGTGCTACCTAACAGCAAATCAGATGTGCTTCCATTACTACCACAAGCTACTGAAGTGCATGTTGTCTAATACATCCGTAGTCAAAAAAAGAATAATAATAATGTCATTTGGAGAACAGTTAAAGCAAAACCGTATATTGAGGGTTGACTGAAAATTAAAAACCCCACAACCTTCATGAATAAATGTATATGTGAAATCCAACTACAGCATAGCAAAAATTCTCGTGACAGTTGGGGTGACCCCAAGCTGTGGCTGTCAGAACATCCAGAACTGTAGGAATTCTTCAAGGGATAAACTGGGTCTGGAGCAAAAAGAGTTGCTCTAAGTAGTTAAGGAAAAAGTCATCAAAGCTTCAGAGGAACATAAGAACAAAACAATAAAGGGAAGAAGGGGAAGCAACAAAGAAAATCAGAAAGCAAGTTCAAATTGCAAAAGGCAGAGATTTAAGGCACTGCAGGAAGTGGAGACATCAGCCTGTGTAAATACAAACAAAACCAAAACACCCTCCAAACACATTTTCCAGCTTGTACATGTCAAGTTGTAGAACATGGGGAATCCAAATCAGAATCTTTATAAAATCTTTCCAGTTGTGACCAATACTGAAAGCCCCAATTCAGCAGTTATTATAACAGGACAGGCATATGGACTGAGATACACACATACCTAAGTACTCTGCTTGAACCAGGGCTGGAAAAATATGGGAAAGGCATGCAAAATGTGGACTTGTTCTCTCCTGTTCTGATTACAGATATGCCACAATAAGAACATAAAAAAGAAAAGTAAATGCCATGAATGGGCATTGTTATCCACACACTATCCTGTCAGATTACTGTTATTGCCATTCATCTTAGTTTAGGAAGAATTCAGAGAATTAATCCTGATACGCCACAGTATGTCCTTCTGTTAATTTGAAGCTCTAGTTTTGATGCTAACAGCTGTAGGAGATATCCATAGAGACAGCTATCAGAGAGCTTGAAGGGGGAAAGGAAAGTCATCACTCAGGCACAGGCCCCATCTCAGCCTTTGATCTGTCACACTGATCTCAAGAGAATAACTGGGGGAGGCAGGGGAGTGGAAAGGATACAATGAGAAGAAAGGACACTAAGAAAAATCCCAGAGAGACGATTCTGGAGATTCCTTGAAGCTTTCACTAGAAAGATACAAGAAGGAACTTAAATTTCTTTAGTCATTCTTAAACTGAGTAGCCCACTGCTTCTCAGTAATGACTGCCCCATTTCAACTTAGCCTGAATTCGCAGGGCAATAAACAAAAAATCCCCTGTCACTGAAATCAAATGCCCAACTTTGGTAATGAGGAAGCAGTCAGGGGAATTTTTTTTCCTCCAAGGCAATTCTGTATAGATGTCAGCCATTTATAAGAATTCTAGTGTGAACATGATCACTTTGAATTTTTTGAGCCAGAAGAAAGACTGAAGCTACTGAAAACTATCATTCATCCTCTTTCATATGGGAAACTGAAAACTGTTCGGCAATCCTTGGCATAATCAATCAAGTTCAATATTTGAATAGGAACATTTTTATAAATTCTCAAATTACAAGGAACTAGAAATAAAGGGTAATTTTCCAAAGTGGTAATTTTTTGTAAGTTCAGTCTTCAAGAAAGAGAAACACAATGTTTTCCTCCTTGGGCCAATGTGCCGACTGACAACAGCCATTGTTTCATTGCAACTGCTAGAGTTTACAACCTACAAATAAACCTTTGTATCACATACATTTAAAAGCCTGTATTAAAAGTACATCACTGAGGTTGCAGTCTTGCAATGAGTTTAAAAGCACCAAAATCAAAGCACTTGTGCAATCTTTTGTTGGCTTCCTTGCACAATCCATAGCATGATGAAGTCTTCAAATACATCATTACACACTGTTTTTCCACAGGATGTTTGTTTCATTCTGTACACAGAATCCTCAGTACTCACCAGTGAGGAGCTATTTAACACATTTTTTTATCTTTTATCTCCTCATATCACCTCATGGGTATTTACTAATTTAAACCCTGTTCATATACATTCATTTCCTAAGAATGGCTGCCGCTCCTTCTCCAGAGTGTTTCACTTGTACCAATAAACTGATTTTCACAATTCACAGCAAGTGAGAAGACAGTGCTCTTACACTGGAGAGTGGAGACTGAGAACAAGGAAATTAAGCTTAAGAGGTTTTGCTAAAATGCCCCAATTGAGCTTATTTTTTATAAAGGCTTACACAACTCAGAGCACACTATATTTTTAAGAGCAGCCCACATCAACTTCAGTTGAATCTGTAGGTGCTTAGTATTTCTGCCGGGCAGAACCCTCTTCTCAAGTGAGGTACCTGAAGAATGAGGAATGCAATTAATGATCATCTGCAAAAAGCAGAGTTTGTCTGAACTGAGTAGCATCATGTAAGAAAGCTCAAACATTTAATCTCAAACACATACAGTTCAGTGAATTACAGGCAAAACCAGAAATTAGACCTTACAGGAAACAAAATACTATATGGTGGTTTTCAATAATATTTTAAAATAAATTTTTTTGTTCCACTTTTTCTGTAGACACACCTTTCAAATAGGTTTTGCTGCAGCTAAGTCAAAACATGCTGTATTCATAAAGTACTGCTCAGGGAAAGTTTATGTGAAGCCAGAAAATGTTAAAGAGATAAGACATTAGAATAATAAGAAAAACCCTAAAAGGATACAGAAAAAAATCCCTGATCATGCTTGGTCATATTAACCAAAATACAAAACAAGTAACTGTTAGCTACATTAAAAACCAAGTCTGTGTGCAGGCTATTTCCAGAGTCACAGAAGTTACTGGACAACATTCTTCAGAAGCCTAGGACACCTCCAATCTTAGCTCAGGCTTGCAGCTAATGGTTTGCAGCAAACAACAGCTGATTAGATTCCAGTTAGGGAAAAAAATCCTTCTCCTAGTATGAACAGTGATACTTAAATAGATTACTGTATTGGTTTTGCACGGCCTGGTTTTTGGTAGCAGGGAGGCCACAGAGATGGCTCCTGTGAGAAGCTCCTGGAAACTTCCACGATATCCAGCAGAGCCAATCTCCAATGGCTCTGAAAGATGGACACTCTGCTGGCCAGAACTGAGCCAATGAGAGAGGTTGGTAACGCCTCTGTGATAACATATTTAAAAAGAAAATCAAAACGAAGTCACAGGTTTTTGCTTCTGTCAGAGAAGAGGAGGAGGTGAGAACATGTGAGGGGAAACAACATGGAGACACCAAGGTCAGTGGAGAAGGAGGGGGAGGAGGTGCTCCAGACACTGGAGCCAAGATTTCCCTGCAGCCCATGGTGCAGCAGCTGTGCCCCTGCAGCCCATGGGGATCCACGGGGGATGCAGAGATCCACCCGCAGCCCGTGGGGGAGGTGCCCGTGCTGGAGCGGGTGGATGCCTGGAGGAGGCTGTGATCCAGTGGAACACCCGGTGGAGAGAGAGGGCCCTGCTTCCAGGCTGGAGCAGCCTGTCCTTGGAGCACTGCACCCCGTGGAAAGAGAGAGCCGCGGTGCAGCAGCTTTGGGAGGACTGTGTGCTCCTGGGATGGACCCACGGCGCAGCAGGTGCGGTGTGGCTGCTGCTCCTGAGAGTGGAGCCATGCCAGAGAAGTTAATGGAGAACTGTCTCCTGTGGGAGGGACCCCATGGCTTCACAGGGGAAGACTCCTCTCCCGGAGCAGCTGAAGGAAATCTCGGTGACGAACTGACCAGAAACCCCCATATCCTGTCTCCCTGCGCTGTCGGTCGGAAGGAGGGAGGGGCTGGGGGGAAAAGGTGTTTTTTTAAGGGCTTACTTTACTTCTCATTATCCTCCTCTGATTCTGTTAGCAATAAATTCAATGTTTAAGTTTAAATTAAGCTTGTTTTGCCCTTGAAGTGTTTCGTCCTGGTCCTTATCTCAAGTCATGAAGCCTTAACTTTTTATTTTCTTTCTCTCCTCTGCCCAGCTGTGGTAGGGGAGGGTGAGCGAGCAACTCTCATGGCTGCGTAGTGCTGGGCCAGTGTCAAACCACGACAATTACATATGAGGCCATTGAGTCTCCGTCATGGAAAGCTTTAAGGAACTGGTTAGAAAAATTTGCCACTAAGGACACAAATGTAATTGATTTTGCCGTGGAACAAAGTGGTGGATTAGGTTCTTAAAGTTCCTTCTGGTTCTAAATTCTCATAACATTACATTTACTTAGGGAGCTTGAAAGCCATAAATATATTAAAGCTGTTAATAACTTCATTTATTTAATTCTGACTTTGGAGTACAATGACATGGTCATATATGAACTTACTGGTTCAGACCACAGGTCCATCTAGCACAGTGTTCCATCTCCCACAGTAGCCACGAGAGTGGACACTCAGGAAAAAAAAGAACAGGGTAAGCACATACTGACTCCCAGCCTTTAAACATTTTCAAGTCAGGTTATGTGATTTATCTAGTTAGTGGACTCTGCAGCATCTCTTCAAAAGTTTTTTCCAGTCTCTCCTTGCCTCTTTACAAATTCCTTGATCCAGAAAGTCATTTGAGGAGTACCACCATAGGTCCACATAGGCTGTCTGAAGAACTAGTTCCTCTGGTTTATTCTGAATGAAGATCTTAGGAACTTCCAATATCCTTCATGCTTCTATTAGAAGAGCCAGGGAAAAGTCAATCCCGCTCTACTTTTCTCCAGACCTCTTCTTCCCTTCCCATTATGTCATGTGTTTTTCCAAATAAGATTCTTGGATATTCAGTGGATGGGGTTCCTTGCATGTTGTAATGGCAGTCACAGTATACCTCTGACCATCCTTGGTCATCTCTGAATAATTTCAGTTTTGGAGTATCCTGTCCAGATAAATGGACCAGAACCTTGGATTTTTACAGCAGCATATGGACTTGAACAGACTTGAACAAAACAAACCTTTCTGGTCTGTTCTCTCTTTACTTCTTAGTCATTCCTAACCTTTTTTTTTTTTCTTGAATTACTACTACTAAGTGATATTTTCATGGAACTGTCTATCATAATGCAAAGGTCTTGTTCCCGAAGACCTTTGGGTCAGCTGAGAAATTATCCAAGACATGAAGATAGAATTATTCTTACCCAAATGTACCACCGTACAATTATCTACACTGAACTGCACCTTGTTTTTTCTACAGTCAATCTTTCTGCAGGCTATGCAGTCGCCTTCATCCTTACTGCCTTGCATAACCTCCTATAGTCAGCAAAGTTCTGTTGCCTTGCTGATAACCTTCCTTTTTCAGGACATTTAAGAATACATGGAATAGTATGAAATTCTGCCTGTGTTCTCCCTCCTGTGCAAGAACTTACCATTTTCCTCCATCCAATGATGGTCTATCTTACATTCCCATCTTTTAAATAATATTCTCATCCATTTCAGCATCTTCCTTCTTATGCCAGTGACAGTTTTGTGTTGTGTGGTTTTCCCAAAACACCTTAATTTGGAAGTTCTTGTCAGATTTTTTTTTAAAGTCTGAGTTGACTCTATCAGTCAGATGATCCTCATTTATGTATCACTGATCCCTTTTGAAGAACTCTGAGAGCTTTATTAACTCTCACTGATAAGATAATGTTTGTTCAGGTAGATACTAATTCTCTCTCTTACAATATCTAGTCATTCACCTGGAACAGACGTCAATTTTAAGTTGCTGGATACCCTTGAACCTTTCTTAATGATGGACACCACATTTGACACCTGATTTTCATGTACTGAGAAATAGTGAAGAAATAGTGTTACATCCTGCTTTTAGTAGGTATTGCATCCCTCAGTTCTCTTAGAATTCATGGCTAAATCCTTCAGATCCTGGAGATTCATCTGCATTCATCTACCTTTTGTACCATTACCCCTTCCAAGTATTTCAGTTTCAGAGACAGTCTCTGCCAAGTTCCTGGAATACCCCAAAAGGGCTCTGGAAGGATAATTTCCCTGATTTCTTCTGTGTTTGGTTTGTGTGGCCAGGTTTTGGTAGAAGGGGAGGACTACAGGGGTGGCTTCTGTGACAAGTTGTCAGAAGCTTTCCCTGTGTCTGATGGAGCCAATGCCATCCAGCTCCAAGATGGACCCACCACTGGCCAAGGCTGAGCTCGTCAGTGATGGTGGTAGTGCCTATGGGGACATGTATTTAAGAAGGGGAAACAACAAACCCTGCACAACTGCAGCCACAGAGAGAAGTGAAAATATGTGAGAGAAACAACTCTGCAGACACCAATGTCAGTGCAGAAGGATGGGGAGGCGGTTTTGCCCATGATAGTAATGGGTGAGTGATCTCTCCCTGTCCTTAACTCATGAGCCTTTCATTATATTTTCTCTTCCCTGTCCAGATGAGGAAGGCTGTGATAGAGCAGCTTTGGTGGGCACCAAAGCACTGTCAGAGTCATCAAACCCCATCTTCCACAGCAAACAAAGAATATAAATTGTTCAGCTTCACTCCAGTGACTTTCCCCTCCCTGGGAGTTCAGTTTACACCCTTGTCATATTCAGACTCACTGACAAATTTTTCCTTCCTGATGGATTGAAAAAGAATATTGACCAATTTTTGATTCTCAGTAGTTAGGGCTCAGACTCATAATAGTTATAACTGTCAGTGTTTATAATACTTTGGTTTGTTGTGGGTTTTTTTGTTTGTTTGTTTTTCATTTGCATATGTCTTTAGCTTTTTTTGGAAGAACACCTTCTTTATTTCTGTTTCCTGTTTGGCCATGACTGCTTCTTCGTACTTCAGGCATGTTCAGTAAATGGTGTGTGTTGGCCCTCTGCTGCCTGTTGGGTGTCCTTCTGTAGTCTTCATCTTGCCTTTATGGATTTAATTGTCTTGTGTGCAATTCTTTTTCTGTTCTTGGTACACTTTCTCATTTTCACATAGTTCCCCCATGTTGAAATGAACACAACAGTAGTGGGCATTTTGACCTCTATTGCTCCCCGGTATGGAATCCAAGGGTGTTATGTCGTTCTTGAAGAGTAGTCTTAATGTTCAGCAAGATATATATGTATATATGCTTATATATGCTTATGTATGTGTGTATGTATTCATTATACATAATTGTGCACATTATATCTGTAGGGCAGATGTGGCTGGTAAACAGACAAACAACTGCAAAAGGCCTTCTGGTTTTCCTGGATGTAACCAGACATAATTGAGGGTTCATTTGTATCTGTTCTGATTCCTGAGTTTGCCTGAAATATACACTGATAATAATTAGCATTTGTTGCATGTGGTTCTCAGACCTTTCTGAGTGTCATTATTCCTCTTTGCAGAGCATTTATGAACCACAGAACAGAGAAGTGGTAAAAGACAGTACCTGTGATTCTTCATTTCACTCTGCTACCTATATTGGCATCGCCTTTATTTATTAGGATCCCAAACTTTGTAAACTACTGCAGGCACTGCTTTCAAATTGCTATAATAATTATAGTTGATTTTATGTGGAAAGCATGCCCAGATGAGGTGTTTACACCCTTATTTCCAGTCCCTCTTTCACCTGTATATAACAAATATTTGTGTTGTATCAATGTAACATAGAGTGATTTTCATGCAACAGATATTTTAAGGTGACTTGTTAACTTTTAAAGCATGTTTAGTATTTGATAGCTCATCAAGGCATTCTGATTGAATAAGGTGATACAGACACAACATGCATGTTGTTGGGCCTTTGAGCTCATCAATGTTCCCATGACTCATGTGGGACATATTCTAGAGAAATCCAGCATTACCTACCAAAACCACTAAAGCATTATCTTTGCGTAAGCACATAGTCCATAAAAAATACCTGATAAAACAAGACATAAATAACAGCACTTTTAAATTTTCCAGGGTATAGCATTGATACCTATATGTATAGATTTGTTTTTTGCTTAATTCTTGTCCTGGGAGATACACAGTCATTCATTTTCCACTTCACCTGTCTGCCTCCCATTTCTCCTATTAATCTATGTTATTCATCTAGTTTTTTAAGCAATATTTTGATACCAAGGCAAGTTCTGTGTCACATACCATCTCAAGCTGGAATATTCAGCAGCTACTCCCTTTAACCCTATTTTACCAGTTTTGTCCTAAGTGCAGCTATGCACATTGCCAGCTGAAAAAAAAAAATCTTTCTGGGGTTTCCTTGGTGTTTAATGGCATACTACTTCAGTTTCTATGTCAGTGTCACACCATTGGGTGGATGTACAGATTAGGGAGCTTTATGTGCATAAAGGTACCTCATGAGCCACCAAAACCAACCAAGTTGCATATTGTGTTTATGAAAGCATCTAACTTTGTGTGCAGATCAGAAAAAAAAAGCCACAAGAAAAGACCTCAAGATTATGAAGTATCATTCCATAAAGTGCAAAGAGACTGAACTGGCAGATTTAATTATTACTCAGCTGTCCATGTCATGTTGTTAATACATGAAGAGTCCAGTAGAATGCATACTAGCTCTATAGGCCTATATTTTGCACATCATAATTTTATAGCAGTGACACTGACAAGCCAAAAACTGGATACAAGGTTTCTCCATTTTTTCTCTCTTATGGCTTAGAGAGCTGTCACCTCTCCCACCTTGCCTGGTACAGTAATAACACTGGAATTTCACCTCCAAGACATAGTAACAGTTTGGTACTCTACCAGTATTTAAAATCCCCTCACAGTCCTTGCTAATGTACTGATTCTTTGCTGTGCTGAATCAGCAGAGCACTGAAAACCACTCTCTCCTCTTAACCACTGACAGAAAGCAGTGCCTTCGCAGGGGCAGAGTCAACAAAAAACAGCATTAGGGTAGACTGACAGTAGCTGTATCAAAGCCTATAGGATAGTTTTAAAATTATCCAAAATCACTAACCTTTCACTTCTGCAGCACAAGGTTCAATTCTGCATTTAGCCATGCATGAAAATGAGTTCAGCAATCTGAACATCATTCATGGAATTTCCCGTGACTGGCAGGTTTTACTGTAGAGAAAGAGTGAAAATGAATTAAAAAATAAAAGTGAGGTTTTGTCAGGTTGAAAAATCAAACATCAATATTGTGAATGTCAGAATCACAAAAAAAGCAAATTCAGATCTGAAAGCTTGGACCTTCAATCAACCCTGGAATGGAGTGAATGAGAAGTGGAGTAGAAGGCAAGATCTACTGTAAGCACAATGTAGCAGCCACCACAGCATCAATGGAGCAGTCATGGAAATGGCTGAGTGGGAAGTTTGCACACCCATGGACTGCTGCTGAACTCTACTTCTTCTGCACCAGAAGAGCTCTCAGGACTGCCCACTGAGTACAGCAGGCAGTTCTGGATATCAGACATGCCCTGCAGTTTGCCAAGGCCAGCAGCCCTGCCCCGCCTGTTGCCATGAACTCCAGCGTGCTGCTTGGAATCAAAAAGTTATCAGTCTGTTCCCATGACAGTGAGGAAGACTGCAAGTCCTTCTTTTTCATGAGGGAGCACAACCTGAACAATAAAAAATACAAATGAAAACCTAAAAATACACATGAAAGAGAAAAAAATTAGAAAAGGATGAAAAGAAGAGTGAGAGTAAAGTGAAGAATTGGTAACACTCATCTGTCATAATCTTATTCTTGGTTGCTTTGGGTGACTAACAGGAACCTCTCATATGAAATGAACCCAGGTGCTACTCACTGAACTACCTCAGTAAGGACAGTGGACAGTCTTTTGACTCTGTACATACAAATTCTTTGTGATTAGCCTTCTCTCCTTATGTATAATTATTCTTTTCTTTGACAACGTCCTGGGTTGCAGTTATACACTGCAACCCAGGACAGACAGATACTAAACTTTGTATAGCTAGAATTATTTGAAAGTAACCACACGATGATGCACTGTCATTTCAAGGTTTAAATGGGACTGACAAAAGGTGGTATCTTTCATTTGGTGACACAAATCAAGACACATGCCTGATGTAGATGGTTCTCATACATGGTTTCAGGAAGGAACTACATCCTTACATTTGTTTAAACATCTGCCTTAAAAGGATATGGATTCTAACTTGGAGCCCTGTGCATTGCTGTGGTGTAAATAGTGTAAAACTCACCTATATCTTTCAGTCACTGCTTGGTCTAAAAATTAAGACCCAAAGTGAAAAAAAGATAGAGAAACATAAGAGATTGATTGGCTTAACATAAACACAAGCTGCAACTCTCCCTGTAAGATTTAACTGGTTTACTTTAATAAAAAGAGTAAAAGACACTAAGAAAGGGATATTCAAAGCACCCATCACCTCTGCAGCTCTTCAGATTGTATTTAACACTCCTCAGTCATCCTGTTATGTGAGGAATCCACCAAATAAAACTCTAGAAAATCTAGAGCAAGGAAGCTGCTGCTATTTTCATCCAAATGCTTCGATAGAACTGAAAAAAATCCAAACATGAAAACCTGTCCATTTCACAGCATAATTCTACCTGTTGTTTACCAAATTTACAGCACAACAAACTCCCCCCTTGCACAATCCCTAATAATTTTTCAGTTGTAGAAAATTTTTACTTATTGTTTTCCTTCCTCTTGGGTGTGTCTAAGACTTTGAGTTTAGGCTTGGTGTTAGTGTATTTCTTCCCCTCTGGATTCTTGGACGATGTGGTCTTCTCTTGGGAAGAGACAGTGTCACTACCACCAGGAAGGAAATGCCCTATGTTGTAAAATAAAGATAGTCTTTCAGTTCACCTCTCATTTTCTCAATACCACTTCAGGAAATGTAATTTTACAAAAAAAGAAAGAATAAACAAAAAAGCAGCAAAACCTAATTTAACAATCCTTTGACTAAATACACAAGGCACATTAGAATCTAACCCACCACAGCCTTATTTAAAATTGGGTGGCTGAAAGGTGCTGTAGGATTTATAAAAAGAAAACAGATTGTCTTGAAGGCTGATGCCAAATAACTCATTGCCTGGGTTATCACTCTTCAATCAAAAAGTACCCGAAGAAACTACATTAAGTCATTTAGACAGCAATCACCATGGAGTTAGGCTGGCCTCTCATGTGATGAAAAAGGCAAATTCTCTGACAGTGGTGACTTATTCCTTTTACCACTGGCAGAACTGCCTAAAGAATCATCAAGGCTACAGGTGTGGAAAACATGAGGCCTCTCCAAATTTAAGTGATAAAAATACGAAGTATTTTATTACTTTAATCTTTATAATTTATGTTTGGAAAAAAAGATCAACCCCACAATGTCACTTACAGTTAGGCAACCATGGGATTAATTTAAACTCAGTATTTAATTCCTGTAAGGAAGCTTTCTTCCAGACCATGATCTTTGCAATTCCATTCCCACCTTTGTCTGCCCCCAGTCTTTCTCATAACTAAAGACATATCTTTTAGCCCTGACAAAGCCAGTATAAAGTATTGGGTGTTTTATTACAAGTTGTAATTCAGTCACTTTGGAGGTGATTTTCTTTCTCTAGTAATGACTTAGTGGAGGAAGCTGGTCGTTTTTTTGTTGCACTTTAACATTGCTAGAGAGGTCACATACTGTAAGAGAGAGAATAGCTGTTTAGAAATATTTCTCTGCCTGGCCTGATTAAAAAGAAAATCCTAAATAAAGTGGAAGTATATTCATTCTCTTGTGTAATTTTAAATATTTGTGTTAAAAAAACCTAGCATGATCTGAAGAAAAGCAAGTTTTGTGGGCCTGATTTCAATTTGAGCAGTTTCAGTTAATAATGTAGCACACATAAACCCTCTTTTAACAGTTCATAATATTACACTGAAGACAGAATTGCTAAAGAACTTTGTTAATTTTTCTCCCTCTTAAATCAGTGTTACAGACTTCCAGCAGATGTCTTTAATAGAGATTGTTATTAAAAGAAGTATTGCATAAAGTAAATTCAGACCATTTCATCAGTATTACTTACTCCCACCATTAAGAGCAGAATTTCTCCTGTATCTTCAAATTATTTCATTAATGCCTAATGCAAAGAAACAGTAACTCATCTTCAAACTCTATAAACCTCTGTCAGCATCCATACTGTTCCTATATTTTAAAAAAGTGCCACTGCTTCCATTTACAGTAACTCCTTATTTGTACAGGTTTAAAAGCTTCTCTTAACAATGTGTTCTACTAGAAATTTCAGTCTATGAGCATTTTAATTTTAAGCTGGGAAGAAATCCATCTGCTTTTTAAGCTTTTGGGTTTTGTAGTGTCAGGTATTTTTCTGAGCAATGTATCAGCTAATAAATGTACCTTTGAATGTTTAACTGTCTGGGAAATGTTATTAAATGTAGTAATTTTTTTGCAAGGCAAAAGCCCCACCAAAGGTGGTGTCTCTGGGTCAAACTGTCTATAATACTACGTGCCTGAGATAAGTACCTAAGCTACAATTATGCTCCTGCCATAAAATAAGCTGTGTTGCTCTGATATGAAGGTGCAGTTCTCTGTCTCCAACAACAGAGCTATTTATTCACCTAAGTAAACACAGATTTATGGGCTACAGATCTCTATTTCCCTCCCACCTGTGCAGGTAACCCGATGATATATAAAGTGCAAGAGTTTTCCTAGGTCTTGACCAAATCTTGTCTTCATGTTGATATCAGCATTTTCCCTCTACAGCCTGAGTCCCACAGAAACCTAATGCATGGTAAGATGGGAATAGCAACAAGTTCTTGGTTTGGGTAAGTAGGAGCCAGGATCTAGGAAAACCTTAAGAGACATCTGGAGACACAATGGGCTTTGGAGTTGGGATTCTCTGGAGTAATTCTACTGAAAGCTGTGAAGTTACTTTTGTAACAGATGTAAAAATATGTATATTTAGACTGGGTAAATTAAAGTAGACTTTGGTCCATTAGAGGTACATAATACTCTGTCTTACATACTTGTATGAGTGAGAGAAAGAAAGAAGCATGGCATAATAGTTAGGCACTAGTTTGGTTAAACCCACCTCCCTGTCACAGACCTCTTAAATGACTACATCTTTAACTCATGACCACATGTTTCTCAACAAGACACCTTTAAAAGGCTTTCAAACAGCAAAGCTCATCTGAGAAGCTTGTCTAAAGCATCCCAGTTTTAATATCCTCTACTATACTCTGGTAGTAAAGCAGCCATAACAACCTTGAGTTATCTCCCAGACTCAAGCTTAGCTGTACTTGCCTAGCAACACGTAGGATCCACATACAGCACAGACATTGCTTGAAAGAACTGCTGATGTTGATTAGGTAGCCCGTAATTAATCAACACTTTGTGATGTAAGATAACTCACCTGGATGGCCTCAAGAAGTTGTCCACATCTGAGAAACAGAGTAAAAGAAAAAACCCCAAATATATGCAAGTCACAGTCCCCTAAATATAATCTTGCACAGCAGGTAGCCTTGCCCACCTTTTCTCTATGCACTTTGGCTGCTTCATCTGTTAAAAACATAAATCACAGTTGCCTGGAGGGGCCAAAATTTAGAAGGATGCCACCACAAACCAGGGAGTTGATGACTGACTCTAATATTTGAGAATAGCTCTGAGTAAGCTGCTGCTTTTCTGTCACAAGTGGGATTATTTTTTCCCCCTCTAGGTACACACATTTCATAGCAATATACTCTGTTGCTATTTAGGATTCACTGGCCACTTTCATTACAAATGTTCTTTTCCTGAGACTTATAACCAGAGCTTTTGTTACAATGTCCACTGCCAGACAAAATTTGCCTCATTCTGGCTTTCATCACAAAACCAGCACCATAAGCCACCTTCACTGAAATTGTTGCAATTCTTTTGGCAATCTTGAGGTGATGTTAAAACAATAGATAGCTTAAGGTCAAGTGTCAGCAAAAACCCTCAACTACAAATTGATCTGGCTGTTTAAAAATTAAAAAAGGAGGAATCCTCTGTATTCAAAGAAGAATTGCACTGAGTGGAGGGTTGAATCCAATGGTAGAAAGCAAAGCAAATGTTTGTGTGAACCCCAGTGAGAATCAAAATAGCAGCATTTTGCACTGCTCTATTTATAACTCTATAATTTTAAGTGGTAATACCAAAAATAGTCATTGCAATATGTTAGCTCAATGTAATTTTTTCTTTCCAAAAGAGATAAATTAGCCTAATTTTTCTTTTTTTTTTTGGTAGAGAGTAGTAAAATAAACAATGAATATTTTTCCAGAAGTTTTAGAGGGGGTTTTTTTGTTTGTTTCTTAGGTTTTAATCCTTTGTGGCAAGAGTTCCTGGCATCTGAATACGGTCTTTCCTTTATCTGACTTCAGTTAGGATCTACATCTATCATGGGACTTTCAGAAATACGTAATGATTTAACAAGGCAGCTAGTTCAAGTGGGGGATAATCAGGCTTTCACCCACCCCTTCACTCTGTGCCACCATGTTTTACTCTCTCCATCTCCATTGTACCCTTAAAAGCAGCGGATGTGCAGCCAAGCATTGAGCACTCCCCACAGCCAACTTCCTCTGAAGCTGCAGTGTGTAATTACAACCAGCTGCTGAGGGTTGCTGAGAGCAGGGCACTCAGCACCTTCCTACCCAGAACTAAGCCCAGGCTTTGGGAGCCCCCGGGACTGGGGAACCCCCAGACTTTGCTACATGGACACCCACAAGGAGGTTCCCACACTATGGTAGTAGAAGTTAAGAGAGAGCCACATTCCAACTTAGCCTTCAGAGACAGTAAAAGGACTGGGTAATTCAGACTCCCTCCCCCTTTTCTCCTTCCCCTAAAACCATTTGTTTAAAGGGAAGAAAGCCTCCTTGTCTGGATCCGGCTGCTGCTCCGAGTGACCCACTCCTGTGCTGTTCCCCCCCTGGCTGACAGCCGGCACCGCACATCCCACAGCGCTGTGCCGGGGAGCTGTGCATCCCCACAGGGTCAGAAACCGGAGATTAAGACCATTTTTGAATGCTGTGCGCTAGCTCCTGTGAACTTCACCGGGACTGCAGGATTTTTATTTTCTAAAAGGCAAAAGCCTCGCTGCCAGTCATCAAAGTTCAAGATAAACCTAAATGGTGTCCTGGTGTCCTGAGGCATGTGAGACTCAGGGACAAAAGCAAAGTGGTGAAGTAGCAGAGGAGGCTGTGTAGGCACAGATACACACCTGGACTGGCTACTTCTTTGTTCTGCCTTTTCAATTTCTGATAACCTCTGAAACTTAATTCCTTATTAGTATCCCTGAAGAAAAATGCAAATTTCCATTTGTCCACCAAGGATGGACCTCAAAATTCTAATCTTGACCTGTTGGAAGGAGCAAGCTCATCTGACTCTTGCATTTTAAGCAATTTGTGATTCCCAGTGACTTAGCTATAGGATTTGCTAAAGGAAATTTCTTAGGCTTCTACCTATGAACAGACTTAACAGATGAACAAAAATGTTTAGGGTCTCATACACCTCATGTTACATAGCACTAACAATTGAGTGTGTGAAATCAAAGGAAACTGTCATGTAATTACCACTGTTAGTGCCAGGTCTGTCCTTTTCTGACTGAATCACAGAATAGCTGAGGTTAAGAGATACTTCTAGAGATTGTCTGCTCCAAGTGCTCTGCTCCAAGCCACAGGTTCAGAGGTGTGTTGAGCTTTGACTATCACCAAGGATGGAGACTCCACAAGCTTTCTGGGCAACCCGTGCCACTGCTTGGTAATTAGAGACAATCCTTTACTTCTCTCTGTACATCTTTGAGAAATAATAACCATAATGACAGCATTTTTACAATTTTCCTTCAGAAAAAACCTGCAATTTCAGGCATGTTAACCATGAAAAAAGTCACTCTTATAAAAGTTACTCTCAAGAAAATGAACTTAAGGTGGAAGTGCAATAAATAATGAAAAAATCCTTATTAGCCTACAAACCAAAGCAGAAGTGGTATAAGACTCTAATGACACAGGCTAGGCATAGATAGCTGTTCTGATTAAAGGACAAAGCATTAGGAAAGAACAAGCGTGTTAGAGATGTCAATACCAAAGGGTGACTGGAATTACTTAGAAGGCTTCAAGGTAATAAATCTTCAGCAAATGGAATGTACTTAAGGAGAATTTAGGTCAAATTGCAAGAAAAGATTTCTAATGGTAAAGTACAGAAAGTTATGGAGTATTTGCCTGAAGGAAAAGGCATGGTATATCCCTGAAGACTTTTAAAAATACACCAGAAAAAGCACTGAAGTGTTTGGTACACAATAATTCTACACCAGGAAGCAGAAAGGCTAGATGATATAACTGGGCTTTTCTATCTCTGCTTTCTGTGATTCAGTGGTAATTCCACTGGCCAGTTCCAGTTTAAAATACAAAAATCCAACATCAGCTGTAAGCACCCGCTGTTAGAAGCAAATGTTGTAGAACTTATCCCTTCACCCCAGCACAGAATACGAATGCTCTTCAGAAATCAAAACAGATCCCATGTTTTATCATACTTTTATTTGAATATGCTATATTATGATGAAAAAATTAAAACTGTGAACACTCATTGTGTTTGTACTTAGAGCAGGGTTCAGATGTGTTCAGCCTGGGTACTCACACTGAAATTTCCAAAGTTTGAATGGAAATTATACAGATACTGTTTAATTGAGGTGGATTCTGTAGGTACTGTTATAATGTTGCTCAGCACGAGGAAGAGGGATAGATCTGAGATTCTGTGAACTTTCAGAGGCAGGCTTGCACCTTTCTTACTTTCTGTTTTTTGTTGTTGTTGTTGTTGTTTTTTGTTTGTTTGTTTGTTTGTTTTTTGAATTTTTTTAGCTGTTTCTGGAGGAATAAAGAAAAAAAGGTAGTATATTTTACAGAGGGTTCTCTAAAAAAATCTTACTCTTTTCACTTAAAATAACCACTATGTGGTCTTGATCTCAGGCTTGGAAAGAGATGCAGCTATCTTCATTCCAAAATCCACACAGGCCCATGCTGTTCTTGGAAAGCCCTTGGTCTACCCCAGTTGAGCACAGGTGATTAGCAAGGATTGGGCCAGCAGTCCTGCTAAACTTTATGGAATAGATTAATTACATCCATGGTACTAAAAGTGAGTAAGCATTTTAAGACTGGATGACAAAAAACATGCACAGAGTGCCTTGTCACTACCATTTCAGGGGTGTGCTTTTGAAGAGATTTGTCCTGACAGTTTCATCCAGGCTGTTTCAATCCATGGAGCAGTTTGAAGTCGGATTAGTTTCAAATGAAGCTAAACTGAAAGATGTGTTCCAGCCATTACTGGACATTCAGTCCACTGCTCCAGACCAGAGCTAGCACAAAGTGAAGTATCCTGAAAAGCACATAGCATGGTCATCCAGCACCACCTAGATTCACTGTACAGATCCACTCCCACTGCATCCCACTACTTCCTAACGCAGATATAGCCCTACCGCCTCTGACAGCCCTCTTCCCAAAAACGATGGTCTGACTAACGAGACTGTTAGGAAATTAATGGAGAACATGAAACAATACCATGGACACTACAAGTTTGGCTCATCAGTGACTCTTTATTTCTGATCTTCCTGATCTTCTGATATTCCTGAATCTAGCCTTTTTGATTATTTCAGCACTTGCACTAAGTGAAGTGTAAATTCTGCGAGACGGAGGTGCCCCCGCACACCATTCAAAGCACGGAGCAGGAGCACTGAGTCTCCAGCCTTTCCACGCTCCGATCACCAGCAGGCCCTTTCCAGACCCGCTCCACCGCGCACCGTCACTCGCTCCGCGCTGCCGCTGCAAAGGCACTGGCTGCGCCCGGAGGGAGCGCACGGCAGGGCGGGACGAGCCCCCCGTTTCGAGCTGCGGCGCTCCCCCGAAAAGGCTGTGCCAGGCCGGCCGAGCACCTCTCCCGCCGGGTGCCGGCAGCGGGCACGCCCGTCCCGTGCCCGGCGCTGTCCAACCCGGGATGCCCTTTAACCAGCGGCACAGCGCCGAACCCCGGGCTGCAGGGAAACCAGACCTGGAGAACACCCGCCGCAAGCCGCAGCTAAGCTGCGGAGTGGATCTTCCCGGAGCGGGGCGCGCTCCTCCGGCACCACACACCGTGTGCCAGGCCGGGGCTGTCCCCGAGGAGCTGCTGGCGAAGAGCTGCCGCCCCCCCAAGCCGCTCCCGCCGCTCCCCGGGCTCTGTGACCGGCGGGCCCCGCTGCAGGGGCGCCACCTGGGGGCCAGCGGCGACACCGCGCCCGACCCGGCCCGAGGGAGTGGCAGAGGAGCAGCTTCCCAGAGGGAAATGACTGGCACAAACGGGCAGGGAGAGGGCAGGTCCAGCATGAGCGGCTGTAGCATGGTCCCTGAAACTGATGCAGCAAGGCGGGACATAATACACCACACATTAGTGAGAGGATTAGCTTTCATTTGAATAAAATGTCATATAAAATGTTTTGACGAGAACACGTGAAAACAATGAAGAGAAGCGGAAAATAAAGTAAAATACAACACCTGTTTATCACCTACCAGATGCTGCAGATTATCCTTTTCTCTTTTTTTGTGGTCACCCCAGCCCAGGAAGACAACAGTCAAACATGCAATGCTGCCAAAGGTGATCCTGTCACTGAGAGCACTCAACACACAAAAGGAGATCAAAATGCCTTGGCTTGTAGGGCCTTGTGATAGTGAAAAGGGACAGGGCTGCTCTTTGCACAGGTATCAACACGACGGAGAATGTTCTGCTATGAAAACAAGTCAATAGAGTTCAACTGGATCAAATATTTCACCACCCTCAGATGGTAACAAACATCCCGGAATGATCAACATGGTGTAGGCAAGAAAAAAACCTTATATTTAAAGAATTTATAGAAGTAGTTATTTCATGGTGATGGCTGCTGTAATGATGGCTTGGGTGGGCTCTATGCTTTATGTTCCTGTTACCCCTATCTATCCAGTCGAAAAAGGATGAAGACAGCCTGATTCTAAAACTGCAAACCAAATGTCTTGTGACAACTGCAAGGTGGGTACGTAGAGGCCAGGCTGGAACTGGAGTGGTAGGAAAGCCTTTCCACAGAAAAACAGGTCTTCAACTATCAGGACAAGCAATGTGAATCAGCAGTCACTTGTGGGGGGGGAAAGGCAAACATATTTGGTGTGCAACAGGAAATTACTCTGTGAGACAAGTGAAGTAATCCTTCTGCTGTATTCATCACTAGTAAGGCATCAGGCTTGAGTGCAGCACCTTGGTCTGGGCACGTTTCAAGAATGTTGTTAACTGGAAAAAGCAGCAGGGAGCAAAGAGAGTGATCAGAGGGTTAGAAAACACAGCCTACAATGAAGGATCAAAAGAACTGCAACTGTTTTATCTCCAGATGGGAAATCTGAGGAGGAGTAAGGCCACCGTTTTCAAAGGAAAGGAGTAATTTGTTCTGCCTGCCCATTGTGAACAAGTAATAGATTTAAATTGCAGCAAACTTTACTAGTGATAAGCACAGGGAGACATTGAAACATATTGCCTGGAGAGGTTGTGGTGTATTTGTCACTAGAAAACAAATTAAACAAACATATTTTGAGACGGATATAAAAAAATAAGAACTCTTATTGGGGATTACCAAAAAAAGTTTATAGCTACCAGATATCCCTTCCATTTCTTTTAGTATTATGAGAGGAAAAAAACCTTTTTTACTTGAAACACACAAAAAAAAAGGGGAACAACATTTCCATTTTTTAAGCTAGCTCATGGAATGAATTGAGCAACCACAAGTATTTCTGTATCTCAGCCCCCTGTCAATGAAATGGAGGTAGCAATACACAATTTATGATACTGCGAGTCTGTAATGCATTATTGTAACCGTGTGGATGCTGGGAAAGGAGGTGATATACAAATGTAAAATATCTCCAGACACCCTCAGTTTTTTCATACTCTCACTGCTTTAAATGCTGCAATTTGTTTTCCTTTCTTCTCTAAGAGTTCACAGTACACTGTGATCTCTCCTAGTAACGTTAAGTACACCGCTTCTCAAAGAGGAACAAACCAGAGCTCATGTGGTTTAATAGAACACAGCAGTTGAGACATACCTCTAGATTAAAAAACCACAAACCTTAACCATTAAATTTCATACTACTGCAAGTTTCTTTTAATTGTGTAAATTGCATCAGAAGAAATTTTTAATTCAGGAACAGTGAGAGGATCCTTTCCTCTCACTCAGGCATGTTAAAATGTCTACTGAACAAAATCTACTTCCCCAAAACAATTAGCTAACACTAACAGTGACTGTTTAGAAGACCTATCAAACCAAAACAGAGCTGAAGTACCTCATTACTACTTCCCTTCCAAAATGCAACAATGGGACTAGATTCACTAGAACTTTAAAATATTCTTTGTTGTTAATAAAGTTTATATTTAAAGAAGAACAGTTCAGGTGAATATGGCATACTGTATAATCCAGACAGTGCAGATCAACTAAAAACATTGATCTCAAGCTAAAACCATTTTTAGCAGCCTTGTTCAGAAATTTTTTTCTAATAATCTTATTACAAGCACTTGCTTTTTGCAGCTTTCTGCCATGATATCCCAATAAACCCTGCCTCTTCTTGCTCTCCTGTCAGCTTGGCAGCCATTTCTCTTAAGACACCACTACAGACTTCCAGAACCCGATTTCCCTGTGGTAGCAGCACTGTGGCTATGACAGTGTAGTGGCAGCGTTCAGGATGGAAACTTTGCATGAGGAAAGCAATAGTGACAGTGCTGGAGATGGAAGTATGGTTGTGGCACACATCAATGCAAGGCCTGTCAAAAAACATTGGGAAGTTCTCCTTGATCCTCAGCAGAAACTTAATCCTCACTCCTGTTGTTTGCTCCATAAAACAGCATTTTCATGTCCAGATCTGATATCCATTTTTCCTGAGCACATGTATAAATGTATCACTTACTAAAGCAACCGGGATTATTTACATACACCATGTTCCTCATGTGTGCACCTATATTTAAATATTTAAGAACATGGTCCTGGAAAAGTAATTTGAGAAGTCATTTCCTTTTGGCAAAGTGCAAAATACCTATTTCCCTTCTAGCTTCAGTTAAAAGTTCCAATCAACTCATCTTAAAAAAAAATATATTCTTACAAAGACAACATAACAAAACTGGTGCTACATTCCACTGCTCCTTTTTTTTTTTTTCTGCACTGCTTTTAAACTGATTACTTGTCATTTATTAAAACTCTAGATGTGGCACTTAGGGACATGGCTTAGTGGTGAACTTGGCAGTGCTGGGTTAGTGGTTGGACTCGATGATCTTAGGAGGTCTTTTCTAACCGATATGATTCTATGGAGACAAGTATAATAAAGTACATTTAAAAACATATTTTGTGGAAGAATGCGGGCAAGACACCGATCCCTGAGGAAATTCGTGAGTAAAAAACAACTCTAGGCCTCTCTCTTCTCATCTTGGTTTGGATATTCTCTCTGGACTATGGAAGAATCGTGGGAAATGGGGCTCTGAGCCACAGAAAAAAATGTATCTAGAAGTAAAAGGAATCCTTGAACAACAAAACAAAAAAGTAATGCAACCAGGAGATGTAGAACACTTCTTTATGTGGCTTTTCAAAAGGTTCCCCTATATTTCACGAGACTTACTTTTTGATATCAAACCTCCTGAATCTTGTCAGGAGTGTTTCTGGAACGAGATCTGGGATAAGGTATGGGATCAAAGCGAAGCTTTCCGTGCATACCTTATAATCAGGGACGCTCTTCAAGAGCATTTGTATGGTCCCATTACCCCTAAAGCAGAAGATCATACTTCTCCCGTGGCCGAGACCGCGCGGCCGCCATCCCGGGAGCGTGTGACTGCAGCCGTGCCAGCGGAGGTGCCTGCGCTGGATGGGCCCGGCCCCCTCGGGAGCGCGCGCCTTATCGCGGACCCCATCCCTGTCTCGGGGTCCCCGGCCACTCGACCGCGAGTGAGGGAGCGATGCCGCAGGCGCTGCGGGTGCCGTGGGCCACGAGCAGCCAGGAACCGGGGCTCGGCGTGGCAGGCCGCTCTGAGCGACTGGCTCGGAGAGCCCTGTGGAGGGGGAAGCGGCGGTTTCCACAGCGACACGAGAAGCCGCGCAGCGCAGCGCCGAGCTGAAACGGGGCCGCTCTCAAAGCAGCGTGGAGTCTGCGGAGCGGAACCACTCGCAGGGCACGGGGCCGGCGGCGATGGCAACGCGGGGCCGCGCAGAGCCCAGACACGCGCCGGAGCGGGGCCGCGCAGAGAGCACAGAGCAGCCGCAACGCGGGGGCCCGGCCGAGACGTCGGAGTCGGCGAGGCGGCGGCCACGCGGGACCGGCACCTACGACGAACATGCAAGCATGTGATAGGAGACGTTCTAGCAACGAAAGTCACAGGAACTGTGAAATGGTACAATGTAAAAAACAACTATGGATTTATAACACGAGATGATACAGGGGAAGACTTATTCATCCATAGAACTGCCATTAAAAGGAATAACCCTAAAAATTACCTGCAAAGTGTAGGAGATGGGGAAGTTGTTCAATTTGATATAGTACAAGGAAAGAAGGGTTTACAAGCAGCGAATGTTACTGGGCCTGGGGGTATTCCTGTCAAAGGCAGCCGTTATGCACAAAATTATAAACAATATCCATCCCAGCAATTTCCCTACCCACAGCCTAATTTCCCCTTTTACCCTATACCCAATATGAACCCTTTCCTAAGTTTACCCTATCCCCAGTTTATTCCTAATCCGTTTTTCACCCCATGGCTTCCCTATACAATTCCATTTCCTTACAATTCCTCTCCGATGCCAATGGGGGGATGAAAAGGGGGAGGGAAGAAATTAAACCCTCTCCTGCCTCAGTTTCCCCACAAAGCATGCTCAGAGAGTTCTGTCTCCCTTCTATCAGCCCTAAGATGTTCCAGAGAATCTGTTTGGACATTTAAAGACTCAGGAGAGTGGCTTGTTTTGTTTTGAAACTGTCCCTGTTATGTTTATCCAGTTGTCTTCATTCTCCTTTTATTAAAATAAAACGGGTGAGATGTTGGGGTCCCTCCCCTGCCATGGAGCCCTGAGGGGAGGCACGGGGTTTCCCTGCCCCTGCTCAGCCTCGTTCCCCATTGGTTGGTTTGTGCTCCCCTGCGCGGGAGGGACCGTCGGGTCCCGTGATTGAGGAGTTCCTGAGGAGAGCCCCGGCCATGCAGCTGGAGAAATAAACATCTCTGAAACATCTATCAAGAATCTGTCCATATATATATTTCTTTTCCACGGGACTCCTGGTTTGATATATGCGAGTTACAGTAATCCCCGCTGTAACACATATTTATAATATTTTAATAACTACAGTTCAACAGAGGAGTTGTTTTACTTTGCTTTATATCAATATATTTAAAGATGCAGGGAAAATTTTGGCAAAGATGTGACCAGCAATCAAATGCATGTAGCACACAGGATGTCAAGGAAAGTCAGACAAGTTACCCTCACTTGTCAAAAGCCTTCTCTGCAAGATGTATCATGTGGCTTTTGCTATTAAAAAAACCCCATAATGATAAGCAGAAATTGAGTGCGATGATCAAATATATTACTAGTGGGGCTGCTCAATAGTTGGTACTATACATTATTTTCAATCTTTGCTTTCTGCAACTCTCTAAGATTTCAAGTGGAAGCAGTGTCACTGCCATCTCTCTTCTGTACTTGGGGAAATGTTTCAACCTTCTTCAAAACCTTTCAGTGGGAAAATTTGTGAGAGTCAAGAGTCAGTTCTCAGTTAGGTAATTCAGTTGATTGAATCACCTATGGAGAGGTCAAGGGTAAGGCACGAACTACTGCAGTTCTGAAAAAAGACCTCATTTAGGGATAGAGTCAATCTAAAAACTGGAATAGGGAAGGAAACAGACACGAACTCTCCTGACTAGTAGTGTAGGAGTATGAATCGAGGAGGGAAGCTAGAGATGAGGAATGAACTGATTCATTGAGGTACCACAGTAAGTGAAGTCGACCTGCAAACCAGAGGGCAGTTGAGCTTAGGTGTGATGAGATGCTTGAATACCTAGGAGAGCTAGTCTGATGTACAAATACCAAGAAGTGATGAAAGGAAAGGGAAGAACCAAAATTTTACCAAATGTCTAAATAAGAGAGATGGCATTATGAAGTGGGCAAAGCCTGAGTAACTGTCACTGTAACCCTTACACCATTGTCCCTGTAACCTTCACACCACTGTCACTGTAACCTGTACCTTCCAGCTTACAGACTTCTCTTTTGTGGCACAGTCTTGTTTCCATTTAACACCATCCTGGCTAGACACTGGGACAGATCAATAAGGAAAAAAAAAACCCAAACCAACAGAATACAATGATATTCAAATTGTACATCACAAAGCAAAATACAAAAAAGAGAAAATAAAATAGGTTAAATATAAGGTGTTAATTATGACAGTCCACAATTTTAAATACTTGACTTTGCAGTCACAATAGTGCTATTACAAATTAGTTGTGTGTGGACAGAGTATAGACAGATACATAAATTATTCTCATAAATGAATGTCTATAAAAACACTACGCGCAATATATGATTTTAAAAAATAATTAATTAGTCTTAGATCTCTATATTGTTTTTTTAAAAATACTTTTATTTTGAACAATGGAATGTTAGATTTATTAATGCTAACTATTTACTAAATATTCACCATTCTCAAAGCTGAAAATTATTCCAAAGCAATGGATTGTTTTATTTGTCAGCTACCCATATTAGAGCAAGAAGAGCCTCATTGAAACAGGTTCTTAATCTGCATTAAATTGAAGAGCTATCAGTAAATATCATGCGAAAGACAGGGCTATTGATATCAGAGTATGAAACAAAGGTTCAAATCCTGTTGTCCGAAACTTGGTCACAAGAGAAGATATTCGGTCCAATTAGTGAAAGATGAAGATGTCTAGAAGCACAGCGATGTAACGACACAAGTACACATAAAAGCATTTTAAGTGAGACTGTGGGTTTTCAGCCAAGATACACATCTATCAACCCTGATTCAACTGAACTCCTCTTCTAAAAATGCTCTCTATGCTTATGATGCTACAAACATTCAGATCCAATGAAGTTAAACAGAACCGATGGAAGCTGCAGGTCACCTAATGAACTGACAGAAGCCATTGTTCCAATAGACCGATATGTCGTAATTCAAGATCAACACCATCTGCTTGCTATAACTTCAATGGTGGTGTAAGAGGTACTATTTATAGCCCAGTACAAATAGCTTCTATTCAAATTTGGGTACAGTTTTTTTGATGGAATGTGATTGAACATCTACAGAGGAGCTATCAAACAGTCTGTTCAGCCTGAACTGTTTGTAGGTCATGAACTTCCTTGAGCCAAAGGTAGAGACTAAATAGGTCTCAGTCTTTTGTGCTCTGAAAATGTGTCCACTAACCTTGCCGTCAGACTTTCTGAAGAATACAGCATGATAATGCAAAATAAATTATGCATAGTTTCATGCCAAGTTTCAGGATTAGCTGTGATGCAGAACAGATGAATTTTCGAAGCAGGATTAGATTAATTGCTTAATTAAGCAAGTTCAGATTCCTTAGGAAAGATACTGGGGTTAAGACAGAGTGAAGAATTCTGCAATAGAAATAGACATGCACAGTGTCAAGTCAGTGCTAGAATTAGCAGAAAAGGTGAAAAAGCAGGGGTTTTTCCCTCTCAGAAAAATCCATCCAGATTTAGAAAATTATGATTAATTTTAGCAAATGACAGAAATGTCAATAACTTTGGATAGAAAGCAGATTTTAAAAATTGCAAAATCTGCTCTTTCGTTTCTGAGAAGCTAAAGGCATCCAATGTAAATAAAACTGCTATAATCCCTGCCACCCACCCCATGGCCTATTAGACATTTTAGATGAGACAAGGGAGTTTTTAGGATGCACAGTTCTATACTGTCTGTGCAAAACCAGATAAGAACTATAGTTCCTTTTCAATACAGCAAGGTATTAAGATCTGGCACTAAGAATGTGATGGCTACCTTGTATTTCAGAGCACTTTTATTTTGGAGTTGCTCTGTTGGGAGCCTTCCAAGTGGGGTTTATCGCTGCATTCAGAATCTGCCCAACACAAATGTAAAGGCACTCCTAATTTAAGCTTAGGCAGCAGACTATCTGTGTTTCATGCACAAGTACCATGGACTAAGTTCAGAGGAAGAAATTGAAAATAGGATAGGGAATAGATGAATGAAAGGGAAAAGGGCCTAATTTTGGAAGTTCAAGATTAGGTTAGGTAGTTCATAAGAGAACACTGAAAGGAAGTAAATGTGTGATAAATAAGAACTAGAAAGTAATTTTCTTGGAGACCACCTGTGGTTTTGTATAAGAAATATATTACAAAAAGTGCAAGACAAATTTTGTTTTAACTTACAGCAACATATAATCATGCATATGTGCAGCTTCCCTGGAAGCCTATCTGCAGGTAATTTTCTCCAGAGAAGTTAGTTCACAAAATTTTTGCTGCTTTTAGCTGCTGAAAATTTGAAGCATGGAATATTATTCTCCTAGTGATGAAATAATTCTATAGGAATCCCATTGTTACTGAATCTATATTTCAGTTTGTATTTTAGCTCAAGTTAAAGACACTACATTATTCTAAGTCAAAGAACAGCACTGCTCCAGACATTTCAAGCCCTACTAGTGCATGGTTTGGCTCCCTGAGGCAGATGCCACTGGATCCAAAGAATGGATGCTTTTGAACTGGGAGACATGTACTAGTTTTATTATTCAATTAACTGAGCTCCATGAATATACTTGGCTGTCTATAAACACCAATGTGCTGTCACCACTCACAGCTCCAAACTGTTGACGTTAAAAAGAGGAGACATAATTTATTTCATTCTCATAACCTGGAATGTAAGTTATTTAGAGAATGGACCATATAAAGAAGTTCAGCACCTGCCTATAGTTTCATATTTTCCAAACAGGAATCACTTTTAAGTATAGAGCCATTTCTAGTAAATCTCCAAAGTTATGTTCCTGGTGTGCCCAGAAGGACTTCCTCCTCAAAAAGGAAGTGTGGCCACAGGTAGCTCTGGGGGCAGGAAGGACAGGGAAGATGATACAAACAGTGGAATCTTTCAGACCAATGAAAAGTACCTTTTTATGGAAAGAGCCATGTTAAGCAGCTGTAACCCATCATGTAAGACAAAGAAATCGAAGGAATAAAAGATTGATTCCTCCAACAAGATGAAGCTTAGTTCAGGTAAATGAATTTATGGGCATGTAGTGAGGCAGAACAGTAACAAAAGCAACAGGCTGCACTAGGTTGTTAAGGTATTTTTGCAAAAAGACTTATGTGATTTAATTTGATAAATAAGAGGGAGGGGAACAAATTGCATGTGAAGGAAATTTAAAATGCCTGAAATATGGGAACAGGTTTTGAGCTTGTTAATAAAAGAGAAAAAAAAACCTGTCAGTAAAACAATTTTCATCACTCATTCATAACCTGAATGTTTTCTTCCTTAATCTAAATATTCATAGTCTTGAAGAGATGGAAAAAAGCTCCAAATAGGAGAAAAGTTAAATAATCAATAATTAGAGTTGTTTTCATATTCACGGCATTGCTTTACTCGCTGAAGAGTAATAAAATTGTAAAATAGAATTTTTTTTTAGCTCAAAAAACTCTGTAAAGATGATGCTTACAGAACTCATGAATATGTTTTTGAAGAAAGATGTCCCATCTGGTTTTGAATTTCTCTGTTGACCAAGGAGTTAAAATGGCTGGAAAACAGACAAGAAATTCTTGTCTCTCCCACACAACAAAATTCTTCACTATAAAATACATTCTTTACATGGGTTTCACTTATTTGTGAAGAGTGAAATGTCTGGGGAGACCTGTTTTTTGCCCAAGAATTTTACAGACCATTTTTACAATAAACTGATGTGTAGACAAGAAAGAATTTAGAAGAAATAGTCAAACTTTTTTGACTGAAGTCCTGGGATAAATCCTGACAATACTCACTCTCCAAACTTACACCAGGTTGCAGTTGTGAAGTGATGGCATTAGTAAAACAAATTCAAGATTACTGCAAATTCAGAAAAATAAACCAAAGGAAGCTGGTTAATTAAACACACTGTTGCCCCTTCACCCTGGACCAAACCACAGTATTTTGACCCCTTCAAAGAGCCGCTGCAAAAACAATGTGGTATTCTTTGAATATTTCTTTGGCAAGATAAGATTTCTCTGCTAAAATATATATTAAATTGTGGTTCTCTGAATATATGAGGGGCAAAGAGCTGTCATTCAGAAATCCCAGCCTGCCTTTTAATCAATCCTGTGCTTTAACAAGCTGTTTATCTTGCCTCTCAAATAACCTTCACTGGTGTTCTCACTTAAAAATGCCTTAGACTCTACATTAGGCAACAGCAGCAGGGAAATCTCTTTTCTCCTGAGCCAACTTTTCCACAGCTCTTCTCCACGAACACCATGCTACCACAGGCAATAGCTTCTAGTGTTTCCCTTTTCTTACTGAGAAAAGGACCTAATTCCATAAAGCCCAAAGAAATCCTGGTTATGCATGCCAAATAATTTCATTATTAACTAACCCACTTCCTATCTGGGTGCCAAATGTCAGCTCTGAGAGTAAAACAGTGCAGCAAGAATTAAGCAACTCAACAACTGACTTAAGGAATAATTGTTTTATCCTTTTTATCTCAGCATTTTCATGACAAAAACCCAAATTGATTTCCAGCTTGTCCACGTCACTCTAGAGCTTTTTTCCCCTTCTCTCCCAAATTTCCTTTAGCAAATGAGGAAAGGGTATTTCTAGTTCATCCCTGACATGGAATGGCAGGAGTAGAATATGAACATTTTTTTCTATTTCATTACTAGAAACTAAAATTGCAAGTCCTACATTATTCTAGTATCATGGAAGTTTTTAACTGCAATAGAGGCTAATTCTGGTCTCCGTGTTCCTTCTTCCAGGGGACTAAGATATTTCCATTTCTGTGAGGAGAGATACAATAGAATTGAGCTGCGGGCTGTGGGACACGCCTGCAGAGGCACATGGCAGCACAAAGGAGCACATGGTGGCACAGAGAGGCTTGTCTCCGCCAGACCCTGGGGGGAGGAGGTGTCACACGGCAGAGCCCTACCCGAGGAGAGGAGCCCGCCGGGAGCTGACAGACGGATGAAGAGTGAGTGATCACCCCATAGAAGGACATTTGGACAGTGTGTTGCTGATGTGGCAACATGGGATAGGTCACGTAGTGAGAATTACCATGTAAGGAAATACTGTGCCTTGAAAAAGTGTATAAAACCAGCTCATTTCTTTGAATAAATGATTCAGATTTCCTGCCGGTCTGGGTCCGTGTCTCAGTCACTCACACACTTCTGACAAGCAAGGAGGAAAAATGACAACTGTGCTTTCTTTGTCAGCAGTCACATTTTTCACCGAAGAGTTACTTCCCTGCTCTCCAGCATGGAAAGACAACAAACCACCTGCATCACTGTCTACAGACACCAGCAGCATAATTTTGTTTATGCCAGGACTTAAAAGCAGCAGCATCATCAAAATACTAATTTTTCTATTAACATGAAGAACCTGTGCATCCAAAGTCCCCATCAGAGTGATGTACTTCATCTCCTGCCTACAACCTTTCTTTCTTACAGATACCAGAGGAAAAGTTGTGTGTGTTTAATCACTGCTGTAAATTTCAGATGATGCAAGTCATTTCTCCATGGAGAGTTTAGATCTCTCCTGTAGCAAGCCAGCAATATCATTTGTGTTCTATGTCAGACAGTAAGTTCTAATAGTGAAGTTTAGCATCAGAGGGACTCTGAGACATAGCTGAGTTGAAAAGTGCACAAACTCCCTTTTCAGTGCTGAAAAATATTAAATCATGTGGTTGACTCCTGGAATGGTTGAAGAAGGGGCAGTCAATAACTAACTCATGTAAGCACAAGTTAACTATTGGGAGACAGCAAATGTTACTTCAGACAGAAGATGTTAATTACAAAGCCTGAGAAGCCGAATTCACCCTAATCTTGTCAAGATAGAGGGGACAAGGATCATCTCAGAGACTGCTGAATCATTCCTCAAAGGACTACACATGCCCAGGAAGAAAGGTGAAAAGTTCTCTGGGAGGATGACTACTGGTCTTCATCAGAAAGACCCCCGAGGAAGAGGTCTTCCTCAGCACGACCACCAGGACACACAGCGCATGCGTGGCCCATATGCTAATGACTTCCAAGGAATAATTTGTATAACCACACCTGTCCCAAGGAATGTGATGAATATTCATAATTTAACCCTTAATACTGTGTTGTAGAGAGCACCAGGGGGTGTGTGTTTGGAGGAGCGATCCCCACACACCCGGCGCGCCGAATAAAGCAAATACCCACTTCTCTGACTCTGTCTCTGAAGTGTCTCCTGGCCCGGTTGCGGCATGATCCATGGTTTCCCTTTTTCATCCAGCCTATGCAGGGATTGTGAAACATGGGCACACATACAGATAAACCTTCTGTAATGGGAATGGAGCCCTTCAAAAATCTGCAGACCAGTGAGTTTTGGGGGGAGTTAGATAGTTCTGCAGAATTTCCATCCTCCCTACTCCCTCTTCATCCAAGCAAATTCTCATCTCACTGGTTATGCCAGAAGTGGTTTCTCTCTGTCCAGAACAACTTCCATTTCTTTTGCTTGAATTAAGATTGGTAGCCTTCAAGTAATTCTAAACAATTTGTGAGAGTATTGATTCCTCTTCAGAGGTGTAGTAAGCACCAAGACATCTTCTAGGTATGACAAGACTCCTTACAAGTCTCTGTGAAGCTCTGAAGCATGTCCCAAGCAAAAAAAACCCAAACCCATTCATATCACCACAGGACATACCGTGCTGTGAAATAATCTATTTCCTCATGTTGGGGTTTTAGGAGCTCTCTTGGGTTTTTTTTTCTGTTAAATGAATTTTCCCCAAATGTGTTGCTCAGGGGACAAATGGCTGGGTACTTAAGAAAAACAAAAGAGCTGGCTACGGAGGTGGGGTGCATCTGGCCACTCTTTTGTTTCACCTGGGTGTGCGGACAGTCGGTTCCAGCGTTTGGACGGAGAGGGAGGCTGTTTCGTTGGCTGCTTTTCCTTCTGCCGGAGAAACCCCAGGACCCCAAGCCCGCCTTTCCCTGCCCTGCTGGGAGCCGGGCCATGGCTGCCCTGCCCCCACCGTTGCTTCGAGCCTTCGCTACGTTGTAGCCCTGCTCGCCCTGCCTGCCCAGACCTCCGGGGGTTCCCACCGCAGGTCCGCAGTTTGGATACATGTCGTCTGCCACCCAGGATTTGTGCTCGTCCCTGCCGTTCCAGCCTGCTGTTCCTGAGGGTCCGGACGGACACCAGGATCAGCTGCCCAGCCGTTTGTGAAGCCTTTGTTCCATCCCTCCCCGGGATCCCAGGGCACCAGTGCTGCCCGCTCCCCGAGCTTGCTCCGGAGCACCCCCTGCAGCCGTGGGGGAACCATCGCACCTGCCCTGCTCACCAGGAGCCGCCAGTGCCCCGCCGGCTGTGAGCAGAACTGCACCCGAGGGGAAAGGGTCTTACAGTCGAGAAGGCTGGGACTGGGTTTGTGATTGTTTGCTGTTACTGCCATAGTTATTGTTGTTTGTTTGACTTGTTATACACATATAGATATATAATAGTAAATAACTGTTATTCCTATTTCTCACATCTTTGCCTAAAAGCCCCTTGATTTCAAAATTATAACTTGGAGGGAAGGGGGGTGGCATCCGCCATTCCAAGGCAGACTCCTGCCTTCCTTAGCAGACACCTGTCTTTCAAACCAAGACACCTCATATTTTAAAATTACTTGATTTTCAAATGGTCCACAGAGAATCTAGTGCTGGTAATTTTTCCCAACTATGTGCAAGATCCAAGGAATGGCCAATGGTGCAGTTAGATTAGTCTGACAGGTTTCCCCAGGGATCTGGGAAGCTTCTGCCCTCTTTGAAACTGTTTAAGCCAGCCCCTACTCCACACATGCATTTTGTGCAGGACCAGTATAAGAGAATTTGTGTCTTTGTTATGCTGGGGAAAAACATTCAAAATCCTAAGCAGAAATTTTCAGATCACCCTGCTCCACTCAATTTGAACATAAAGCACAGTGTAAACAGAATCCGGACTATCCCCTGGTGAACATTTTTCTGTCAGCTGGTTCTGGCTCTGCTGGCTCACACTTGGCAAAATCAATCATCACAGTTATTTCATGCAGAGCAGGAATATTCAGCAACTGAACATGGTCACATTGTTCTTCAGACCCACACAAACCTCAGCAGGTACAATCTCTTCAGGAATTTTCTTTTAAAATAACTCTTTCTCTGGCTATGATATTAGTGTGACTTCTGAGCTTTAAGCTCAAGTTTTATCTGTCTTATCAGGTGGAAGCACAACACCCTAACAATCAAATCATCTACCCTGTGTTTTTAAGAATTCTCCTGTGGAGGCCAGTGGGCCTGCAGAACAAGGAACAAAGAGAGTCCAATGGTGGGACAGTTCCTAGGTTCTTCCCCAGGTTAGGGAGACAGAAAAGGCTTCCCCCAGGATGCTCTGTTCTGTTATGTTAATGTACCCCAGTTCCGCTTCCCAAGTTGGCCCATTGGCCTCCCTGCCCCTTTGTACCTTATATGTCCCTGCCCTAGAAAGTTCTCCACTCCCTGTTTCCCCATTGGCCCTTGCTCCATCGCCTCTCCCTCAGAGCTCCCCGTTGGCCCCCATTCCCTAGTCCTGGCTGTGTACTGCCCCTGTGCCCTCAGATCATTGGTCCCTGATGCTCCTTCCACTTCCGTATATAAACCTGGACCCTCCTATGTTATTTGTCTTCATCCCTGGACCCCTTCATGTGAGTAGCCGCAATAAACCCCTCCCGTGAAACCCCATATGAAGACCCTTTCTGTCTCTTTGTTGTCAACCCATTTACTGGAGCTATCCATGTGTGTGTGCGTGTACGTGTGTGTGTGTGTGGTGGTCCTGCTGAGTGGCTTCACCTTGGAGATGTTTTCGGAAAGTCGCAGCACCTCACCATTCAGCACCGCAAGTCACCACGACATTCTCCTTCTCCGCATCTATTCTCCATCCTCTAATTATCAACACTTTTTTCTGCTTTACTTCATTCCAAGCATTTTCATACAGAAACCCATGCTGTACTCCTCAGCCCTTTCAGAGATTGCTCTCAATTGTGTTTTATTTCTTGTATTTTTAAATACAATTTTCCTTAATTTTAGTATAAATATTTTGAGAGTCCTTCTGGTTTTACATACTGTTTTTCAAGTTTTAAGAACTACACTGTTCAATAAATTTAGCTCTTCATATTCCAAAATGACAAGGATAAGTGAAGTTACATAATGTGAATTACGAAGTGATAATGTCTTTAGTTCTGCCCCAATCAGAAGTGTAACTGTATAAAGCTTGTAATAATCATGTTCAAACATATTCAGATTATAATTACTTTTCTTCTGATAATGATACCCCGTCTGATTGGATGATTACCTATTTGACTTTGATAAGTCTCAAGGTCAGAGAAGATAATTACAGACATCTGTTTTCTAAGAAAAATAAACTCTTGAAAAATAGTATTTAAACTGGCATCTGCAAATAAGCATTTTAGAAGCATACTTTTAATGTGAAAGTCACAGGCAAGCAAATAAAACAACAAAAGCAAACTTTAAAGCTACCAAGGGATCACACTTCATTTGTAAACGTGCAAACTTCTTTTGTTACTTACATAAGCATGAATAACTTCAGTCTGATCAGAACATTTTGGAGTAAATGTTAAGAATAAAAATAAATGAAACTCAAGTAATGCACATTCTGTACATTTTAAACCATTCCTGTAGGCAACATCTGTTTGAAAAAGAAAATTGTTTGTTTAACCACTAAGTGGGTAGCAGATTATGTACCCTACCTATCACTATTTCTAAGGAAAGAGAGGGAATTTTATTCTGCGAAAATCAGCCAAAGTATTTCAGTTCCTAACATACAGTGATCGGAATGGACTCACTTCTTTCCTTTTAGCTGTCATGCTCTCCAGTGTCCTGATCCACAGTTAGAACCAAGGCTGTGGAATACTGAAGCATTAATTACTGGCAAACAAACAAATCTGGATAAAAGGCATATGCATTTGTTTCTGGAGGAAGAGGCAGGAGAAGAGCTACAGGACTTAAATTTTCTGTAAAACAAATGTAGTTCACTTGGATGCTTTGCCTTTGCCTTGTACCCTCTACAGCAGTTTTCTCTTCAGGCAAGTGAGCACAAAAATGCTGTCAAACAAAGATACTCTGCTCAAGTTAATGATAGCTTCTCTAGCCCCAGTCTTAACCCACTTCTCCTATTTCTTCTGCATCAACAAAATCCTGTAGTTCCAACAGCTCTTCTCCTCAACAGACACTCAAATAGAGACTTTACAAGAATGTAGATTTAAATTTCTATTTTTTTAAAGGTCAACAATTATACTTGAGAACTTTCTGGATGCTCCCCAGTGATGCAGATCTAATTTATGTAGTTCAACAAAAACCAGAAGTCACCATAACTTACTAAAGTTCTGACCTTCTGAACCTTCTGACAAAAGAAACGTTCTCCTCCTGTTCTTTGTAATACCAAGATATAATAAAATCAGGTTCAATATAATTACTTCAAATATTCTGTTAGATCAGTACATAAAACTACCCACTTACATTGATCTGTAACCTTTCCAGTTTTGTGCAACTTCACCTTGTGGTAAATTCCTAAATTCTTATGCTTAGAATATGACTAGTGAAAAGAAATCAAGATACCATAACTTATCTTAGGAAAGTCATTGACAACATTAGATTCAGGATGCAGTCAGCTGGCCCATGTATTTGGAAAAGCAGCTAGATGGGTTTATATTTTGTGCACTGAAATATTAAATCAAAAGATCAGGGGCCTGAAAACTTAGAATCTTTTCCCCGAAAGAATAACCACACAGCTCAATTTAATTGTTAAGTACCAAAAAAAGGTCATAATCTAAAGTTATGCAAATGGAAAATATGGAGAGGTAGGTGGTTTTTTCTACATTCCTTGAAAATCTAAAAATCCTGATGTCCCATTGCAGTGGCTAGATCCTTTTCAGGTAAAGTCTGATTTACAGGATTGTGCTATAGCCCTTAATATTATAGTAGACACCTCTTTTTTGAAACAAAGTCTGCTTTCTGTTGCCAAGGAAACGAGATGCTGAAGACAATTACATTCAAACTTTGCTAATCAAAAATTTAAATCTTCACTAGAAAACTGAAAGTTTTTTTAAACAAGTGCAAGTGAGTATTTGACAAGTACTGGAACAGGAAGAGCAACTGAATGTCAAATGGGAACAGAGATTACTAATGGGATAAATTAACCCCAACTAAAATTGGTATTGTTCAAATATAAAATAACAAACAGTTCTCCAGAGTAGGGCAAAGAGTATAAACAGATGAGCCAGAGAGATCATAGAAGAGATATTCCCAAATCAGAAAAAGGGAGAAAAACAACCAGACCTTGCCCAAACTTATCCTAACCATTTTTATCAGTGATACAGTTTGAATTTCTGTTATTGCTTCCTAGGAGGCCAGGGGTGGTCAACCCAGAGTGCCACGACCTTCCTAGAGAGAGTGCCCTGCAAGGAACAACTCTTCCAGAGGTGGTGGCAAGCCTCCCTGGGCAGCAAGTGATTTCAGCCTTTCTCAGCTTCAAGTGATTCCAGCTCGTGTGATTCAGCTCTTTGTGAAACAACCCAGGCAGAACTCAGGGACAGAGAGACAGGAGCCTCGTATGGTAATTCCACAGAGGTGGCTTTTATTGTCCCGCAGCCTCTGTGAAGGGAAGGCCAGGGACAAAGACTCTCTCCCATCAGGGCTTGGGGACGGAGGTTATATGGGGAAGGCAGGGGGTGGGGTAGAAACCAACTAGCCAACTGGGTACAGGCTATTACCATATAGAAACAAGGCATGCTGGGGGTGGTTCACTTTCTCACCATGACCCAGAGGAAGGTTGCTTAACTCTGGGGAAAGTCTTTTTGCTCTCAGCCCTCTCTCCTCCAAGGGAGTGCAGAGGGCTCTTGTGCTAAGGGCTCCCAGCCCTCCACATTCTGTCTTCTGATTTCCTAGTGTCTCAGTCTCTAAGAAGCATTCCTCTTTCTCTGCTTCCACAGTAGCACAGACTAAAAAAAAATGTCTCCCTGAATGCAGGACCACTTACAAACTTAGGGACCTGTCTTGGGGTGACTTTATTTTTCCTCCAAATTTGTCCAAACCAGCACAGGACCATTTCAACAAACAAGCACACTGATGTTTTTGTTTCTTATACTAGCTCTTAAGGACTTGAAAACGGATGACACCCAAAAAAGAGTGGTATAGCAAATGCAGAGATCCAGGTTGTGTGTATAATAATAATTGGGCTGTAACAATATAGACCAAGTATTTTAACTGGTAATAAACTAAAACATATTTACAAAATATAGGTGGGAAAGTTTTGAACTTTAAGTAAAAAAATAACAAATCTCTGGCAATGAACAACAAATGATAAATTCTTGTTCCTGATGTAGATGCCTGTTGCAGTAATTTCACAAAAGGGAAGTCGTAATTCAAGTACATTTAGTTGTAATTGCTATTCCTATTGATATTTTTATTGAAATAGGAGACCCAAGTATAAAATGACCCCATAAGAGTTAAATGTTATTCAAGTCACTCAAGTGGCATTGAAACTATGGGGGAAGTTAATGTGCCACTCAAGAAGCAAGGATTATATTAGCCAAACAAACATTATTTCACCTGATGAATGTTTGATTTTTTTCTTCCAGAAGCACCCTAAGCAAAGAATAGGTTCCTGAGATCCTCAAAGATAATTCAGGACAACACATTCTTCTACTGCAACACAGTTGACAGGAAAAGAATTTTCATTTCTCTAATTATTGCAGAAGACTTTGTCTGCCTCCTTGGATTGTGAAATCTTAACAAGACAGTGTTAGCAGAAAAGAGGTATCATGTCATCTAAAATCTTGCATGACAGGTTACATGATTTTTGAGCTCTCTTTGTATTCCTTCCTCTTCGTACACCACCTACTGCTCTTCAGCAACAGAAGGAGCCACACATTTATTCAGAAACGTAGATCTTGCTTCCCATCGTAATAAATGTGTTGCACTTTGTGGTTTTCTTTTACTTAAGAAGCAAAGTCACTCTACCAAAAAGGTTCCCAGGTCTCAGCACTGTTCTCTTCTGTTTCTGAAATCTCACAACATGCAACTGCAGCTTTTGTGAATTCAGGACTTATTTTCATCACCCAACCAAGTAAAAGGAGTAGCTATCAAAACATTTGCTTGTTTGGAGCAATCCTTCCCTCACATTCACAACAAGATTTCACAGGGAAATATTCCAAGGAAGTGCTCTGAGCTACAAGCTATCTTTCACATGAACTTGTATTCATTACATAGAAAAGATTGTTTGGGGACCATACAAGAAAGATCCCTGGTAACAGAATATAGTAATGACTCAACCAGGACTCAATGCTTTTTATCTGTGAAGTGTAAGACTGAGACAGAATTAAGTATCTTTTAAACCATATAAATCAATTTACATTAAAGCTTTATTCCATGGATTGAATGTCAGAAGAATAAAAGGCCCAATTACCACCCTTAGATATTCCAGAGAGCAGCAAATTCTGCGACCACTTGTTTGCCAGATTCTGTCTGTAGTCTTAACTCTAACAAATAAACTGGTTTACTTGTACATGATCTGGGAGAAAACAATGTATTTGTTACTCCAGCCAATGGCATTTTCAGTAAATAACATTTAAAAGAACCCAAACGTTGTTAAGAAGTAAGGAAGGAGAATCAAGTCAAACTTCATTAGGAAAGTGGTTACTGTCAGCACAACACAGGGCTGGTGAAAACCTGTAAGTCAGGGCTTGGTTAATAATTTAAGCCCAGTAAGTTGCTCTGCTGGAGTTTGAGGCAGAGGTGTATCTGTTGAATCCTGCAGGCCCTGATGGTTCAGTTTAGCTCATGAGAATCATCACCTCTAGGGGTGGATGCACAACACTCCTTCAATGTTATAGCACCACGGCTTCTGATTTGAGAAGCACTGAAATAATGAAGAAAAAGACCAACTTTCACCTTATGATCAGATATATGCCATCAGCCTCTGGCTGTGGTATGGTGACATATGAAGGCAGTGCTTTGAAAAACCTTCTTACAGTTTATTCTTTACCTTTTTCACCTGTCTTTTCACCCTTCCTCCCACTTCCTCTGAAATGAACAGTTTGACAACTGTTTTAATAAACACCTGCTTGAGGCAGATGACTTGTACTTTCCATTAGAAGTTAATCTGTTCAGCACAAGCAGAAAACCTGTGTGTCTTGTGTGCTCTTACTGGATAACAAATCTAAGCCATAACTTTTCTTACCCATCCACACAGCTGGAACTCTGATTCTCATCTTGATTACCACAACATCCTTCTCCTTGGCCTTGGCAGATGCAATCTTGTCTGTCTTATTTCATTCAAAATACCACTGCAAAGATAATTTCTCTTGGCTCTTCCTTTTTTTTTTTTTTTTTTTTTTTGACCAGGCCATCTCTCTCTCCTTGTAGTTTTCAAATAGCAGCTGCTTCTCTACTACAAACTCAACCCATTTTGATTGCTCAGACTTCTCAGTTCTCTTCCTCCCTCCCCTTCTTGTGCCTTGCTGAGATGCTCCACTCTAATCACACTGCCATGCAAGCTGGGATGCCTAATTGTTATATTTCCAAAGTGGTGATTCCCTAAAGACAGTTGCAACATATCGACAATACTGTCTGATTACCTTTCTCCACAATTTTCCCTTGATGCTCTAAAGAAAACTTTGACAACAGTCAGATTGTGAGTGTGCTGAAAATACTATCTGGCATATGGCCATTATCCCACTGGCTCCTCATGTTTCCACCTCTTTTTAGTTTCTCTTAATTGCAGCCTCATTGGAGCAGTGATCTTCTTGTTCTGTGTTTGTACAGCATCAAACACAGTGAACTGTCCATCTGCAGCTAAGTATCAGGTACACCATAAATATAAACAATAATGAAATTAAAGAGGTTCACTGTTTCTTTGAGAAAATACTGAAGGGCAGAGCCTGAGGAGCTGCCAGTAAAGCTCAAGTCATATTTGTTACGGAGGACTACACTTATGTAAATTTTCCTGGCACACTTTTTAATTTCTATAGGAAATTGTAGTATTTCTAGGTGGCATTTCTGGAAAAATGTTATTTAAAAATATATTTTGTCAGAAATCAAAAATATTTCAGAGCTAAAAAAATCAAGAAAAAGCATTTTCGCAGGGCTGTTGGCACAGTTTTAAGCAAGAACTTCACAAATTACTGTGCTCTACATTAAATCCTGAGGTAAGTTTTACTGTGAAGGCAATTATGGTACAGGGAAACTCAGCATTACAAATGTTGCTATGCTTATTGAGCCACCAAAAGACCTTGAATTCCTAATATTTATTTATATATCCAGAGGCCAAACTTTTAAAAATCTGTGTGTCCAGATGACAACTGCATCACTTACTTGAGCCTCATCACACAAAATCGACTTAAATTAGGGATATGTACTGTGGATATTAGATTCACAGCATAAAAGTGCTAAAATTAGGGGTCAACAACAACAAAAAGCAGAACTAGAAGTGCTGAGGTTTGATTTCCTTGCTCTGTGTGCATAAGAATTAGTTGCTGAGTTTTGTTACTCTGGCACTCCACCAAACATTCCCACCAAAACAGGAGCCTTTATAGATTTTTTTAGTCCTACTTTCTAGTCTGCTCAGAAATATATTCTGTAAAAAAAAACCAAACAAACTAAAAAACCCCCAAAAACTTACAAGAACTGTACATAAATGTTAGGCATATTTAGCAGAATGAAATGCAAATGAACTACCCTTGGACTTCCCAAGTTAGTCTTGTAGTAACTGATGATAGATGCATTCCTAGTATGCCACAAGTACTGTGTGTTAGTCTAGCTCACCTTGGTGAACTGCTTTGTGAGCATATGAGAATGCTCATTGCCTCATCCATAATTCAAAATCAATGACACTATATCAAGGCAGTGATTTAGTCAAATATATTTCCCCATTAGCTACTGGTAATTGGAAGCTGACTGTGCACTCTGCTGACCCAAGAAAAAACTATCACAGCAACTTCAATTAAAAAAAAAATGTAGTAAAGTCTCTCAGTCAGACTTCTTTTTCAAACAAACTGAAAGAAATGCTTCCTTTCAAAAAAAAAAAAAAAAAAAAAAGAAGAAAACATTGCCCTCCTTTGGATCAGATATCAACACTCTCCAGTTCAGAATACAGCAAGAAAATCCCTTCCAGAGGAGTCAAGCCTGGTATTGCACCCTTTAGCTGATTCCCATGGGTCCATCTTTGGAATTTAGCCAGAAGCATAATGATTTAAAATCTTATCTGAGAGATACCACCCCGAAACCCCACGTCTCATGCTATGCTTGCCATGGACTTGGAGAGGGGAATATTTATTAAATTTAACACTTTATGTAGCAGTCCTTCAAACCAGCTTCAATCTAAATGACAAGAGGCCTGCTTCTAGACACTTATTTAGGGACATTACAAAATGGCTTGGAAATGTCTTCCCTACTTTCATTAGAGAGGATAATTTGCATACAAAGCAAAGGATTTTAGAAAACTCTCAGATAATCAAATCAAATAGCTGTAGAATTCTGGGATCCATATACATGCAAACATACAACACACAGAGCATGAAAAATTAGCATTAATGAATGTCAAACTCATTACTGAAGCCTGGCTGTTGATTCACAACACTGCTGGAGTGTGGCACTACTGCTTCACTGGGAACTAATACAATGAAAAGGACTGAGGTCTACTGGGAAAGTCAAAGATGAAGGGGACCTTCTGTGGAAAAGATTATCAAGAAAAAGATGTCTCCTTTTCCCTTTGTAAGGCAAATACATCCTCTCACAGTTTGGTCTGACTAATGAAAAAAGTACTGTAAAAAGTCCCATCCTGAGAGGATGCTTAGACGGGTTTGTTTGCTTCCTAACCACAATTTTCCTCAGTTTGTCAAAGGAAAACCCATGCATGTATCTTAGGATCTGTCTCTTCATACACTAGATGAGGAGAACTAATAAGCCCTTTTTTTTTCTTTTACAGAGAATCCACGGAGCTTAGGAAAGCTCTTCACCCATTAATTTCTTGTATGTGCAGACACCTTCACCTTCTGTCTAAAACTGTTCCAATGAAACACCTCTAAAGTTGCTGCATTTCATTCCCAAAGGACAAAACCCATGATAATTATAAAGCAATCTTAACTTTGCACTATGAAGGTATCATTTCACATTAAGTTTTTAATTGCAGTTCTTCTAAAAGTAAGGCCAGATTTCCCACCCATCCCTCTCCCCAGAGCAGGTACTAGGCTCTTGCCTTATATTTATTATCAAAGCCTAGGAAGATGTGAACCACAGCACAGAGGTGAGTGAAGGGCTTTGAGGTCCCCTGCCATGTTTACAGAAATTTCAGCTGAGGCACAGACACATGAAGGCTTCTTGCTGCTCCTTCATCTGCTCCATTTTTTGGACCATGCTAGGTAAATTCCATCATTAGACTTGCAACTTCTGAGAACAACTTTTCTGTTCGTTGGCTTTTGGTGAGTTTTTTTTAGCAGACATTCAGATGGAATATGTAGTGTTACTGTTGCACGAGCCTTGCACCTGGTTCTCACTACATGAGGTTTTACAACTCTTGCAGTTTTATCCTGGACTGTGTCCAAATAATGGTGTATTTCCTCCTGTGTCTTGAAATGATACACTTTCATAACATCTTAGATTTGATGCCCTATAAAAAAAGAGATTTGTTTGGGGCCAAAGAGGTGTTAGAAGCATTAATGCCCATGGCTAAAAAGTACAATGTTTAAAAACAATCCAAATATTATTTTTTCAGGTCAAACCATTTACAGAGTAGCATTTTTGAATCTTGGAGTTTGGCATTTCTGTCACACCTTCATTCCTTCCTTCTTGAATAGTTTACTTGGTTTGGAAATTGAGTTTCATTTAGTTCTTACTGTTTTCTCTTTTCCCCACCTACTTTCAGCTTTCCAAAATCAAAACAGAAAACCTTTTCTTCAAGATGATGCAACTCCCACCCAGGAAATTTGGTAAGCAAAGCCACTCAAACACAAATATAAAAGATAACAAACACCTTGGAACCACTTCCACAGTCTCAAAAAAAGAAAAAAACTAAACTTCTGAAAAAAAACCCTTGCCTTGATAAAACATTTTTAAAGTGAAACATGGGAACAAAGTGACTGCTCCACCATTTAAATTCTGTGACTTGTGGATTTAAAGTACCAGAATTTTTCCTTAATACATTCAGATACTTCACATTTGTGTTCAGCTTCTGCCAGAGTTCACAGGTATCCTTCTTTTAGCTTTCATTCCTTATCACAAGTCATGCATTTTAGAAATAAAACCCATGAAGATTCTCACATAATTTCAGGGGGAAATTTTTTTTAAGGAAACACCAACTATTTTAAGACTCATAATAAAATTAAGATTTATGCACAATTCTACTAAAGTCACTGGGAAATAGCCCATTTTATAGGGGAAAAAATATGTCCAAAGATTCCCTCCTCCCCCAGAAATTGTTTTTATCATACGTGAAAACATCTCTCCCTCTCAACTGAGATTTTCCCTGCTATGGTATTGTTATAAGCACTATTGATCATCAAGTCCATTAAACACATTAGTTACCTTAAATAATTCATCTCCCCAGACCAGCTTTGGCCACAGATGCTGTCAGCAATAACCCTTCAGGAGACTTGTACTAAAGAAAAGCCAGCGTAGCTGCAGCTCAAATAGGTAACATCCAAAAATAAGCAAGAAACAAATGACTGAGCAAATGTGTCACATGATTGCATTCCACTGCAGATTCCTCTAGAAACCAGATCTGTGACAACAGGAAACTTGAGATCTTCAAATGGGGCATCTGCATGCAAGCGACAATAATATTTATTAAAGCATGGGGCTTTGAAAAAATAGATATACATGCATGGACTTTGTAATTCTTTGACTGACACACACCTTATTCTGCAGAGTGCTCCAAGTGAGGAGCAGCAGCCTGCTTATGCACTTTGGTCACTGCTTCAGCAGAGAAAATGACAAATGCCATATTTGTTTCAGCTAATAAGCCATCAAGGGCTTGGAATTCTGCCTGGTACTCTGGACCCAGTCCTCTTCACCAGTTGCATATTACAGGGTTGTGAACAAGCCAAAGTCCTCACTTGGTACACACACAAAGTACCCAAAACCAGCATATGCAGTTCCACATGACTCTCTTTCAAAGCCTGCAGCAACAGCAGGCAGACCAGTAAGAGTATCCAATGAAGTTTATCAAGCCCAGAGGAAGCAGGATTCAGGCCATGAAGAGATCGCATCTGATTTTGCAAAAAAGGCTTGAAATGGCAAAATACTTTGTGTATCTCCCCTATTTTTGCCCCTGGTAAGTGGCAAGGTTTAGAGAGAAGATGCAGAAGAGCTGGTAGGCTGACACCCTGTTGGACTATGTACCAATGTCTGCCTTGCTGCTGCAGAATAAGGCAACTTACTCTACTCCTGAAACCAGCTCTAATTCTGAGGCCAGCACTGAAATCTGTACTAAAATTACTGTCTTGGTTTGAAAGACAAGTGTCTGCCAAGGAAGGCAGGAGTCTGCCTTGAAATGAAAAAAAGAAAATGCAACCCCCTTCCCTCCGAATTATTATAATTTCGAAAGTAAGGGGCTTTCAGGCCCCTTATGAGGTATGAGGAATGAGGAATAGGAGTAACAGTTCTTTACTATTATATATCTATATGTGTATAACAAGTCAAACAAACAACAATAACTATGGCAGTAACAGCAAACAGAATCCCAAACCCAGTCCCAGCCTTCTCAGCTGTCAGGCCCCTTCCCCTCGGGTGCAGTTCCGGTCACAGCCGGCAGGGGCGCTGGCAGCTCCCGGTGAGCAGGGCAGGTGCAATGGTTCCCCCGCAGCTGCAGGGGCTGCTCCAGAGCGAGCTTGGGAGGCACGCAGCAATGGCGGCCTGGGATCCTGGGAAGAGATGGAACAAAGGCTTCACAAACCCCCGGGACAGCTGATCCCGGTGTCTGGCTAGACCCTTGGGAACAGCAGGCTGGAACGGCAGGGATGAGCACAAATCCCGGGTGGCAGATGAGATGTATCAAACTCTGGAGCTGTAGCGGAACCCCCGGAGGTCTGGGCAGGCAGGGCATGCGAGGGCTACAGAGTAGTGAAGGCTCAAACGCAGCGGTGGGGGCAGGGAAAGGGGGATTTGGGAATCCTGGGGTTTCTCTGGTAGAAAGAAGGCAGCCTAGAGCAGAAAGCCTGCAGTGCTGACGAGATGGCAGAAGCCTCTCTCTTCGTCTGAACGCCGAGCACCCACCACCCACACACCCAGTTGAAAGCAAGTAGCCTCTTGGACCACACTTTCAGTGGCTAGGTCCTTTGTCCTCCCCAAGTACCCAGCAATTTGTTG